>NC_083354.1:9810546-10435546 GCF_030254825.1 Meriones unguiculatus
TTGCTGTTTAACTTCTTGAGTTCTTTAAATGTTCTGGTATTAGCCCTCTGTCAGAAATAGGATTGGTGAAGATCCTTTCCCAATCTGTAGGCAGTTGTTTTGTTTTGAAGACAGTGTCTTTTGCTTTACAGAAGCTTTTCGGATTCATGAGGTCCCATTTATTGACTGTTGCTCTTAGAGCCTGTGCTGTTGGTGTTCTGTGCAGGAAGTTCTTTCCTTTGCCAATGAGTTCAAGGTTCTTCTCCACTTTTCCTCCTAACAGGTTTAGTGTGTCTGGTTTTATATTGAGGTCTTTGATCTATTTGGACTTTAGTTTTGTGCAGGGTTATAACTATGGATCTCTTTGCAGTTTTCTACAAATAGACATCTGTACTCTTAAAAATTACAAAGTCAGATCACGTTAAGGGTTGCTCACCTCTCTAGGACTGTAACAAAGACTAAGATAGCAACTTTAAAAGGAAATAAAGAATTATGAACAAGAAATGAAAGATCTCTGGGTCATAATTAAGAGGCCATATGCACATTTTTTTTGTAGAAGATGACACCAATGTAGAGACAAAGTTTCTAGAAGACCTGTCAATTAAAACAATTCAGAAAAAGTTTGAGTCTTGTACCAAATGTGGTCATTTATGTACAAAAGGCACATGAAACATCAAACTAGTATAACCAGGAAGTAATCTTTCTATGCCATTTAATAGTTTTGTGGCAAAAGTCTGTAGCTGTTGATGACAAAAACACTTCATTAGAAAGACAAACTCATCAGAATAATAACGGTTTTCTTAGCAAAAACACTAAAGACCAAGAGAATATAAAACATGAATTTCAAGCCCTGACATTTAAGGAAGACTAATCCAATGTTAATAAGTCCAGTAGTGTTATCCAAAAAAAGTAAAAAAATAAAAGAATTCATGACCAATAAGCCAGCATTGCAGAAAGTATTGAAGGAATTTCACCAAGTGGAAAAAAAAAGTATGAACAACCACAAGAGCACTAGAAGGAAGAATCCTTTCAAAAAGTAGATAAGAGTTAACAAGGACCCATATATTACAGAACTATAAAATGGACAAATTAGTGTATAGGCTTCATTTATTATCCTGAATTAAATGGTCTTTGTTCTCCATTTCGAGACAGGCTTGCTAACATTAATAAAATGTAAATCCGACTGTTTGCTGCTTACAAGAAACACATCCTACTAAACAGAAACAGAGTGGAAGCTAGAAGGTGAAAAACCATATTACACGCAAACTGAATCCAAGACAAAAATGAAAATACCTATATTTGTATTCAAACAAAACAGAAATTAGGCAAAATTGGCAAAAAAGACAAGTTGGTCTCAATTTATTTGAACTTTTTCAAAGGCTTACAAATTCCTAGGGCATTTTTAGGTCCAAGTTTTCAAATGATCTTGTTAACCATTATTGTTAGTTTATTCATTGGAACAGTAAAGTAATGCTCGTATGTATGCAATCATATACCTATGTAGTTAGTCATCAGAACAGAGGACAGTAATTATATGTCATATACATTATATTTCACATTCTGTATTAGAAACATTTAAATTTTGTACTAAGAGCTTGGCTATATTTTTTTAATTGTTCACATACATATTATAATTTTTACTATAACATATATCAGTGCAATTGTTCTATAGTAAGATTATTGGAAAATATGTAAGGTAGCTGGAAAAGCTTCTAGAAGAGGCTTCCTGCAGCATGGAAAAGGCCCAGGTTCCTGCCTGACCTTAAAGTAATATTTACAAAACTGGATAAGTAGCTAGGAGTTAAGAGGGTACTGTTCTTTAGGCTGGAGAAGCAGCTCAGTGAGTAAGAGCACTGACTGCTCGTCCAGAGGACCTAGGTTCTAGTTCCAGCACCTACATGGCAATTCAAAAGCAGCTCTAACTTGAGCTCCAGGGAATCTGCTGCCCTCTTCTGGCCTGTTTGGTACTGCATTCAAATAGTGAACAGATATCTGCATGCAGTCCCAAAACACAAACACTTAAAATTAAAAAAAAAAAAAAAAACGTTTTTAAACGTTTCTACAAAGATCTCAAGTCAGGTTTGCAGAATCCATGTCTTTAGGTTTCTTCCTGTAACTCCAGCTCCAGAAAGCGCAATGTCCCTGGTTTTGTTAGATATCTGTGCTCACATAGTTACACGTAGTTACACACAGACACACATTAGCATAAGCATAAGCATAATAACGATAACAATAAATAACAATGATATCATCTTAAAAGACAATTTATTACTTCCTGTGGCGGTTTGAATGGGATCGTTCCCCCAGAGGCTTATACATTTGAATGATTAGTCAATAAACAGTGGCACTATTTAAAAGGAATGGAAGGTGTGGCCTTGTTGCAGACAGTGTGTCAATGTAGGTGGGCTTTGAGGATTCAAAGTCCCAAGGCAGACTCCATTTTCTCTCTCTTCCTCCTGCCTGCAGATCCAGATGTAGAACTCCCAACTACTTCACCAGCACCATGTCTGCCTGTGTGGCGCCATACTCCCTGCCATAATTGTAATGGACTATAAACCTCTGAACCTGTAAGCAAGCCTCCATTAAATTCTTTCTTTTATAAGAGTTGCCATGGTCATGGTGTCTCTTCACAGCAATAGAACACTAAGCATTAATCAGCTGGCATCACTCAGAATACCAGAAGAGAGGGCAGAATTCCTTCACTGATCTGGTACTGATGTGGAACTCCTGGGACTATTCGGTATAGAAGAAGGAAACCACTACTCCGATAACTCATGTCCAGATATGTTCTTTTGGACTCTTATAAAGACAAACAGATCTGGGATTTGGCATAGTTCCAACCATGTTTCTTTGATAAAAATGAAGGTACGTTCCATGAAGCAAACATTCTTAGAGATGAATTACACCTACCTGGCACAGCTTGGCATGTGAAATGATACAATCTGAAATACTGGTTTCCACCTGTTTTATGGCAACACAAGGCACAAGGCCAGCCTTACAGCTTATATATATATATATATATATATATATATATATATGCTTCATATATGCAACAAAAACTCTTCCTTGTTATGCTGATAATACAGGTAAATATGTAATTAATATCACATTGACAATCATAAGTTTATCTACAAACCCTGACTAATATACATCTATAGTTTGTAGCCATATCACTTACAAAAATCCATAGATATCCTGGACCAAAGTTGAATATAAAACACTATAAAACTAAGAAGACCATAAATAAATATAGGAATCTTCAACCTTCATCTTTCTGCTACATTTGCAAAGTTTAAGGTTGCAGACACAGGACCTTCAGGTTTATTAGTATGTAACTGTCAAATAAAGATTATATATACTCAGGCTGCATAGATTGCTCAGTGGTTAAGAATATATACTGTTCTTCATGAAGACCCAGGTTCAATTCCCAAGGACAAGGACACTCAGTCCAGCTCAGAGAACAGTGAAATAGCTGAGGGAGGCTTCATGAGCAGTCCTTGAATTGCCCCACAGCATGTCAAGAATCCAGACCCTGAACTGTGCTTCCTCCTTCAAGGCTCTTGTTATCAAGACTAGTATGCTAACCACCAGAATAATGCTAGCTGATGAGTACTAGGCACATGGTCAGCTGTAAGTCAGAAATCCCTGTTTAGACATGTATGTACATAACATCCCTCTTTACCTGGCAGATCATGGCTAGAACCCTGCACACAGATGGCAATGCCCTTTACGTATTATTTCTACTGATACAAATGGTTCATGGATTTATATAACCATGTGGATGGATGGAATTTATATGTGTCAGAGAAAGTGCAAAAAAATATAGTAAAATATGCACTTAGGGAAAGGAAAACTATAGCTCTATAAATCGCAACGTTAGTAGCCATCTAAAATAATGCATGCATACCAGGCTTCAGGTGCATTAGGCGAAGAAAAGCCTCAAGTGGAACAAATCTACTATTCTGGTTTGACTAAAACTCATCTAGTGTGTATTTGTACTCATCAGAAAGATCTAACATGAGCATGGAAAATTATACTCAGCCTATTTCTACTTGGAATTTTATATGCTGACCAAATAAACAGCTTTCATTGCTTGATCATATTTCATTCTAATAAGGTGTTAAGTTTTTTCTGCTTTTAATTATCTAATTTTATTAAACAAGTACTTATTCCTTTCCTTGATAAAAGAATTCTGCTTTTCCACTGCAAACGTCACCCGCATTCTTCCATGGCTGCTGAGAGTCTAACATCTGGTATTTCTAAATAAAACACTAGAAAAGCCCTGACTCACAGTCTGAAGAACTCACTGAAATAATCAGAGGACTTCACAGAAGGAGGAAAAAGCCTCTTCCTGCCTGCTGCAATTGTTCTTCTGCAATCACAAGGCTCCCATTATTGCATCTGTTGGAGCAGATCCTTCCTGATATGAAAGGGCCAGCTGTTCTTGCCTCCAGGTCTAAGGGTGAGTCCTTTAAGAGAACTAAAGACGAATCCTTAGCAGGCTCACTCACTCATATGTTCCACTGTGTGGACTGACAAGCAAAGTGGGACAGTTAAGGCCTGACCCACTTACCACTCTCAGATGGCTCTGATCAATGTCTGAGAGCCTGTTCAAACCTTACCATTAGGGGATTAAGGAAAATCACAGATTTTTCCTTCAGAGCTTTGCACTTTTTTTCAAAATTGATGATTTTTTTTAAAGATCATTCTGTTCTTATCGAAGAGGAGAAGAAAGGATTGAAAGAGTCAGAGAGGTCAGGGACACCACAAGAAAACCTGCAAAGTCAACTAACCTGGCACATAAGGACTCACAGAGACTGACAAAGACCTAGGCCCCCTACACATATGTAACAGATAGAGAGATTGGTCCTCTTGTGGGACCTCTAACAGCAGGGAGCAGGGGCTGTCTCTGACTCTGTTGCCTGCCTTTGGATCCTTTTCCCTTAACTGGACCGGCTTGTCTAGTCTCAATAGAAGATTTACCCAATTCTACTGGATATGCCAAAACGGATTGATATCCATGAGAGGTTACCCCTTTTTGAAAAAAAAAAAAAGGCACAGAAGCATGAGGAGGGAAGGGAAGAGGAAGAGACTGGGAGAGGAGGAGGGAGGAGAAGTTCTGATCTGGACGTAAATGCAATGTAAATTAACTAATTAATTAAAAGAAACCTGAAGCTTCGGTTTAGACTTAATACTCAACCCCCTGAGTCTCTGAGCCAGTCATAACAGAGAAAAATGTAAAGTAATTCCTTTTAGATGAAATGCTAACCATGATAGTGACCATTTTGTGTTTGTAATGTCTGAATCAAAGCTGAGACCTACACTATCCACAGGAGCTATTGAAAGCTACTGCTACACTTTGTAATGAAAAATTTACATGTATGCATAATAATAGATACCCTTACATATAAACACATATTGTATTTATGTGCATTTGTATTTTTATTCCAAAATTCAGGTTTTTCTTAATAGGAAAGAAATCATATATTATTCCAATCAGTAACATAACTTTAAGTCAATGTATTTATTGACTCATGAAAAATAAATGTCCTGTGTTTCTAGGATCCAAAAAAATAAAATTAAAGCTGGGTGTTGTGGTGGTGAATGCCTGTAATCGCAGCACTCAGAGAGGCAGAGGCAGACAGATCTCTATGAGTTCAAGGCCAGCCCAGCCTACAAAGTGAGTGCAGGAGAGCCAAGGCTACACAGAGAAACCCTGTAGTGAAAAAAAACCAACCAACCAAAGAAACAAAATAAATTAATAGATAAAATTAAAATGTTTATCAGGAGAGTAAATGACAGGTTAAAACTAAGTCAATAAATTAAAGAGGCAATTCTACACAATGGACTATTACTCAGCAATAAAAAACAAGGAAATCGAAATTTGCAGTTAAATGGTGGGATCTGGAAAAGATCATCCTGAGTGAGCTATCCCAGAAGCAGAAAGATGCACACAGTATATACTCACTCATATAGACATATAACATAGGATATACCTACTATAATCTGTACACCTAAAGAAACTAATAAAGAGGGAGGACTCTTGTTAAAGTGCTCAATCCTTATCCAGAAAGGCAAAGAGGATGGACATCAGAAGAAGGAAAAAAGAGAGAACAAGTCAGGAGTCTGACACAGAGGACCTCTGAAAAGCTCTGCCCTGCAGACTATCAAAGCAGATGCTGAGACTTATGGGCAACCTTTGGGCAGAGTGCAGGGAATCTTAGGAAAGAAGTGGAAACAATAAGATCTGGAGAGGACATGAACTCCACAAGGAGAGCAACAGAACCAACAAATCTGAGCACAGGGGTCTTTCCTGAGACTGATACTCCAACCAAGGACCATGCATGGAGATAACCTAGGATCCTTGCACAGATGTAGCCCATGGCAGTTCAGTGTCCAAGTGGGTTTTATAGTAATAGGAACAAGGACTGTCTCTAACATGAACTGATTGTCCTGTTCTTTAATCATCTTCCCCTGAGGGGTGAGCAGCCTTACCAAGCCACAGAAGAAGACAATGCAGCCACTGCTGATGAGATCTAATTGACTAGGATCAGAAGGAAAGAAAAGAAGACCTCCCCTACCAGTGGACTTGGGGAGGGGCATGCGTGCAGAGAGAGGAGGAAGGGAGGTATTAGGGAGGGAGGAGGGTGAGAACCACAGGGGGAGATACAAAGTGAGTAAAGTGTAATTAATAAAGAATTTTAAAAAAAGAAAAAATTTAAAAAGCACTAAAGTATGGAACGATTTAATGTAAACTTATGTTCTTAAAGATTCAGAATCAGCTACTCTTTTGTTGTCTTCAGAAGTGCGTTAAAGTGGCTACCTTAATCTAGCTGTGCAACATCTTTATTTGTGAGCTTATTATAATACAGGGATCTTATAATTTAAAAAATATTCCTTATATAAGGATATAAAGGTAAAATATTCTAGAATCTTAGAAATAAAATTTTCAAATTCAAAACACAACCATGTATGAATATTTTATAACTCACCTTCTTAGAGACTGAGAATGAACCTGTCTCTTGTGGAATCAGTAGTTGTTTCATAAAAAAATATTTATAAGTCTGTGTCTGATAGTATCTTGTTTGCCACTTGTTAATAGTATCTTAGTGTCGTGCAGTTGTGATTTTATGTTCCTTTCATTTACATGTAAAGTCTCTCGCTTGAGTATAACCTGCGTGTTAGACACGAGCTAGGCAAAGAATTACACTTTTATATAGGGTGTGATTTAGAAAAGTATGCAAGTGTTTCTGGAGTACATAAAAAACAAGAAGGCTTCTTAGTCATCTTCTGCAGCACTGTCACATCTACAGGATAAAGCTGTTTTTATGGCTACCAGTATTACCTTAAACTCCTCTAGAGCAACAGACACTAGTATCAAAGAACTGAACAGTTTTTGAGAAAAAAAAAAAAGGGCAAACCTCAGTTGGTTCTCATTGGATAAATATATTTGTTACTTTTCACATCTAAGATATGGTTCTGAAACTTTTCTATAATGTTTTCCATGAATATTAGTAATGTAACTGTCAACACCCCACAACACCAACTTTCTCTTCTATATTCAAGATGGAGTGCAAAAGCAGATGAGTTGTAACCTACTCAAGACAGCTTGAATCATTTCCCTAAGTCAACAACCCTCAAAAAGCTGCATTACTGACCCTTTACAAGATAATGATTCAGGAAACCTCAAACCCAACCTACTTAGACGAGATAGCTATGCCAACCCCTGCTTTCATTTCTTGCTTTTTCCCTCCATCATAAAAATCTAGGTCTCCTTATGATACAAGTATAGAACCATTTTGAAGCAACCCAGAATGGCATTCCACATGGTAACTTGAGTAGAGAGAAAGCAATGGAAGAGAAATTATTCATGCCCCAAGCTAACCTCCCACCCTGCAATTTAGGCTTTGCTCAAGATCCTACAGAAAGAGCTGCATTCAAGATCTTGTGTGGTCCTCTATTGGCAGGGACCAAAGGAAAAATGAGGCAATGAATGAGGCACCCCAGGCAAGCATACAGAAGAAAATGCAACCATGACACCATCATTTCAGTCCTCACTCCCTTCTGTTCTAACCCATGCTCTTTTAAGTTCAGTGATTTTTTTTTCTTGGCCCATATGCAACGTAGTATATGTTCTTTCATTCTTGAGCTTTCCATTCAGAACAGTGTGTTCTAAGGAAAACTAGTTTCTACCATGAAAACAATTTTATGAGCAAGTAATGAAAAGAAATACTTTAAATATCTTTTTTTTCAACTACTCTTACACGGAATGGTTTAAACATTGAGCGTGACTACATAAGATTATAAACCAGCACATAAAAGAACAAAAACAGCTAGTTCTATTAGTAGCAAACAAGTGAAAATTAACCTAACAATGTTTTTCACTCATCACATTAATAAAATATAAGCTATTGATCAGTATTGCTTAAGATATTAAAAACACAAATTCAGATGCGTGATCAACACATAAACTGAAAGAAAAAACACTTCTGGAAAGCAACTTGGAATTTTATAAAGATATTAATTTGTGCATTGTAAAAAAAAATGATCTACTGATTGGGCTAGGCATTTATACTCCAATCAGCGCACACAGAGATAGTTGGTTAAATGACTTCTAAACTGATCAAGTTCAATGATTATAAATGATTATAAAATATTTTGTTTTCATCCTAAATGTCTGCAGCTCCCAATTCAATAGATCTCTCATACTAGGTACAATGTTTTTAGTTTAACAATTTGATAAATGGTAAACAGTGTCTCTGTCAATTTTGTTCACATAATTTTGGCAATATTGAAAATATTTTCATGTTTATTCAACACTATAAATTATGCTTTTGATCATAATTTTTGAACATTGTTGACTCATGTTGTAGCATTTGAATTTTTCCTCTCTATCTAGTAGACCTCTCGGTGATTCATGGGAGTTATTTATACATTAAGAGGTAAAGCATGTGTTAAAACTGTTTTTCCTAATCGATCTCTTTATCTCCCAATTTTCAGTCCAGCAGGGTTTCAAATTTGTCTCTGAGGTTACATATAATAACCTTTTATAATTTTATACATAATACACTTAAGGTTTTATCTGTACCACTTGTGACTTTTTCATCATGTTTTACAAAGAACTTAAATTCTCCCTGCCTTGGAACATGACTACTTCCTTCCACTCCACTTACTCAAAAAGTTATTCTTTATTCCAAAACAAAATAACTTAGGTTTAAATTGTTAACCCCTTTCTATTTAATTCAAAGGAAATTTATTTTGATAAAAACGTAAGGTTTTTTAAACAGAAGAAACTTTGCTCATAATTTGTAGCTTTGCATCTGTTCTGGAACTGATAAGATGTGTTTATTGGCTTTCTGTCCTTGTCAGTTTATCAGTACTCTCATAAGCACTCATAATTGTATCTAGCTTTCCTCATCCTGTGGATTCTGAGATGAAAATTCTCCTTATCTTCCTTCCTCGGGATTTTGTCTGTACTCACAGGTTTGTATGTCTTCTATACTTTATGAATTACAAAAATAATGAAGCTGTAAGTTGAGAAGAAACTTAATTATAATTGTTCTAATTTCTATGCTAAAACACCCTGACAAAATCAACTTAGAGGAGAAAGGGTTCATTTTAGTACACAATTCCAAGTTACAGTGCAATGTGGTGACAAAGTCACAATAGCAGGAGCTTGAAGGCATGGAAGGGCAGAGAGGGCATGAGTGCATGCTTACCACTAAGTTTGCTTGCTCTTCTCTTACACAGTTACAAAACCAGGGAGACTTTCTGCCCCCCTTATGCTGGCTGTTCCCATGCCAATGAAGGCAACTGAGACAGTCCTTTACAGACTTAGCTACAGGAAAAAGTAATCTAGATGATCTTCCATTAAGACTGTTCCAGGGTGATTCAGGGCTGTGGCAAGTTGACAACTAAAATTACGCAGCACAACAACAGTTAGTCTTTCTGTCCACATCAATAGTAGCGACCACATGTGAAATATTTCAGAGTTTTGTAGCTTTCTTCACATTAATCTTTGTTAAATTATTTGTACGTAAGTTTCTACTATTGTTTTTCTTTTTGTTTACTCTCATTGGTGTTATAGAGATTATCTTCTAATTTATTCTTGCTTAGTGAACATTTGGTGATATTCCTCAATTTGGAATCTAGGTTTTTCTTAAGATGTTTAAAAATGCTAAGTAGTTAATTATATGTAGAAATTAAGGTAACACATGCTTCTGCACTCATGTTTCTAGTTCATATATTGTCTCATCTCAGACTTATTAGGAAAATATTAAAAATTAACATTTGACAGCTATTATCACTCCTGACTTTAACAAGATAACTCACAATGTCTTACCTTTAGCCATGAAACTGGTTGATAACTATAAAAGTATCATTTTTCATGGGTTATAAAATTTCACTGAGTTTTGAATCATGAATAATAGCAGCATTCTCATGAGCTCATTTTTGCTTTCTTTATACTTGCAGCCTCATGCCTTCAGGATTTTTTTTTTTTTGGTATGGCCTTTCAGAGATTCTCATAAGAAATAAGGCACATGTTCCATATAACTTTTGATATATATATATATATATATATATATATATATATATATAAAACTACTCAGAGCTAAGTAGCTTACAAACACACACTACTTTATTTTCTCATCACTGTATCCTCATGTAGGTTATGCTAAACAGAGACATTGTCCTTCCAGCCCCCTGTTGGCCAGTAAGGGAGCTGAAGGCAACTGAAGACAAGGGACTGCTGAGCTGAGATGCAAAGGGCAAGGAGTCCAGACGCCATCACTGGTTATTAGTGCCATGCTCCAGAAGCCCCTACTCACTCCTATACCCTTCTAAGTAACCTTTCACATCACTGCTATGATGCTGTACTCAAAAGAGAAGTGCTAACATGAAATTTTCCTACTTACACTCTTCATTGTATCCCTAACTTAGACTTTAATGTTCAGTTTCCTTAGCATCATATATAAAGCCCCTTTAAATATGATCTGGCCTACAACACTCTTATTACCTAAATCTAGAAAACTAATTTCAACACTTGTAAAAACAGTGAGGTGATGTTGACCGTGCTAGGGGTGGGGTCAGAGGAACAGAGGCACCTCATGGCTTTTAAAAATTCCCCATTCTAAGGTGAACTATCAGTCTTACTGAAATAATCTTCTAAAGCGAAAAGAGACTATCATAATATGTAGGCCAGTATGAAATGCACACCCCAGTAGTATCTGGACATGCTAGAGACCACCACACACATTTCCATGCACATCTGTATTTCTACTGCATATCAGGCCCTGACTTATAGTGTGGAAAGGAAGCTCTAAATTGAAAGGCTGCTCTGTGCCAACACTATCTTTGTGTGACTCTGTTCTCTTCTTGTGCTGTATTAATGACCATCGCTATCATAGGCTACCCCGATCATTCATACAGAATCAGTAAAAATCAAAACCTCAATAGATGCATCCTGTATCATTTTATAAGTAACCAGGTTTTATCCTTCCATCTCCCCTTTATTAGAGGGAAAATATGAGATTTAACCTGTAGATTTAAGAGTGTGACATCATCATTACTTCTTCACAAATCCACAAAACAGGAATACATAGATAACAACCATGTGCTGCCCGAGTAAACACTAGTTATGACATGAGATATTTATAAATAAAACAATCCAAGGCCATTACTATTTGGCTTCATATTATGCGGTATTTTAAAACCAAATTATTCTTCTTAGTTATTGTATCCTCGGGCTTAAATGAAGAGCAATCTGGAACTCCTGAACATGCCATGAACATAGGAAACAGAACTCTAGAAGAGGAAAAAAGAAAGTACGTCAAGAAGCACAACTGCATTTTTTTATGTTGATAAACTTTTGAAAAGGTCAATTTTGAATATAAATCGAATTGTTTTTATTCTGCAACTTGAATCTTTAACTCAAATAACAAAGCATAAATTCCTATGCCTGAAGACTCATACATTCCATAGTATGAGACGGTTGTCAAGATGACAGTTTCGAAGATTACTAGCTACCCTTTGCCAGCTACTAATCAAAAGTTAACTCGTGGCAAATTCCTATCAGGTGGCTGGGAACTGCCTACATTCTCTTTAAAGCATCCTTGTGAGCAAGCTTCTGGCATGAAAATGGGAAATATGGTGGAGAATATTAATAAACTGTTAAGAAAACTTAAAAACAGTATTAGAGTATAGAAAAATCGCATGGGAAGATTTTGTTCTGGAAAACAGCTTGAATTGCTTGTTCCTGAACACTCTGTGGATAAGTGCCATAGTTTCATCTATACTTGCTGTGCCAGGCAAGGGTGAAAGGGAGGAAGAAAGGAATGTGAATGTCCGGAGCAGACAGGGAAAGCCTGATGTGCTGCAGGGATTTGCCTTTTACATCATATGTGCCGCCGGTACTAACTCACCCACAAATAGGTCACCTGGTGTCTCTTTTAGTTTTGAATATATGCGGGAAATCGTGAGCAGCCATACTTGGAGTTCTCTTCCTTCTTTCCTCAGAATGTTCCACAGCAACGCACCAGTGTTATAGTCTTAGATTAGAAACTCCACTGAAATCGGTGACACGCACCCCTCCATTTGTGTGTTAGTTACTTTAAACTATGCTTTCTTCATGACAACTCAAACCAGGCAAAAGTTGTGGTTTAAATAATAACAAGAATTCAAATTCACTGAAGAGTAGAGCGGATGTTCATGTTTATTCAATAACTTTTTATGGAAGAATGATTTTCAAGTTAAGTTCTTATCTCGTCTATTACAAAAAACCTTCATGGGAGAATTGCAGTTTGGAAAGGAGCCTCACTGTGATTAAACTCATTCAGTCCTTTTTTTGGAGAAGACTCCAATAATTAAAGCTTCTAAAATCTCTTTTACAGTTTTATACGGAGGCAAGTTATAGCATGTCCATCAGGGGTTATGTGACAAAAGACAGAAATTGGACTAGGGGAATTCATGAAAGCATACAGTCATACACTTTGCTGGGATTAGGATACTGAGCTGCTGTCATGATCAAACAGGTAGCATCAGAATTTGTTTTGGTTTGGTTTTGCAATGTTACCTTAAGATCTGTTTTAAAAATATATTTTCAAATATTTCTGAATAAAAATATTTCTTACAAAATAATGAAAAATTAATTTATCTATTATGAATCACATTTCCTATTAAAGTTAATTGAAATGGCTATGCCCATGAAAGAAAGTAAAATTACATTTAAATTTCTAAAATGTAGGTGATGTTCACTATTTTGTGTTTTTGAGACACGTCTCATGTAGCATCAAACTCCCTATATATCCAAGGCTGTCTGAGAACTCCAGAAATTATCCTGCTTCTAAAGACCAAAATTGGGATTATAGACATAAGTACAGTGCATGGCTATTATGTGGACTGTTAACACGGCTTTTTATTCTTTGTTATGTTTTTATCATGTAGATATTGTAAAGTGTTTCGGTATTAATTTTAGCCCATTGGAGAAAAATGATGAAATAATTTTTAAAATATCAAATTTTTGTGTAAATGTACCACAATTCCTGTATACATTCCTTTGTTGAGGGACATCTGGTTGTTTCCAGCTTCTGGCTATTACAAATAAAGCTGCTACAAACATGGTTGAGCAAATGTCCTTGTTGTGTACTTGAGCATCTTTTGGATATATGCCTAGGAGTGGTATAGCTAAATCTTGAGGAAGCATTATTTCTAATTGTCTCAGTATGTGCCAGATTGATTTCCAAAGTGGTTGTACAAGTTTACATTCCCACCAGCAATGGAGGAGGGTTCCCTTTCTCCACAACCTCTCCAGCATGTATTGTCATTTGAGCTTTTGATCTTAGCCATTCTGATGGGTGTAAGGTGAAATTTCAGGGTCTTTTTGATTTGCAAATCCCTGACGACTAGGGATGTTGAGCATTTTTTTAAGTGTTTCTCTGCCATTCTATATGGAATAGTACTCAACAATTAAAAACAAGGAAATTATGATATTTGCAGGTAAATGGTGGGAACTAGAAAAGATCACCCTGAGTGAGGTATCCCAGAAGCAGAAAGACACACATGCTATATACTCACTTATAAGTGGATACTAGACATATAATATAGAATAAACATACTAAAATCTGCCCACCTAAAGAAGCTAAGCAAGAAGGAGGACTCTGGGTAAGATGATCAATCCTCACTCAGAAAGACAAACAGGATGGACATTGGAAGAGGGAGAAAACAGGAAACAGGACAGGAGCCTACCACAGAGGGCCTCTGAAAGACTCTACCCAGCAGTGTATCAAAGCAGATGCTGAGACTTCTAACCATATTTTGCCAGAGTACAGGTAATCCTATGAAAGAATGGGGAGATAGTAAGACCTGGAGAGGACAGGAGCTCCCCAAGAAGAGCAACAGAACCAAAATATCTGGGCACAGGCATCTTTTCTGAGACTGATACTCCAACCAAGGACCATGGATCTAACCTAGAACTCCTCCTCAGATGTAGCCCATGGCAGCTCAGTCCATGGGTTTCCTAGTAAGGGAACAGAGACTGTCTCTGACATGAACTCAATGGCTGGTTCTTTGACTACCTCCTCCTGAGAGGGAGCAGCCTTTCCAGGCCACAGAGGAGGACAATGCATCCAATCCTGATAAGACCTGGTAAGCTAGGATCAGATGGAAGGGGAGGAGGACCTTCTCTATCAGTGAAGTTGAAGAGGGGCATGGCAGGAGATCAGGGACAGAGGGTAGGATTGGGAGGGAATGAGGAAGGGGGCTACAGCTAGGATTCAAAGTGAATAAACTGTAATTAATAGAAAAATATATCAAATATTTGCAGCTGAAATATAGCATAAACATTTTCAGTCTTTCAGAATTTATTAAATGTATTAAATTTCCATTCATTTACCAAAAATAAAAACATCAAGTAATGAAAACAAATAGAATTTATAAATAAATTGGCGGGTGGAAAGCAGATACTTTACTTGATATTAGTTAGAGGCAAAAAATTAATAATATAACTAAATTAATAGGAGAAAGTTTAAAATAGATAGTAAAATATATGTTTTCAGTAAGATAAAGTATAAAATTTGGTTCATAAACTCAAGGAATCCAGTGTGACATAACCCAACAGCTATGTCTTTTTCTTCTTTGGCACATAGTTGACCTGTGTCCCTATTCCTCTTGCAGATAGAGCAGCCATGTCCCCAAACCTTGACTAATGAAGTATAACCCTGGATGTACATCTACCATGAAGGCCAAGCCTTGTCTGCACAGCATCCCATGCTCAATCGCCTCTGCATCTCTACTTGTCCCCTGATTGGACTTTCTTCTAGGATTCAAAACAACATGGTCTGGCAAGTTAGAAAGATCTACAAAAGACAAGACAGAGGTGAACAACATCCAGGACTACCAACATAGATATTTGTGTGAGAAAAACTGTCTCTGTATGAATGTGTTAATACATAAATATAAATAATTTTATTAAGCCGGTGAGATTGTTTAGTTTTCCAGAACAGTTAGTAATACTCACTATTATAAATCTAATAGAGAGAATTATCAAAATATTAAGAATTTTCTCCTAATACATTTGCATACATAGCTGAAAACACTGAAAATGTTCTGCGAAGAGTAGCAATGTCAATTGTTTGGTGTCATTCTCTGAGCACTTGTATAAGAGAATAATCACTTTGGAAATCAATCTGGCACTTTCTCAGACAATTAGGAATAGCACTTCCTCAAGATCCAGCTATACCACTCCTAGGCATATACCCAAAAGAGGTTCAAGTACACAATAAGGACATTTGCTCAACCATGATTGTAGCAGCCTTATTTGTAATAGCCAGAATCTGGAAACCCAGATGTCCCTCAACTGAGGAATGGATACAGAAATTGTGGTATATTTACACAATGGAATACTACTCAGCAATTAAAAACAAGGAAATCATGAAATTTGCATGCAAATTGTGGGATCTAGAAAAGATCCTGAGTGAGCTATCCCAGAAGCAAAAAGACACACATTCACTTAGAATAAACAAACTAAAATCTATATTCTTACAGAAGCTAAGCAAGAAGGAGGACTCTGGGTAAGATGATCAATCCTCATTCAGAAAGACAAGGGGGATGGACATTGGAAGAAGAAGAAAACAGGAAACAGGACAGGAGCCTACCACAGAGGGCTTCTGAAAGATTGTACCTCGCAGTGTATCAAAGCAGATGCTGAGACTCCTAACCAAACTTTGGGCAGAGTGTAGGGAATCCTATGAAAGAAGGGAAAGTTACTAAGACCTGGAAAGGACAGGAGCTCCACAAAGAGAGCAACAGAACCAAAATATCTCAGCACAGGTGTCTTTTCTAAGACTGATTCTCCAACCAACGACCCATGGATATTACCTAGAACCCCTACAGAGATGTAGCCCTTGGCATCTCAGTATCCAAGTAGGTTTCCTGGTAAAGGGAACAGGGACTGTCTCTGACATGAACTCAGTGGCTGGCTCTTTGATCACCTTCCCCTGATTGGGGAGCATCCTTGCCAGGCCACAGAGGAGGACAATGCATCCAGTCCTGATCAGACCTGATAAGCTAGGGTCAGAGGGAAGGGAATGAAAACCTCCCCTATCAGTGGACTTGAGGAGGGGCATGGAAAGAGATGATGGAGGGAGCGTAGTGTGGGGAGAGAATGAGGAGGGAGCTACAGCTGGGATATAAAATGAATGAAGTGTAATTACTATATAAAAATCAAAATTTAATTAAAAAACAGAATAACCTCTGGGCATGTGAGGAAGAGCACATGATATTTCCTGTATGTCTCTTTGAAAGTACTCATATATGTATCAGTATTGCTCAGTAAAGGGTTTTTAAAAATAAAAAAAAATGTTGAATGTTGTAAAAAAATAAATAAGCATTTATGTGCTGATATATCATGAATATATATGAACAACAAAGACCATGGCAAATGGAAATCCATATGTCTAATTCTGACTGGAGATTGCATAAAAGTTGGAAGGGAATACATGTTGAAGTACTAGTTGGTAACAATGACTTAATAATAAGGAGATCAATGGGGTTTGAAAGTATGAAGGTCTATTGTTAGTTTCATAAAACACAACAACTTAAAAGGGGGAAAATATGCTAGCAATGTAAAATGTTTTCCATTTCAATTCACAGCAGACCATATATTACACACTCCCTTGGGAGGTGGATGTAAATTCATCCATTCCTTTATCTAAGAGAAATTATGATATGCAAAAGCAGACAAAGAGAATAGTCATAGTTCAGACTTCACTTTGTTTATATTCCTTTTTAAACAAAAGTCACCTCTCTACCTCAGGGTATATTGCTGAAAGTAAGTGCAATAGGGGAACAATTACTGTGGTTAGATAAACCCTGCATTGTGTATCAGAGAAAGACATGTAAAGTCCTAAGGCTCTGACGCTTCTTGTACTTCCTCAGGGTGTTGTATGACATCTCTTCATGAAATGCTCATATCAGAAACTTAATATACAAAACAGGATGTCACTGAAGGTTGCAGCAGGAGTGCCTTCCTTGCACTACGTGAAATGTGAAAAAGTGTGTTAACCTCATGCTTCGGTAAAACAAAAATTCACAAGCTGAGAAATTTCTTATGGCAGAATAATTCAGAAAACAATGGAGCAACCCAAAATAGTGACAGATAGTGGATACATAAAACGTACAAATATTAGCACGGAAATTTGATGTTTCTCAGCTTTACGGTAGTGAGACCTACAAATGAATCAGTTCGGTCGCAGGCTAACTCCACCAGTGTTAAGTTAGTCCTGCTGATGCTACAAGTCCCTCACCATGGGGAGAGAAGAGTAGGATCACATCTCTGTGGTAAGTCTCCTCAAGACCTATACCGCATGTCTAATTATGGAAAAGCCTGAATTGAGGGGAAGGACACTTACACAAAATGATCAATGTCCTTAAAATAAGCAAAGACTGAGGTGTGTCACAGAGAAGAGTGTGAGAAGATATGGTGACAGGATATTTTTATATAACAGGAGTTCTCAAGTTGTGGGTTGCAAGCCCTTTCCCTTCACAGGAGTAACCTAAGACCATTGGGAAATGCAGATACTGACTGCACAGTTCATAAGAGAAGCAAAATTACAGTTATGAAGTAGCAACAAAATAATTTGATGGTTGGGGTCACCACAATTGTATCTTTACTAAAAGATATGATTGGGAAGGTTGACCACTGGTATATGGAAATAAAAGAAGAAATTAAGGGAAAAAGTACTGAAATATGAATAATATGTATATCTAAAATCATGCAAAAATGTGTGTATATGAAGTTATGACGCTAAGGCTGTGCTTCCCAAAAGAATCACAGACTAACAAAACCCACTGTACCAAACATGAGAAATGTTCTTCACAATGGCTTGTTAGGGTACAGATAACAACTGTTAACCCCAACAATGACCAGCATGGTAAGATATCCATAAAGGTGTAGATGATGGCACTAGCATATCAATGGTAACCAACTTCTAAGTGAGCCTAAGGCCCACTCGGCATCTGGCAAATCTTGCCAGGTACTCAAAACCTACCCAACTTTCCAGGATAGTGGGGTCAAGGACCTTAAAAGAGAGTCTTCTACCTAACGCCACTCTGCTTGAGCAACATAATTTCTAGTAGATACCCCCCCTCACTGTAACTGCTGATGGAGACCGTCACAGAAAACCACAGTGACACACTTCAGAGATCAAGGAATCACACGGAGCCCTAATGATGCGTCTGCTTTCTCCTTCCTGGATGTAAGCTCAGAGAACATTGAGGAAGATGAGAAAGGAAGACTGTAAGAGCCAGAATACCAGAAAGTCTACAGTGAAATTGTCTCTCATAGAAATAGCTGTATAAACAAGATCCAAGCAATGGCAATGTTGATAGACGTGCTAACATAGAAGAGCAAAAGTCTCATGGGGTCATGCCCTGAACAAGGAACTTTAGGCAATGGATGACTACTAAGAGAGGTAGAATTTGCCTCTTTCATTAATGAGTCCCCTAATTGTTATCCAATGCAAGGTGGTCATTCCTGAAACTATACTCACAAACAACAAAACAGACTCAACAGGTTGGATTTATATATTTGTTCACATACATGAATACATATACACATATATGTGTAACAGAAATATTCAGAGAAGATACTATCAAGTTGAGAGTGGGTCTCACTCCTATGGAAGGAGTTTGAGGGAGGAACTTGGAAGGAACTAGAGGGAAGATAGGGAATTAAGAATCACATTTTTATTTAGAATGTATAAAATTAAAAAATACAAATAACTCCAGAAAACATTTAAAAAATATTTGCAATGGCTAATTATATGTGGCCAAAGCACCTTTTTAATGTAACCTCTTAAGTACAAGGAAAGCTGAGTGAACGGTGCAGAGGAACACCTTGAACAAACACGGCAAATTTTCTGGAAAGATGTGAACGGAAAACCAAAACAATTCCTTGTCCCACCTGACCTGAAGGCAATGGGTGTGCTGATTAGTTTTTTTTTCAACTTGATGTAAGCAATAGACCTCAACTGAAATATTGCTTCCAGAAGATTGCTCTGAAGACAAGTCTGTAGGGCATCTTTGTGACTGGTGATTAATGTGGGAGTCCCCTACTGGGCCGTGCCACCCCTGAGTATGTGTAGTCCTGAGCTGTTTAAGAAAGTAAGGTGAGAAAGCCATGGGGAGCAAGCCAGTAAGCAGTTTCCCTCCCTGGGTCACATTTCAGTTCTTGCTTCCGGGCAACTATCTTGAGTTTCTGCCCTGGCTTCCCTTCATGGTGGACTTTTAAGCTGTAATGTGAAATAAGACATTTTCTTTCCAAGTTGCTTTAAACAACGGTTATCACAACAACGAAAGAAAACTAACAGTGGAATGAAAACATTCTCCAGTTTTGTCCTTAATTTTACATAAAGTGTTAGCAGTGGCTACAATAATGATCAGAAACAAGGGCTTTTCTCTCCTTTCAGTGTTTATATGGAGTAGCACTGTCACTCAAGGCTTCTTTCATTTTCTTAAACATGCAAATATTTAAGAAGACATCAAGAAGCATACCTATTATCGTGACGCAGCTGGCGTGTGGCACCGCCATGATGAGAAGGTATGTGGTGGAGAGATGGTTGTGCAAGAGAAGCAGAAAGGTTTGTGCACTATGCAGAGAGGGGAAACTGGAAGCAGGAGGATGGTGAAGAACAGCTTTACGTGAGTAGTCTACACTGTCATCTGACGCTATGGTGCAGTGGCAGAGGCATGGAAGAAATGGCTGTCCCCAGCTCCTCACTGCCTGCAGCAAGCAGGAGAGCTGTCCCCACCTCTAACAGGCTGCAGCACTCTGGAGAGAGAGCCCCATAATAGAGTCGGCCTTGGTAGTGTGGTGAGGAAGAGTGGAAGAGCTGTCCCTGCCCCTCAACAGGGCAGTGCTAGAGAGCAGGCCTTGGCATCACTGGTGCATGAGAGATAGTCCCAACGGCATGAAGGGGCCGATTCTACGGAACAGAAGCACAGTCTCCATGACACAGGGCAACAACATGATTTCTGAGAGGAGGTCCAGTGAGAATCCAGGATTAATAATGTAACAGAAGCCAGAGGCCTCAAACCAGACCAATGACTCGTTGCAATGGACTTGCAAGTACAGCTGTTTGGGCAACAGGGTATATATTGTGTGACACACCAGGACACACACTGCATCTTTCACAGTGAGATGTTTTTGTTTTGTTTTGTTGTTGTTTTAATTTTTATTGTGTTGGAGGGTGGATATGAGGAAATGGGAAGATGAGTGGGACTGGGGTCCATGATGTCAAATTCACAGAGAATCAATAAAAAGTTTTTAAAATCCAAATATTTTGTTATAAGGATTACCATTTTCTGTTTAAGAACTTTCACAGTTAATAACAGTCAAGTACCACTACCAATTTTCTTAGACCATAACACTAGGAACACATTTCTTTTTTCAGTTTAGAATATGAGCTAGACAGCAAGAGTGCAGAGTCCCACATTCTGACAGGGTGTAGCTCTGAGGATTGGGACAGTCTCCTCCTGATGAACGACGAATTGATGGACATTTAGCATTCAAGCATGGAGATGAACGAGTCCATTAGACTTACTAAATGGAAAGCTCAGACAAAGTTGAGCAAAACAAAATTTGCCTCAAGAATTTAAAAATCGTAAAATTTGTTCTGAACATCTTTGATGAAATACTACTCATATAATTGGTGTGTGATCAAAATGTTAGCTTTAAACCCTTTCATTAAAATCTGATCTGTGTTCAAAAACATACTTGTGTGTCTCCATTCTCAGCAACCAAGGAGTAGCTGTACTTTTAAATGTTATTTTAATCTGTTTGGCTGCTGATTCCATCAAAATTTCAAAAGATGAAGAACTATAACCCTTTTGGGCAGAACATGCTGGGTTTCGTGGGAAGGTTTTAACAACTTTGTGTCCACAGGCAGGCAGTAAATACTCTGTCTGCCCAGAACTTTGCAGTCTCTGCCAAAATTAAAATGCTAGTGTTTATAGAAGTGAAAGACAGTTTGATTATAGCTTCTAGCATTACAAGGCAATCCTTTAAAGGATTTCCATCAAAAATACCTTTAGGAAAAATATGAAAAGGAATGAGATAATTTTGCAAGAATATGCACTTACATGACACTCTATTTTAATGTCATAATGAGAAACGTTAATTAAGACATGAGCTTTCTAAAACTTCCAGCTGAGAGTAACTTTGATTTATCCAATGTAGGTATCTGACATTGGTAATTTAAGTGGGTTAGTGAACAAATTAAAATTTGGTAAAAAGACCTTAGAGACCACACTGCTTCCTTAATGATGGATCTGACTGTAGCAGTTAGACAACTCTATAAAAATTTTTGAGAATAAAAAATTTAGTGCAAAATTTTCCAATGTTCTTATAGTTGATTAAATTGACATTCACTTCATAGTTAAACAGGCCAATTGTTTTTATACACATAGTATTTGCTGATTAATTTGATGATCATACTTCAAATAGCCTTATATTATTTCTGTTTGTCTATTATGGGGACATTTGATTCCACCTAAAGGACACTTTCTTCTCTTTATTACATATACTTTTTTGCCTTTTTCATAGTGGATAATCACTGATAATTGTTCCAAATGAAGCATTCATCAGCAGTGTGTAGCAATAAGATTTTAAATATTTTAAACACTTTGGAAGTGTCAGTGGTATGTCCAGATGTCACATTATCATTTGTTCTGATTGGTGGGGCTGGAAAGTAAGTGCACACATGCTGAGTGTTGTAATAAGCTTGAAATGGGTCGGAATTTTTGTACGAATGAAGCTTTGCTCTAATTATCCTTTGGTTCGTCAAAAGCATTGTTTTATTGCCAGGAACGAAATCTGATGTTGTGAATATGAAATATAATGGGTTTGGGCAATTGGTCTCAAGCTCTGAGTGTTGTTTCAGGGGGTTGTGCAGCCTCTCTGGAAGAAGAGGGTCATTGGGGATGGCGTTAAGTTGGGCTTGCTACACATCCTGGTCACTCTCTGCTTTCTGGTCTACCAAAGTGTGAGATGAGGAATCCCACCTGCAGATTCTTTCCAATACAATGAGATATTGGCAAATTGTAAGCTAAAATGAACCCCTCTTGCCTTAAAAAACAAAACAAAAAAAACACTATATAAATAAAGCATTGACATCACACCATTCTGAAATATAACATACTCTGCAGTGGTTTGATAGGAAAGGCCTCATAGGCTCATATATTTGAACGCTTAGTCATCAGGGAACGGCATTACTCGACATCGATTAGGAAGTGTGGTCTTGCTGGAGAAAGTGTGTCACTAGGAGTGGGATTTGGAGTTTCGAATGTTTAAGCCTGACCCAGTGTCTCTTTCTTCCTGCTGCCTGTGGATCTGGATGTAGAATTCTCAGCCACTCTCCAGCAGCGTACTGCCTGCTTCCCATCAGGATGACAACAGACTAAACCTCTGAACTATAAGCCAACTGCAGTTAAATGTTTTACTTTATAAGTGTTGCTCTGGTCATGGTGCCTATTCGCACCAATAGAAAGTTAACTAAGTCATATTCAATGACAATATTACAAAAGAAGTAAATGGAAGCAAAGTTGTATCACAGTATAAAAATTATCTCAAATAGCATGTAATACGCATTACACAAAATCAGTAGTGCCAGAAATAATTGAAAAGTAATAAATACGTTTTGTTCTTTATTTTTTATATCATTAATAAGTTTAAAATTGCATAGTTATAATTTTAACAATATATTATTGACATTACAACAGATATAGAGGCAAATGTAAAGTAATATAAAAAGGAAGAGAGAGCATAAAATATATAGAAAATATAGATATATATGTATTTTTAAATTTCCAGAGCAGTTATTATAAATCTGAAAAGGAGTTGAATAAGGTAGATATGAACACAACAAAGCATGTCCTATAATGTGTACAAAGACAAAATTCACTGGAAATGGGCTTTTCTACCAAAAATAAAAAGCTAAATTCATAGCTTGTTTTTACAATCGTGTTCAGATTTAACCTTCACTTCCAAAAGACACCTGAATAATGTTTAACGGTGTTTACCCTTGATAACTGGACAGAAGAACCACTAAGTTATAGTCGCTGTCATTGCCATGTTTGGCAAGTTGATGCTCCTTGCCAAACAGTGAAATTTGAGTTCTATTTTATCTTTTGTCTTACAGAGTGATAAACACATCCTGGTCCGGTTTTATCCTGGATCTGCAACATGCTATCGATGACTGTGAGGTTTTGCTTGTGGTTTGAATGTCCTGTAGCACTCTAGGCCTAATGTGAGATCATTCTTCAAGTTTAAATGACCCCAGCTGCATGTTTTACCTTATTGGGTAAAGTGGCTAAAACATGTTGAGCCTCAGCATTCTAAATGAGTGAAGTCAATCCCTAAGTTGCATAGAGAAAACATTTTTGAGCAAAGTAGCAATGAACACAGTTCTCCTAAATCCACATATATATTTTGAACATAAGTTAACATAGTCTAATGTCATAATCTTACTCGTTCAACGAACACATTTTGAAGGTGAAAAGAGACTATTCATTTATAAATGTTTAAGTGAGACTCTCCGTATGTTACTCGGCCTTCTTCTCCGTGATACAATACCTGTGCAAAGAAACTCAAGAGAAAAAGAATTAATTTTGGCTCACAGTTGAAAAGCCTTTGGTTCATGGCAGGATGGTTTTATTGCTTTTGAACCAAAATGGGATAGTATATCATGGTGCCTGGAAAGCAGAGAAATAAAGATCTGGGAGCAAGATACCATTTTCAAAAAGATGGCTCCGATTATTTCTTCCTCCATGGCCTATCTCCTAAGAGCCCAGTTATCTACAAACTCATAGATGGATTAATACAATGCTGACAACTGAAGCTTGTAAAGTCTAGTCTCCTGTCTAATGCCCCCACCTGGGAAACAGGCCTTTAACTCATCAGCCGTTGAAGAGGTGAACAACATGCAAACTACATCCACAAATAAAGATCAGCATCTCTGTTCACTCAGCACTTCTGAATCGCTGGAAATCTAGATAATAGAATCATTCTTCATATTTTCAGCATACAGATAAATTTGCATAATGGAGTAAGCTCTATTACCAGAGAGCAGACTGATTTTAAATTAGCTGCAAACATATTCATATTAACTCCAAGTAATGTTAAGAGTCAAACAAGATAGGAATGATGGTGCATGCCCATAATTCTAGCAGCAGAGAAGGTACTGACAGGAAAATCATTAGTTACGGTCATCCTGGATCAAATAGTAAGAACTTATCTCAAAAGTAAGTAGACAAACTATAAACAGAAGGATTGCTTCTTGATATCATGAAGGCTATCTCTGATAAACCACTACAAAACAATGTGTTAAACGGAGAGATACTCAAAGCCATCCCACTCAAATCAGGAATGAGACAAGAGTATCCTTGTTCTCCACCCTTACTCAAAACAGTGCTTGAAATCTCAGCTGGAACAAGACAAGAGTGTGTAGACAGTAGAGGAAGAAGTGAAGGTGCCCTGTTTTGCACATGACATACACAGAGTATGCCATAATCCATCCTGAAACCTCGTGGTCACAGTGAGATCATAAGCAAATCACTCACTTTGTAAAGAAAAATTATCAAGTATGAGTCTGAAGAACAGAAGTCTCTAAGCATATTTCAACTTTCTGTGACCAGAATTGGTTCGGGAAAAGTAAAGCAAATCTAAGCAGTGCTAGAATAAATAATTACACTAAGAATGGTAACAAAAGCCGTCAATTCAGAAGCCAACAGTACTTCTGTACTATCAACTCCAAAATTGATGACTTTATTTATTGACAATGAATATACTTTTCATTTGATATGTTTATAGTAAAATAGTTGAATTGAGCTGTTTAAAAAATGTACGCTATGTCACATACTTTTTGGCAAAACTATTTAAAATCTGCACTTGGAAATTTTTCAAAGAAACGAGCAGTTATTAACTAGTCAATATGCTGTATAATATATCCACTCAATCCAACCAAAATGTGCCATTAATCACTATTTCCTGAAACTCCTAAACCCATTCTCTGACAACCACCTTTTTTTTCTCTGTTCTTATAATCAACTTGCTTGGATTTTACATATGAGATCATGTGGTATTTGTTTCTTCTGTGTCTGATTTATTTCACTTAATCTAATGTCCTTGAAGATCATTCAGTTTATCACAAATTACAAGATTTCCTTTGTTTCGAGGAACAAAGAATGCTCCGTTGTATCTATAAACATTTTGTTTATCTTTTGCCATTGTGCTTGTTAGTGTTGTCTCAACTTGATCCAAGCGAGAGTCATCAGAGACAAGGAAGCCACAGTCGAGAAAACACCTCCATAAGACTGCGCTGCAAACAAGCCTGTAGAGCATTTTGTGAATCAGTGATAGATGAGGATGAGGCAGCCCACTGTAGCTTGTGGTCCTGGGTTCTATAAGAAAGCAGCCTGAGCCAGCCATGAGGAGCAAGCCAGTAAATAGAACTCCTCCTGGGGCTCTGCATCAGTTCCTGCCCTCTGGTTCCTGCTCTGCCTATCTCCTGGTCCAAACTTCCTTCAGTGATAAACAGGGATATGGAAACGTATGACAAATAAATACTTCCCTAATTGTGATGTGTTTCATCACACATAGGTCATGGTGTTTTATCACACCAATAGTAATGCTAAGATAACCATGGACAGTTAGGATAATTGCACTTATGCTATGCTAATGCTACTGCAACTTGGAATGAAGTACAAATATACCTTTAATACACTGATTTAATTTCCTCTGGATAGGTACTAAGAATTATGATCACTGCCAAATAGTTCTATATTTAATTAATTTTTTGAACTTCCATACTATTTTCCAAAACGGATGTGCACTTCACATTCCAACCAAGTCTGTGCAAGAATTATCTTTTCTACACACGCCTCCAATGACTAACATTCATGTTATTGATGAAAGTCACTGACACCACAAGATGATACCTCATTTTTTAATTTCTTTCCCCATTGATTAACGAAACCACATACGTTTCTATACCTTTCTTTGATGAATGTTAATTTAGATAATCCGTCCATTTTCTACATACTGTTTGACTTCTTGATATTGACTGATTCATTCTTAATATTGTGAAAAATTGAGTATGTCTCTTCAAAAGGCATATAATGAAAGGTGTGCTTGCCAGTTGGTGATGCTGTTCTAGGATGTGTTGAAAAACCTTGAAAGATGGTGCCTAGATTGAGTACAGTGATTGATCCAATAAGTGTTTAACAAAAAAAAAAAAAAAAAAAAGTGAAAAAGATATTAACTTCCTTTTTTTCTTTTCCTTCTTTTTCTCCAAAGAAAGGTGTTTACTCTGTTTACAATTCCAGGTCACAGCTTATTGTAGCAGAGCAGCCACATTGGTTGGAAGCACATAGTTACATCGTATCCACAGCTAAAGCACACTGGGTGGCTTTACGCTCAACTAGTTTTCTTTAATCTGATACAGCTCAGAATCCCTGCCCAAGGAATAGTCTTGCCCTCAGTGGGCTCCAGCTTTCTATATCAATTAAAGTGATAATGGCACTTTTACAGAATATCCATAGGCCGATCCAATGGAGACAATCTTTCATGGAGACTCTCTTCCTGGGTGATTCTAGGCACTGTCAGGTTGAGTATTAAAAACAGTATGTTTAAGTGTGGGGGAGCTATGTTTAAGGTTTGTGTGTGTATGAATGTTTCCATCTAATTATTAATCTTGCTAAATCATGCCACAAATACTAACAAGAAATAATCAGTTCTTATGAAAGTTATTGTGGCTCTTGTACAGGCATCTTGTTGTAATTCTATGGACTCTTGAGGAATTACTTCTTTACAAATAGAGGCTAGTTCCCATGTTTTGCTGTGGCCAGGCAAAAATTAAGGTACTAATTTAGCCTATGAAAATATTCAGTGAAGAACTGTGAAAATGGATATGCAAACATGCCCTAAGACATTTGGGGTATTAAGGAAAGATCAATGAGAAATATCAACATCTTCTTTTTCTGGGAATTTTAACAAGTAAAGAAAGCAAAGCATAAAATTTTAATGATCAAATTTGCAAACATGTAATATAATGTGTCTTTTTCGCTTTTACACAGTGGACAGATAAACATGTTCTTCTACTAGACCTGAAGTCCAAACTTCCTTATGAGTCAGCTCGTGATCATGTTCTGTGTGTCTTGCAAGTCCTAACCAAATGTCAGCAAATTGCTATGGAGACTACCCAGCCACAAATTTCTTTGCCTCCTCCATCGTCTAAGTAAGAATCTTGCTGAATTTGCATTATCTACAAAATTTATTTAAATTGATATTTAAATGACCTCACACAAAATCCCTAAAGGAAAACAAGATACCACAAGAATCTTACTGCTTTCTCCTCCTCAATTCTCTCACAGAAGAATTTGGGAATTAAAGTAATTTAGTTAGAATTACACGGTCAATTTAAAAGTATTAGGTTCTCTCATTATCACTGAAATACAATAACATTATTAAACAACAGGTTATAATTTCGTTATTTAGTTCTTTGTTTCTGTGTTGCTGTTCAACCAGATTCAACTTATATTTTCTTTCTGTTTCATGTTAACCACAAACCACAATAAGCAAAAGTATAAGTTGTCTCCTAAGCAAATTCTGCATTTTCCTGATTCTGAATTGTTCCTGTCTGAAGCTTACTTTCTTGGTTCCCTTTAAATATTAAATATTAATAATATATATTTTAAATATTAGTCTTAAATACTACACACTTTTATAAAGGCTTAAGTTGACTTGCTACCTTCGCTGTGAGCCTCTTCTGTATCTCACACTTCTGCTTAGAGCTCCCTGTCTGTATAGTGCAGATACCATCTACTATACTGTGTCTCAGCTCCTACCAAATACAGCTGTGGGAGCAGAATCACACTGGAAACTCCACAGAGTACTCAAACAAGGTCCCTTGTAGAAATCAACACAGTCACAGACACAGAGTAAATATTCTAAACATGAGACATTTGTTGTAGACATAGATGCCTAGTTTTGTCTAATCACTGGTCAGTGGTTAACAAAACATTTTTTTTAATTCAACTATAGATGTGATGGAGTTTAGAAATTATCCATTACAAAGTTCCCCCCCCCACCAAGTTCTTATTTTTGCATATATTCAAATAGTCTTTGTAAACATGTTTAATTTGAAAACATTAACAAATAAAGAGGTTTTTAGAAAAGACTGACATTTAAAATGGTAAATTGGAACTTGTATTGGTGTAAGAAGATTAAAAATTAACAAAAATACAATATATCTCATTTCTGTAAGAAGCTGAGCTATGAAAAGCAGAAATGAGATGAAGTAACAATGTTTTCACAAAGGTAGAAACAAGTTACTGATGGGATACAGCCACTGCTCTGCTTTCTCCAGCCAGCACCAGCTGTAGATAGTACTTATTAAAGTGTTTCCACTGCCATACATCACCAAGATGGCTAGAGACGTTCCAGACTGTGGAAAAGTATCTAGAGGCTGAAAAATTGGAGAACAGGTGGAGTACATGATGTTAGGGTTAGGTCTTTCAAATGACTACTTTATTTAAGGTTTTTAAACACCTCTACTCCCTTCCGATCCCCCTACCTTCTATAGGAGATTAGTAGGGAAAGGGGCAGTTCTCTGGAGCCTTTCTCTCTGTCAGGACCAGCCAAGGATCCAAACCATTGCAAAGCATAGCAATTAAAAAGTGTTATCTTCTCTGTGTGTGGGCTTCTATTTATCCCTTCTAAGAGTCCACATTAGCATGTTTTCCAGCTCACAAAACCCACACCCCTTGCACGAGATAGATCCAGGTGTCAGACATCACATGCCTTTTCTTGGGGGCTGTTTCCTGAAGGGGGGAAAAACATTCCCATATCCCACATCACACTTGGGACCAAAACAAAAAATATATTCACGTGACACAACTGAATTTCCAAAGAAACAAGAAATTTCTGCTTCAATGGTAGATCTTAAAGATGCCACTGGAGGAAAAGAATTCTAGGGAAGAAAAGTATAGTATTTCACTAAAGAGATTATTATGCCACTTTTCTCCTTTAGCATGGTTAAAAATGTGTGAGCCCTGCTTCCTAGTGGTGGTCCCACCTTCCTGAGGAATGGGCTTTTGACCTATTGGCAGACCCAACCAAAAGAACTCTTTTATGTTTTGGGTAGTTTGGACAGTTAATTCACCACAAGGTCTGAGATTTCATCCTTTTGACCAGAATATAGCAGAAATAGTTTCCTGTTACAACAGACTTTTTTTTTTTTTACTGTTGTTTCATTCACCCCATTCTTAAGAGATAACCCCAAAATCATTTAGGAAATGAGCTGAAATTGGAGATTAGAAATTCTCATTATTAAAAACTAGATATCCAATTCTTTTCTTCCTTTATTTATTTATTATTATCACTTATTACAATTTATTTAATTTGTACCCCTGGCTGTGGCCCCCTTCTTCATCTCCGTCCAATCCCACTCTCCCTCCCTCTTCTTCTCCTATGCCCCTCCATCCCAGTCCCGTAATAGGGGAGGTCCTCCTCCCCTTCCCTCTGACCCTAGCCTTTCAGGTCTCATCAGGACTGGTTGCATTGTCTTCCTCTGTGGCCTGGCAAGATGAAGAATTCTTGAGCCAGTTGATGTCTCAACTGGAGCAGCCCCACCCTCGAGTATAGGCTTTAGGGAGAGTGCTTGTTTAGGATATTTTTTAAGTACCCAAATGAAGTCTAATGGATTCTCTTGATGGGTTCACTGGGTTCCTCCTTGTTTTTTATTTGGCCTCCAAAACCAAACTAAAGATATGATGAACCCAGTGTCTGCTTTCAGATGCTTTGATAGCTGGTGGGGTGCCTAGAATCATAGTCGGACGTCCCTTCCAGATGGCTTCTAAAGAAGACAAAAGATAAGAAATTTAACCATCATTAGATTCTAAGGTTAAAATAATAGTAAGCCTGTTTTTCTCAGCTGCCCGTAGGCGCTGCAGTGTTAAACTGAGCCAAGGTCATGATGTACTATATCTGGGTAGCATTTTCCTTATCAAGAAAAAAAAGTTGTTACTGAGAAATAGCTGTCTAAAAACCATCTCATATAGACTTAAGTCTATTGTCTGGGGAGTACAGTCCCTTGAACTACTACATAAAACCATACCGAATAAACACTTTAAGTTGGGAGTAACATTTGCTTATTAGGTGTTTAAAACCAGCCAGGTAGCCACAATTAACTACTATCTTTTTGTTGTTGAGGCTCTGATCCTCAGGGAGCAACCAAGCTTGGGAGGTGTCTCTGGCTTCTTTAGCCTCTCTTTACCCATTGTTCATTAATTGGTCTAAAATTCCTTTTAAATGTTTAATCAAATAGAACGAAAATCTTAACTACAGTCGTAAAGGCTTATTTAAATTATAAAATGAAAACCAACTATAGTAGAAATAGGGACAGTGCAGGAAGAGGCAGATTTTATTTGCCAATATAGTAACCAAAGTATTTAATACTAGAACTCCAAATAAGGAAACTAAATCATAGAAGAGAAAATATACTAATAAAAATACACTAAAAGCAAAAATCAGGAACACTTATAGAAAACATTAATAACATTGTTAAACTACAGGCTTCTCAATATAAAAGAAAGAAATAACAAATTTTTTAAATTTCGAATAATCTCAATTCCTGAGATATAGGTAGTCCTGAAATGGAGGTGACCTTAATCTACAGCTTAGTAGCCATCTCCCAGTCTCTCACTTTATCCTGTTTTATATTAGGAGTGCTGTCTGGAGAAAATTCTGCTCCTGAATGAAGAAGGGGAAAAGCTTTTGAGAAACTCGCTTCTTAGGAGAAGAATTGGGGGGTAGTAGCAAAATACAGACAAAACTAGTCCATGGCAATAAACAGTCACTTTTCTTTCTGGCATTGTGGAAGTGAGCTGGTAGAGTTCTTGGAGCTATACCATCAAGGTGTCTCTTCCCGTTCTGAGGTCCCCACACCCATATTTGAGTCAACAGTGCTATGTATACGCATTCCATGTCCCCATAGCCTCCAATCTAGTCCATGAACACAGTGTCTGGTGTGAGTGCTACTCCAAAAGAGACCTTCCACAAAATAGCATCCTCATTTTACGGTAACCTTTTAAGGCAGTGTTTCCCAACCTTCCTAGTACTCCACCCCCGTAATACGGTTCACGATGTGGTGATCCCCATTCATAAGTTTATTTTTATTGCCACTTCATAACTCTCATAATGCTACTGCTTTAGTCATAGAGTAAATATTTTTGAAGATAAAGGTTTGTCAAAGGAGTCTCAACCCACAGATTGAGAAGCACCATTCTAGAGCTTGTTGGCCTGGACAACCCCATATATACCACCAAACATCAGGGGCCTGTTCTGTTAGCCACAGATCATGCATTTAAAAGCCTGGCTACAAATAACAAAGTATTCCACAAACAGCTTGGTGTCTGCCGTCTTCTGGCTCCCTCTGCAAAGCCACTGCTACGGTGCAATCAGGCAGGAAGTAATCACCCTTGCGGCTTTATCTACCTAGGAACGGCAAGATGTTCCCAACTGTTTCCAGACCTTGAGTCATCTTAGGTAAGACTGACTGAAGCACTAACGGTTTCCAGGGAACAGGAAGCAGCCTTGATCCTCTCCATTCAGTTCTTTCTTGTTAGTAACAAGCCTCACCTTTCACTTTCAACCCTGTTGACCACAGGGACAACAGTCTTGGAAGAATATGACATGGACTGGCGGAGAGTTACACCTCACCTGGTAAAAATTAAGTACTAGTGGATTTCCAATAATTTCCTCACAGGAGACGTCGCCCCTTTTTCTCTCTCTTGTCAAAGCTGGGGCCATGGCTTTTCTTCCCAACTACTGCTCATGTGGTACCTTTGGAGCGCAATACTCTGCTGAGTATGTGACGGCATAGATATCTGACTTAATACTCCCAGTGATGAGAACTATAAAGCAAATGAAGATGAAAGGATCTCCTTGTCATTTAGGTGAGGCAAAAAAAAAAAAAAAAAAGGACATGACCTCACTCCACCTCCTGGTTTAATGAGGCAATGGAAGGTGGGCGCGGCGGAAGATACAGAGGGAGTAGCTGAAGTCTGTGGAGACTGCAGCTAAGACTTCAGAGATAACCGAGTTATCAAGCCCTGACAACCAGCTACACAGTATGTTTGAACCTATAATCCCAGAGCCCAGCCAGATTCCTTCCGCATCACATCAGAAAGAAACAGCAGCTTCAGCCTTGACTTTGCCAGACCTGGAGCTGCTTCCTGGGCTGCAAAGTCAAAAGGCACTTTCTGAAAGGCTTTACCCCACCTCAGTTAGTCCGAGGAATTAATTTTTTAACTGACTTTCCACCAGGACAATTCCTTATCAACTCGATGTCAGCCTGAAGGACCACATTTACCATGTTCTAAGCACCTGACCAGGGCAGCATCTTATTGAAGGAGGTTTAAGACGTCATAGAGCATTGCTTCTCTACTTTCCTAAACCTGTGATCCTTTAATACAGTTCCTCATGCTGCAGGGACCCCTTAAGCATGTGATTATTTTTCTTGCTACTTCATAACTGCAATTTTGCTACTGATATGAGTCACAATATAAACATCGGTGTTTTCTGATGGTCTTAAGTGAGAAAGGGTCATTTTTACTTCCAGGGGGTCACAACCAGAACCACTGTGATGGATGTAAGACATCAAAGCATCAAGGCTAGTTGTTATGGGGCCTGAAGAGTGCAGGGAGTTGAACGCTACAATATCTGAGGAGATCTTTGCAGGCAGAGCCCTCCCCAGTCAGAGACCACGTCAGCAATAACCCTCCTAAGCCAGCAGTTACCTCCTTCAAATTCCTGTCCAGCCAGATCCATTTTAATCCAGAGCCCACACCAATCAGTGCTCACCCCAGCCAGAACTGACCCTAGCCAAAGCTCTCCACAGCTAGATCCTGGCAAGTCTTTGATTTCTGGATATATCTTCCCTTTAACAGTGTCATCCATCCACTGGGGTGGGGGGAGGAACTTGCTCATATCTATTTATCAATAGTTATAACTTTTCTAAGTATTGCCAAGCTCATCTGACTTATATACATCATCCTAATCTTTGTATCCATGCCGTTTCTCAGGACACACTCTCACATCTTATTGCAGCTTGGATTCTTTACATAGACTGTTTAACGTCTGTGCTGCTATCCACAAGTCAGCTTCTTAACCAAGCAGTTACGTTTCTCTGTGTGCTTGTTCATTCGTGGAACATTCTGATCTATAAACCTTGTTTCTGAGACCTCATAAAAGCTGCGCAAAATTTCCTTCTCTGGATGGATTTTTGATGTTGTTTCTTTTATTTCTGTCAATTTCTCCTTTAAAAATTTAATGCCTCATCACTAAAGATGAAAAGCTTGGAATTTTTTTTCCCCTTATAGTGATGGTCCCTGCTTTCACTCTTGCCAGATTTTCTTCTGACTGAAAAGTACGATTTGTTTGGTTACAATTTGAGTAGTTGGTTTTTTCATTTTATTTCTTAAAACACTTTCTACGATGTTAATGTCAATGTATTACTTATAAAATTATTTACAATTTATTTTTTGTGACATTTTTACCTGGTAACATTAATTCCTCTAGATTCATCAGATAATTTGAATTTCGCCATGATGTTTTCTACATATTGTCTTCACCTTTGATATTTGAATATACTGTACTTAGAAAATGTGAGTGCCACCAGTCTCTTTATGAATGATAATAGGTACATTTAAACACCATCACCTAAGAGACAAGTCTCTGGGCAAGTCTTAGAGGTAGTTTGTAGATTAAGTAAATAGACTGAGTCGAAGTGGGAGGCCACACTCCGGGTGACAACATCACCGTTGTGTGTCCTGAGTTCCTGAGCTGAATTTCAACAGGAGGAAGAAAGCAAACGCCAATATTCATCTCTTTCCACTTCTTAACTGTGGATGAAATGAGGCCAGGCACCCAGCCACACCCTACACCGTACTGCTGCTGCCAGGACCATCTGTGATAGACTGAACCTTCGAACTGTGAACCAAAATAAATTCTTCCTTTCACTCATTGCTCTTGTCAAGTGTTTTGCCACAGTTGGAAGAAAAGTGTTAATACAGGAAGTTTACTGTCGTACTCCTCTCTGCCCATAGTCCTCCACGAATCAGGCATTGCAGCTGGTTGAGTTGCTGGTTTCAAAGATATTTAGAAAGTTCCTGTTTTGAGTTACTGGGCCACATTTTCAACTGAAACCATAAATTGCTAGTCTACATCTTAAAACTATCAGTGAACAACTGAAATCACATGCAGAAAACATTCAAAATTGTTATTTTTAATCTCATCAGGAAACGCCCACCATTAAACACGTTTATAAACATGCTGATGAAAAAATGTGTGGTTTAAAATTGAACTAATTTGTAGGGGGAAAGATACGTACTTTAAAAAGTAACAAAATAAAGGAAGGAGGCCTGGAGAGGGCCCAAGTGAGTAAAACACTTGCTGGACAAGTGTGAGGACCTTAATTTGAGTCCACAGAATCAACACATGTAAGACAAGGTAACGAGTGTCTGTAAGCTCAGGGTTGCTCCATGAGATGGGAGTCAGAGACCAGAAAATTCCCTGGAGCTCACTGGTCAGCTGGTCTGGCTTATGTGGCAGTGAACCACAACCACCAACAAACGCCACCACCACAACACACACACACACACACACACACACACACACACGGACAATAAAATAATAAAACAAAACCAGAACAAAACAGCAATTTATTGCATGATGCTTGCAGCTTAGTAGCGTCCTCTATGGTTCTCCCTGAATTCATGCACATGTCTCACACCTTTTCTCACAAAAAAAAACCCTTTAATGTAATTCTCATACTGTATGCATAATCTTTTTTTTTTAATCCAAAGACAGATGGATTGGCAGTCACAATGTTGAACAAAAGTATAACCATTTGTCAAAAGCTATAAGGTTTTCTATAAACAAACTAACTAAATAAATAAATATAATTACTTGCTGAACAAAGAATGTCCTTGTGAACTAGATATTCTTGAATAATTGTGAGTTAGCCAATGGAAACTAGGAGTCTGTGCTAGAATCCATACACCTACTGTCAGTGAACCTGCCCAGCTCTAACGTGAAAACACAGAAGAGGAGATGATTGTTTTCTACCTCTATATGTGAGAAGACTGGAAATCATTTAGCAAAGAAACAGAAGGCTCCATGGGTTGAATAGTTAAAGCTCCAAAAAGAGATGAGGGCACAGAATACAGTGTAAAGGCTGGAGAGAGCTGTGGATGCAGGAGTCAGGCCTTACATGAACAGGGTAGAGATTGCTTCAGGAGCCAGTGATAGTGAAATAACAATAGAAGTGAAATTTAGCATTTTGTTGGTATTGCTGAGGCATTCACATAGCCTTTGAAACAGTGAGCAACTGAGTGTGAATTGTTGTCTGCTTCAAGCTTTAATAAAAATCTCTTCAAAGGTTCAAAAAATATGTATTGTATGCTAGTAAAGAGGAGAAAATGTAACCTTATAAAGAGATAATCTGCTTAACTAAAAGTCACAGAAAGCCGGAAAGTGTTAGGAGACAAAAACAGGAACAAAAAATAAAGGCAAAGTGATAATTGACTTCGACCTCCAACTTGACTGGATTAGGACATGCCTAGGATGTCAGTGACACTCATCTGCAGAAGCCTATGAGATGGTTCTGGGCTAGGCAGCAGACTGATCCCCTGAGGGCTTCCTAAAGTGGTCGCATTATTGGGAGACAGTGAGAGGTGTGGCTATTTGGAGTAAACATGTCAGTAGGGCATCCTTAAGGCTGTATCTGTACCCGGCTTTTTTCTGTATCCCTTCTTCTTTCTACTCTAACCTATTTCACAAAAGACTCCCTTGCATATGCTTGAACTGCCTTAATGTTCTACTCAAGCACATAGCCCAGAAAACAGACATCAAACAGAAGCTGGCTTTCATGGAGTTTATCGCAGACAAAATTAAGAATCTGTATTGTGTCAACCAGAAAAAGTTCAGCATACATTTATTGAATTTATAGAATTGGTTCTTTTGTATGGTGACTGTAACTACATTAAAATTTTTGGTGCTCTTATGCTTCTAAAAGGAATGGTAGACAGAAAGTGAGTTCAGATGGGGGCAGTGCCTTATTTAGAAGCCTTAGAGCTCTGTGACACTGTCACAACAGCAATACTGTCTCTTTCTATTCTTCACAGCTCATGGGCAAATGCTGCTGGGTATTTGATGGTGCTGTGCTTTCCAAAGTACCATGTTTTAAATGGTCTCTTCTCATCCATTCTTTTAGATTTTCCTTAAGAAAACCATTTCACCAAGAAGAATACAAAAGAAAAAGTTTTCCAGATTTTTCTGCTTTATCTTTTTGGTTATATAGTTACTATTTACATGCTAAGTTTGCAAATCAACCTCTGTTCAATGGCTGATGGTGTTTCTATCTCTAGACTAGATCTAGATGGTTACGTCATGGATCACATAAAACCTGTAATATTGGTGAAAAGTATCACATCACAAAATTCTATTGCAATTTTTTCACTAGAAAATTCTCATTTATTCATAGACATAAAATGTTTTTATAGGTTTTCTACTTGTTAAAAAGCATATGGCTCATAAAATTTTTTGATCTTGTGTCTTGTTTTTGGCATTAGAAGGTGGTTTGCATTCCAAAGATCAGTGAAGAGCACAGTAAGCCTTGATCAAAGAGTGTCTTCACTGTCAATCAAGTGCTTTCTCTCCAATTTAGCACTGCAGGTCTCTTTAGAAGCCCTGCATGAACTTGGAGTCTCTATATGGACATGAGCACCTGACGGTGAATAGACCAAATGGAAGAGAGAAGACTCTCCTGCCTCACCTCTCCAGCCCCATCTTTGTTTTGTGGTTTTCTGGGTGTTGAGCTGTGCCTTGAAGACACGGCCCAGCACAGAGACTGAGCATTTGTTTTTTGGAGAGTGCTACCTCCCTGCTAAAGATATGGCTATATTTTCAAGTTAATGAACATATATTCTTGCTTATACATTTTTAAAGGATAGCTTCTATTAACCATTGCTAGATTTAGATAGAATGATAAAAACCTAAATCCAATAAAGTTTTTTTTTTTGCTTTGTTTCAGTCTATTAAAATAATTGTACGTGTTTTCAAAGCTTAGAATCTCGTAATTTTTCTCACTTCAGCATAGTCATCAGAACCAACAAGTATGTTGCTGGAAGTTCATACTGTTCAGCATCTGCTTCAATATGCTACTATATAGAGTCTTTCAGAGGCCCTCTATGGTAGGCTCCTATACTGTTCCCTGTCTTCTCCCACTTCCGATGTCTATCCTGTTTGCCCTTCCAAATGAGAATTAAGCATCTTCCCTAGGGTCCTCCTTGTTGTTTAGGTTCTTTAAGACTATAGATTTTGGTATGTTTATCCTATATTATATGTCTAATATCCACTTATAAGTGAGTCTATACCATGTGTGTCTTTCAGCTTCTGGGTTACCTCACTCTTTGGAAAGAATGCAGGGAATCTTATGGAAGAAGAGGGAGCTAGAAAGACTGGGAGGGAACAGGAGCTCCACAAGGAGACCAACAGAGTCAAAAATCTGGGCCTACCAGGGCCTGCAGAGACTGGAATTCCAACCAAAAGCCATGCATCGAGATAACCTAGAACCCCTGCATAGATGTAGCCTATGGCAGTTCAGTCTCCAAGTGGGTTCTCTAGTAAGGGGAGCAGGGGCTGTCTTTGACATGAACTCAGTGGCTGGCTCTTTAATCACCTCCCACTGGGAGGGTGCAGCCTTGTCAGGCCACAGAGGAAGAGGATGCAGCTAGTCCTGATGAGACCTAATAGGCTATGGCCAGGTAAAAGGGGAGGAGGTCTCCTCTATCAGTGGACTCGGGAAAACCACAGGGGAAGAAGAGAAAGGAAGAGTGCGACTGGGAGGAGATGAGGGAGAGGGCTACAGCCTGGATACAAAGTGAATAAATTGTAATAAATAATAAATAAATAAAAATTTCAAAAACTTTTTCAAAAAAAATGTTCATACATTTCAACAAGTTCCTACTATCTTTTCTATGAATTGAAGTAGAACAAGGCCATAAGTAACATCTGAAACCTGATTTTCCTGTTGATACTTCTTGATTTAACTTATTTTTGACTCTTGATAAAATATCTTGAACTCTTTAAAAATTGTTTACCTATATTCTTTCTTTCTTTCTTTCTTTCTTTCTTTCTTTCTTTCTTTCTTTCTTTCTTTCTTTCTTTTGCTTCTTCTTATTTTGTTTGTATTTTTTTAGTCTTTTTGGGTTTCTCGGCGTAGCTTTGGCTGTCCTAGACTTGTTGTATAGACCAGGCTGGCCTCAAACTCACAATGATATTTCTGCCTTTGTCTCCCTAAGAGCTGGGATTAAAAGCATGAGCCACAATACCCAGCTTGTTTCTCTATTTTCAAGTAAATTTATTCTGATGAATTATCTAAAACATAGTTAAAAAGATTTCATATACAACTAATTATATAAAAATATTAAAAATGCTTTGAATTCAGAAGAAAATACTTTAAACTATTGCCATAATCATGATGAATTCAAATTATGTTTTAGTGGTAAGTATTTTTAAGACCTTTCTAGAAAGAATAACGATCCTGTTACTAGGTTATATATATCCTTATAAAACCAGTGTGATATAAGGACTTTGTCATTAATATGCAGCCATGACTATCTATATAAATAAGGTTGTTTTGTTTACCATGGTTCAATGGAAATCAATGACCATAGTAGTTATTGATAACATTACTCTATGCTCTATAATTTTTATTACTAAAAAGGTATCCAAATAACTAGCAATAATAAACAAGCTAAAGTAATAATTCTCTTAAATATTTTGCTTAAGATTTTTTATTAGGTGAAACTAATAAGCCACATGAACTTGATTTGTGGCATATTAAGGCCAACTAATGAAATGTATGATCTTGGCTATAATGATAACTACTAAATTCTAGAAACATGGTATTTTAGATAACTTTGAATGAAGTAGAATATTCCTGTGGATTCTGATGAGATGTTGGCATGGTCAGGATAGCTATAAACATAGACGGTTGCATGGACACAAAAATAGGAGCTGAGATCTGGTTTGAATGACATCACAGTCACTCATTGAAAGCATGTGGAAATGTGGGGAAACATTCATCTCTAAGGTAAACAAACAAGAACAAGAGAACAAAGAGGACTTTTCTAAATGATCTGAGAAACCCAGTACCAAAAAGTATAAAGCTTTATTAAGAACAAGAAAGAAATGATAATGGGAATATTACTTTATTACTGTAATGTCTTCATTCATGCTAGTGAACAGAAGTATCCTTTGTGGGACAAGTTAATTTAACTTATAAATGTTTACTCTTCACCAAGTATTAGGGTTTTTACACGTAGTGTGTGTGTACCAGGTTTTCTGTGTGGGGGTCAGAACCTCTAAGAGTCAATTGTCTCCTTCTCCCATGTAAATATCAAGCATTGAACTCTGGTTGTCAAGGTTGGTGACAAGCAATTATCCTTCCCACCCATACAAGCCCCCAACTGTAATTCTTGAGTATATACAATGATTGCTATCATAAGTATTATTTTTAAATTTTTAAAATTTTAAGTTATAAAACTATTGGCATTAAATTAAAAAAAAAAAACCCTCAAGAAAATTCCAACCATTCATTGTACACAAAAAGGCTCAGCAATCACTGGCAAGTAACAAGAGAGTCACTAGTTTTTCAGAGTTTTGGCATTTAAATGCACCTCCCATTTCTTCAAAACTTGCTTTTGTAAACATTCCTTTTGACACCCATGTAAAAATGCATAGAAATGGCACACAAATGTCTTTCCTATAGTAGAAACTAAGTCTATGATGAAATCCAAAATGGAATTATTTTTACTGAATTAGAAACTAGGGGTACATTACTTATTTATATATGCAAAGAAATCTTTAATAACTGATTACAAACAGCCCTGTTAGAGATAGTTTACTGTCAAAACAATTTAAGTGCATTTTAGCATCCATAGACATATAGGAATATATTGTTCCCAGAGAACATTATGTTTTATTATACTCAACTCTTCAGTGTCTATGAAAATTCTATCATAATACAAAGTGTTAGGAAGACATACATGACTGGACTATCCAGATAAATTAATAGTCTATAGGGTCCTACACTTATAAAGAAAATAGTTCTATATTTAATATATTCCAATCCCTCAGACAGGAATTATTGGTTTTATGTATCAAATATAAAACCAGCCCAAACTACATACTTTTGATGTTATGTAAACTCCTCAGAGCATGTATACTTTCTGTGAAAATAAAATGGAAACCATCCCTATTTCCCATGTTTTCTATTATTCTGACATTAAGTGCTTGTGTTCTTTTGTTCTTGAAGCTGTTTAACAGAGAAAATACTTTCCCAATTTTTATAACAAGGAAAATAAATATTTATTAGCATGGGTAGCATTGGTAATTTTCAGTTTTGAAAATCTTTGTTACTTAGCAGCTTTGGAAATAAATTTGATTCTCATTTATCTGATGGAAGTTTCCTCCATTGTTTAGAATCACAAAGGCAGTATAATATTCCATATTCCCATGGAATTCTTGGAGCATTTTTGATGTAGCAATAAAATACAGTAAGACATGGGCTTTAACATTGAAAATATTTTTGAAAGACTCTTCGCTTCAGCCAAGTAAGTTCTTAGGCCCTTGCAAACAAGAAGACCCTCACTATTCACTAGCAGAGTGTCTAAAAGCGAGCATGTGTTTCACACTGACTCTCTTGAAACTACAGTGTGAGAACTTCATCCTGGTAGACATGACCAAGAGCAGACAGATATGATAACGTGGGCTGCGTGCTAAACAATTTCAGAACATGCTTCTGAATTTATATGCATCTCTTCTGTTTCTTTCATCATTTAAAAGAGCAGGGCCTCAGGAAGTAAACAGGATCACTCCCACCTCCATTCAGGGGTAGAAATGAATAAACTGTAATTAATAACAGAAAAATAAAATGAAATAAATGGGCTCATAGTCATGGAATAGATTCCACACAGGTTGAGAGGTAACCCTATTATTTTTTAAATTAACATTTTATCAATTCTTTGAAATGTTCATACTTGCATACATTATATTTTGATGGTATCCAGTCCTCACCCTTTGTTTTTCACACTCCACTGAGTCCAACTTGTGCTGTTCATGTATACGTATAGGTATTGGGCTGTCCACTGTATCATGGAGGACCTACAAAGGCCCACATGCCTAAACAAAAGACTGGTTGTTCTTTCAATAGTAGCCGTAAACTGCCAAGACCTTTTCAGACAGAGGCGGGCACCAATAAGTCCATCCTTTCTCCACGCAAAAATCTTGATTTCTCTGAACTAGTGCAGATCTTGCGCAGGCAACCCCAGCTGCTGTGAATATAGCAGTCCTACCATGTCCCCCAAACTGTTTGCCTGGGGAGTGCCTGCTTCTTTGGGGGTTCTGAGATGCTTCCTGAGCCTGGTGGGAGGCTGAGTGCCCACGTTAGGATTACTAGTGCTGCGATGAAGCACCATAACTAATGCTAGTTGTGGAGGAAAGGGTTTATTTCAGCTTACACTTCCAGTAACAGTCCATCACTGAAGGAAGTCAGGGCAGGAACTCCAACAGGGCAGGAATCTGGAGGTAGGAGCTGATGCAGAGGCCATGAGTGAGTGCTGTTTACTGGGTTGCTCCAAGGGGCTTGTTCAGCTTGCTTTCATATAAACTCAGGATCAATCACTAAGAAAGAATCGGCTTAACAGGCATGTGAACAGCCCAATCTTATGGAAACATTTTCTCAACTGGGGTTCCCTTCTCACAGATAACCCTAGTCTGTGTCATGTTGACATAAAATCAACCAGCACAGCAAGCAATACAGAAATCCCCATTTACAGCTGAGCATTCCGCAGTCTCTTATTCTCTACACTTTGACCAGTCGTGAATTTCTGTATTAATTGTCACACACAACAAAAAGAAGGCTCTCTGTTGAAGACTGAAAGCTTCCTTCATCTTTAGGTAAAAATACGTCTTCAGAGAAAAATTTGATACTTTGTCCATTTAGCAAAATTATAGTGGTGTGCTCTGGGGCTTATGAGGTCCAAATCATGGGTTCATGGTCAGATTTATGGTACCAGACATGCTTGTTTGCTTTAAGGAATGGGCCTTAAAGCCAAGAATAAAGAGATTGATTATCCTCATAACCTTCATACCGCTTTTGCACCCACAGGCATATCTTTCCACAACCCGTCTTTATTTTGGCTGACGGCACTCATTGCTTGGTACAACAATTGATGACATTTCTTTCTCAGCAGCCCACATATCCCTCTCTGCTTCTTATGAAAGCTAGCTACCAAGATGAAAGCTTCTGGGTCAGTGCTAGCTTGATTTCTGCATATTGTCTCACCAAACTGTGTGGTCTCCTCAGCAATAGCATCTTATCATTAATTTCCAGTAGCCAGACAAGAGCAATGACAATAACTTGCATTTTTTTCTGGGGATCTTTTGGAAACCCTGAACTAAAAACTTGTGTAGGTATCCCACACAGGGGATATACATACATACATGTGTGTGTGTTATATACATAAATTATGAGATAATAGAATAAAAAAATTAAAAGTTTCCCTATGTCTTATTCAAATATCCTTATTGTTGATTATCCCTTTCCCATCCTCTTCTCTATTGTTTTTCTATTGATCCCTTTCCCACATATATTTTTCTTCTCATTCTCCTCCTCCCCTTCCATCTATCTCCCATCCTACATGTATTTCCTTTCCCCTTATCCACCTTCTTCCTCCTTAATTCCTGCATTCTACTATCCCTCCTCAGTTAAGATCTCTCTTCACTCTGACCCCAGGGGCTCCTTTCCAGTTTCCTGACTTTTCCAGGGACTCAAGCTTTAACATAAACACTGAAGATTCTATGCTAAAATCATAAGTGAAGACATGTGACATGTCTTTCAGGGTCTGAGTTAGTTCACCTAGAATAAATTGATCAAATTTCATTTACTTACCTGTAATTTTTCATAATTTTGTGGGGATTTTTTGATGGAATAAAATTCCTCTGTGTAAATGCAGCACACTTTTAATATCTATCCATCAGTCAATAGACATCTGGTCTGTTTCCAACTCCTAGCCTGAAGGGACAAGGAGGAACTTGTTTCTCTGTAGTAGATACAGTAGATATAATTTTATTAAAAATGTCTAGGATATTGAATAAGTAAAACTCAATTACATTTAGTGATAAACTAAAATTGTAACCATTCACAGTTTTACAGCGACTTAAGATTAAGAGTGTGAACTTTGGAAGGTCTGATGCCATATGATCCAAAAATTACACCTCTTGGTATTTACTCAAATGAGTAGAAATCTTATGTTCACACACACAAAAAATCTGCACACATAGACACTTATAACAGCTTTCCTTGTAGTTACCAAAACATGAAAGCAACTGACATTTATGTCAGCAGATAAAGGAATCAGTAACTACCACAACCTGACAATAAGGCATTATTCAAAAAGAGTTATTCTATCAAGCCTTAAAATAACATGGGTCATAAATTAAAATGAAGTCAAACTGGGTAGACAGCATGCTGACTAATCCCAACTATACAACATCCCAGACAAGGAAAATGATTGGTTGTCTGGCCAGGCCACAGTCAGTAGCAGAGTAGTAGAAGGTTTAAAAGAAAGAGAGAGAGAGAAAAAAAAGAGCACAGAAGATTTTAGGACAATGAGAAGTGTCTAACAATAAAAAATGGATATGTCATCAAAATATGTCTAAACGTATAGCTTGTACAGTACCTAAAGTAACCTCTGAAGTAAATATGATCTCTGTGGTTTTGTATACTCATCAGTGGCAGGAAACTCTGGCAGGGAATATTAATAATGTGAGCACTTTACACCTGGGGGGGGCAGTTGAGTTGTTAGGCAAATCTCTATAACTTCCTCTTATCTTTGCTGTGAACCTAAACCTGCTCTAAAAGAGTAGTTGTCTTTAAAAAGTGTTTGATGACAAGGAGAACAAATACTCTACGTATTGTGTTATCCTGGGTCAAATAAGATCATGGACCAGTACATAAATGTATCTCTAGTACAGTGATACTTTGCTTATTTGAATCTACTTGTGGCTAACACCAGGGCACACTAGAATTTTGTCAAACAGCCTCCTTTCAGTTGCTTCTTCTTCCCACACCTCCCTCCAAGTCCCAGCAAATTTCACAAGTAGTTTGCTTTTTCAGGAACAAAACACACACAGGCACACACAAAGAGAGAGAGAGAGAGAGAGAGAAAGAGAAAGAGAGAGAGAGAGAGAGAGAGAGAGAGAGAGAGAAAGAGAGAGAAGGAGAGAGAGAGATTTCACCTAGTCAGTCATTACTCATCTTTCAGATCTTATCGTGACTGCCTATCCAGACTATCTTAGGTCCACTAGATTTCTTGCTTGTATGACTGAGCAACTTTATAGTCACCTCAAATTCAATAGGTCCTACCACTTCCATGGTGTTCCTTGACTTTTCAGTCAAGGTTCACCAATATAGAACTATTTTTCTTCTTCCTTTCCTTCCATTAGGGTGAGAGCACTTCATGCCTTACCCAAGGTACGGGGCAAGGCCTCTATGATTGTGCTTCTTGGCATGCTGTCCAGCTTCTGCCTCTTCACAGATATGATGATGGGGTATTATTTAACCTTTTCATAGTATTATTTTGGAATAACAATGGCATCTTTGTAATTACTCAGTAAATACTTTTTAGATGAAATGAAGCAGTTTGTCCCAGATCTGATGGTACTTTGATTTCTTCACAAGTGATTTTTCTGGTCCTTCTTTTACAAAGTAAGCTGGCTAGTTTTGCAATTATGAAAAACGTGCTAAAAAATTAGCCCTCTGGTCTGTCTTCCCCTTCTTTCATAAGATTCCCTGAACTCTGCCCAAAGTTTGGCTATGAGTCTCAGCCTGTGCTTCGATACCTCCATCAGTAGAGTCTTTCAGAGGCCCTCTGTAGTATGCTCCTGTTCTGTTCTCTGTCTTCTCCTTTTTACAATATCTATTGCTTTGCCATTCTGAATGAGGATTGAGCATCTTCCCTAGGGGAAAGGCTAGGGTCAAATCGAAAGGGAGAAGGACATCCTCTATCAGTGGACTAGGGGAGGGTTATAGGAGGGAAAGAGGGAAGGAGGGTGGGATTGGAAGGAGACAGGGGGAAGGGGCCACAGTTGGAATACAAATTGAATAAATTGTAATAAATGATAATAATAAAAAATAACCCTCTGTTTCATTACTTTAGTGTGCTGGAAATTCTAAGGAAGGTAAGTCCTTTCAAAACCCTGACTTCAGTTTGCTACAGTCCCGGATGTTTTTAGGTTTATAGTCATGGTTAAACATTTTCAAAATCCTATTTTAGTCAACTGCTTGGTATTTCCTACCAATGGTATTCTGTACCAATTGAAACCAGCACAAAAAGGAAAAGGAAACAAAGGCTATGACATTTAGCACTGAGTGCCAAGCTTGCTTGTCATTAGTAAACAGAGGCTCTTTTTGTTAATTTCTGTATCCAGAAATTGTGACCTTTGCCCGTTAGTCGCTGGTGACTTTGAACTTACATTGTTTGTACATTTCCTTCCTGAACACTCATCCTTTTTATTTTTACTTTATTTTTCACTTAAAATTAATTCTTATCTAGAAAAGAAGATAACATGTCTTCTCTATCTTTTACTGGCATCTTAATAGCTAATTAAAAATCTAAAGTAGCTCAAAACTCCTATCTCTGACTACACTCCCAAAAATATTTTTGTTATGTGATTTCTTGGCAAAGCAGCTGAACTAAAGGGAAACATTTCAGAAAAATTCCATGTTCTTAATTGTTAAACTTATTTTTACTGTGTATTTAACTATCATAGTCACGTGAGTCTCTCAGGACTGTCAAGTTATGTGCACTTCTTAAGTAGCTTGATGGCATTTTCCTTCACTTTCCAAAGGTGTTCAAGATCCTACATTTAACTCAAATACAGCAGGCTTTCTTGTTTATGAAAATTACCCCTGACAGTTCACCTACTTGCTAAAACCTGCATTTAACTCCAAAATAAGATCACAGTATTCGTGTACTTGTTTGTAGATAGTATGTGTGGCAGTGGGGTTAATTTGAAGGCCATCTACCATACATTCCAGGGGAGGCTTCGGAAGGCAGTGCTCTAGTTTCCTCTTCGTACTTCTTCTGTAATTAGGCAGATCTCAGTTCCACTCTACTTGGGGCCCCATCATCCCCACTGTATGTTCTTCTTGGTTACTTTTGTGTTGAACATGTACCCGAGCACAGTGCTGAAGTACTGACCACTGCTGTCCAAAAGGGATGACTGTGCCGTGACTAGGGAAATACACAAATGAGCTAGGTGTGCTCCAGGTCCTATTTTAGTAGTTATGGCCATGTGTTTAGTGGTTAATGTGTCAACAGTACATAACAACTGTGCCTTTAAGGAAAGACACACTCTCACTTAGAGAGATAGCTTAACAGTTAAGAGTGCCTATGACTCTTACAGAGGACCAGAGTTCTGTTCCCAGAAGCACACAAGTGCCTGTCACTCCAGCTCCAGGGTATCTGATGCCTTCTTCTAGCTTCTGTATGCACAAAACTAAAAATAAACACATTTTCAATAGTTCAATTATCAACAAATTCATAGGATGGCCATGAACAACGAGAATCCCTGTGCTTTGTTGTTGCCTCTTAATTCTTTAAAACCATCTACACAGTTAAAAAATAGTTTAATTAAAATCCCTGCTAATCCATTGACTTGAAAATTTTAATTGCTAAAAGTATAATTTAATTGCTCCACTAAACTGATAGAAGGAACAATGTAATCAAATCTACTTACTGTTCTGTAACAATAGGATGTAAAGATATCTCACCAATTCTATGATTTCTGCATTTGCCAGAAAAGAGACCAACTCTACAAAGTATGCACCTTTAAGGTACATCTCGATATTTCACACTCTAATTAGTTTGTTGTTCTTGTGTCTTGGGAATCTATTGTGAAAGTGTAGAATAACAGTTATGTTTTGATGTTCGTGGTTATACTCCTAATTGGGCCAGCCTAGGCTACAAAAGGAGACATTAAAAAAAAAAAAACAAAAAACAAAAGGTTGGGGAAGCACTGACTGGAAGTAGGATTATACAGGAATCGTACAACACACAACAGAGGCTACAGAAGTGGAAAGCACCTGGAGGTTAGTGAGACAGAATGACAGGAACCTGCATGTACCAGTCAGTAATAAATCTGCATGTTAGTCATCTCAAATCCCCTACCAAAAGACATAGACCTGTAGCTTGTACTAGAATACAGAATTATACTCTTTTGCTATCTCAAAAACAAGTAACTAAATAATAGTTGCCAACAGCATCAAAGAGTAAAATGATAGGGAAAAAAAAGGATTTCAAGCAAACGAAAGCAGAAAGCAAGCAGGCCTTGGCACTCTAACATCTGACAAAATAGACTTCAAACCAAACCCAGTAAGACTGCATGGAAAGGGCCACATCTTATGATTAAAAAGATAACCTATAGGAGGGCATTATTATTTTAAATAAGCATAGAATAAAGCAGGATGAACCAAATTTCATAAAATAAACACTGCTGGAAATTAAGGCACAGACTCATGTCAACACAGTAATAATGGGTGGTTTCAAGACTCTGTTCTCACCTCACCATTAGACAGATCAGTCAGACAAAAAATAAACAGAAGTTAACTGATACTGTAGACAAAATGGACATAAAAGTTGCTTATAGAACTTTCTCACAAATATTAAAGATTGCACATCCTTCTCAGAAGCCTATGGACTTTGATTAAAATAATATCACATATTTGGATATAATAATCCAGATATAAAATTGTATACAATAATGCAGATATAAAAATGTAGAAATAATGGTGTATGTTCTATGAGGACAATAGAATAAAAATAGAAATCAACCTCAAGAGAAACTATGGAACTTACATAAACACATGGATACTGAAAATCACATTATGACATGATGAATGAGTCACTGAAGGAAAAGTAAGGATATTTAAAAATCGAGTAAAATAAAAAACAACATATCAAAACTGATGGTATACTGATGGTTCAAAATGCATGAAGCAACAAATGTTATAAATTATATATATGGACTTAAAGACAGAAATCACATGTTCATCTAAGATCTTTGTTAAAACCCAGCATTACTTCCTGATTAATACTCAAGAAATGAGAAAATATGCTCAAACGCATAACAAAGAATACATATGACAAATGTATAGTCAACATCATGCCAAACAGAAAATAAGCAATTCTAGTAATATCATGTACAAGACAAGGGTGTCAATTCTCTCCATTTCTATTTCATGTGATGCTTGGTGTCTAACCAGAGTAATAAGAGAAGAGAAATAAATAACAATTAATGCAAGTAGGAAGGAAGGAGAAAACGTATTTATATTTGCAGATGATCCAATTCTGTATAGGAGAGACTTTAAAACTCACAACCTCATTTCCATTAAAAAAAATCCAAGACAATTTTTCAAAGAAATAAGGAAAAACAACGATTAGAAGGCCACATGGAATCACAGTAGAAACATAACTGCAAAAGCAATCTGGAATAGCAAAAATACTACTAAAGTTATCATCATATCTGACTTCAAGTTGCACTACAGAGTCATAGGAAACAAAAGCATAAAACTGACACAAAAATGAGAAAGTCTTTTTATCATGTGTCATCAAGAAAATGAAAACTAAGACGACTTTGACAGTTCATCTCGCTGCATTCAGAATGGCCATTATCAAGGAAATGAATGACAACAAAATCATTTAAGAGGACTCATATCCAGTATATATAAAGAACTAAAGAAGCTGAAAAGCAGCAAACCAAGTAATCCACTTAAAAAATGGGGAACAGAGCTAAACAGAGAATTCTCTGTAGAGGAATACCGAATGGCAGAGAAGCACTTAAAGAAATACTCAACCTCACTAGCCATTAGGGAAATACAAATCAAAACAACCCTGAGATTTCACCTTACACCCATGAGAATGGCCAAGATCAAAAACTCAAGTGACAACACATGCTGGAGAGGTTGTGGAGAAAGGGGAACCCTTCTCCACTGCTGGTGGGAATGTAAACTTGTACAACCACTCTGGAAATCAATCCGGCACTTCCTCAGACAACTAGGAATAGCGCTTCCTCAAGATCCAGCCATACCACTACTGGGCATATATCCAAAAGAGGCTCAAGTACACAAAAAGGACATTTGCTCAACCATGTTTGTAGCAGCTTTATTTGTAATAGCCAGAAGCTGGAAACAACCCAGATGCCCCTCAACTGAAGAATGGATGCAGAAATTGTGGTACATCTACACAATGGAATATTACTCAGCAATGAAAAATAAAGAAATCATGAAATTTGCAGGTAAATGGTGGGATCTGGAAAGGATCATCCTGAGTGAGTTGTCCCAGAAGCAAAAAGACAAACATGGTATATACTCACTCATATAGACATACATAGGACAAACCCACTAAAACCTGTGCATCGAAAGAAACTAAGCAAGAGAGAGGACCCTAAATAAAATGTCCAATCCCCATCCGGAAAGGCAAAGAGGATGGACATCAGAAGAAAAGGAAAACAGGAAACAACCTAGGAACCTACCACAGAGGGCCTCTGAAAGCCTCTGCCCTACAGACTATCAAAGCAGATGCTGAGCCTGATGGGCAACTGTTGGGCAGAGTTAATGGAATTTTATGTAAGAAGTGGGAAATAGTAAGAGCTGGAGAGGACAGGGTCTCCACAAGGAGAGCAACAGAACAAGAAAATTTGAACACAGGGAACTTCCCAGAGACTCATACTCCAACCAAGGACTATTCATAGAGATAACCCAGAACCCCTGCACAGATGTAGCCCAGGGCAGTTGAGTCCAATTGGGTTACATAGTAATGGGAAGAGGGACTGCCTCTGACATAATCTGATTGGCCTGCTCTTTAATCACCTCCCCCTAGGGGGAGCAGCCTTACCAGGCCATAGTAGAGGACAATGCAGCCACTTTTGATGTGAACTGATGGACTAAGATCAGAAAGGAGAGGAGAACCTCCCTTATCAGTGGACTTGGGGAATGGCATGCATGCAGAGGGAGGAGGGAGGGTGGGATCGGGAGGGGAGGAGGGAGGGGCTTATGGGGGGATGTAGAATGAATAAAGTGTAATTGATGAAAAATTAAAAAAAAAGATTTAGCAAACAGAGCTAAACAGAGAATTCTCAACAGAGGAATATCGAATGGCAGACAAACACTTAAAGAAATGTTCAATGTCCTTAGTCATCAGGGAAATGCAAATCAAAACGGAACTGAGATTTCACCTTACACCCATCAGAACCTCAAGTGACAACACATGCTGGAGAGGTTGTGGAGAAAGGGGAACCCTCCTCCATTGCTGGTGGGAATGTAAGCTTGTACAACCACTTTGGAAATCAATCAGGCACTTTCTCAGACAATCAGGAACAGTGCTTCCTCAAGATCCAGCTATACCACTCCTAGACATATATCCAAAATATGCTCAAGAATACAACAAGAACATTTGCTCAACCATGTTCATAGCCACTTTATTTGTAATAGCCAGAAGCTGGAAACAACCCAGATGTCCCTCAGTTGAGGAATGGATACAGATATTGTAGTACATTTACACAATGGAATACTACTCAGCAATTAAATACAAGGAAATCATGAAATTTGCAGGCAAATGGTAGGAACTAGAAAAGATTATCCTGAGTGAGATATGAAAGCAGCAGAAAGACACACATGGTATAAACTCACTTATAAGTGGATATTATACATATAATATAGGATAAACATACTAAAATCTGTATACCCAAAGAAGCTAAGCAAGAAAGAGGACCCTTGGTAAGATGATCAATCCTTACTTAGAAAGGCAAACGGGAAAGACATCACAAGAGGGAGAAAATAGGTAACAAGACAGGAGCCTACCACAGAGGGACTCTGAAAGACTCTACCAGCAAGGTATTGCAACAGAGGCTGAGACTCATAGCCAAACTTTGGGCAGAGTGCAGGGAATCTTATGAAAGAAGGAGGAGACAAAAAGTCCTGGAGGAGACACGAGCTCCACAAAGAGAGTAACAGAACCAAAAAATCTTGGCACAGGGTCCTTTTCTGAGGCTGATACTCCAAACAAGGACCATGCATGGAGATAACCTAGAACCCCTGCACAGATGTAGCCCATGGCAGCTCAGTCTCCAAGTGGGTACCCTAGTAATGGGAACAGGAACTGTCTCTGACATGAACTCAGTGGCTGGCTCTTTGATCACTTCCCCCTAATGGGGGAGCAGCCTTACCAGGCCACAGAGGAAGACAATGCAGGCAGTCCTGATGAGACCTGATAGGCTAGGACTAGATGGAAGGGGAGAGAACCTCCACTATCAATAGACTTGGGGAGGGACACGGGAGGAGATGAAGGAGAGAAGGGAGGATTGTGAGGGCACAAGGGAGGGGACTATAGCTGGGACACAGAAATAAACTGTAATTTATTAAAAAATAAATTAATTAAAAAACTGAATCAAGACCAGGTAAATCAATTAAATAGTCTTATATTTCCTAAGGAAATAGAAGTGGGCATCAAAAGTCTCTCATCCAAAAAAAGCCCAGGATCACATGGTTTCAGCGCAGAATTCTACCAGACCTTCAAAGAAGAGCTAACCCCAGTTCTCTTCAAATTATTCCATAAAATAGAAACCGAAGAAATACTACCAAACTCATTCTATGAAGCCACAGTCACCTTGGTAACTAAACCTCACAAAGACCCAACTGAAAAAGAGAATTTCAGGCCAATCTCCCTTATGAACATTGATGCAAAAATACTCAACAAAATACATGCAAACCAAATACAAGAACACATCAAAGATATCATTCACTATGACCAAGTAAGCTTCATCCCAGGTATGCAGGGGTGGTTCAATATACGGAAATCCATCAATGTGATCCACCATATTAGCAAACTGAAAGAAAAAAAACACATGATAATCTCCTTAGATGCTGAAAAAACATGTGACAAAATCCAACATCCATTTATGTTTAAAGTCTTGGAGAGATCAGGGATATAAGGCACATACCTAAACATAGTAAAGGCAATATACAGCAAGCCTATAGCCAACATTGAACTAAATGCATAGAAACTTAAAACAATCCAACTGAAATCAGGGACAAGGCAAGGCTGCCCACTCTCTCTCTCTCCCTATTTCTTCAATATAGTTCTGGAAGTCCTTGCTAGAGCAATAAGACAATTGAAGGAGATCAAGGGGATAGAAATCAGAAAGGAAGAAGTCAAGGAGGAATTATCACTATTTGCAGATGATAGTATACCTGAGTGACCCCAAAAATTCTGCCAGGAAAATCCCACAGCTGATAAACACCTTTAGCAAAGTGGCTGGATACAAAATTAACTAAAAAAAATCACTAGCCCTCCTGCATACAAAAGACAAAAAGGCTGAGAAAGAAATTAGGGAAACAACACCCTTCACAATAGCCACAAAAGACATAAAGTACCTTGGTGTGACCCTAACCAAGCAAGTCAAAGACTTGTATGAAAAAAAATTTAAGTCTCTGAAGAAAGAATTAGAAGAAGATATTAGAAGATGGAAAGATCTCCCATGCTCATGGCTTGGCAGGATTAACATAGTAAAAATGGCCATCTTACCAAAAGCAATCTACAGATTCAATGCAATTCCCATCAAATTACCAATACAATTCTTTACAGACCTGGAAAGAAAAATTCTCAACTTCATATGGAATAACAAGAAACCCAGAATTGCTAAAACAATCCTCTACAATAAAAGATCATCTGGAGGTATCTCCAACGTGATCTTAAGCTGTACCATAGAGCAACAGTTATAAAAACTGCATGGTACTGGCATAGAAACAGAATGGTGAATCAGTAGAACTGAATAGAAGACTCAGAAATAAACCCACACACTTAAGGACACCTGACTTTCGACAAAGATGCCAAAACCATACAATGGAAAAAAGATAGCATCCTTTTGGAGGACAGGAGCTCCACAAGGACAGCAACAAATCCTAAATATCTGGGCACAGGGGTCTTTTCTGAAACTGATACTCCAGCCAAGGACCACTTATAGAGATGGCCTGGAACCCCTGCACAGAGGTGGCCTATGGCAGTTCAGTATCCAAGTGGCCTCCATAGTAATGGGGACAGAGACTGTCTCTGATATGAACTTATTGGCCTGCCCTTTGATCACCTCCACCTCCCCCTGACGGGGGAGCAGCCTTACCAGGCCACAGAAGAAGACAGTGCAGCCACTCCCAATGAGACTTGATAGACTAGGGTCAGAAGGAAGGGGAGGAGGACCTTCCTTTTCAGTGGACTGGGAGAGGGACAAGGGTAGGGAAGAGGGAGGGTGGGATTGGGAGGGAAGAAGGGAAGGAGGTATAGGAGGAATACAAAGTAAATAAACTGTAATTAATAAAAATTTAAAAAGTAAAAACAAAAACAAACAAAAAAAGAAATGACTTATAATGACTTGTTGGGATACCCACAGAGCATGGCATTGCTCAACCCTCATCAGAGAAGCTGATGAGGAAAAGCAGTAGATGGAAATTATAAAAGACTCACACCTTCACAGTATTCTCAGAATGAAAGACTTTTAAGTACTCAGTCTTGCCTTTAATGTCTTCAACAAACACTGATCCCAAAGCTCAGGGACCCATATGGAAGAGGAGGATGTAAGAGGCAGAGGTGGTGGACGAGTTTGAGGAAACAGGACTGATACACACCAGTTGGGGGAAGTGAAATAATACAATGAAATCAAAGAATATGAAACAAATTTAAATAAAATATTTAAAAAAAAGAAAAGATAATTTAAGAATCTTAAATGACTTTCAAAAGTGGAGGAAAACATGGAGTTAGTCAATTTACATGAAGCACGTCTCGCCCCTGGGGGCAATGGTCTCCTGAACCTACTCAGACCTCAGACACCACCACTGCTAGTTCTAGAACTGATGCAGGATGTTCCAATGAGGGGGTTAAGGCTTCTCATAATATTTCCTATAAGTCCACACCTGTTTTTTTTTTAACCCCCATTTTTATTCATTGTTAGCCAGATAGAGCCAAGTAATTGTGGTGATGATACTTGCTTTTTTGCCCAATGCCGGAATAATGCTAGTGAATTTAGGTATGCCCTGGTTCCTCACATGCCTCGCTGGGTGCCTGTGCCCGTTGATGCCCCTCACGCTATGACTCTCTTCAGACAGAAAAGGGATCTTGGAATTACAGCTACCATTGTTACTGCCATCTCATTGGCGGCTGTTGGAACTACCACCGCGGCATTAGCCATGAGTCATACTATGCAGACTGCTCAGACCCTAAATAATCTTTTAGCCAATGTAGCTCATGCTTTAGATGTACAAAAAGGAATTAATGCTCAACTAAAAGGAGACTTGATGGTGTTCAATCAGAGGATTGACCTCGTGCAGGAGCAAATTGATACCCTATGGCAAATCGCTCAACTTGGCTGTCAATGAAAGTATGCTGGACTTTGTGTCACTAGCATACAATATGAGAATTTTTCCCATGCTGCAAATCTGTCTAAACAATTGTCTAGCTATATTTTAGGTAATTGGACTGAAGAATTCGATACTACGATGGAGCAGCTGAGAGTGGCCATTGTTACGGCAAATTCTACCAGAGTGGACGCAGGACTAGCCACAGGATTATCATCATGGATTGCTGCAGCCATGAATCATCTGAAGGAATGGGCGGGCATGGGAGTATTACCATCCTTTTTGTTTTTTTATTTCATAAAATTTACTATCATTGATCTATACTACTATGCAATAATTATTTTCATAAGAGTAGTTATACTTTTTATGTTTATTGTGCTTTTGTATAAGAACTTTACTTCTGGAGTTGGGCATTGGTTTCAATTTTTTCAATCACGTATATTTTTCAGTTGAAATATTTTTAATGTTCACTTATTATTTCCCTCTGTACTACTGATACAGTTTCATAGCTAATTCTTCGGTGTATCTGTTAGAGACACTGAGTATAACCTCTGGTGCCAACCCAAAGATATACTATTTACTGCAGAAACAGCTAAAATTACTGCATAGGCTTAATGTGAAAATATAGTCATACTTAAAAAAAATTGTCTCTTCAACTTCAACAACCTCTGTGGATGAGAGAATGAGAATGGCATTGTGTATACTAAAATATTAGACACTAAAAGTAGGTATTGCAATTAGTACAAAAGCTGTCTGCCTGTTCCTACAGCTTAAAACTATGTGACCAGATTGATCAGTATACAGTATCTTGGTGGCTTCCAAACAGGTTGCCTGTGAGGTTGAATTTCTGCCCAGGTGTCAGAGGAAGCGAGCCATCTCAAGGGCGTTTCCCCGGCCTTGGCGTGGAGTGTAACTACCCTACATTCACTCTTGTCTTCAGCTTGTGCTGAGCGGACCCATTGCACGAATCCACTGTAGCTATGCCCACTTTTACACTTCCGGTACAACTGTATATTCTCATCTCGTCAAGATTCATACTCCTTTGTGTGGGCAGTCTTAGCTGGAGTGTGCTTCCTTCACAGAGATGCAGTTTGGTTCAGCTTTCCTCGGGAATTCATGGGCTCTTCGGCTGGTTCCCCTGGTTAAGGTTTTCAGTGCGTGGAGGGGACTTTGGAGTTTGGAGAACTGGTTGCACAACTTTTTCTACTCTTTCCTGTAGAGCAGCTTCATTGTAAAGGTTCTCTGGAGATCAACCCCCTTCTTTGCCCCAACACAACAAGAAATGATGAGCAGCCAGCAGTACAGCCAGCTTCCTCACTGCGCAGGACAGATTTGTAGGTCTGTGATACAAAATTTTGCCATCCTGCCTTTGCTTCCTATTTTGGCTCAGAAACTGGAAGTGAAGGGAAAGGTTCTTTTCCAGCGCTTTCTTTGTTCAGTGTGCTAGGCTACATTCTGATTAGTTTATAAATCTAATATTCTATATTTCTCTATCTTATCGAGCCACAGTATGTTTTGACCCTCCACTACTTTCCATGCTCTTCACATCATCTTGAAGTAGTGGATCAAATGTTTCTTCACAGCTTTAGAAGGAAACAGGAGAAAGCTGAATTTCCTGTACTGGGCTATCTTCCAGTACTTCAAACTCTTTTGATAACTGATTTTAAGTCTCCATTTCTAAATATGAACTTCATGAATAGAAAAATATTAACTACACCAATGAATACATCTAGGGAGTCTCATCCATCCCATATTTTCCATCCACAAGGCAATTCGGTTTTCCAATGATTCCATAGTAATATATAGTATGTGAAAAAAATTAGACAGATGCCAAACCTCTGTCTGCAGAGACAACTTTTTTCAGGAAGAGGAAACAGAAATAGAGCTTGCTAAAAAGGTTTCCAGGCCTGGAAGTCTAAAGAGTTCTGTTTAAATTTGGCTTGTGTATAAGAGAAATCACTGTATGATATTTGAAAGCAAAATATAAGCTTTAAATAACATTTTGCATGCAGACTATAGAAAATGGAACAGCTTCTGGGTGTCCAGGAAGGACACATAAAATCGTTCAGTCATTCAGATTTTTGTCCTCTACAGTAAAGGCTTTCATATACCAAAGGCATAAATCAAGGATTTCCCTCTTTTTAAAAATAGTCTTGTAAAGCTCATGTTGCCTGTAACTCTGTAGTGCTGAGTAAAGGAACTGTCAGCTCTCAGAGTGAAACATACACAAGATCTCTGTGTTGTACAAAACTTCACTTTAATTTCTATCTCGTCATCAGCCCGCTTCTAAGGACAAAACTTCACAGCTGAAGCTCACTTCTCTTTTTCATCTTTCTCTAAAAGCTTACAGTTGAAAAAAAAATCTTGTTTCCATTTGACAGTATAGGAAATTAAAGCTGGAACAATCATTAAAGCCATCTCTATGGGGTCTCAAGTGATGGCTTAGTAGCTAAGAAAAGCTTCTTCCAGGGGGCCTAAGTTAGGTTCCCAATACCCACATCAGACAGGACCTGTTCAGAAACTGCTTCTCCAGGGGATCTGATGTCCTCCTCTGTCATCCACATGCATATACACACAAATGCATCCATACCTACATACACACAAATAAATAAAATACAAACAAAAAAATCATCTCTGTGCTATTTTTGTTCATTATCTCTGAATGCTATCACAAAGATGAATTTAGTCAAAGAAAAATCTATAAAATTTACTTAAAACTTAATTTAAGAAGAGTTTGATTTTTTCTTACCTTGCCAATCACCCTTTAAGTGTATTTTTATTGAGAATTTCATATATTTTGATCATCCTTACCTTCATTTACCATCTCCTCCAAGAACCGCCTTTGCTGGAGGCCTGTTCCAGCTGTTGTTGTGGCCTTCAGAGGAGATAGGAATCAGGGAGAGAAAAATGAGTCATCCAAGGTGGGCAGGGGAATCTTGCAGCTCTGACTGACTAGAAATCAGATTGTTTCCTTATTTATACATGTTTCACAAAACAAAGACAAACAAAGATTATCCAAGAATAAAGATTATGTGTTTGATTTTTCATTACATGTCCAGGGTTATAAGCTTAGTTACAACTAGAAAATACGAAAAGAACAGATTTTACTTTTATAATCAGCCTTATAACTTCAATTTAAAGACTCTGAAGAATGTCTCCTCCAAAGCAAACACATATATTATATGACAACCTGTTTTTGGCTGGGAGTAATTTCAGTTTTAAAACATTCCAGACAATCTGTAGGCAGTCGTTTTGTTTTGATGATGGTGTCCTTTACTTTACAGAAGCTTTTCAGTTTCTTGAGGTCCCATTTATTGATTGTTGCTCTTAGAGCCTGTGCTGTTGGTGTTCTGTTCAGGAAGTTGTCTCCTGTATCAATGAGTTCTAGGGTTTTCCCCACTTTTTCTTCGCACTGATTTAATGTGTCTGGTTTTATGTTGAGGTCTTTGATCCACTTGGACTTTAGTTTTGTGCAGGGTGGTAAGTATGGATTTATTTGATTGGGAAAGAATCTTCAGCAACCCTTTATCTGACAGAGGGCTAATATCCAGTATATATAAAGAACTAAAGAAGCTGAAAAGCAGAAAAACCAAGTAATCCAATTAAAAAATGGAGAACAGAGCTAAACAGAGAACTCTCTGTAGAGGAATGTCGAATGGCAGAGAAACACTTAAAGGAATGCTCAACGGCATTAGCCATTAGGGAAATGCAAATCAAAACAACCCTGAGATTTCACCTTACACCCATCAGAATGGCCAAGATCAAAAACTCAAGTGACAACACATGCTGGAGAGGTTGTGGAGAAAGGGGAACCCTCCTCCACTGCTGGTGGGAATGTAAACTTGTATAACCACTCTGGAAATCAATCTGGTGCTTTCTCAGACAACTAAGAATGGTGCTTCCTCAAGATCCAGCTATACCACTCCTAGGCATATATCCCAAAGAGGCTCAAGTACACAATAAGGACATTTGCTCAACCATGTTTGTAGCAGCTTTATTTGTAATAGCCAGAAGCTGGAAACAACCCAGATGCCCCTCAACTGAAGAATGGATGCAGAAATTGTGGTACATCTACACAATGGAGTATTACTCAGCAATGAAAAATAAGGAAATCATGAAATTTGCAGGTAAATGGTGGGACATGGAAAGGATCACCCTGAGTGAGCTGTCCCAGAAGCAGAAAAACACACACAGTATATACTCACTCATATAGACATATAACATAGGATAAACCTACTATAATCTGTACATCTAAAGAAAGTAATAAAGAGAGAGGACCCTGATTAAAATGCTCAATCCCCATCCCGAAAAGCAAAGAGGATGGACATCAGAAGAAGAAGAAAACAGGAAACAACCTAGAAACCTGCCTCAGAGGGCGTCTGAAAGGCTCTGCCCGCAGACTATCAAAGCAGTCGCTGAGACTTATGGCCAACTGTTGGGCAGAGTGCATGGATTCTTATGTAAGAAGTGGGAAATAGTAAGATCTGGAGAGGACAGGAACCTCACAAGGAGTGCAACAGAACCAGAAAATGTGAACACAGGGGTCTTCCCAGAGACTCATACTCCAACCAAGTACTGGGCATGGAAATAACCTAGAACCCCTGCACAGATTTAGCCCATGGCAGTTTAGTGTCCAAGTGGGTTACATAGTAATGGGAAGAGGGACTGCCTCCAACATAATCTGATTGGCCTGCTCTTTGATCACCTCCCACTGAGGGGGGGGGCAGCTTTACCAGGCCACAGAAGATGACAATGCAGCCACTCCTGATGTGATCTGATAGACTAAGATCAGAAGGAAGGAGAGGAGGACCTCCGTTATCAATGGACTTGGGGAGGGGAATGCATGAAGAAGGGGGAGGGAGGGTGGGACCAGGAGGGGAGGAAGAAGGGCTTATGGGGGATGCAAAGTGAATAAAGTATAATTAATAAAATTTAATTTAATTAAAAGAAACATTCCAGACAAACAGAAAATATATGAACCGGTCTTTTTTATGAATAGCAAGTACTAATATCTAACTCCTTATACTTTCTTATTTCATCATCTATGTTATAAAGTAGGAAAAGTTTATTTTAGTCAGCTTATCTTATTTACTGAGTGCTATTCCTCCAGGAGTATACTTAGTTTGACTTCCTATCTTTAAGCTACTTCTTCAGAGAGCTCCAAGAATATTGTAAAATGAGATCTTGAATCTGTTACCCTTCGGAGTTTGTCAATTATGTCTGTACACCCTGCACCAATTACACCGTTTGAGTTTGCTTAGGGGGATACTCCAAGAAGATCCTTGCAGTAACGGCCTCGTAAAATCTCTAGCGACATGCTTATCTGTGCTTAATGGTCTCCATGGCCTATAAAGACTTCCAAATAGTAACCAGATGAAGTTATGCTTAGAACTTACCTAAAAAAGACTCAGACATAATTTTTCTCTGGAAAATGCATAAAATGTATCATAGTGCAGAAAGTTCCCCAAGAATGTAACATGCAGAGACAAAACAAAACAAAACAAAAAAAAAACAAAAAACAAAAAACAAAACTGAACTAAAAGTGCTAAAAGTGGGAGACAGAATTACAGCAATTGCAGCATTCCGCTCAGCTTTGCTAAAACTGTGTCAAACAGCTGTGCTGGCTTCCTGACTTTTGCCATTCCCACTGTAGCTGTTCCACACCTTTTCCTTTTTCATACCTACCCAACTTGTGTTCTTGTTCTTGCTCTTATTATTATTCTCTTCTTCCTCTTCTTCTTCTCCTTTATTTCCTTCTTATCTTCTTCTTCTTTTAAATACGTTGAGTTCAGTTAGTGCTGCCTATATACTTTTGAATGTGTGACCATTTTTGAGGGCATATTAGACCCCAGAGACCACACCCATGAAGAAAACTCTCTCAGCAGCTACCAGTTGCCAATTGCTCCCCAGCTAAGGGTAGGACTTCATGCCCACATTCTTCTTCCATACTCTCTGATTCTGAACATTTGGAAATTCCACATTCTCTCTCATTTGAGATCTCATGGAGAAGGTGAATACAGAGTCTCAAGACTACCTACGGACTCTGCATTCCTAGACTGTTGATTTTCTGTTCTACATCCTTGAGTAGAGAATCCTACTACTATCAGAGGTCAGAGGGCCTCATTGCAGCCCTTGTAGTAGACATAGAAACAGTTCAGTTCTGAATTCCTGCTAGCCCAGAAAACATCTTAAGTGCTATAATTTTATTTAGCTAAATTATAGTTTTCTGGCCTTGCGATTATTTTAATTGCCCAATGGATGTAATCATGGTAAGCAATGGATAGAATGTTGGTGTCTCCTCAAAATGCACATGCTGAAGTCCTACCCCTCAATGTACTGTTATTTGCAGTTAGAACACTGGAGAGTTAGTAGGGTTCAGATATGGTCTTAAATATGTCTCACACATCCCTCCTTTTCTCCATGCCATTTGAAAACACAGCCCAAGATCAGCTAAGTTAAGAATACAGTGCAGACCAGGAAAAAAATATCTTTAGTATCTTGCTCTTGGACTTCTAGACTTCCATATTATGAGATAAAGATTTCTATCATTTCTGTGTGTGTTCTGTAGCACTTTGTTACAGATCTCTAAGCTAAGACATAGGATCATTTGATTTCACACAGTGCTACCTTGAAGTACTTTCCATCAGCCATCTTGGGTACTCTCAATCCATCTATTAGGCACTGGCTTAAGCATGAGGGATAGCTTTTGTTTATTCAGTGATTGTTGCGCATGGCTGACTGTCAGCTTCCAGCTGTTCACAGCACTGGTTCTTATCCAGCAAACCATCCTAATTCAAGCCACCAGACATGAATGTATTTGTGATACACAAACAAAAAGCATTGATTTAAATCTAAGCCACTGTGTATATTAATGAAGGATATAATAAAATCACAAAGGTGCAGAGCTGATTTAGAACTCAAAAATGAACACCTTTATTCAGTTGCTAAGGAGGCTTGAGAAAATGTATAAATATGCAAATTCCGTCAAGGTAAACATGGACACAAGACTTACATTTTTGTCAATCTGTTATACTCAACTACTCAGGTGCTTTAAATCACAATTTTTGTTGAAGAAAGTGTTGTCAAGTAAAAGGCTAAGATAACTATTATGCATATGTTTGCCCTGTTTTGTTTTAAAGTTTTGGAAACACTGGTTTCATCATGTCTGCTTATTCCTCGCCTCATGCTGAGCTTATACCATGACAAATAAAGTCATAACAGTAACCATCGTGTCTTGTTCTTTTAATTTAAGTTGTCATCCCCTAAACCAAAAAATCTTCCACATCAAATGAAGTAAAAATTAGAGAGACATGCCTGCTAAGAATTTGAGACTGGAGAGATAAACAAGGCAATTCATGCTTTAAGCAAAATGAACAGCTGTGCAAGTCCGTCAGAGGGAAATTATGCCAGGATCATTTTTAAGCTGTTAGAATCAGAAACCAACGTCTCTCAATCAAACAGAAGAGAAGAGATCATTTATTTTGGAAGAATCAAGGGAAGTTGTATGCAAGAGATCTCGAGTGATATGTAGTAATAATACAGGAATAAATAGTCAAAGACAGAAAATAAGGGAACTGCTATGAACAAGAATGTACAGAGTGGAAAAAGACAGGTCTTCTGCAGTGAATATGGAGGAAAGCAATAGAGTGGATGGGGTTATGGTTAACCAGAGTACTGAGAAGGAAGGTGACAGACAGCCAGGGAGACCCTGCGGGGCTTCTTTGCATATTAAGCATAGAAAAGGGAGCAAAATCATGTTCCTTAGGACAGTGATTGGTTTCTATTGATTATAAAATTATGGTGCTGTAGCAAGTGTATAAAAATGCATCTCCAAATATTCCCCCTGCTTGCTCTTCATTTGGGCATTCAGAACGCACCTGACTCATGTTCTCACTGGTTGTCAATGAAATCTTATCACCATAGTTATCTTTGCACTGTGATTTGTTTTAATCTTTTTCAAAACGTGCTGATGTTTTCACTGTTGGCTTTCCAAGATGCTGGCTGAGTTTCCAGTTTTCACTTAAGAGCTTCTTGGCTTTCTGTCTTCATTCATCCATCACATCCTGAAAGCCCATCCAAAACTCTGCGGCACATTTCACTTTTTCCATTTCTTATAATCCTCATATTACATCTGCCTCTTGAACACCTGAAAATAAGATTTAAGTGAGTTCTGGTTCAGATGCTGCAAGCACTTCATGCTTTTTTGATTAAAGTGTACATCTCCAAAGTGCCAGTTGCACTCATGCTGTTGAAAGTGGACTGAGGTAGTAGCATCTTTGATCATGGTTCAGTCTGACTATGAGAATGAGAAACAGGATCATCTGAGGGTTTTCTGTAATGCTAAGTTGAATAATGAGCTGAGCCTGGGGGATGGATGGCTCTTTGGGTTAGAGACAGCACTTACTATAAAAGCTAGAAGACCTAAGTCTAAATCTCCAACACTCGCATAGAAGCCAGTCTTGTGCTTATAAGCCCAGAAAAAGAGGACAGAGTTAGGTAGATCCTGAGAACTTTCTAGACTGCCAGCCTTTTATAACTAGCCAGCTGATTCAGGTACAGTGAGAGATCTTGCCTCAAAAGATAAACTCAGGATGTGATAACAAAAGACATGCAGCAATGCTCTTCTGGACTCTGCAAGAGCATACGTGGATATGTATCCACATAGGTACACACAAGCACACACACACACACACACCCCACATGTGGTTGAGTAGTTAGGCTTTAGTTAACCACATATTGTTTGTAAAATTGATTTCCATATTCTCTGCCCCTGCAAACAATATTTTCCCTGAATGTGAAGGCACAGCATTCTGTTGGTGGCTGCAAAAATTACTAAAATTACTATTTTTATTTCATGGAAAGTTAGCATTTTAGTGAAATTTTTATGTCTTTATTTCTTTGGGGAAAAAATCCTAGTTTCATAGGTAAACCTGATTTGAAACATACCCGATACATCCCCCTCCATTTCTTATATGTGTCCTCTTTTGCTTCTCTGCATCCACCCAACCTTCCTTCCCATCTTTCTCTTCTGTACATTTGTCCCAAACATTCTCTCAGTATTCCTTCATTCAATAGTTGTAAAGATCAAAAGGCATTTCTTTGAGAGTGAACTCATTGTTTTTTTCTTTTGTTTTTGTTTAGCTTTCTTTTAAGAATGAAAAGCCTACAACTCTGGAAAGACATATTTTTATAAAATTTAAGATAACTACAAACCTTACATAGTCACCCCAAAGCTCTTATTGCATAGTACACTGAGAAAGCTTAAAACAATTTAAATTACTTTGGGAAAGACCATGAGTCTTTGTTCTGAGTTGGAAATAATCTTGGCTTTTGGCAAAGACATCAATTACATCATATCAATTAACTCAAGGACAGAAAAGTCTGTCCAAGACCTGCTTGAACCATCATTTAGAAGAAATCAGCTTTGGCTGGAGGAATCGTTTTGTAAGTAAGCTAGCCCCAGTAACCGCTACAGAATCCTACAGTTTGCTTAAATCTTCTTGCCCAAATTCATGTTTCAGCAAACACTACTTATTCATGAGATATGCTAGCTTTTTGAGCCAAGAGATATGGTTTTGTTCAGTTTATAAAGTGATTTTAGTTTGTCAGTTTATAAAGTGCTCTGCTAGGGCTGTGCTGGAGCTCAGGGACAGAACAGCAACACATGTACAGCTCCAGCTTTGATCCCCAGAACCATAAAACAAGATGTCTAGAATAATAAAAAAAATACAAATTGATCTTTTTTTCCTCAGCAATTTAATATCATATTTACAGTTATTTTCAGTATCTTTACAAATAATTGCCAGACTTTCTGAACATTGCAACAATGATTTTCAAGAATATTATCGTACTTTCATTAAAATCTCATCAGTCATTTTTTATTAAACTTGCCTGAGTTTTTGATGTAACCTCTACTGTTACTAGTTACACACAAGCAGAATAATGGAGCTTGCTTCTTATAAAGTAAATGGGAGGTGAGTGCTTTATAGAAAATGTCTGACTTTGGAAGGAAGAGAGTCTAGAGCTGCTTCCTATTACTAGGGTTTAAGGAACGAGCTTGCCATCTCTCTACGTGATACATGGGGTAGTAGATATAATATTGTAAAAGGTTACATTGTGGATGTCCTAGAGAGTTCGGATGCCTCAAAAACACTAGCTTAGTTTATGCTCCAAAATATTTGTACTGCTTTTCCCAGGAATAAGTTTGGAGTGTGGTGCAGTTATGCTTTTCATTCAGTCTACAACTGCTTTAAAAGTAGTCACTATTGGTTTCAATGAGTACATAAAGTAAAGATTAATTAATGACAGAAGATGGAGTCTATTGGATCCCTCCTAAACACCAACACATTCCTGTCAGCCAAGATCTAAAATGAGAAAACTTAACACGTTGTTTTCCCCAGCTAACTAGTGGAGGGTTTATGGAGCTGTTAGACTGAGGTGTTTGCACTTCACTTAAAACCAAGTGACTGCTTATTTTCATTACCAAAAGAAGTCGCCATTGGGTTTTGTATCTAGCATTTACGTCAATAACATCAATTATTTAATTTTCAATTTATGTTACATTTCAAATATATTTTACTGAGCTTACCAATAAGAAAAGTTTAATGGTTCGGCCAATAGTGTAGGCCCTGGGGCCCCGTAGAGACTGATACCCCAACCAAGGACCATGCATGGAGAGAACCTAAAACTCCTGCTCAAATGTAGTGCATAGACTCAGTCTCAAAGTGGCTTCCCTAGTCAAGGGAGTGGGGGCTGTCTCTGGCATGAACCCAGTGGCAGGCTCTCTGATCACCTGAGGAGTGCATCCTTGCCAGGCCACCAAGGAAGACAATGCAGCCAGGACTGATAAGACCTGATAGGCTAGGGTCAGATGGAAGGGGCTGAGGACCTCCCCTAACAGTGGACTAGGGAAGGGGTATAGGGGGAGAAAAGGGAGGAATGGTGGGATTGGGAAGAGATGAGGGAGGGGGCTACAGCTTGGATACAAAGTGAATAAATTTTAATAAATAATAATAATTAATAAAAATGCAAATAAGAAAGGTTTAATATTAAATCTAAAGGTAAACATCAAAATAATTTATTCAAAATTGCTAGTTATAAATGAAGTAAAAGCGATGGGTGTGAGGAGAAAAGAAGCCAAATAATGAGATCAAGAGAAATGTAAAACGATGAAAAAACTTCATAACACTAGAGATACGAGTTTAAGTTCAAGGCAGATGAATACGAAGAAATCTATAACTCCAACCCAGACTGATCCAGACTCTTGAACAAACTAATAAGACATACACACATAAGCAGCATTATACTGACTGGGGCGGTTGCATTTCTGTGTTTAAGAATGTGTGTGTACATATATGTGTGTATACATATATATCTAAATATATGTACCAAAAATCAAGGAGAAAAAAGAGACGAAGAATTTTAGAAAAAAACAAGGACCAACATATAGGATAGCTTTAAGAGAGGAAAAATGGGAATTGTGTGATTATATTATAATATCAAAAAATAAAATAATATTCTGAAAAACCTGTAAGAGTGAACTGTGTACATGAAAACATGCAGCACTTTCATAATTACGAACTTAAAGTAATATGTGATGAAGTATTAATACACATGGAATAAATACTGAATAAAGGCCAAAGCCACTAGAGAAGCCTTAAAATTGTTGAATCTCTCCCCCTTTTTTCTGATTTCCACACATTTTTGAGTTGTCACTATTTAATTGATACAAATTCTCCTCCATCCTGGGAGGGATAAACTTTGATATCTTCTACAATTAAAGCTTGATTTCCAATAAATGCAATTGGTAAAAGCTTTAAATACCATTTTAAACATTGAATTTGCTAAATAAGTTGATTAAATATTGTCAATAAATAGACATAGGAAGAATTCATTAATAAAATATTTCATCTGAAATATAATATTTCATTTACAAAGAATTTTGTATAAAATAATCTTTTGGGGTTATAAACTTTTAAAAGTCTGATTTAAAGGAAAATCTAGTAAAAATAGACTTTAACTTATGTTCAATAATTGCTTTGTCACAAATTTCTGAGGTATACTCTGAAAATATATACAAATGATGTAATTTTGATAAATGCAACCACTATTTAGATCAAACATTTCATCTTGCTTATTTATAGCAGTAGAATGGATGCATTTCAATCAATTCTCTGTGTCTTTTGTTTATTAGTAAAAGTGTATAGTTCTAGTACCACAATGCATTACTCCAACACAATTAATGTTAACGTTATCATTGAAAAATTTCTTTTGTTAAGCCTTTTAATCCAATACACCTCAGCATTTAAAATAACATCAGGTATTTTACTCTCAGCAGAATAAGTTTATACATACTTGTGAATTAGGAAAATGGCTAGTTACTAATAGAATTGATATTCAGGAACAGTTTTTAACAAAAAAAAATTCTGATTTATCTAAAAGAGTTTTTCTTCTGCTATGAAGTTAAGAAGTTAATAGCATTTTGTTTTAGTTTTGTATGTCCAAGGAATTCAATTTGAAATTTAAAAGTCACAAATTTTATTTCAAAGTGATTGAAAATTATACTTTAGAAAGCTATGCAAAAATATTTTTTAGTTATGAACCCTTGTTATAGAGAACCTACCATTACCATTTCTCTCAACTAATGTAATTTTCAACTGTATTCTAAATACTTATATCCACAGATAAGTATAGCTTTCATCCCTCATCAAAGAAGTATATTTTTACAAGAGTTGGAGACTACTAGTGAGTTCCACAACTAGTCAAAATGCAGACAGTAATGTGCTCAACCCCAGCTGTTACATCCTTGGTGTTCAGGCAACAAGACAAAAGAGCATACAAAAAGATTGTAAGACACAGAGGGCAGGGTTGTCTGCTGCTAGGGAAGGAATAATGCACCCATGAACTCTCAGCAATATGGCTGCTTGAACAATACCTGTGTAAGTATAACACTAGTTGACATACCAACAATGGTGAGGGAAATTCTACATGGTCCTTCCTCTAGATGAAGAGCTGCAGACAGTCAATGGCTGCTGAGAGGGTGAAACGGTTTTATCCAGAGATGATCTCACATGGAGGCTGTCCCATTTGAAGTGGTCAGCTCTGGAAACATATGTGTACCATAATATTAAATAGACTCAGGAGGCTGCATACACGTGTGTGTGTTATTTAAAGGAGACATGAATTTAGGAGGAAGGGGAAAACAAGGAACTTGAGAAGGGGTTCAAGAATGATGTGGACACAGTATTTCTATATGAAGTGATCCCCCCAGATAATTTTAAATCAAGTCTGAATGTTTTTTTTTAACTTACAAAAAATGATGTTTTGTCATTGGTTTGAGTACATTATAAAATAAAATTAAATCTGTTATATCCCCTTTTTTCAGCATTTAGTGTAGAGCTTTAAAATATTCTTATTTCTATATTTATTTTAAAAATTATGCTTGGTAGCTTAGAAAATATTGAATATTTTAGATGCACTAAGGTGAAAATGAAATTAGATACATGGTCTATTGCACAATTTAAGACATCTTCCAAGAATTTTTGATCCTATAAATTTTTAAATTATTTTCTCAAAAAGCATTAAATACTTTTTAATTAAGCCATGCTTTCAATTTCTTTAATTTATACTAGCTTGGGGTCTATTTATTGTACTAAAATCTTAATGTCTTTGCTGAAGATAATAAACATTCTTTAACAGAGAAAGAAGAAATTTAAAAGCAGTAGTTTTTGAACAGTCATAATTGATGAGACTTTACAGATGCAACTTATGATGATACTAGATGAGACAATCTCTGAGCAAAGTCTTTGATCCTCTGGATCTTAAACATTTTCAATCCTTCTTCTGCAGTGTTCCCTGAGTCTTAGGTGTGGGAGGATTTTGTAGATGTATCTTTTGGGACTGGGCTCCTCAACTGTATATTACTTGTGGTTCTCTGTAATAGTCTCTCTCTCTCTCTCTCTCCCTCTCTCTCTCTCTCTCTCTTTCTCTCTATCTCTCTTTTTCTCTCTCTGTCTCCCTCTCCCTCCCTCCATCTCTTTCTCTCTCTCTCTCTCTCTCTCTCTCTCTCTGTATTCCTAATAATTGAAAAATTAAAGTTATGCTGACAATTGCTTTAAAAGTAGCTGAAATAGGTCCATACATCCTATTACTGACTTGTTCTACTTCTATGAGGTCTCTCTTTGCTAGTTGTTTATACAATACACACAAAATGCACAGGTTTCTTCAAGACTGCCTCTTTTAATCATCCTTATTTTCTCATCTATTTTCTTAGGTAAGCAACAGTTCATTTTCTGGTGCAGTTTTCAGGATGCTGACATGAAATATTACTGCACTAGACAGAAGCATAAAGGTACTGCTCGCCCCTCACCTCAGGCAATGATGGCAAAGAATTCAACATGACCTGTCAATCAGGTGTGACAAAATTTGCAGAATAATTTTGGAATACATGAAATCCTCAGGCTACAATTGTAGATGTCAGTGAGAATGTACAGGGTAATTATACGGTATGTATAATAAGTATATGCAAAAAGAAATAGAAGCCTAGTTCTCCATAAACCACAGAGTAGTTGAAATGCCTTTCCCATGTTGTTTCACTTATTGTGTGATATAAATCTAAAACTATTTTTTGTTTCATAACATTCTCTTAATTTATTTTTCACTTATTTATTTATTACAATTTATTCATTTTGTATCCCCACAGTAGCCCCCTCCCTTGTCTACTCCTAGTTCCACCCACCGTCCTTCTTCCCTTATGCCCTTTTCCTAGTCCCCTAATTGGGAAGGGCCTCTTCCCCTTCTATCTGACCCTGGCTTATCAAGTCTCCTCAGTGCTAGCTGTATCATCTTCCTCTGTGGCCTGGCAAGGCTGCAACCCCCAGGGGGTTGTGAACAAAGTGCCAGCCACTGTCAGAGACAGTCCCTGTTCCCCTTACTTGGGAACCCACTTGGAAACAGAGCAACCCATGGGCTTCCTCTGAGCAGGAGATCTAAGTCCTCTCCATGCATGGTCTTTGGTTGGAGTATTGGTCTCTGCAGGACCCCTGGGCCCAGGTATTTTGGCTCTGTTGGTCTCCTTGTACAATTCCTGTTCCCCCCGGGTCTTTTTGTTTCCCTCTTCTTCTGTAAGGTTTCCTACATTCTGCCTAAAATTTGGCTATGAGTCTCAGTATCTCCTTCGATACCCTGGTGGGCAGAGCCTTTCAGAGGTCCCCTGAAGAAGGTTTCTGTCCTGTTCCTTGTCTTCTCCTCCTTCTTCCGATGTCTGTCCTGTTCACCATTCTGAGTGACGTTAAGGGAAGAGGATGAAACATTCTCTTATTTCAAATAAATCTTTTCTGAAACAATGAGCTTAACAACAAAGTACACCTTCATATCCTCAAAAAATTTTATAAATATAATATTTACAATAAAATATTTATTGGTAGATATTATCTAGCATGAAATGAAGTATTATGACTTCTGTTAAGATGGGAACATGCTGAAGAAGTGGCGATACATTTTCAAGAGCATAAGGATATCCACAGCAAAAGTCATAGCTGCAAAAAATATCTTTATATTGCTTTCTAAAGTATAATTTTTACTCACTTGAAAATTTGTGAATTTTAAATTCCAAATTGAGTTCTGTTGTAGGCGGTGGTTAATATTTACTAATAATTTATCTTCTGGTAATGCTGCTGTTAATCCTAAGCAGCCGTATACCCAAATCACCACATTGACACTGGGTTTATTTAGTTAACCTAGAACACAATGCTGGGCAATAATTACTCCCTCCTAAACCTCCAAGCCCTCATAGTTTTCTAACATTTAGATTTCCCACATTATACTTGCTTTTTGTGATATATTATGTCCAGTCCAACTCCATGTAGTTCCAAGATCTCTCCTTCCGCTCTCTCTCCAAGCTCTCCTCTCGCCCTTCTCCTCCCACTCACTATCTGCCTTCTGGCTCCTCCCCCTCTTTCCTGTCTTCTGGCTCCTCCCAGCTCAACATTGTGTCTAGTTGCTTTATTTTGTCCTGTTTACACAAGAGTTGAGACAGGATGCTTAGAATGAGTATCACAATGCAATATCCAGATTGAAACCAGAGAGTGGGGGGGGGGAGAAATCAGCATGTGAATGAACAAGGGTAAGGTGTATACATTTTAAAAGAACATTATACCAACAGAATTCTTTGAACACACAAAAATAAAACAAATGATATTAATTTCTTAACTTCATAGCAGAAGAAAAACTCTTAGATAAATCAGAATTTTTTTCATAAAAAGTTGTAATCAGGTATCAATTTTATTAGTAATTAACCACTTTCCTAATTTATAAGTATATGCAAATTTATTCTGTTGAAGGAGAAATATATGATATTATGGTAAATGCTGAAATGTATTGAATTAAAAGACTTAACATTAATTATATTGGAGTAATGCATTGTGGGACAAGAACTATGTTATTAATAAAATAATTTTATTAATAAATAAAAGATACATAGAACTGATTGAAGTGCATGCATAATTCAGTACTACTTACAAGCAAGATGAAATGTTTTATCTAAATAGAGGTGATAATTATCAAAATTACACTTCACATATACTTTTAGTGTGCCTCAGAAATTTGTGACAAAGCAATTATAAAATAAAAAGTATTGAGAATGACAAAAAGTACTTTCATGTGATTTTACTTGTAATCAATCAGCGATTTAAAAGTTTAAACCCTGAAGAGTTATGTTGTAAAGAATTACTTGTAAATGAGATACTATATTTCAGATGAAATATATTACTAATGAATTATTCATATGTCATTTGTTGGCAATTTTTAATCAATTTATTTAGCAAATTAAATTTTTAAAAAATTATTTAAATCTTTTACTAATTACATTTATTGGAAATCAAGCTTTCAATGTAGAAGATACCAAAATTTATACCTCCCAAGATGAAAGAGACTTTGTATCAGTTAAATAGTGAAAACTAAAAACTGTGTAAATTTTAATAATATTCATTAAAATATTTCGGCATAAAAATCACTAAAATATAGCTCATATATCCAAGCAGGTTCACTATGTTTTTACAGTTTTGCAGCAACAAAATTCGGCAAAGATAAAAAAAAGGAGTATAGTAGAGAATTTCTTATTTTCTTATAAAATATTTGTGTGGGCACAAGAATAAAATTTAAACACCAAATGATCTGAGAAATATCTGTAGATAAGTAGGTTGTTTTTTTTTTCTAAGCTGCAAATAAAGGCTGACCAGATTGCTCAGTGAGTAAAGGCACTACCTGCCAATCCTGAGGACCCGAGTTCACCTTCCTGATTGCACACAGCACAAAGAGAGAACTCTGAATTTCTTCTCTGATCTGCGTTGATTTGCACGCACACACACACATAATCACATAAGAAAAAGAGGGTTATTTCTTACTACCTAGAAAGAATTTTCTCTGAAGTTTCTATGCAACTTTATGTGTTGAGAAAGTATCTTCTCTATTAAGAAGACAATTCCAAAATAACTATAAATATAAACACATACATCCAACAATTACTTTATTTTTATCTACAGTTTAAACTTTGAAAAGAGTTTTGTGGGAAAAATGTAATAGTAAGGCCATATTTCAGTAATAAGTTTATTAGCTGGTAAACTGTCAATGATACATGTTAGAAATACAATTTTTAAAAACTGATTAAATTTTTTATACATACCTAGAATAAAAATTATATTTTATATTTAAAATAAGTTTTCATGTTGGATAAGTGCACCAAATAACTTCGATGCCAAAAGTTTAAAATTTAAAGTGCAGCTCCATAGCTTTTGTTCAATCTTGACTGTACAGAAGCTTAATATTTGTACAGACTTTTGTTTGATTAGTTCTGGTGTGTGACATGTTCATTTAGTTGGAAGTTTTTATAATAAACTTTACAAACTGAAAAACAAAGTTAAAAGATATATAAATAATTGTTTGACATTGTCTTCATCTGAAAACATTATTTCGAACAAAGCTTTGTTTATAAGCATATTTTTCTGAAAAGAAAGAATGTGTGAGCTCACCAACATAATACAAACCAAGTACATATATTCATATAAACAAAGTTTAAACATTTTACAATTTTAACCATTTGGGTGAAAATTGTAAAATTGGTTCTCTACACTACCCTGCTCCTGTGTTAGATGGCATCAGTGCCATTTTCACTTTATTGTTGTTGTTCTAGATTTTCTACTGCCCTATTTATTCACAGCAAAATCTCCTAAAGTGTGTTCTGAAAGAATAAAAAATAACCTAAGTGTATTGTAAGGGTTAGGGTTAGGAGACTTCAGAGCAGAGAGAGGTGCAGTAAACAGCACAGTAGTTGAACTCCACAATTTCACGAGTCAAAAACCGCTTGTTTCTGCCAACTTCTTTCTTCCTAAGGATTTTTCTCATGTGTTGTTGTCCTGATTAAAAAAAGAAATAAAGAAAACATAACTGAGCATATGTTTTTTTTCTGGATTTAAAGCTTTTTTCTTTTTGGTTTGGATCATTTTGAATTTTTTCCATACTCTTGAAATTAAATGAAAAATAACAATTTAGGGTCTTGACATTCAATTTGTGGTTTCAATGCTGACATTAGGGAATGAGCTGATCTTATTTATCCCAAGACTACTATTATGATGTAATTTCCTTCCTACAAAACAAAGAAATTACCAACTCAAGATTTATTGATTTATGGAGAATGAAGTCATATTCATATTTCAGGAGGTGAAATAACCACCAAGTCAAACAAACAAGTTTTCTTCAATGTGTTACAATTCAACATCTGTGCTTGAGGTTCAAAAATCAATATGTTCCTATTTTCTTGCATAAAATTTACTTGAAAATTATGGGGGGGAAAGAAGAAAGAAAAAAGACTGCATGCTTTGAGTATTTGTTAATGAGAACAGACAATGTATAGATCTTTCTTCATGAACAACTTGGAAATCTCTACATGTCCTGAAGAGAGTAATGTGTCACTTCCCAACAAAATGTTAGAAACTCACTCAGAATGTGTGCTTACCACTGTCATTGATACAGATATTTCCTTCTATCAATAGGTTAATTTGACCAAATATCAAAAAGCAATGCATTTATATGTTTATTTTAAATACTTTCAATCCTCATTGTTCAGCTTCACTATCTATAAAGTCATCTACTTACTAAAATTTTGCTTAACTCCTCAATTAACCGTAAGGGTACTTGCTGCTCATTCACACACATGCTGAGAGTGGAAAATGAAAGCCTTTCATTTTTATCCTGTCAGCGGGTGAAATTTTTTATTATTCTTGTTTTAGCTTTAATACAATCAACTCTTTTTGGGGGGTTATTTACTGTTCTTGTTTTGTTTTTGTCTATTCTCTTTTGTTTTATGACATTTTTTATTAATTTCGTTGTTTCTTGCATTTGGGGGCTCCAAATGATTTTACTATTTAAATTAGACTCCAAAAGTAGTGAAAAATGATATCTGTGGTTCCTAAGTGAAAAATAACAGCTGGGATACAAAGTGAATAAATCGTAGTAAAATTAAAAAAATATTTAAAACTTTTAAAAAATCATTTTAAAAACATGCTATATTTTACCATACATAGGAAGATACATATGTCAGAGCATCTTCATTCAAACAAGACTTTCAACACTGTTGATCACAAGTTTGCTATTCATGACTTAATAGCATATATCACATGAGGCATATAAACATTATGCAAGATTATACATTGATTCACCAATCAATTTTATAACTAAGGCTTATGAGACCCTAGCTCAATAGTTGTCCAAGCATAAATAGTTCTGTGTTTGTTGACTCAGCATATGTGGTAAATTAATAAAACCTATCATAGAAATCAGCCATACACTTGTAAGAGTTGACCCTTTTTTTGCCAGTGTGACTAATTTTAGAATTACCTAGGACATGTGTCTCTGGGATTGTTTGAGGATATTTCTAGAGAAGAATAGCTGAGAAGGGAAAATTTACCATGAACGTAGAAAGCACCATTCCCCATCCATCTATCTCTGCCTCCTGACTACTAATGCTACATGACCAGCTACTACATCATCTTCTGCTGCCATAACGTCCCTTCCTTTGTGGGATGTACACATAAACCATAAATCAAAGTTATTTCTTCTTTAAGTTGCTTCTATCAGCTGTTTTGTCACCATAACTAGAAAAGCAACTTTTCCTGAAACTTTGTACTGAGCAGACCTGTTGCTCTGTCACGTGGTATGTAAACCTTTGGGACCAAGTTGCAGGAAGAATATAGAGGAGTTTTAAGCTGCAGGGCTAGCATGATATAAGCAGAGTTTAAGGAGTCATTCTGGTAGAAGTATGAAGACATTATTTTGAAAGAAATGTAGGAAATGAAGTCTGATCACAAGGTTTTTATTGGAAAATGATCTACAGGCCCTTCATGTTGAATTCTGGCAAAGAATCTAGGTGTCTGTTTCATGAGAAGTAAGGTAAAGCTGAGTTCAAGGACAATCCAGTTGTTTAGTGGAGGAAATTTCAAGACAGCGAGGCATCCAGGCTGAAGCATGCTTGCTGCTCACTAATCTTAATCAGATGAATGAGAGAAAACAGAAATATATGGAAGAGCATGAATTTTGACTAGGAAAGAAACTTGTGTTTGAAGTTGTGGGCAAGGCAGGCACAAAGAAAATTTTACTTATTTAGAAAATGGTTAGCACTAAGGAAAACAGCATGCACTGCCCTGAAACAACAGGAAAGATACTCTGAGAGCAAGATCTAATCCATCCAAAGTTCCAACCTGCAAAAGTACAAATACCCTGGGAATGAGAGAGCCCAAGCTGAGAATCCCACTGAAAATGTTCCCTGCTCCATATCAACTACCTAAATAAGTGGGGTTTTTTTTCCACGTTCATCCATCAAGACACACAGAAGTTACAATAGATGTAGGATATAAGGCAATACTGTATCTCAAGCTAGAGGCAAAATTTGGTAGCATTGCCATCTATGTGATTTAGCTGACATGCAAAATACAAGAATAGTAGATGTGTGGGGGCATGGAAACTTGTATCATGGTTCCAGAAAACCATGGAGGCCAGGAAATGTGTTTGGGATTTCCTGCAAGAAAGCCCTCAGAGACTATTGTGTGTAGTTGTGAAGGTAAACTCTAAGTTGTCATGACGACCCCAGGATGTTTCAGATACTAGGATTATTGAATGTTTGAAGCACCAGCACTGCAGGCGTAGAGTAAAGATAACTCGAGAGATATGATTGTGGCAGATTACAGAACTAGAGAGGCAAGGTTGTTTAAGAGTACTGAAGGCCTGATGATGCAGCCTACCACAAGCCCCAAGCACTAAACATGGAGCTATACAGTGTGTGTTAGTTGGCCTGTTCCATTTCCATTTGCACTGGTCAACTATTTCCTTCCATTCTCCCAGCCTTCCCTTGGGTAAAGGAATGTTTACTCTGTGTCCTTGTGCAGTGGAAGTGTGTAACTTGTTTGTTATTTTACAAGATAAGAGTTTTTCTTGAATCTTGGAAGTGACTTTTGGTTTTTGAATAGGGTTAAAACTATGCAGTTTTGTAGGTAAATCAGACACAGTCTTTACTGAGATTACCGTGAGTCTTTCAGGATCAGTGACGATATGCCATAACTTTAAAGTGGTTCTTGTGTATTGGTGTCTGGTTGGCAAAAGGTAGATTGGTGGTGGTTAATCTTCATCGCTGGCTGATGAGGTTTAGAATCACCCAAGAGACGCCCCTTTATTAATGTGTCTGTGAATAGCAGTGAGTATGTTTTCAGAGAGGTTTATCTAAAGAGGGGAGGAGACAGGAGATCTTCCCTGAATATTGGCAGCGCCATTCTATGCAGGCTTCTAGACTGCATGAAAAGGGCTAAAGAAGAAAGCAACTGAACATCAGTGTTTACCCCTCTACCTCCTCACTTCACATACAGTGCTACCTGAGTCCCAGCCCCCTGCCTTCACAATTAGAAGACATCACATTTTCAACCACAAACCAAAATAATAGTTGTTTTTGTCAGGCAGAGAAACAAAAGGGTAACTAAAATCTATATACACGCACAGCTGCTAACGTATAAGATAAAGTTTCAGAGAGATTATTTACATCATATTCTTTATTGAGTATTTTTGATCTTTAGTATTTCACTAGAGTTCACTAGTATTTCACTAGAATAGTCCTAGTATTTCACTAGGAATAAGGAGGAAGTTTTATATGAAAAAGTCACTTTTTCCCTTTAATCTTGTTTTGTTTATTTATTTATTACAATTTATTCATTTTGTATCTCATCTGTAGCTCCCTCCCTAGTTTCTTCCCAGTCCCACCTACTATCCTTCTTCTTCCCCTATGTCCTTCCCATAGTCCACTGATAGAGGAGGTCCTCCTCCCCTTCCATCTGACCCTAGCCTATCAGGTCTCCTCAGTACTGGCTGCATCATCTTCCTCTGTGGTGTAGAAAGGCATCACTCCCCCAGGGGGAGGTGATCAGAAAGCAGGCCACTGAATTTATGCCACAGACAGCTCCTGCTCCCCGTCCTAGGGAACCCTCTTAGAGACTGAGTCTATGGGCTACATCTGAGCCAGGGTTTTAGGTCCTCTCCATGCATGGTCCTCATTAAATTTGCAGGCAAAAAAAGATCACCCTGAGTGAGATAACCCAGAAGCAGAAAGACACACATGGTATATCCGCACTCAAAAGTGGTTATTAAACATATAACATATTTTATAAACAAAAATCTATACTCCTGAAGAAGCTAAACAGGAAAGAGGACCCTAGGAAAGATGCTCAATCCTCATTCAGAAGGGCAAATGGACATCAGAAGCTGAAGAAGACAGGGAACAGGACAGGAGCCTACCCACAGACAGCCTCTGAATGACTATTGATCTGGATATCAAAGCATATGCTTAAAGTCATAGTCAAACTTTGGGCAGAGTTCAGGGAATCTTATGAAAGAAGTGGGAGACAGAAAGACCTGGAGGGAGCCATGTAGAAACTGTTACCCCAACTGAGGTTCTTTAATCTTTTAAAACCACAGTTCTTGGGAAGTTAAGCAGAGAACTGTTCTGGGGGTTGACTCTCATCTGATTTCCCTAATGGAGCTCTGAGAAATCAGAGAGCTGGCCACAGAACATGCTTCCTACTCAGAAGTTTCTGCAACCAGGGAGCACAAGCTCCATCATCAGAGAGTAACATGTGAAAACAGAAAGTGCGGCTTCTGCACTTGGTTGGTTTTTAAACAAAAATCCTTATTTCCCAAATCAATATGGTCAGATGTCAACTCCCACCCCGTGCCAAAAGAAAAGTTAGAGTAAAGTGCATGTTCTGGAAACTGTACTCGATTCAATCTGAGTGAAATGAAACCAAGTAGAAATTCTTTGGTATTTTATCTTTTCTAGCACCTGTGTTACAAATATTTTTTTTATGTCATTGTCACTTTTATGTCATGGTTTTAAAAACATCCATTTTAAGATTCAATTTTTGAGAGAAGTTTGTCAACAATTCATTATTCAATAAAAGCAGGTTCATCTTTACTTTTCGCTGTGCCATATTATGACTCTGCTTGGCAAAGAAAAATGGCCTCCCAATGAGTCAACAGTTACAGTGAAACACAGGCTCACCTTGACCATCATAAGCCATAGGACCCATTTTATTTTCTTACATACACACTACAAAACTCTGGAATATGCACACTTCTATGCTAGAAATTCTATAACTTAAAAGCTTTTGGACCTTCTGAAATTGAAAGACAGATGCACACACCTGAGAACATTACTGAAAATGGTGAATAATTAGATCTGATTCTCCTGCATAAACCCCACTGCTCTAGGAATAAAATCCAGATAACCTTGGTTGGCCTACAAGGACCTCTGTCTGACTTGTCTCACATAATTCTCCCATCACATTTTCTGCCTCACTCCTCTAACAATTAAACTACTCACATTGTAAATGTACCACAATTTCTACATCCATTCCTCTGTTGAGGGACATCTGGGTTGTTTCCAGATTCTGGCTATTACAAATAAAACTACAGTTTTCAGATCATGGTGATCTTTGTCAGCTGAAAAATTGCCTCATGGGGGGGTACGGGGGCTGGTTTTTGCCAGCTGGAAAACATCCATTTGCCCTTTTGCGGACTCTGGGAGGCTATAAATAGGAGCCCAAAGTGAGAGGGGGGAGAGAGAGAGCGAGAGATAATGCTTTGAGATACTCCTAGAGAGGAACACTCTGGAGAATATGTCAAAGAAGCTACTGTTGATTCATTCCACTGCTGCTGCTTGGCTGTTTGCTGTTTGGCTGGAATGCTGGAATCCTGGTGATGAAGAGGGGAATTGCCCCAAGGAACTAATTCTAAAGAGGTCTATGTCCCATGTCCCTACTAACTTTCTTTTTCTCCTACCTAGGATGGAGGTTTTGAAGGATGGTAGAGGTGTTTAGGAACCTCAAATAATGTACATTTAAAAAGATCAAAGCCTACACTTTGATTAGATTTAATTTCCAGAGGAAATTAAATATAAACTAAATTGCTGCATAAATTCCTGCTGCAAAATAAAAAATAAAATGTTGCTTGTAATTACTTGCATTACCTACACATTGTATAAAATATTATTTTGGTATGTTTTTCTTTTATTCTCATATTTTTTTCCTTTGAAAAGTTATATTATCTATCATACTTGTAATGAGATTTGGCAAGAACTCCTGTCATATAGAGTCTTCATGAAAGCAATAGAATTATGGATCCTTGAATCAGATGTAGACTTACATTTGCATGGGTGTGGAAGATTTAACATATGAACTATGGGAACTTGGTGAGAGATTGGACTAAAGGTAATGACTAAAACCATAGCCCTCACGGCTATCAAAGTAACAAGAGATTTTAAAGTGTGAAAAGCAGAACTGCTTTCCAGCTGCTCTTAAATATGCGAGTGTAGCTGCAATCTCTGACCTGAACTTCAGTTCATACTAGAAAATTCTCAAGACCATCCTATTTAACATGACATATGGCCACTTAGTCCTCACTATGCATGCAGTCATATTTATTGTTCCTTTTCGAATTTATCCCCTTGCTGAGCAAGAAATGTGAAATGCTGTCTTCTGTTTCCCCTCACTATGACACATGAACTCTTGCACAAATCCCATTCAGCCAGCTTCATCACAGTACCTTTGACTGTAGGCCTTATCTGATAATGGATTCCCAGAACCCTCATCAGTCTTCCTTCCAAGTCGCCTCTCATCAAGGCTATGTACTCATCCCTTTTGAGATCGGTTGATCTCCCCAAATCCCTCTAAACCTTCATCGGGGTTCAGAATGAGGTCTTGCCTACTAAACCCTCTCATCATTTTTATATTCAAAAAGGTTTATCTCTGGAAATGGCCTAAGATACCAATAAGAAGGGGAAAGTGACCAGAGATGTTTTTGTGATACATGCTTAGTATTTTTAATAACGCCAGAGAAAATCCCTTTTATCTAAATCTCAGGGAATGTTGAAGCTTATAGACATTGTCTAGGGATGGGGATCCTAAGATCTAAAGTGAAACCTCTTGCAGTGATTGGTAGTGGGGATCCAATTGGTGCTATTTTTATGTGTATTTCCATGATATTTTTCTTTGTTGACTGAATAGTAAGATATGTTCAGAGTGTGTAAACCTGTAGGTCACAGGTTAAGAAGCATGTCTCCAAACTGGGTGTGAGGGTGATTGCTTTTAATCGCAGGACTCAGGAGGCAGAGGCAGATGGATTTTTATGAGCCCAGGCAAAGCAGGTCTACAGAGCAAACTCCAGGACAGCCAGGACTGTTACTCAGATAAACCCTGTCTCAAAGAAAAGAAGGAGGAAAAAGAAAAAAAGAAGGAAGAGGAGAAAAAGCCTTTCTTCTAGCTCTAGATACCTAGCTTCTTAATACCATAGTACATTGACAGAGCCAAGTGTAAGTATATGGTAACATGTATCTATATTATTTCCAAAATAAAACTAAAATGAGTAACCAATTATCTTAGAGTGTGACTAAACTATGATTTATAAAGCAGCTGCTTTTAACTAAATAATGCTGTCTAATAATTTTTTTTGAAAAGGTAAATTTCACAATAGGTAGAAAACTATTTAGCATACTGCTCAGAATGGGTATTTCATTTGTTGAGAAGCCTGAATAAATTAAGGGAAAAAATGAAATTAAACTCAAACATGTTGTATAGTTCTCAGCAACAAAACTTTAAACTTTGGTAAAATAAAAAAAAAATGTACCTTACAAGAAAATATAACAATCTATGAACAGACAAATAAGCCATTCTCAGCAGAAGCCCCTGAGGCTCACTAGCTCAGCTGGCAAGAGAACTCACCAGGCTGGCATTCAAGTTCGCTGTCTGTGGGAGAGTTAGCTCTAGTCAGTTTCTGAGCCACAAATTATATACCTAACTCTTGTCTACCAATTAAAGTGTATGACTTTGGTTGTGAGGATGGCCAGAAAAAAGAATGTGGCTGTCCTCTGGTAATGTCACCACTGGGTAAAACCACCTTAAGAGCTATGCCTTGTCGATGATAAATCAGTATGTCATTAACACATAAAGAAAGGTAGCACTTTAATCTGTCAAACAAATCTACTGTCAGAGGACATTCACAGAGGTAACTCTGTTGGTGAAGGTCTGTGAATGTCTACAAACACTCATCACTTTGTCTCTTTCCTCATGGGTCTCATTCTGCATTTCCTGTTATGCTTACTCAGTTGCGGACTCACTTCTGTGACCAAGACCAAACAGAGCATCAGGACAGTCTGTGCGTTTTCATGATGCCACCTGTTGGCAGTCATTCTTCAGTCCTATTTTACAGGAGTATTTACAGTCCTATTTTACAAAGAAGCAGCGTGTTCTGTATTTAAGGCTCTCACATTCTAGCATTCAAAGCCCACCGATAACTTAGAATATGGCAAGATGGGCTTTGCAGCTATGTAACCAGATCATGCCTTCCCACGCTTTGCTCTCCTCTGGCACATTAAAAGAGCAAGGCAAAAGAAAACTGCGCTTTTGTATGCTGAGAGAGTAACTAGAGCCACACCTCTCACAAAAATCAACTCAAAATAGATCAAAGGCCTGAATGTTTGACTTAAAACCATGAAATCGATTCAAGATATCATCGGGGAAAGGTTTGTTCCAGCAGGATCCCCCAAAACAGGAAGCAAATCCAAAAGTAAACAAATGGAATTCTATCAAATTAAAAGCTCACACACAGCAATCAATGCTATCCAGAATAGAAAATATAAAAAAAAATCCATGAAAACCCACAAAAAATAAAATTAAAATAGACCAAATGTAGGAATTGATATTTCTCAAAAAGGAAATATATAAATGGGTAACAAGTAAGTTTATAAAAGGATATCAATAATCACTACAGAAATTAATCCCAGTCAGAACTATAGGGAGATATTCTCTCACCTCAGTAAGAATGGCTGTTAGTAAAAAGACTGAAGTGAAGTTATGTGAAATGAGGCAAGCACAGAAACACAAATACCACATACCCTCACTCACTGATGAAGGAAACAATCTCACAGGACTATAGAACGCAATATTAGTCACTAGAGCCCCAGAATGGCACAGAATGAAGGAGCACTAAAGAAGTTAAGCAAGAGAAATTAATTCTGTTTTTTTTTTCTTCCACAGTCAAGGAACAATCTTCTTAACAAGCAAGGGTATAACTTCAAGATAATGAGAGTACAAAAGACCTCAGCATTCAAAAATGACTAATGCTTCATGACATGAAAAATTAATTGCCACAATGCAATCACTACAGATTATATGTATGTGTGTGAATATATATGTGTAATCTTTACCATACCGTGCTTCATACTTCATGCAAGCACAAAACATTTTATAACAGTGAAAAAGAAATACAAAACTAGCAATACCATTTGAATCGGTGACCCTTACTGCATATTCCTTTATTATTTCCTCAAAAGTTCCCTTTATGAACTTTAGCTCAATTTTTTCTCATTTGCCTGCTAGCGAAAAATTCTTGTTTCAAAACTGGGAAATAGCTGAGTTGGTCAAGTGCTTGCTATACAAACATGAGTACCTGAATGAAATCCCATGTCTCATATCCACTTTAAAAAAAAAAAAAAACAAAACCCTGGTGTTGTGACAGGTGTGTGTAATCCCAGCTTTGGGAAAGTGGAGACAGGCAGTTCCCTGGAGCCCATTGGCCAGCCACAGCCACCTCAGAATAATTGATGAACCCTAAAGCCCAATAAAACCTACCCCAAGGAATAAGATGGACAGCTCCCAAAGAGCAACACTAGATATTGACCTCTGGCTTTCACATACAAATGCCCACGCATACCGTACACATATGAGCACACACACTTACATTTTATTATGTTTCTATGAGGGTGTTGGCTAAGTCTCTGAAAAGACCCCAGATATATTTGGTCTTTGTGGAGCTCCACTCCTTTCTACATCATACTAACTCCACTTCTTTCATATGATTCCCTGTACTCTGCCGAAGGTTTGGTTATGTGTCTTAGTATCTGCTTTGAAACACTGCTAGGTAGAGTCAGATGCCTTCTGCAGTAGACTCCTGTCATACGTTCAATGCACATCCCATTTGTCTTTCTAAGTGAGGATTGATCATCTTACCCCATGTCCACTTTCTTCTTTATCTTCTTTAGGTGTATAGATTTCATTATGTTTATCATATCTTATAGGTCTATATAAGCGAGTATATACCATGTTTGTCTTTTTCCTTCTGGGATACTGCACTCAGAATGATCTTTTCTAGATCCTACCATTTGCCTGCAAATTTCATGATTTCCTCGTTTTTGATTGCTGAGTAGTAGTCCATTGTGTAAAAATACCACAATTTCTGTTTCCATTCCTCTGTTGATGGACATCTGGATTGTTTCCAAGTTCTAGCTATTACAAATAAAGCTGTACAAACATGGTTGAGCAAATGTCCTTGTTGTGTACTTGAGCTGATTTTGGGAATATACCTAGCAGTGGTACAGCTGGGTCTTGAGGAAGCACTATTCCTAATTTTCTGAGAAAGTGCCAGATTGACTTCCAAAGTGGTTGTACCAGTTTACATTCCCACCAGGAATGGAGGACGGTCCTCTTTCTCCACAACCTCTCCAGCATGTGTTATTACTTTTGTTTTTCATCTTGGCCATTGTGATGGGTGTAAGGTGGAATCTCACAGTCGTTTTGATTTGAATTTCCCTAATGGGTAATGACGTTGAGCTTTCTTTAAGTGTTTCTCTGCCATTCGATATTCCTCTATTGAAAATTCTCTGTTTAGCTCTGTTCCCCATTTTTTAAGTGGATTACTTGGTTTGTTGCTTTACAGCTTCTTTAGTTCTTTATATATACTGGATATTAGTCCTCTGTCAAATAAAGGGTTTGTGAAGATTCTTTCGCAATCTGTCAGCATTCGTTTTGTTTTGATGATGGTGTCCTTTGCTTTACAGAAGCTCTTCAGTTTCATGAGGTCCCATTTATTGATTGTTGCTCTTAGAGCCTGTGCTGTTGGTGTTCTGTTCAGGAAGTTGTCGCCTGTGCCAATGAGTTCCAGCTGTTCCCCACTTTTTCTTCTGATTTAGGGTATCTGGTTTTATGTTGGGGTCTTTGATCCACTTGGACTTTAGTTTTGTGCAAGGTGATAAATATGGATCTATTTTCATTTTTCTGCATGTAGATGTCCAGTTGGACCAGCACCATTTGTTGAAGATGCTGTCTTTTTTCCATTGCGTGGTTTTGGCTTCTTTGTCAAAAATCGAGTATACATAGGTGTGTGGGTTTAGTTCTGGGTCTTCTGTTTGGTTCCATTGATCCTCCTTTCCGTTTCTATGCCAGTACCATGCAGTTTTTATTACTATTGCTCTGTAGTACAACTTGAGATAAGGGATGGAGATACCTCCAGATGATCTGTTGTTGTACAGGATTGTTTTGGAGATTCTGGGTTTTTTGTTTCTCCATATGAAGCTGAGAATCTTTTTTTCAAGGTCTGTAAAGAATTGAGTTGGTATTTTGATGGGAATTGAATTGAATCTGTAGATTGCTTTAGGATGGCCATTTTCACGATGTTAATCCTACCAATCCATGAGCACGGGAGATCTTTCCATCTTCTGATATCTTCTTCAATTTCTTTCTTCAGAGACTTGAAGTTTTCTCAAACAGGTCTTTCACTAGCTTGGTTAGTGTCACCCCAAGATACTTTATGTTATTAGTGGCTATTGTGAAGGGTGTTGTTTCCCTAATTTCTTTCTTTTCCCTTTTGTCTGTGGTATACAGGAAGGCTTCTGATTTTTTTTGAGTTGACTTTGTATCCTGCCACTTTGCTGAAGGAGTTCTCTGGTTGAATTTTTGGGGTCGCTCATGTATACCATCATACCATCTGAGAATAGTGACACTTTGACCTCTTGTATCCTATTTGTATCCCTTGATCTTCTTTAGTTGTCTTACTGCTCTGGCTAGGACTTCAAGTACTATCTTGAAGAGATATGGAGAGAGTGGGCAGCCTTGTCTTGTCCCTGATTTCAGTAGTTTTAGGTTTCTCTCCATTGAGTTTGATGTTGGCTATAAGCTCGGTGTATATTGCCTTTACTATGTTCAGGTATGTGCTTTGTATTTCGGATCTCTCCAAGACTTTAAACATGAATGGGTGTTGGACTTTGTCAAATGCTTTTTCGGCATCTAAGGAGACGATTATGTGGTTTTTCTCCTTTAGTTTCCTACGGGTTGTTTTTTTTTTTTTTTTTTTTTTTTTTTTTTTTTTTTTTTTTTTTTTTTAGTGCCTATTTTAAAGTGAGCACAAGCTGGTCACAAGTCTTTGTATACAAATTTCTGTTTATATAAATTGATAAATAAACATCCTAATATGAAGGACAGGTCTGAGAAGGAATCCTGAGCACAAGAGAGAACATTTAGCCTGTATTCTGAAAATTTCAGACTCAACTAGAAGCTGTACAAAGGTTAAGAACTCAGTAATATGTTCTAAATTCTGATCTCTTTATGGACTGTGACTGCTCTCTACTGGACAAGAGACATATCAGTTTTCAGTGTGTTAGTACTTCTGAAGAGAATAGATACTTTATTTTTTCTCTAGTATAAGAGAACTAAAGAAACCACTTCTTCTACTTTGTTATAAGGAAGAGGATTCTACATTATAATGAATATTCTGCAGTTTTAAATATTCCAAAAAGAGAAAGATATATGTATTAGCTTTACTTTTTAAAATGTGCTTTTAAACTTATTGCCAAGTCATTTATACCATCATTTATTTAGACATTTTTACTCTTCACCAACAGTGGTTTAGTGTGATTGTTGTTAGAGAGAAATACACTATTCCTTGTATATTCAGGGAATAGTTTTACACACACACATGAGCACTTATACATGGTAGTACCAATTCCTTGCTTGTCTTTTATTATTTTAAAACCGACAAAACAGTCAGGATCTCAATTTTGAAACTAAGAATATTGTCATTCCAGTATTTAAAATGCAGCAGTGTGCCTGTGAATACTGCTTTCCTGATGCTTTTACTGTTCATTCTAAGCACTGTCACCAGTGCACTCCTGCTGTGTTATAAAACAGTATTTACGGTTCACCAATCATCTTTTTATGCACCTATACATTAGTAAACAATAAAAGGAATTGGGGCAGAAAGAAGTATGAAGACATAGCAACCTTACAAACAAGAAAACAAGGAAGCACAGAACAAAACACCACAAAATGAATCTTAAACTAACAAATTTAACACAAAGATAAGCTTTCCAACATCTTCTGATTTTCAGTTCAAATATATGTATTTTATCCACAATATATTACAGAATACAGTATATATACTTACATATAAGTAAAACATTTTCATTATAGGAGCTTTACATCTATGTGTAATCCTACAGTGCCAGGAGGACAGCCCTATGAAATATTCAAATAAGATTGGCTTTCAGGGAGACAGTTTTTGGTATCCCAAATTTTGTACAGCCCCCTTTCCTATGTCCTTATCTTTCCAGGAGTCTTCTTTGAGGGTGGGTATTTGCCTTGTATTTTCAACCATACTAGACTTGTGTCTTCCTTTAGAAAAACTTCAAGAGAAATTCAACAGCTTTTTCCTTTCCTAGAAACTCTTCCCAACTCTTTGGACTTTCTTAACTTTTCTGTAACCATTCTTAATAAAGCCTACTTCTGGCTCGCACACTCCAACAAGAGTCCACAGCTCTAATCTTCATGGTGGTGAGACACTGAACTCAGATTAGCTGTCCTGGGTCTATCGTTTATGACTGTGAGTGTCCAGTAACTGAGTCAAATACAACCGGACCATGTAGGTCCCAACATTCCCAGCATCATGTATCGCATCTGCCTTACACTGCATTCTGTGTCTAAACTACGTAGAATGGCTCTTAATTTTAGAAACACATTTTTTTTGTGTGTGTCATGCTTCATGTGGTTCCTCTCCTCCTGCACTGCCCGGCTCTTTTCTACTCTATTCTTTCCTCTCAAAACTTCAAACTCCAAACCTGATAAGCTAGGGTCAGAGGGAAGGGGAGGAGGACCTCCCCTCTCAGTGGACTTGGAGAGGAGCAGGGAGGAGATGAAGGGAGGGAGAGTGGGATTGGGAGGGAATGAGGGAGGGGTTACAGCTGGGATACAAAGTGAATAAACTATAATTAATATAAAAAATAAAAATTTAATAAAAAACCTTCAAACTCCAGTTTAGGTTCTAGCTCTCCCAACCCCAAATTTCTTTCTGGGGGAATAACTTCTACTTTCCCAAAGCTATAAGCGGACTTCATTTCTGCTCTCTTATAGCAAAGCTTGTTTGCTTGCATCATAGCTGTTTACTTTAAATTTAAGTATTCATATGCCTGCCTCACATCACAGATAAAGACTGAAGCTTTTAGGTTGACTATTTTTTGAACAGGCTCTCATTGAGCCTGGAATATGCTTGAACTCACCACATACACAAGAATGACCTTAAACTCAGGGTTTCCAGCCTCTGTCTCTTGAGCATTGAAGTTACTGCTGTGACCTTTTATGCCCACTTTATAGGAATCATTCCCAATTTAATGTGTTCAGTTCTAGAATTTCACTTTGGACACCTAACTGAACTGACCTGGACTATATCAGTAAGTCAGAGCTGTTGACTGAGATCCTAGCAGATTACTAGAGATTCTTTGAACTCCAAAATACTAAGACCTTAGACATACTCTATGTACATTTAGGAAAAGTTTGTTAGCTGCCATGAGGATTCCTACACATTTTCAACTTGATTGGGCAGCACAGTTATTTTCTATGATTCAGAATGACCAGGGTATTATTCCTGAACTCTCAGCATGAACTTGGATAGATAGCGAGTGATTGACATAAGCACTCAGCTTCTGCGATATCGCCACTGAGACAAAGACATGTGGCTTTTTTTTTCTTTTTTATTTATTATTATTATTATTATTATTATTATTACACTTTATTCACTTTGTATCCCCCCTTAAGCCCCTCCCCCTCCCCTCCCAGTCCCACCCTCCCTCCCCCTTCTTCATGCATGCGCCTCCCTAAGTCCACTGATAGGGGAGGTCCTCCTCTCCTTCCTTCTGATCTTAGACACGTGCCTTTTTAAGGCAAGAAGTGGAGCTAATAAAGTGTCCCTTCAGGAACTCCACAAGGAGAGCAATAGAACCAAAAAAAATCTGAGCACAGGGGTCTTTCCTGAGACTGATATTCCAACCAAGGACTATGCATGGAGATAACCTAAGACCCCTGCACAGATGTAGCCCATGGCAGTTCAGTATCCAAGTGGGTTCCATTATAATAGGAACAGGGACTGTCTCTGACATGAACTGATTGGCCTGCTCTTTAATTACCTTCCCCTGAGGGGAAGCAGCATTACCAGGCCACAGAAGAAGACAATGCAGCCACTCCTGATGGGACCTAATTGACTAGGATCAGAAGGAAGGAAAAGAAGTCCTCCCCTATCAATGGACTTGGGGAGAGAACCACAGGGGGGACACAAAGTGAATAAAGTATAATTAATAAAGAAAAATAAATAAATAAAGTGTCCCTCATTGCTACTTGCATTATTCTGTGATATGTCCTATTCAATCTGACCCTAGGAAACAAGGCTATTATCTCTTTCTCTATGGCCTAAATGTCTGAAATATTTTTTACAGAATTGTATTTTTTTATAAAAATAGTGTGCATATAACGTAGTCATCAGAAAAGAAACCAATAAAATTTGTTCCATCCTATGTTGATTTATTTATATTTTCTGCATTGTAACATTCTTTACCCATGTTAATCAGATGTTGTCTTTAAATCTTGGACATGGACTTATCCGTGGATTTTGGCATACCTGAAGAGTAGCATTCTTGGAGAGGCATTTTCAAGGAAAAAGAACAGACAGTTTCTGTGAGGAACGTCTCCTGCCAGAGAGCTTGCAACACTTTGAAGGATCACTTTCAGAAGGTACTCTTCTTCACCAAGAAGAGTAACATTCTATGCGCTGCTCATTTGAACTGGCTTGTGAAAAGTCAAAACAACCCACAAACATGAAAGGGGGGGGGAATCAATGAATAAGCCTGTGGGTGGCTCATTGTGTTTCTTATTGTCAACAGTTATTAATAACAAAACAAGTACTGTAGGATACTGTTTGTGTAGTCTTATGTTTGCTATTCTGATTGTGCTGGCTTCCATTGTTCTTAAGCCTGTGTTATTATCAGGTTTTTATCTCACTTGAAAATAAGTCCAAAGCATTAAGTAGCCAAATGGATTACTTTTGTTGTTCAAATGAGTCATAGTCAAGGTGTATGTTATAATTATTGGTGATATGTAATTTATGAGTGCTAAGTTATGCTGTTTTATTTTTATGCTATAAACTATTCATTTTGCCTTTCAAAATAACATTTCCATAGGATCCAGAGAGCAGGAAAAGTAAGGAGTGAGTTAAATGATAGTGCGTGGCATTCATTCTTAAGATATTCATATTTAAAAAAGTAATGAAAATTGAGAAGTGCTGAGCACAGAGAGAAACTTGAGGTACTATACAAAACTCATGGAAAGAACTTTCAGGCCACTAAGAAGACTACCAAAATAAAACAAAAAAGAGAGAGCGAGAGAGAGAGATGAGCTTCAGACAACTCAGCTGGACTGTGCATGTAACAGTTAAATGACACAGATTTTATTTTCAGATTCACAAGAAATCATTGATGGGGATGAAGCAAAAGTATGAAGTGACTATAAATTAGTCCTGGGCTTGTCTCTTTGGATGGAACTTACATCAAATTATCTGTGACAGCTTACATCCAACTTCATTGGGGGTTGGGACTGCTCAAAGGCTATCCAGAACCAACACAAAATTCAGATCCAACAGGAGGCCCTGGCCAAAAACTTGTCTTCTTGGCCTGTTCCTTCTGTACTAGTTTGTAAAGGGTAGCTTTGAACTCCCACAGTTATGTGGATTAGAGAACAGGTAGAGAATACTTGTGGAATTTATACATCTGTTTCCTCATCTTTACCAAATCGAATAAGATATAGATGGCTTCAGATCAATTTTTGGCTAAGATGCACTCCCTTACCCAGTTGACTTTTCCCAAAGGCATTGTAAAATAATCATGTTTAGATCATTTAAATATAGGAAAAAAGTCAAAGTTTTACTTTTATTATGTTGCAAAAAAGTTCTCTTTAGTTGAAAATATTTATTCCAGAGACTAACTTTTCCAAAAATCTAAATGCATTTATTATATTAGGAAATACAGCCTCAGGCTGGAGACATGGTTTAGCCATTGAAGACTAGACTCACAACTAAAATATAAGAAACACAACCTTACTGCGTCTTTACCAGTTTAAACAAAAGCTTGGGTTTGTTAACCAGTAGTACTATAAGTTAGGAAAACATTAGGTCCTTAAGTTATGCTTCAGATGTTTCTTAAGGCTCTCGTTAGGGCAGACTACACAAGGATTTCCTTGCCCTAAAGAGTTATTTTTCTCAGATTCTACCACCACCCTGAAATGACACCATTTAAGAACAAATCTCTTCATTTAATTCAATACTTAAACAGAAAGAAACTTCTGTATAAAGTGAAGGATCTCAGAGGGGAAACACTAAAGGAAATAGCCAATCTGTGATTTAGTGTTGCAGATTGTAAATAATATGCAAATGAAAAAAGAAATTAATTTAAAAGTTCAAAGTCCTACCGAATTACTGATATTAAATCTGTGGCTGTAAAGTAAGGGCATATGACAGAATAAAAGGTATCTAAAGATGTGTCTATGATCACCAGGATCTGCAACTGGATTACCTTTTATGGCAAAGACTGATCTTGAGATGGGAAGATTACCCTGATAGGCAAGCTGCAATAACAAAGCCTTTGTGAAGAAGGGGGAGACAGAGAGATCAGAGCCAGAAGAGATGTTAAGACACAAAGAGAGTCCAGAATTGGAGCCAGAGATTCGAAGATGCTATGATTCTGGCTTTAAACTTGGGGAAAAAATTTAGGAGGCTAGAAATTTAAGTGGCCTCTGAAAGGTGGAAAGGACAGAGACACACATCATGCCCTAAAATCTTTGGGAGGAAGGAAACTCTACTCATCCATTTTGGACTCCTGACCCCAAGATAATAAAACTAAGTTATTTTAATCCACTAAATTTATTGTCAGTGCAATAGAGAACTAACATGGATTTTGATCATGAAAGCAGAGGCTCTGCTATAACAAATGCTTAAGCATTCAGAGGAGCTTTGAAGTTGAGGAATAGGTAGGTACAGACTGGGAGAATGCCAACAATGTGAAAAACCTAGTTTGCTTTGAATACACAGTGACTTGGTGAGAGACCTGGCTGGGAAAAGAGTCAGAATGAAGTGAAGGTTGTGGTAGGGAAACCCTATATCATCTCACACACCTAAGAATTCCATCTGTAGATAGAAATATGAATACTCAAAACATTACTGGAAAGACTCAGAAGGAAACAAAGATCAGTGCTCCAGAGCTGGAGGAAGAGACCTTTATTGTACAGGGTAGGAGATGTCACATGACTTATTTCTCACAATAATGAATGAAGTTAACTTCTTTACTTCATTGTTATAATTATTGTTATTTATTTATTTTTGCACCTCATCAAAGCTTCCCCTCTCTTCTCCCAGTATCTTCCTCTCACCTCACTTCCCCCAGCTACCTTTCTTCCCAAAAAAGGGGAGATGTCCCGTGAATATACCATGAATATGATATTTATTGCGGTAAGGCTAAGTTCATCTTCTTCTACGGAGGCTGCAAGAGACAGCCTAGTTAGGGGAAACAGATACTGCTGGCATAATGTTCTTTTAAAATGTATGCACCTTACCCTTGTTCATTCAAATGCTGATTTCTCCCCCCCCCAACTCTCTGGTTTCAATCCAGACATTGCATTGTGATACTTATTCTAAGCATCCTGTCTCAACTTGGTGTAAACTTCCAAATAAAGCAACTAGACAGAATGTTGAGCGGGGAGGAGCCAGAGGACAGGAAAGAGAGGAGGAGCTAGAGGACAGGAAACAGGGGAGGAGCCAGAGGGCAGGAAATGAGTGGGAGGAGAAGGGGCAAGAGGGAGCTTGAAAGCAGAGCTGGAGGAGAGATGTTGGAACTATGTGGAGATGGACTGGACATAATATATCACAAAAAGCAAATATAATGTGGGAATTCTAAATGTTAGGAAACTATGAGGGCTTGGCGGTTTAGAATGGAGTAAATATTGCCCAGCATTGTGTTCTAGGTAAACTAAGTAAACCCAGTCTCTGTGTGGTGATTTGGTTATACAGCAGTTTAGGATTAACAGCAAGTGTTACCAGAAGACATATCAATAGCAATATTAATCACCATTTACAACAAATGGAGCCCAACTAATCTACGTATCCATACCCTTTAAATCATATTTTATCATAATTTGGTAGGGGGAATAAACTGCCAGTAATAAAACCCAAACTTAAAACCTAAAAAATCCCAGGTTAATTACTGACTTTTTAAGAGAGACTCTTAAACCTGCCTAGGAGCAAAAGACAGCCTCCTGTGGGCAGACCTGAGACTTCCAGAACAAAACTGGCTGGTGCTACAGTTTAACTGAGGAGTAAACAGCATGGCTCTTTTATACTATGGCTGGATCAACTGGCTCGGCTCCACAGCATGGCAGGAAAGAAAGGAACTGGAAGCAAGACAAACTTCTAGACAGAGTTTGGCTTAAACTGCATGTAAAATAAAAATTGCCATGGCAGAGGGTGTTTTAATCGTTTTTGGCTTCATTTTGGCTGTCATAGTCATGAATCTGGTTGCAATATGTTCTCCATATCTTCTCCAAGAAAGTTGAAGGAGAAAATGGGGAAAAAACAAGGATTGGAATACTAAGTTACAGACAAGAAAAAGGGCACTCTTCCTAATAATTAGGTTAATAACGGTTAAAATCCAAAGCTCTCTAGCTGCAAGATACTTGTCAGCTCTTTCTGGTAAGGGTCCGCCAATTCACTGAAACATCAACAAAAAATAACCAACTGGGCTTTGTTTGTTACAGCGTAAATTGGCACAATTGATTCCAAACTTAAAAATTTCTTGTCTGTTTGATTTTCATTTAAAGGCTTTGAGTTACAATGATACTGATTTGAAAAAATATATCTATTATATATATATTTAATAAAATATATATTTTATAAAATATATATAAAATATGTAAATATTTTATATATTTATATATATATATATATATTGTGTGTGTGTGTGTGTGTGTGAACAAGTTGGTGAAGGCACATGCCTTTCTTCCCAACACAAAGTAAAAAGAAACAGGCAGATCTCTTAGTTCTGGATCAAGCTAATTTACATAATAAAAGCCAGGATGGCAACTCTTGCTGTTTAGCCATTTGCAGAGATACTCTAAGATTCAAAATGACAAATTTTTTCTTAAGGTTACCATGTAAGTTCTTTATTCTTAATAATAGATGTTATGTCCTTACTGGTCTAAAGGTTGGATTCACATCATTTTTATGTTTAGGTAAAGAGAGATAATGTCACACTGCTCTGAAAACTGCCTTATCCTTTTAAATGTGAGACATTTTCACGGGGGAAAAATATTGGTCATGCTGATGCAAAAAAAAGAAACAAGAGGCCTAAAGATGGCAAAGTACATGCCAACCTAGTTTAGTCCTAAAAACTCAAAAATTTTATTCATATGTTTAAAAAACAAAACTGTCCATCCCATATCAAGAAGGGGCAAGCCAAAAAATAGCCACTATCAATGTAAAGTCCAGGTACAAGATGCCTAGGATATATTTAAATGCTAAGGGTAAGACAGTTTATATGCTAATGCTAAGAGAGTTTATCTAAAGTTTGGCTACAAAGGCATAACTCCCCATCCTGTATAAATAAGAGGCAAGCCAAAAAATAACCACAAACAATGTAAAACCCAGGTACAAGATGCCTAGGGTATGCTTATCAATGTAAAGCCCAGGTACAAGATGCCTAGGGTATGCTTAAATGCTAAAGGTAAGAGGGAGTTTAAATAAAGTTTGGCTATAAAGGCATAACTGCCCATTCTATATAAACAAGGGGACAGGACAAATAGCTACAACATATATAAAAATCTAGGGCTAAACCTCAAAACAGGTACAAGATACCTATGGTATGCTTATATTCTAAATTAAAAAGGTGTTTATATAAAGTTTACTTAAAACATGCATTTTCTATTGCTCAAGGCAACCAGCTTGTCTCTCTAATGGGAGACTTCTCTAGGGAAATAGGTAGCAGCTTGGCCTAATAAAAGAGGCACACAAGAGCCCAAAAAGATATTTTAATCTATCCTACTTTGTTTTGATGATAATGATTGCATGTTCAAAAATAATGGTAACTTATATTGCTAATCCCTTTACATGAGAACAACTCTAAAACTGACTGAGACATAAAAATGTGTCTCCAGCCAAAACTTCACCAATACTTGGCCAATAAATCCCTGGCTATAATATCCTCAAAATGTATTATGCTAACCTTTTAATCGATATAGATTAAATTGGCTTACAGTTTAGTTTCATCCTGCACATCTCATACATTTATAATTTTAGAACTCTATAATGCTTGTAATAAATTATATGTTTGCAGAACAAAAGAACTGGATACCAGGGATGCTGGATCAAACCTAACAGAGTCATTCTTCAGCATGCTGAGACATTGACACATCGGTTCCAGCATCTTGCATGTTCAAGCATTCTGCTTGTTCCTGCCTCAACTTCTTCAACTGCCATTGCTCATCAAAGCCTGCTCCCAAAAGAACTTTGAAGAAAGCTACTAATCTTAATTGGTCCAGCATTTTAGACTGTTCCAAAGAGGACTGTTATTAAGCCCAAAATTTCTCAACATTCAAAGACTGGACCACAAATGTTATTGTTTGCTTAATTAACCATTTTTTCCCAATTTTATCTGGGCCCCCTACAGGATTTCTACATGTCCAAAATGTCAGCTAGAAGAAATCCATGAGAACGGCATCCAATTTTCCTTAAAGGGGGTTGGGTATGTTTTTGGTTGTTGACTACGGTTATGAAATTTTATTGTCATTGGGAGATGTTTATTATTAATGGTCTTATTCAAATTGAAACAAGGAACATACAGGGATATCTTATAGGAATAGAAGAAAAGGTAGATTATTGTATCTACTCAACTTAGGCTTTTATTTGTTATTCCCAAATAAGGTTAATTTTAACTCTGGTATAGAATTTTGCATATTGAGGCAAAAATAAGCATTTTTGATACATTGGTATAAGCTTTAGTATATGATAGAAAGTCAAGGTTACTTCCAATACTTCTAAACTGCTATTAAAAACTGGTTAGGATATTAAGTAATGCAAGTTATTTGCTAGTTATTGAACTCAGAGTCATGTCAGACACTAGTCTAATTTATCACAGGAGTATACATCCTAGGTTTAACATATAGATATGATTTTGTATACAGATTGATTACATAAAGATAGGTAGTCTTCAAAAACTTCAGAGACCTACAGAATTTGGCATTTAAAAATGTTTTTATTATTTTAAAGATGCTTTGATAATGAGATAAGTCATTTCCTGGCAGCACCCCATCTACCTGAAAGAAGATAATCAGCACTGAAGAACCTCCATATGGAGATGGCTTCAAATGTGGCAAACAAGCCACTCGGGTAAAGAAAGTACCCTCGAGTCGCAACAGACAAATTCTGCCTAAAATGGGCAAGCTTAAATGCAGGACAAGTTGACTGCTGAACTCTGCCAAGACAGGGTAAGCAAGTCCTAAATAGTTCCTGTTTCACATATATGTCTGTCAAATATTCTGAGCCAGAAGGCTGAAGATGATGCTCCAATGTTACAAGGAGTTACGTTATATAAGGGTGACTGTTCAGGCTGCAAACTGTTTCTGTCAGTTTTTTCTTTTTAATTTGGAAGCTGCTAACATGCACTTCTTATGTACTCAAGTAATTTTATCCCTTCTCAAGTCTCTGATGGGGTTGAAGACCAAATAGTCATAGTGCCACAAATTAAGCTTGCGTTGTTTAGAAGTTAAGAAATCCTTTCATATAGGTAATACCAATAAGGATAAAAGTTAATTTAGGTATAGAACTTTTAACTTGTCATGATAGATAGGATGATCAGATACTTTCTCCTAAGTTGCTAAATACACATAGACTAGACATTGCACATGTAGATTTTACCTAACAGTTTTCATAATTTCATAATTATTATTGTATTGAAAGAAAAGGAGCCTTTTATTGGACTTAAAGGGGAAAATGTTGACATAATGTTCTTTTAAAATGTATGCACCTTACCCTTGTTCATTCAAATGCTGATTTCTCCCCCCACCCCAACTCTCTGGTTTCAACTGCATTGTGATACTTATTCTAAGCATCCTGTCTCAACTTGGTGTAAACTTCCAAATAAAGCAACTAGACAGAATGTTGAGCTGGGAGGAGCCAGAGGACAAGAAAGAGAGGAGGAGCTAGAGGACAGGAAACAGGGGAGGAGCCAGAGGGCAGGAAATGAGTGGGAGGAGAAGGGGCAAGAGGGAGCTTGAAAGCAGAGCTGGAGGAGAGATGTTGGAACTATGTGGAGATGGACTGGACATAATATATCACAAAAAGCAAGTATAATGTGGGAAATCTAAATGTTAGGAAACTATGAGGGCTTGGCGGTTTAGAATGGAGTAAATATTGCCCAGCATTGTGTTCTAGGTAAACTAAGTAAACCCAGTCTCTGTGTGGTGATTTGGTTATACAGCAGTTTAGTATTAACAGCAAGTGTTACCAGAAGACATATCAATAGCAAATATTAATCACCGTTTACAACAGGATACAAAGGCAAGCAATAGAGTCAGAGATAGCCCCTGCTCTGGCTGTTAGGAGTCCCAAATAAAGACCAAGCTGCACAACTGGTATATATGTATTGGGGGCCTAGGACTGTCCTATGCATGCATGCTCTCTGGTTGGAAGCTGTTTCTCTGGGCCCCTCTGGGTGCAGGTTAGTTGAATCTGTAGGTTTTCTTATGGCGTCCTTGACCCCTGTGGCTCCTTCAATCCTTTTTCCTCCTCTTCTGCAGGAGTCCCCAAGCTCAGCCTAATGCTTGGCTGTGGGTCTCTGCATCTGTTTCTACCTGTTGCATGGTGAAGCCTTTCAGATGACTCTAATGCTAGATGCCTGTCTGGAAGTATAACAGAATATCCTTAATAATGTCAGGGGTGGGCTCTGTCTCATGGCATGAGTCTCAAGCTGGGCCAGTTATTTGTTAGCCATTTCCTCAATTTATGCTCTATCTTTACTCCTGCACATTTTGTAGGCAGGAAAAATTGTGAGTCTACAGTTTTGTGTCTGGGTTGGTGTCCCAATCACTCCATTGCAAGTCTTGCCTAGTTACAGGAGATGGCCAATTCAGGCTTCATTTTCTCTATTTGTAGGAGGCTTAGCTAAGGTCACCCTCATAGATTCCTGGGATTTCCACTCTCCTAGGTTTCCAGCTCAGAAATGCTCTGCCCCTCATTCCACTTGTCTCTCCCAGTACTCCCTCCCTCCACCCTCCCCCAACCTGATCCCTCCTATTCCCATCCCCTCCCCTCCCCCACACAGTCCCTTCCCTCCATATACCACACCCCCATGGCTATTCTACTTTTCATTCTCAGATTCAGGCATCCTCCATTGGGCCCTCCTTGTAACTTAGCTTCACTGGGTCTGTGGATCGTAGCATGATTATTCTGTACTTTATGGCTAAAATCCACTTGTAAGTGCGTACATACCATGTTTGTCTTTCTGGGTCTGGGTTACGTTATTCAAGATGATCTTTTGTATTTCTAACCATTTGCCTGTATATTCATGACGTCATTGTTTTTAATAGCTGAGTAATACTCCATTGTGTAAATGTACCACGTTTTCTTTATCCATTCTTCAGCTGAGGAACATTTAGTTTGTTTCCGGTTTCTAGCTATTACAAACAAAGCTATTATAAACATAGTTAAGCAAATGTTATTGTGGTATGGTGGACCATCTTTTGGGTATATGCCCAAGAGTGCTATAGCCAGGTCTCAAAGTATATCAATTCCCAATTTTCTGAGAAACCAAGTAAACTTTTAATGAATGAGTACAGGGTCTTATTTCCACAAACAATAAAACATGAGAAGAAAAAAGTAAACTAAGGAAAGAACTCAGAAAAAGGGAAGCTAAACCTGATAATACAGGACCTCCTTGGCCTATTTAGGTGACAAAGGATGAAAACAATAGTTTATGAAGATGGAGTTTTCTGAAGAGAAATCGAAGGGTATGAAACCTTTTGCAATTGCCTCAGATAGACCAAAACATTTATTCCTTCAGAACACTGTGGAAAGATTAGAATTGTCACTGGTGAATGGCCTCTGACATCTTCACATTTTCTTACTTTATTTATTTGTTATTTAAAACTAAGATGTCTGCAAGGACCTCATGGAATAGGCCTATAATCCCAGCTGCTTGGAAGGCTGAGGTGGAAGAACAGAAATGCAAGATCCACCTGGGCTACCTAGTAAGTTCATATTGACAAACTGGGTCTCAAAATTTAAAAATGAAAAGTGAAGAAATAGCTCAACAAATGCAATGCAATCAGGAATAGTAAGAAAGTAATTTGTTTCATTTAATGTGATTTTTATGGTTCCAAATTTTTCTTTTCGATTTCTAGTTTTTCTACATTATGGCGAAAGATAATATGAATTTAATAACATTTATGCTTTTCTATGTTTTAAATGGGAATAACCAATAACTATTTACTGCTGGCTTCTTCTCTCAGTATGGTACCCTTAGGGGAAATAACTTGCTTTCTTGTTTCAGAGATGAAGGAAAAAATTCTCTTTGGGATGTATCAAAACTGGATACCCATCCATATCTCATTTACATGGTGTAGATGACAAGATTTCATTCTTTAAACTGATGAAGTGCATAGGAAATTTTTGAATTTAGTATAGGAACTTATATTTAAACTATAGAAGGATAAGTGTAGTTTTCATGTGATCCTTGAGAGCCAAAGATCCGATGATGATAAATGGAGCAGTAAACTCACTGACATGTTCATATACATCAAAAAGAAACCTTCATTTGTTAAAGTTCTTGAAACTGATGATAAGTTTACTAGCTACAGGGAAAATAGAAATTCAATGAAGGAAATTTCTAATGCAAAGTTCAGAGCAGTTTGTTGAAGACCCACATTGCCAACAAAGAACAAGTAAAATCTGAATGAAATGCATATTTTCCTCTGTTTGAAAAGCACTGCAGTGTGTGTAACAGTATAGTAGAGGAAATCTTAAGTCAGAACGGAGAGCAGGCTCTGAAGGGATCTGAGGGAGAGAGATGCTAATTACAGCAGCTCCTGTCTGAACATTTCAAGTGAGTCCTCAAGGAGAAAGTATGAAGCTAGGGGAACCCTTGGTGTTCCTCTGAGGCAGAGAAAATCAGGAAGCTAAGGGGCCTCCACTCAGTTTTCCCCTCACAAATACTTTCCAGAGTTGAGGCACACAGGATGGAAAGATAAAGGACTACCACAAAACATCTGATAAAGCAGAAATTTCAGTGTTTTTCTTTCTTTACTTTTCCTTCCCCTCATTCTGAGTAGACAAACATTCTGGAGGGAGGGGCCCCTGTGAACAGAGCAAAATAAACCAGAAAGTCCTGGGGGAAACAGCGAGCTGACAGCCATCTCCCTGTGGTTACTTGCAGATTCTGAACACAGCCAGAGCCTGCAAATCTGGAGTTCTCCTCTGAGGGCTGAAGAAACCAACAGATGTTTATGAATCATTTGGAAAGAGAATTCTTTTAAAAAGATGGGGAGCAATTCTAATGTCTCAAAACATGATCTGTATTCCCTAGAACATACTTAGTGCATTTTAAATCCAGATAAACTAAAAGGTCACAAAATGAAGCTAGGCCCTGTACTGCAATGCCTTCCTGAGAAAGGAAAGTAATGTGATGCCTGTTCCAAAAAAAAAAAAAAAGAAAAGAAAAAAAAGAAAATTGATCGCCTAGGGTGGCCACAGCTCCCCCACCCTGCCCAGTGGAGGAGATACACTTCCCTTACTTCATATGCAATATATTCAACCAAAAGTCATAATTACATCCCAAAATTTCCCTAAGATCTTAAGGCTAAACATTAAGAAGAATATCAAATTAGACGAACAAAAGAAAACTATTAAACTATTATTAAATGATTTCCAAATAAGTTTAGAAAAGGAAGAAGTAAAAGAAAGGACTTAAGAAATGGATACAAAATAACCAACATACTTATTTCAATTTCTAGTTTAAAAAAATTTTCTCAAACAATGAAAACTACCTTCCATCAAACAAAACTAATAGACTCTGTCTCCATGTGACATACAATAAAAGATACATTAAAATTAAGTTCTTGGGTGGGGGTTGTTGCTTTTGTTGTTGACAGCCTAGTCTAGTCTCAAACTTCTGATGCAGCCAAGGATTAATTTAAACTTCTCATCTTCCAACCTTCATCTCTCTGTTGCTGGGATTACAGGTGGCCATCACTGTACCTGCTTTATACAGTGTTGAGTAACTAGGTAACTGTTTGGGTAAGCACTGTACAAGCCCTATACCAACTAACTGAGCTGCTTCCTCAATCATTAAATGAAGCAATCTAAAGGGAAGTTAACACGTAGCTGTAAGAAGGATTCTCAAAAAGAAGAAGAACAAATGTGAGAGTTAAAATAAACAGATTTGATATACTGATGATGTCCAAAGCACTTGAATATAGTGTGTGTGTGTGTGTATGTGTGAGAGAGAGAGAAAGAGAGAGAGAGAGAGAGAGAGAGAGGCGGGGAGGGATGGTGGAGGAGCACGCCAATAATGATACAAAGAACAGAATTGGCGTAAAAAGAGCTATGCGTGTAATGGTTATTATTAATTGACAACTTGAGAGAATTTAGTATCACATGGGCAATGGGCTTTCTGGGAAATTTGTGAAGGATTATCTTGATTATATTTATTTATGTTAATTCAATACCGAGCACAAAATCCTAGGCTGCATACAGTCCAGGGAATAGAAGAGCTACGCATATTCACCCCTCTCTGTTTCTTGCCACTGGATGCAATGTGAGCAGCTGTTTCAAGTTCCTGCTGCCCTGATTTGCCTTCCAGGATAGACTGTATCTCGAACTGTGAACTTCTCCCTTAACTTGCTATTGTCATACTAATTTTATCACGGGGACAAGAACGTAATTAAGAAAAATGTGATTTAGGGATCTAGCATTATTTTACGAATAGAAATGTGATCATTCAAAATAACACGTTACAAGGAGTCGTAAATGGATGTCAGTAATAAATTAACACTAACCGAAAAAAAAACAACAACTGCATTTTACCAAACCAAATGAAATAAGCAGCAGACAAGACAAGTTGTGGTTTAGATGTGAAAGGTGTCTCCTAGACTCATGTGCTTGAACACTAATTTCCCAGCTGCTGGAAAGAAAATGCATCTCATTAGGGAATAATATCAATTAAACACTTGACAAAGGAACATTACACCAAACTCTAAGAAGAATTAATTAATTATTAAAATAAGAGTGGAAATATATGTATAAATACGTATAAAAGCAGTCATGTTCAGAACCTTCTTTCAGAAAATTAGTAACACTGACCAGGAAAAAAAGAAAGGTAACACAGATTAGCAGAATGGTAATAGAAGCTTATAATACAAAAATTAAAAATGATCAGAAAATACTGCAAAATTTATATGGAGGACAAAATATTTTAAAATATAAATTTCCAAAGCAAGTAAAAAATGAAACAGATGATTACCCCAACACTAAATAAAGAAACAGGGGCCATACTTGAAATGCCTGAGACCCTGATAATATCATTTACATGAACATTGAAGTCTTTGGTTTACAGGAAAAGACAAGACTCATTTATGATCTTTCAGAACCTTCCTAGAACAGACACCAATACACTTTCCATCACTTTTTATGAACCTATCATACTGATACCAAAACATGGTGAAAAATTCAACAAAAAAGTTTTAGACCCATCTCTTTTATGAATACCAACAGTAAAATGCTAAACAAAATGTAAGCAAATTCAAAATCTGTTTTACACACACACACACACACAGAGAGAAAGAGAAAGAGAGACAAAGACAGAGACAGAGACAGAAAAATTGCGTATACCATAATTATCTAAGAATTAGCCCAGGGATGCAAAATTAGATTGACATGCAGAAACTACCAAATATAATTCAAACATTAAAAATTGAGTGACATTTTAAAACTTTTGACAAGGGGACTTGGAAGATAGCTAAACAGTTAAGAGCATTTACCGATCTTGCTGAGGACCAGTTTACTATCCAAGTTCTCATGTCAGGCAGCTCACAACTATCTATCACTCCAGCCCTAGGGGACCTGACACCTTTCCTGGCCTCTGTAGGAGCCTGCATTGATGAGAATGAACCCACATGGATATATATTATACACACAATGAAAAACTAAATAAGTATTTAAATAAATAAAATTTTCGATGAAACTTCATGATCATTTGTAAAAAAATGTTTTAACAAACTGGAAACAAAAGCGAGCTCCCTCAACGCAATGAAAAACTTTTAATGGTGAAATATTTTAAACAGCTTGCCTTTAGCATCTGGAAAAGAGAGGGAACAAACGGCCGCTTGTGCTCAACACCGCAGCGTGAGAGCAGTGAGAGCAGTGTGAAAAAAGTCAAAGCTGCTGTTAAATATTCACCATTTTCCTCTTCGCTGTCCATTCTTGGTGTCCTGCACTGTCAAGACAGAAGGCAGCATCTAATTCTTTAGACAGTGGAATGACACAAACCTTCCTTTATGAAGGCTTTGGGTTTCCAATGACTCCTCGCTCCTGTTGAATTTTCTGTTGCTATCGGATGTTCACTTACAGTGAGATGTCTGAGTCTTTTGGTTTTGAAACTCAGCTAAAATATGGTTTGAGCGACAAGTCAAAGGAGAGGCCACTATGAAGCAGAGGGAAAAAAAGAGAGCGATGGGGAATATAAATGAGGGATAGGATATTAGCATAAACCCAAGATCTCCAAGTTGGCCATCCTGAACTCAGGTGGCAAATACTGGAGCCAGAATACAGGTCCTCGATGCTCTGGCCCAAGTTCTGCTTCTCAGGAAGCTGCTGTTCAACATTCCACCCAGGCCACCACTGTAGGTCGTTTTATTCAACTTTTACATTCTCTGGTATATCCATAATGTATGTATCTAGAAAAAAAAATGATGCATGCTTACTCCTCAAAGAACTGTTAGGAATTAATAATGAGTGACTAAAAATGAAAATTTGTAAATACACAGAATAAGGAGAAAAGAGAAGAATAAACAAGCTTTAGATAAGTGCTTGCCTTTACGAATTATGAGTATCTCTTAACCTGCCTAAAATAGTAGGAAAACCACAAATTGAAGGGGCCATGAATATTAGCAATATGATATAGGATAAACATACTAAATTCTATAGTCCTAAAGAAGCTAAACAACAGGGAGGACCCTAGGGAAGAAGCTGAAACCTCACTTAGAAGGGTAAACAGGATAGTTATAGGAAGTAGGAGAAGACAAGGAACAGGACAGGAGCCTTCCACAGGAAAGCTCTGAAAGACTGTACACACCAGGGAATGGAAGGAGATACTGAGACTCATAGACAAACACTGGGCAGAGTGCAGGAAACCTGATAAAAGAAGAGGGATCTAGAAAGAACTGGAGGGGCACGAACTCCACAAGAAGACCAACAAAGCCAAAAATTTTGGGCCCAGGGAGTCCTTCAGAGACTGATAATCCAACCAAGATCCTTTCATGGAAAGAATCTAGACCCGCCTGCTCAGAAGAAGTGCATAGGTTGCTCTGTTTCCAAGTGGGTTCCCTAGTAAGGGGATCAGGGGCTGTCTCTGACATGAACTCAGTGGCTGACTCTGGGTGGTACAGCCTTGCCAGGCCACAGAGAAAGATGATGCAGCCAACTCTGATGAGACCTGATAGGCTAAGGGTCAGATAGAAGGGGAGGAGGGCCTCCCCTATCATTGGACTACAGAAGGAGCATAGGGGGAGAAGAGGGAGGGTGGGTGGCACTGGGAGGAGATGAGGGAGGGGGCTACAGCTGGGATACAAAGTGAATAAATGGTAATAAATAAATAAATGGGCCATAAAGAAAGAATTGATATGTTTTATTCTAAAATGGAACCAAGAGGTAATGACAAGCATAGCAAATTGAGCAAAGAAAGCCAAAGACTTTACTTTACACTGATGCAACAGACAAAACAAACACCAACAAAACATCAGTGCTAGTGTCTCCTGCTAAATATCTCATATTGTTCCTTCCAGATCCACCCATTGGCCTCTCTCTCTGCTTCTGCCTACTGCCTTCTCATAGGTTGAGTCAATGGAAACCAGAAACCATCAAATGGAGGGAAAAAGTGGTGTCAAGATATGTATTCCCTAAATGCTATCTTGAAGAGTTGTCAAGCTCTCATTTCTAACTTTTTTCTTCAATATTCTGGAAGCCATTGATTTCTCTCAAGATTAACATATAAAAGAAATTGGCAGAAAAGACTGCAAATTCTACCTCCCTGTGATACATGCAACAAACAGCATTCTCAGAAAATCCTGCAGCATCAAACCTTGGAAAAGAAGCTATGTAAATTCTAAAAGGTCATGAATCTCTGAGAGCTCAGTCCTTTATATGTGGTTGTAGTTTTCCTGTTCCTTATCCACTCTACAAAACTCACCAGCAGAGACATCTCAACATTGCCCAACTCTGCCTGCCAGGAAGTCACAGAGGTGTAAAGCGCACAGACCTGAAACAGTTATCTGTCCCTGTAAAACACGGTTTTAATAAATCCTAACCATTAGTTGAATAAAGAGGTTGATGAACATCAGCCTTTGGAGACAAAGAGCTGGCGCAGAGCTCTGGAGATACAATTACATAACAACAACGAATTAAGAAATGTTTTCACAGAAGTCAAACCTGAATATAGCGCTGACAAGTCACTTCTCTGTGCTGCCCTCACAAGGAAAGAACTCAAAACAAACCATGGAAACATTTGTTGAATACATGACTACTTACGAACAGTGAAGGATCATGGGATATGTAGTTTTTTTAAACCTTGGATTTAAAGTAGAAAGAAAACAGGTATTAATAATTAAGAGTCATGAACCCAAGACTGTAGAATGGGCCAATGAAATAATGCAAACACATTTACTACTCAGGAAATGTGCTCTTAGTCAAGTTCCAAAGATAAAAATAGAAATTTAAATGAATTAAATACATTTTGGTTTTATAGCCATATTGCTTTGATCCAATCATTAGTTGAGTTAAATGTGTTTGCCATTACTTATAAAGTTAGTTCATTTATCTGTAAAATTTACATTTAAATTTAAAGCCCAATAAAGCCTAAAATTAAATGAAAACTATATAATTCTGTGCTGTATTTACTTTACTATTTCAGCTTCATTTTAAGATTTTCCAGTCCTGCATGCAAAAATATGTTTTTGATAAATAGCTGGATGTATATTGAATACATAAAATTTAAATGAAATCCATGTGAATGTATATCTACAAGCATCTTTCAAAATTGGACTTTAGATCAAGGATAAGGTTGTTCTCCAATTCTTGTCTAATAGCCATCTCCATTAGTTATTAAATTATAATTCATCATACTTTGCCCCATATTTTTGAACATGTTATTAACAATTTGGCTTTCTCTGACCAAAGCATGCAAAAAATATATACTTGAAGAAATATAACCCCTCTAGATTTTACATAAAACAATAAACCAAATTATAGAATTATGAACTAACATGAAAAATAAATGTATTAAATTTAGATCCAATTAATTAATTTTAAAAATTCAACAATTAAACTGAATGTGGTGATGATTTTCTTTAATCTTGCCACTTGGGAGGCAGAGGCTGTTGTAATGTATGCATTTAAGAGCAGCCTGGTCTAACATAGAGCTCAAAGTCAGCCAGGAATACATAGCGATATCTTGTCTTAAAAAAAAAAAATCAGTCTTAAACCGGGCATGGTGATCCACACCTTTAATCCCAGCACGGGGAGGCAGAGGCAGGCAGACTTCTGTGAGTTTGAGGATAGCCTGGTCTACAGAGTGAGTTCTAGGACAGCCAGGGCACAGAGAAACACCCTCTCAAGTTGGAGGGTGGATTGGGAGGAGACAAGGGAAGGGACCACGACAAGGATACAAAGTGAGTAAATTGTAATAAATAATAACAATTAAAATTTTAAAAACGAAACAAAAAAATCAGTCTTAATCAATTTGAGAAGAAAACTGATCTTTAAATAGAACTTAATGGGTGATAAATTAATGAGACCCTTAACTTAAAATACATAATTATCTCAATTGTTTAATAGTTATCATATTAAATTAACAAAGATTTAAAATTTTTACTTTTGTTGTGATCACCAAAGACAGACATCAGTTGATCACAGATATCAGGTGACATTAACACTATTTGCATTTGGCCTTGAATAATGTCACGTTTATTCTGGTGTATACTCTGATTTAAATGTTTAAGGTATTACTGGATTGTTTATCTTGCATAGTGTTCCAAGACATGGGTAACATCATTATCTCAAGTGTCCAAACAAGCATCTTTCCCAAGAGAAAACTAAGGGTCACTCTGGACCGCGAATCCATGGCCTTAAGCACTCCTCGGGGGTTGCCTCACTGCAGGCTTCACATTGCAAACCTACAGCAGCAGCATTACATGTACTAAGCTGGGGACTTGGAGTGCAGCTGTTCCTCATAGTGCACATCAATGCATTTCTGTCTCTTTTTCTGCAATGGTTTCTTGACCTCCTGTACTCCCTAAAGACGCAGGGACTCCTCACTATTCTACTGCTCATCTCAAACATTTTTTTTATTAGTTACATTTTATTAACTCTGTATCCCAGCTGTATCCTGCTCCCTAATTGCCTCCCAATCCTACTCTCCCTCCCTCCTCTCCTCCCTGCCCCTTTCCAAGTCCACTGATAGGGGGGAGCCTCCTCCCCATTCATCTGATCCTGTTTTATCAGGTATCTTCAGGACTGGCTGCAAAGCCCTCCTCTGTGGCCTAACAGGACTGCTCCTCCCTTGGGGGGTGAGGAGGTCAAAAGCCAGCCATTGAGTTCCTGTCAGAAATAGTCCCTGTTCCCCTTACTATGGGAAACCAATTGGTTCCTGAGCTACCACGGGCTACATCCAAGCAGAGGTTCTAGGTTATATCCATACATGGTCCTTGGTGGAGTGTCAGTCTCAGAAAAGACCCTGCGCCCAGATATATTTGGTTCTTGTGGAAGTTCTGTTCTTTCCATGTTATACAAACTCCCCCTTCTTTCATATGATTCCCTACACTCTGCTGAAGGTTTGGTTATGAGACTTAGTATCTGTTTTGATACACTGCTAGGTAGAGTCTTTCGGGGCCCTCTGCAGTAGGCTCCTGTCCTGTTATTTGTTTTCTCCTACATCCAATACACCTCCTATTTGTCTTTCTAAGTGAGGATTGATCATCTTACCCCGGGTCCTCTTTCTTGTTTATCTTCTTTAGGTGTACAGATTTCATTATGTTTATCATATCATATAGGACTATATGAGTGAGTATATACCATGTGTGTCTTTCTCCTTCTGGGATACCTCACTCAGAATGATCTTTTCTAGATCCCACCATTTGCCTGCAAATTTTATGATTTCCTCATTTTTGATTGCTGAGTAGTATTCCATTGTGTAGATGTACCACAATTTCTGTATCCATTCCTTTGTTGATGGACATCTGGGTTGTTTCCAGGTTTTGGCTATTACAAATAAAGCTGCTACAAACATGGTTGAGCAAATGTCCTTGTGACAACACATGCTGGAGAGATTGTGGAGAAAGGGGAACCCTCCTCCATTGCTGGTGGGAATGTAAACTGGTACAACCACTTTCGAAGTCAATCTGGTGCTTTCTCAGACAATTAGGAATAGTGCTTCCTCAAGATCCTGCTATAGAACTTCTAAGCATATACCCAAAATTTGCTCAGTTACACATCTCAAACTTTTTAATTAATATATGCTACACAAGTAATTCTTAGTCCCAGACACTCACACTAAGCCTCTTAGAGGAGCAGTGGCTTTCAGTCTGTCTGAAGCTATCAGTCCAGCAAAGACAGCCATGGTAAAGATAAAGCCTCAGACTCATCATCACAGGAACTCCTACATAATGGCGATCCAATCAAAGCAAACATCAGGAGAAACAGAGAGCTTCTCAGCACAGGTTTTAGGCCTCTAATACAACATTGTTGACACAGCACATCTGGTGAACTGTGCAGGAGTTGATGATGTTTTTGACAGCTTCGCAAATAATACTAATGACAACAGTGGCCAGATCATGCTCTGAGGAATTTATAACAATGTGTACTCAGTTATGTAAAAAAGAAAAGAAAAAAAAACATTTCTTGGGAGAAAGTGCCATTTGTGAAAATAGACTTTATTAAAAATAGGTCAGGAAATTATAAAAACTTAAGGAATCACAACATTCGTTGGCCTTTTATAAAACAAAAAACCTTAGAGACATCTCTCGTCTACCGTAGTTAATACTGTATTTTTTCAAACTTACATGCCTACTATTTTCACCAGGATGTCTGTTTAGTCACTTGTAACCAGTGTTCTGTAAGATAATTCTAGCTCTTGGCTTCTGCCCAACATCAATTTATCTGCACATAAGTTAATCTAGCCAGGTGTTTTTGTTTTGCCCTTTGAGGTATACAACTAGATCATGGATAGCCCAAGGGAATTTATTGAGCCCTTGTTAAGATTTGTTTATCAGGAGTGAGCTATAGTAGAAACACTGCCAATCTTAGTCTCCGAGCACCTAAAATTATAATGTCAACTCGATACTGCATTTAAGACACATAAAAATCAGATTAGGGCCAGATGTCTAGAGAGTTGGCATCAGCTTTGGCAAAATATTGTCATGACATGTCATGGTAATACTAAATTTTATTAATGAGTATCAAAATGAAACATTTCTAATGTATTTAGGTAATTAAAATTCATAATTCTAACATCATACAAGATTAAATTATTTCACCAATTCTTATCAAAAACATCGCTTTGCGGCATGGCAAAGGAGTAAAGGATTAAGGTTTTAATACTCAGGATTTTGTTCTCAAACATGTGTGTCTCCTCTAGCAACATTCTAGAGGATTTGCTTACGGTACTACAGAGAAGTTTCCTGAGCTGAGATTAGCAAGAGTACATTCCACTGAAGATTATCAGCAGAGAAATTTTCTCTCCCAGTAATTATTTTATGATTAATATACATTTCAAGCTATCATTTACATGAAAAGAAAAGTTGAATTGACAGTAAGGAGAATATGATTTACCCCACTGTTAACATTTTACCTTAAGATATTCATTTTAACTAATTAGGAAACTTGTCCCTAGGGAAGGCTAATTCTTCCTCTTTCAGTAGACATCAGTTGCCTTTGTCTAGGGGTGGGACCTCATGATACTTTCTTCTTTCTATGATAGCATACCTGTTGATATGATATTGTTTAGATCTTGTTTAGCCAGCCATTTCTAGTAGATACAGTCTCACACCAGATTTCTTGATCCTCTGATTCTTTCCATCTTTAGACCGCTCTTCCCTGATAAGGTTCTTTCTGAGCCTTAGGTGCACAAGTTGTGCTGTAGATGTACCAATTGGGGTCACCCACCATCTGCTATCTGCACTGCGTATAGCTGTAAGTCTCTGTGAGTATTAAAATACAGTTAGGAACCATGCTGGGCTAGGAACTGTCAGCAGTAGGTTCTCTTCTAAAATCCTTGACCTCACTATAGCTGGGTAGATGGCTAGCTTTCTGGCAACCCACATGATTTCCCTCCAGTTGAGTAGGCTTTAAGTACAGTTAGATATCTGTTGTTTACCACCAACATGTAACTGTTACTGGTGCACCTTTAGGGATATCTTGCCAGATGGTCATTGTTGTTCTGAACTCAAGTACGTACAGAAAACAAAAACAGACACAACAGGTTGCATTTATATATTTGTGTGTGACTATATATACAATTAAATATCTTATATTAATATGTTAGAATATATTTACATATCCTGTTATATATAATATTATAATATAATAATATAAATATATATATATTAGAAAAAATAGGTCATCAATTTGAGGAAGTGAATGGGAGGACATTGGAGGGGTTTAGAGGAGGGGACATATGGATATTGGAAAGAGGAAAGGGAAGAAGGTAAGTTCTATAATTATATTTAAAATTTTAAAAATTGGGGTGCTTCTAAGGTGGAGGTGACCAGTGTGCACCATATCTGAGGAGCAGAGGATCCAAGACTCTGAATCCGATGAGTGGACCAATGCCTGGATCCAGATCATCAAACTTGGGGCTTTCCAGTACTAGAGGGGACATCAAATGAATTTGGCCAAATAGGATAAGGCCCCATGGCCATCTCCCAAGTCTGAGATTCACAAACTGTGAACACCCAGCTTTGTCTGTATACCCCACGGAGTTTGGAACCCCAGGTCCAGGGACTCTGCTCTCTAGCAGCTAAACATGAGATCCCTCCCCCTCCCCTGATGGCAGTATCAGGATTTCTGGGACAACATTCCCAGAGTCCAAGCTGTGGTTCTGCTGGTCACCCCATGGAGAGCAAGCAAACAGTGGAAGCTCACAGATCATGGATCCAGGATAGCACAGCCCAGACTAGTCTGAGGGGCAGAGACAGAGAGTCTAGCGGGTTTGTGGATCTGCTTCTGAGATGCCCCGAGATTGGCACCCATGCCGAGCCCATCTGGGCACTTTTGCACCCATGCTGTGCCCACACCCAAACCTGTGCCTGCACCATGACCTGTGCAGTCATCTAAATATAGTAAAGGCAATATACAGGAAATCTATAGCCAACATCAAACAAAATGGAGAGAAATATAAATTAATCCCATTGAAATCAGGGACAAGATTCCCACTCTCTCCATATCTCTTCAACATAGTACTGGAAGTCTAGCTAGAGCAATAAGACAACTATAAGAGATAAAAGGGATACAAATTGAAAAGAAAGAAGTCAAATTATCACTATTCACAGATGATATGATAACATACATGAGTGACCCCCAAAATTCTACTGGGAACTCCTACAACTAATAAACACCTTCAGCAAAGTGGCTAGATACAAAATTAACTAAAAAAAAAAAAAAATAGTAGCCCTCCTGCATACGAAAGGCAAACGGACAGAAAAAGAAATTAGAGAAACAACACCATTCACCATAACCACAAGTAACATAAAGTATCGTGGTGTGACTCTAACCAAGCAAGTGAAAGACTTGTATAAAAAAAAAAAAAAAAACTTCAAGTCTCTGAAGAACGAGATATATCAACAGATGGAAAGCTCTCCCATGCTCACGGATCGGTAGGACTGATATAGTAGAAATGGCCATCCTACTGAAAGCAATCTATAGATTCAATACAATTCCCATCAAAATACCAACTCAAATCATTACAGACTTTGAAATAACAATTCTCAACTTCATATTGAAAAAAAAAAAAACCCCAGAATAGCAAAAACAATCCTGTACAAGAAAAGATCTTCTGGAGGTATATCCATCTCTGATCTCAAGCTGTACTATAGAACAACAGTAATAAAAAAAGGCATAGTACTGGCATAGAAACAGACTGATGAACTTACACACCTACAGGCATCTGATTTTTGACAAAGTAAAAACATAAAATGCAAAAAGATAGCATCTTCAACAAATGGTGCTGGTCTAACTGGATGTCTACATGTAGGAAAATGCAAATAGATCCATACTTTTCATGCTGCACAAAAGTCTAAATGGATCAAAGACCTCAACATAAAACCAGACACACTAAATCTGCTAGAGGAAAAAAATGGGGAAGAACCTTGAACTAATTGGCACAAGAGAAAACTTCCTGAACAGAACTCCAAGAGCTCAAGCTCTAAAGTCAATAATCAGTAAACGGGAAGCCACGAAAGTATAAAGTTCCTGTAAAGCAAAAGACATGGTCAACAGAACAAAATGGCAGCTTCCAGACTGGGAAGAGAGCTTCACTAACCCTACATTGAGAAAAGACTAATATCCAGAATATATCACCTACCCCAGGGGGGCACACCCGTGCCAGTCTATAGAGAAAGACAATTCAACCAGTCCTGATGAGACCTGATAGCCTAGGGTCAAAGGGAAGGGGAGGAGGACTTCCCCTATCGGTGGACTAGGAAAGGGGCATAGGAAGAGAAGAGAGAGGAAGGGTGGGTTTGGAAGGAGACAAGAGAGAGGGCCACAGCCAGGATACAAATTGAATAAATTATAATAAATTATAATAATAATAATAAAATAAACAATGAACTCAAGAAATTAAACACTAACAAACCAAATAATACATTTTAAAAATAGGGTACAAAGCTAAACAGAGAATTCTCATCAAAGGAGTATAGAATTGTGGAGAAACGCTTAAAGAAATGTTCAATGTTCTTAGTCATCAGGGAAATGCAAATCAAAATGGCTAAGATCAAAAACACAAGTGACAACACGTGCTGGAGAGGATGTAGAGAAAAAGGAACCCTCCTTAATTGCTGGTGAGAATGTAAACTTCTACAACCATTTTGGAAATCAATCTGGCACTTTCTCAGAAAATTAGGTGCTACTTCAAGATCCAACGTTGGGGTCACTATCCTAAGAATACCCTAATAGTGGGAGACTTCAACACTCCACTCTCACCAAGGGACAGATCAACTAGACAGAAAACAAATAGGGAAATAAAAACACTTACAGAGACCCTAAATCAAATGGACCTAACAGACGTCTACAGATCTTTTTATCCAAACTCAAAAGAGTATACCTTCTTTTCAGCACCACATGGAACCTTCTCCAAAATAGACCATATAGTTGGTCATAAAGCAAGCCTCAACAGATACAAAAAGATTGAAATAATCCCTTGTATTCTATCTGACCACCATGGACTAAAGCTGGACCTCAACAACAACAGAAATAACAAAAAGCTGACACACACATGGAAACTGAACAACTTGTTACTCAATGACAGCTGGGTTAAGGAAGGAATAGAGAAAGAAATTAAAGACTTCCTAGAATTCAATGAAAATGAAGGCACAACATACCCAAATTTATGGGACACATTGAAAGCAGTGCTCAGGGGAAAATTTATAGCACTAAGTGCATGCAAGAAGAAATTCGTAACATCACATACAAACAACTTAAAGGCCCAACTGAAAACCCTAGAAAAAGAAGAAGCAGATACACCCAAGAGGAGCAGACGGCTGGAAATAATCAAACTCAGGGCTGAAATCAATCAATTAGAAACAAATAAAACTATTCAAAGAATCAATGAAACAAAAAGCTGGTTCTTTGAGAAAATCAACAAGATAGACAAACCCGTAGCCAAACTAACTAAAAAGCAGAATCTATCCAAATCAACAAAATCAGAGATGAAAAGGGTGACATAACTACAGACACTGAGGAAATTCAAACAATCATTAGGTCATACTACAAAAGCCTATATGCCACAAAATTTGAAAACCTAAATGAAATGGACAATTTTCTTGAAAGATTCCATCTTCCAACATTAAGTCAAGATCAGGTAGAAAGACTGAATAGCCCTATATCCCCCAAGGAAATTGAAGCAGTCATTCATAGTCTCCCCTCCAAAAAAAGCCCTGGGCCAGATGGTATTCAGCACGGAATTCTACCAGACCTTCAAAGAAGTGCTAACACCATTCTCCTTAAACTATTCCACAAAATAGAAACAGAAGGTACATGGGTTTCAGCATGGAATTCTACCAGACCTTCAAATAAGTGCTAACACCAATTCTCCTCAAACTATTCCACAAAATAGAAACAGAAGGTACATTACCAAACTCATTCTATGAAGCGACAGTCACCCTGATACCTAAACCACACAAAGACCCAACAAAAAAGAGAACTTCAGACCTATCTCTCTTATGAACATTGACACAAAAATACTCAATAAAATGCTTGCAAACCGAATCCAAGAACACATCAAAGATATCATCCACCACGACCAAGTAGGCTTCATCCCAGGCATGCAAGGGTGGTTCAACATACGGAAATCCATCAATGTAATCCACCACATAAACAAACTGAAGGAGAAAAACCACATGATCATCTCCTTAGATGATGAAAAGGCATTTGACAAAGTCCAACACCCATTCATGTTTAAAGTCTTGGAGAGATTAGAGATACGAGGCACATATCTAAACATAATAAAGGCAATATACAGCAAACGTATAGCCAACATCAAACTCAATGGAGAGAAACTTAAATCAATCCCACTGAAATCAAGGACAAGACAAGGCTGCCCACTCTCGCCATACCTCTTCAACATAGTACTTGAAGTCCTAGCCAGAGCAATAAGACAACTAAAGGAGATCAAGGGGATACAAATCGGAAAGGGAGAGGTCAAAGTGTCACTATTCGCAGATGATATGATAGTATATATGAGCGACCCCAAAAATTCAACCAGACAACTCCTCCAGCTGATAAACACCTTCAGCAAAGTGGCAGGATACAAAATCAACGCAAAAAAAAAAAATCAGAAGCCCTCCTGTATATCAAAGACAAAAGGGCTGAGAAAGAAATTAGGAAAAAAACACTCTTCACAATAGCTACTAATAACATAAAGTACCTTGGGGTGACACTAACCAAGCAAGTGAAAGACCTGTTTGAGAAAAACTTCAAGTCTCTGAAGAAAGAAATTGAAGAAGATATCAGAAGATGGAAAGATCTCCCGTGCTCATGGATTGGTAGGATTAACATTGTGAAAATGGCCATCCTGCCAAAAGCAATCTACAGATTCAATGCAATTCCCATCAAAATACCAACTCAATTCTTTACAGACCTTGAAAAAAAAAAAGATTCTCAGCTTCATATGGAGAAACAAAAAATCCAGAATCTCCAAAACAATCCTGTACAACAACAGATCATCTGGAGGTATCTCCATCCCTGATCTCAAGTTGTACTACAGAGCAATAGTAATAAAAACTGCATGGTATTGGCATAAAAACAGAAAGGAACCGCATAGAAGACCCAGAAATAAACCCACACACGTATAAATACTCGATTTTTGACAAAGTAGCCAAAACCATTCAATGGAAAAAAGACAGCATCTTCAACAAATGGTGCTGGTCCAACTGGATGTCCACATGAAGAAAAATGAAAATAGATCTATATTTATCACCCTGCACAAAACTAAAGTCCACGTGGATCAAAGACCTCAGCATAAAACCAGATACTCTAAAGCTGTTAGAAGAAAAAGTGGGGAACAGCCTAGAACTCATTGGCACAGGAGACAACTTCCTGAACAGAACACCAACAGCACAGGCTCTAAGAACAACAATCAATAAATGGGACCTCATGAAACTGAAAAGCTTCTGTAAAACAAAGGACACCGTCATCAAAACAAAACGACTGCCTACAGATTGGGAAAGAATCTTCACTAACCCTTTATCTGACAGAGGACTAATATCCAGTATATACAAAGAACTAAAGAAGCTGAAAAGCAGCAAACCAAGTAATCCACTTAAAAAAGGGGGAACAGAGCTAAACAGAGAATTCTGGACAGAGGAATATCGAATGGCAGAGAAACACTTAAAGAAATGCTCAACCTCATTAGCCATCAGGGAAATGCAAATCAAAACGACCCTGAGATACCACCTTACACCCATCAGAGTGGCCAAGATCAAAAACTCAAATGACAACACATGCTGGAGAGGTTGTGGAGAAAGGGGAACCCTCCTCCACTGCTGGTGGGAATGTAAACTGGTACAACCACTCTGGAAAGCTATCTGGCGCTTTCTAAGACACTTAGGAATAGTGCTTCCTCAAGACCCAGCTATACCACTGCTAGGTATATACCCAAAGTTTGCTCAGGTACACAAAAGGGATACTTGCTCAACCATGTTTATAGCAGCTTTATTTGTAATAGCCAGAACCTGGAAACAACCCAGATGTCCATCAACGAAGGAATGGGTACAGAAATTGTGGTATTTCCACACAATGGAATACTACTCAGCAATCAAAAAGGAGGAAATCATGAAATTTGCAGCCAAATGGTGGGATCTAGAAAAGATCACTCTGAGTGAAATATCCCAGAAGGAGAAAGACAAACACGGTATATACTCACTTATATACACCTATAAGATATGATAAACATAATGAAATCTATACACCTAAAACAGATAATCAAGAGAGTGGACATGGGGTAAGATGATCAATCCTCATTTAGAAAGACAGATGGGATGTGCATTGAACGTATGACATGAGTCTACTGAGCACATCTGAACCACTCTAACTAGCAGTGTTGTTAGAGCAAAGACTCATGACCAAACCTTTGGCAGAGTACAGGGAATCATAAGAAAGAAGGGTAGTTAGTCTGATGGGGAAAGGATAGGAGCTCCACAAGGACCAAATATATCTGGGCACAGGGTCTTTTCTGAGACTGACATTCAACCAAGGACCATGTATGGATATAACCTAGAACCTCCGCTCAGATGTAGCCTGTGGTATCTCAGTAACGAATTGGTTTCCCAAAGTGAGGGGAACAGGGACTATTTCTAACAGGAACTCAATGACTGGCTCTTTGGTCTCCCCACCCCTCAAGGGAGGAGCAGTCCTGTTAGGCCACAGAGGAGGGCTTTGCAGCCAGTCCTGAAGATACCTGATAAAACAGGATCAGATGAATGGGGAGGAGGTCCCCCCCATCAGTGGACTTGGAAAGAGGCACGGTGGAGATGAGGGAGGGAGGGAGGGACTGGGAGGGAATGAGGGAGCGGGACACGGCTGGGATACAGAGTTAATAAAATGTAACTGATAAGAAAAAAATAAAATTCAAGAAAAAAGAAAAAAAAAACAAAGTTGTACAGGAAAAAAAAAATCCAGCTATACCACTCATAGGCATATATCTGAAAGATGCTCAACCATTCAACAAGGACGTTTGCTCAACTATGTTCATAGCAACTTTATCAAAATACCCAGAAACTGGAAACAACCTAGATGTCTCTCAACTGAAGAATGGATACAGAAATTCTGGTGCATTTACACAATGGAAAAATAATCAGCTATTAAAAACAAGGAAATCATGAAATTTGCAGAAAAATGGATGGAACTAGAAAAGATCACCCTGACTGAGGTAACCCAGAAGCTGAAAGACACACATGGCATATACTCACTTATAAATGGATATTACTCATATAATATCAGATAAACATACTAAAATCTACAGACCTAAAGAGCTAGACAATGAGGAGGACCCTAGGAAACATGCTTAATTCTCATTCATAATGGAAAACATGATAGACACCAGAAGTAGCAGAAGAAGGAGAACAGGATGGGAGCCTACCACAGATGTCCTCTAAATGACTCCACCAGGCAGGGGATTGAAGCAGATGAAGGGACTCAATGTCAAACTTTGCACAGAACACAGGGAGTCTTATGGAAGAAGTGGGAGACAGGATTCAGAGGAGACAGGGGCTCCACAAGGAGTCCAACAAAGCAAAAATGCTGGGTCCGTGGAGGACTGCAGAGACTGATGCATCAACCAAAGGCCATCCATAGAGAAGACGCAGGCCCTCCATTCAGATGTAATCAATAGACAGCCCAGTCTCCATGTAGGTTCCCTAGTAAAAGGAGAAGAGACCGTCTCTGACATGAACTTTCGGTTGCCTACTCCTTTATCATTTCTCCCTGAATGACCTAGCCAGTCCGCAGAAGAAGAGGATCCAAGCAGTCCATATGAGACCTGATAGGCTAGGGTCATACAGTAGGGAAGGAGTACTTCCCCTATCAGTGGACTAGGGAAGAAAGATAGGGGAGGAAGGGGGAGAAAAGTTGGGATGGGGAGGAGATAAGCTAGGGTGCTACAACTGGGATACAAAGTTAATAAATTGTAATAATAGTAACTAAGAAGTAAACTTAAAATTTTTTAAATATTAATTTGCTATAACTAGTAGAGCAATATTGATGCATGGTTATAGATAAAGTCTAAAGCTTTTTAGAGTTCCTTAATTACTACCTCATACCCATTCCTTTTCTATGATGGCATCCAAGATTCCACATTACATTTATTCATTATGTCTTTGTGGGTCCTTCTCAGCTCTGGAAGTTTTGCAAATTCTCCTTGTTTTTGCATGATCTTAATAGTTCTCAAGGATTCTGGCCTGAAATAAGATTCTCCACATGGTTTTTCATTAGGGGTTATGGATATTAAGTAGAAATATCTCTCCATCTCCATTCCCCCTTTCTCCCTCCTGCCCTTTATTTATTTTACTACTGTATTACTTTCTGACAATGTTAAGTTGCTTCTGGATCATCTCCATTATTTTCTGTCTCAATCCAAGATTGGTTCACTTCTCCAAAGACCCTTGTTTTCTTGAAATAATAAAAAGACTTAGAAGATCGGATGACTCAGATTTATAAACTGAGCACTTGCAATTCTGAAGCAGGAAAATTGCCACAACTTAGGGAGCACCTTGAGCTATATATAAGTTTGAGACTATTCTATGCTACAAAATGAAACTGACCCAAAAGGGAAAAAGAGGAAAGAAAGCAAGCAAGGGAGAGAGAGAAGGAAAGAAGACAAAAAAAAAAGAGCATTAGAAACAGCTCTGAGCCCAAGATGTACCTGCTGGTACTGGAATGTCATTTTAGACCCTCTCAGCTGTCTGAGCAAGAAAATGTGTCTGTGATCATGTATATGTAGGTGTCTCTGTGTGTGTTTATGTTTGATTTGCATGTGCTTGTACATATGTATATACATATATGTTCATGTATATATATACATGTTTTTATGTGTGTGTACATAGGTCTGTATGTAAGTGTTTATACATGAGCATCATTATGAAGATATATATATATATATATCTGCTGTTATTATTATCGCTTCTTGTAATGAGTATAATTCCAATCTAGTGTATATGATCTGATTGAACAATTTCTCTCTTGCCAGCAAATTTAAATTAAGTAATTTGTTCAAGCTTTGTCTTATTTAAAAAAGCATTTAGAAATGTCATTGCTAAAAAACATGAACTTCTCATCTATGCCCACAAGGAAACCAAAGAAGGATGAAAGTCTACCATCTCTTTCTTCATTTTTGTGTCTGTTACTTTTAGACTGAGCCACACTCCTGCCTGACTCTACTTTGGCAGATTAATTATTCAAGCAATATTGGCCTAGCCTACTCCATCCATCTCGACCCCATTCAAGGCTGTAGACAGGGAGATAAGTCATTGTCTTGAACCTTCAGTAATCTCAGATTCCACAAATAACAGAGTCCTGAAGTAACCACCACTACATAGGAGTAATTATCCATGTAGATGAGCTGCAACCTGGAGCAGGAGCAATCACCCATTCAAGCAATACTGCCACCTTGCAGAAATATAACTCAAGCAGTAAACAAGACTGTACCTTGACTAAGATTTTTTTTCTTTTTTTAATTTTATTATTATTTTTTTTATCAATTACATTTTATTAACTCTGTATCCCAGCCATGTCCCGCTCCCTCATTCCCTCCCAGTCCCTCCCTCCCTCCCTCATCTCCACCGTGCCCCTTTCCAAGTCCACTGATAGGGGGGACCTCCTCCCCATTCATCTGATCCTGTTTTATCAGGTATCTTCAGGACTGGCTGCAAAGCCCTCCTCTGTGGCCTAACAGGACTGCTCCTCCCTTGGGGGGTGGGGAGACCAAAGAGCCAGTCATTGAGTTCCTGTTAGAAATAGTCCTTGTTCCCCTCACTTTGGGAAACCAATTGGTTACTGAACTACCACAGGCTACATCTGAGCAGAGGTTCTAGGTTATATCCATACATGGTCCTTGGTTGAATGTCAGTCTCAGAAAAGACCTCTGTGCCCAGATATATTTGGTCCTTGTGGAGCTCCTATCCTTTCCCTATCAGACTAACTCCCCTTCTTTCTTATGATTCCCTGTACTCTGCCAAAGGTTTGGTCATGAGTCTTTGCTTTGAAAACACTGCTAGTTAGAGTCTTTCAGATGCGCTCAGTAGACTCCTGTCATACGTTCAATGCACATCCCATCTGTCTTTCTAAACAAGGATTGATCATCTTACCCCATGTCCACTCTATTGATTATCTTTTTTAGGTGTATAGATTTCATTATGTTTATCATATCAGGACATCATGACTAAGATTTTTTTAACTATGCACATCTCTTTCATCATTCTATTCTGTTTAAAGTCAAAGTTGAAAAAAAAAATAAAGTCAAAGTTGGTGCTGGTAGCTATAAAGGACTTGAAGTTATTGATCCTCTTCAGTTCTCATTCCTAACCCATCCCCACTGACCAAAGTTTATTTCTTTGTTCATTGTCATTAGTTATCTCTTTAGTTGGTATATTGGGACAGGTAACTAAGCCTGGCCTTAGGGGCGACAAGACCTTTATAGGGACTTTTCCCCTAAAATTCCTGTTATTTTGTGAACTGTCCTACTTTCACTTAAGTTACTGTGATAAAATATTCCAACAAAAGCATCTTGGAGAAGGAAGGTTTTATTTTATTCTTTTTTCAACCTACCATAGCAGAGAAGTCAAGGACACAGGAACTAACTAACATCCACAGATAAGAGCAGAGAAAAATAAATGCATGCTTGCTCACTGTTTTCCTTGCCTATGCTCAGCTCACTTCTCCTCCCCTGACACAGTTCAATACTTCCTGCCTAGGGAATGGGATCACCGCACTAGGCTGAGTCTTCCCATATCAAGTACTGTAATTAAAGTCATCCTCCCCAGACATGCCCACATGTAAACAAAATGTAGAGACTCCTTCATTGATGTCTTCCCTGATGATTTTAGATTGTGTCAGATTGACGATTAAAGCTAACTATCCCATCATGGTAACATGTTTCAAGGTAGAAGTGGTTTAAATGGTTAGATTTAAATGTCTGTAACAGCAACAACAAAACATAAATCAAGGTATTTCCCAAATACACTGATAGAAAACCACAGGGATGAGTTGCTGGAAAGCAATAAAAGCATTATTATATGTTCTAGACAGTGACTGATGTCATTCCTAGAGAAAGCTAGATGTCAGTAAATACATTCCAACATTACCCACTTATTGGAGGGATGCTCTACTAGATACAGTTGAAGGCAATGAATGTCAATTAAGAGTACTACAAACAGCCCAAAATAATTTTCCCACAGCTGTGATACACCCCAAGTCTCCACAGTCCCAAAGTTTTAAATCAGTCTGTCTAGTAGAATTTTTAGCAAAGGTGTGGCCGTATTCTGGGAACGTTAGTTCACACAAAACACTGGCTGGTTTAAACAAAAGAAATTATGTTCTGACAATTCTGTAGTCTGGAAATCTAATAGTAGGATGTCAACAGCTCTGTCTTGTCCTGCATCTTGTGTCTTTGGGTTTCGGGTGGCTACCTTCTGACTCTGTCCTCACATGCTCTCTGTTACTCGCATATGCTGCCCTGATGTGGAGTAGGGCCTACCCTTAGGACTTCATTTAATCTCTTTAGAGTCTCTGTCACCAATAAAACAGCATGAGTTTTTAGAACTTCAATGTATGAATTTTTTGAAGAGAAGAAGGTGGATACCCAATGTCATTTAGAATATGAAACTTCAAATGCAAGAATATCCAACGAGCACATTGCCAGGACCAGAATTCCATAAAGCCAGTGGGTGATAGTAGGCATGAGAAACATCAAATAAATAACAATCACTGGATTTTTAGAAAAGAGGAGTCATAATGACTGCCATACCCTTGTAGAACACGTTCTGTAGACCAGGCTGGCCTCGAACTCAGAGATCCTTTTGCCTCTGCCTCCTGAGTGCTGGGGATGAAGACGCGCACCACCACAAGACAAAATTCTTTATATGTGTCTGTGGGGATAGAAGGTACCATCTTCTAATGAGACATAGATGACTTTCAAGCACTCTGGAGATTTTCTGTGCCTTTGTGGGTGGTGAGGCTGGTTTTAGGCGATCTGGGTCCAGGATCTCCATCTTTCCCATCTGCTAATTTCTTTTCTGTACATCTAATTTTTCAGTCTTGACGGTGCTTTCAAAAGCTTCCTCTCTGCCTTCTTTTCCTGTTTCATCTCTCCCTTGGCAACCCCAACAAGACTTTTGAGAAAGAAGAGGAGTGTTATCGACTGCCTTCTGCTATTAAGTAGTAAAGTCCCAGCTGGAGAAGGCAACAAAACTGTATTCCTATCCTATCTAAAAGCCAAAGACAAGGACTTCATTTCCTGGTAGTAGTAATTGGTGCAATCCCTGCAGCAAAAAGACTCTAGACTGGACATGCTGTACATACAATTACATGCAAAGGTGGAATAGATGCAGAAGAGTCAACCCTTTATGAACAAGTCATGTCTTTATCCTAAAGCTGCACAAAAGCCACATTGTCCATGCAGCAGGGCTGCTGAAAAGCTGGGCTTTGGCTCAGTCCTATCGTGGCCTGCTATCGCCCTGGAAGGCGTAGCTCACTGGTAAACAGCACACCTAGTACATTCAAAGCATGAGTTGTGTCTCCCACAAAATACAAAAATTAAACAAAAATAGAAAGATGAACTGTGCTGTAATAATTGACTAATTTATAACTAGCAGTTAATTTGTTTAGAACTTTAGTTTAAGATACGAAAATCCATAAGTAGATAAGAGAATTTAAGCACTACCAGTTAATGATATATGGAATGGCTAGTTACTTTAATTACCCTCTCCCTTGCCAAAGACTCATTGGCTAGTAAAGTTACATTAGAACCGAGCAGCGTCTCTTCTGGTTCTCATATAAATCTGGGAGTTATAAATGTCCTGGTGCACCCAACACTATTCTTCCATTTCACAGGTTCCTAAACATCCTTATTTCATAAGATCCTGATGTGTGTCCAATCCTCCTAGTTTTCATGGTGATCTTAGTGCAAAATAAATAGCTGACAATTTCTGTTGTTAAGTAGCTACATTCAAATAATGTGGAAGGTTTTATTAAGTTTATCAAAATATATATCCAATATGCCTTAGTAACCATTTAAAACAATATATATCATTTATATTATATTTTTATAATATGTAGATATTCATATACACAAAGCAAAACCACTTTTATTTAATCAGAGGTGTTATTTAATCCCTACCCACCTATAGGGATTCCCCAGACCTCAGAACCACTGGACATTCCCCACTCATTTCCTCTTCCACACTGGTTTTTCACAGTAGCTGTCAAAAAACAACCTTTAAAACTATGATAAAATTGAAGGGAATGCAGAATGAGTCAATATGAGAATTGTAAGCTACTTTGTGTTAGCAACTGGAATACATCCAGTGAATGCCAAGGGTCATGCTGAAAACTTGAAGAAATTCAGTCCCAGTGCGTTTGTGAGCTAAACACCAGGTCTGCTGGGCTTGCTGCAGTTAAAGACCTACGGGGCTATGCAGCCAGAGAAGGTCAGAGTTCAGACTTTCTTATTTCAAATTCAATTTTGGTTTTTTTTCTGTATTTAAAGTTCAGAGGTAATTATTATTCTTTTTAAACTCATTCACTTTCTACTTGAGTAAATTAGTCTCCCCATAAAACAAGTACAGTACTCATGAAGCCAAACTCTAAACTAATCTGCTCGACATTATACAACTTCAGAATTTACCCTTACGCCTTCTAAAGGTCTTCTTTACTCCCAGCCTCAGTCACATTAAACTGAAATCAATTACATTGGTTGAAATCATGTGTGAATTAATTACATATGTGAATCTTTCAATGTTTAAGATGACAGAACCATTAGCTTTGGTTCAAAAAGCAGTTCTGTTAGTTTTTCAACTTTGGTAAAAAGCATTTAAACTCTATGTCAGGTTCTTTGTAAAAACAGAGGCAGCAATATTTACCTAAGAGTAGCGATGCAAATCACATTAGCTATTACTAATATATTATCTGAAGGGCACCATGACACCTGTCCATCATTTTTTCAATGTTCATCACCACATACATATCAAGCAGTATTTTAACTTTATATAAAAAAGCATTGCCTATTAATATAATCCCATAAATACATAAGGTTCTATAAGTTTAATGCATCTTAGTTATCAAATAAAGATGACACGGTAAGCCTTATTCAGTACAGAGTATGAATAGAGAGAAAATGATTCTAACATATGCTGTGTTTATAAACATCAGATCTTGAAAAAGTATGCATACTTTACCCTCTCTATTATAATATCAAATTATTAGTTCTTGTGTAACACTTATATTTAAATTTCTACTCATTAAGTAACTAGAAAAGTGGGGAGTATATCTAACATACTCAGGAAATATATACCTGTGATTTTTAAATGTCATCACTTTGTGGTTATCTTTTGCCTTTCTCTCCAAAGTCCATGAGCAAACACAGTTCTCTCAGTCACCTCAGCAGGGAGCTTGAGCGCTGAGCTAATGGAATGCCTAGTAATAAAGTCCCAGTCCAGTCCGATGTAATTCAGTAGACAGCTTGGGTTGACTCTTGAGAACATAGTGTCTCAGAAATAAAAATACTTTGTCTTTTGTAATGATGAATTCATTATGGCTTGTGGTACCAGAAATAATTCAAACCTTATTCATTAAAAATGCTTACTGAGTAGCCAAAGAAAAACAAGTCGTCAACCGTTTTAACCACAATACACACCCACACAACTCTGTGAGGCTTCGATGATCAAAAGCTCACCACTTAAACTACAGTGGGAGCAAATGATCACTAAGTTCTCACTATCCTGTGATGATAGGTTAGACATACCGACTTTGGAGAGGCAGGGCTGACAACTATGCAGTTTGAAGAGGTGACTTAAAAGATCATTCATGCATTTGAAGTTCTCATTTTGCACAATCCCAACAGGAATGGTGACTTGACTTTTTTGTGTGTGTGCCATACTCTAAATGACATTTCTTGGTCATGAAGACTGAATAATTAAATAAATTGGTTGCCTTTTACCCCTAAAAGGTTGATATAAATGAATTCTTTTCTTTTTTAATTTGAACTAGTAAGATCTCAGAGAAAGCATACATATTCAAACTGTATTTCTTCCTCTCAATTATTCAAATGCATTTTTACTTTGGCATACCGAAACAAAAAAAATATATATATATGGTGGTACACACCTGTAGAAGAAGTTTAATCCAAAATATGGCTGCTCTGGCAATGAATCACATCCAAAGACTAGGTATATGAGATCCGGTTGGAGTACAGGCACACCCTTAGTACAAACCTTTAATTCTCTGGCCGGAATATAGATACAACACACCTTTATTCCCTCTGGCTGAAATTCAGTATACACCTTTAATTCCAAACAATGGCCTCTAACTGAGGGGCATACAAAGTGACCAATCAAAGAAAGATTTGACATAATGAGTCAGAGCTAGGATATGCCCAACGCTCAGGAAAAAGAAGCTACTTAAGAGCAGCACAGAGAGAGTAGAAAGAGTTCATGAAGACAGTACAGTAGAGTTCGGGAATACAATAGAGTTCAGTGCAGTTCAGTTGAGTGCGGTTAAGTTTGTGCTGTTTAGTTCATGGCATTTAAAGGAGCTTTTCCAAGTAAAGAAATTCAGTGAAAAGTGGAAAGAAGCTAGTTTGAACAGTCAGCTAGGATAGGAGCTTTGAGCCAGAAGAGCTGAATTGAACTAGCCAGCCAGACTTCAAAAGAACTAGAAAAGGTGAGCTTATTCAGTAGTAAGTCTCATAGGCTGAAAACATTCTAAGCCTAGCAGACAGAGGCTGGAAGATGAAGCCTTCGAGGTCGAGGCTTGCCAAAGATTAGATTGTATGGAGGTGCAAAGGTTTCAGGCCTGGGCATAAGGATCATAAGGATCGTTATTTTAAAATGCTCTGGGCTCAGCCAAGCCATATATTTATAAAGCTTAGGTGTAAATCTCACGTCATTGACTCATTTTAAGAAATAAAAGCCGTATTTACGCACACCTTTAGTTCCCAACACTCAGGGAGCAGAAAAAGGTGGATCTCTGTGAGCTGAAAACTAGCCTAGTCTACATAGTGAATTCCAGGCCAGCTGGGGCTATAGAGTAAGATCCTGCCAACAACAACAACAACAACAACAACAACAATAATGCTATTATTTCTTAAAAAATAAAAGAAATAAACTATCTTTGGTACATGGCATAATACATGTATACATAGGCTTTGTGCCAAGAGATTTCCAAAACAATATAATCTATTGCTTTTTCCTTTGGTTGTCTTTCATGGGTTGAATAAAAGTGCCCGTTGCTCAGATCCACAGGATCTGAACTGTTTCTAACATGATTGCTTCTACCCTTAAAAATCAGTTTTTGTAGTCCTGGAAGGTTCTGTGCAAACTTCCAAAGGAGAGAAGCAACCAATAGTCCTACCAGCTGTGATGCTTATGAACTACAACAATGACCAGCATGACTGCTGAAGTGGCACTCATTTATGGTGGTAACCAACAGCTCTCTTGGACTCAAGACCCTATCAACAGGAAGGACATCATGTCTGGTTCCAGAAACTTATCTCAACCACCCAGGGCTATTTAGATCACAGATATGAGAGGAGACCCTATTATCACCACTTGACTTAATAAGCATATTTCCTAATTGCATTGTAAATATGTATTCTTATACTCGAAGAGAGGTAGGTAGCTCTCACCGCTCATCAAAGAAACCTCTCTTTGCAACAGAAGAACTATTACAAAAAAACAAAATTAGTCAAAATATAGAGAACAAGTGATCATACAGTACCCAACCCTCTACAAAACAATTCCTGCACCTAAGGCTCAGAGAACATCACAGAAGAGAGGCCAGGAAGATGGTGAGAGCCAGAGTACCAGGAGAGCTGCTATGAGATTAGGTATCCTAGAAATGAAAGGGAAGCTTTTCTCCTGATAGCTCAAAAATACATAACACCAATAGACATATGAGACAAAGAGGGTGAATCCCACAGGGCCCCACCCACAGATGAAAAACTACAGGCAGCTAAGGAATGCTGAGAGCTGGAGAAATAGTTCTCCCCAGAGATGAGCCTCTAATTGGTTATCTAGTACCCAGTCGTCAGCCATAACGTACTACCAATGACACTAACTGGACTGAGAAAATTGTATTTACATAATTATGCATGCAAACATATGCGCATGCTATAATAACAACTGAAGACAAAGGAGCTCAGGATTTCAAGGAATAAGGGGAGGAACCATGGAAGGGGTTATGGGGAGTTAAGGCAAGGAGGAGATGCAATGATATTGTAACTTTTTAAAGTCTTTAAAAGAATTGAAAAATAAACATAAACAGTCCATAATAATAATTTTAAAATTAAATTAACTGCCTGGTATTAAAAAAATACAATATAAGAAAACCTTAGGCATTTAGCTTGTGGATAGGCTTAAGAGCCCGCAATTATACATCACAAATTTTGGCTAGTGTTTCTGCTCAGAATCAACTATGAAATCTACTAGTTATAAATTCTGCATTTTGTCATCTATTCTAAACAGATTTTTCCAGAATCTAAACCTCTAAGGGAAAATTTGGTTTCTGTGCTTTTTAAACATCAGAAGTAACTATGATACTGAAAGTTTACCAACACTAACATAAGAACTTTTAATAGCTTTTTAAAATGTTGAACAGCCATCATATTTCTATTGTTAATATACAAAGAAATCTGAAAAGTTGTCATAACTAATAATGTGTGCAAAAGTCAATGTTGCATACCAGCTTCTACCAATTCCATGTGTACCAGCTTCATTCCACGATCACAGTAGCTATACTGATTCTACATATTTGTGTTCTAATCATGTCTATCTACTCTCCAGTTCCGAAGGATCCTGGGGATTGACATTGATGATTTTATTTTACTTCCTGCTTATTCAGGCAAAAGAACAGCAATTGAAGGGAGACTAGAGAACTCAGATCTTAAACAAAACTGGTTAGGATTCTATAAAAGCCTGTCCTATCTTTCACCTGTTCTCAGAACAATTCCTCATGTTCTCACTGAACCCAAACACTCCCACATCTGTCCTCTACTGGGCTTTATTCATGCACTGTAGATTTATTTGTACTTGAATATGCTGTCAGTTGGTTTTTGCATGATGAATTATGCTTTCCTTAGGCAGCAGGCTAAAGCTTAGGATATTTGTACATCCTTAGAAAGGGATTGGCAAGTAGGCCAGTATTAGACCAACAGGTAAATATTTGTTGAGCTCCTCTGCTCTTCTGTGCTTCTTCAGTGACACTTATTATAACTCTCCCTTTTATTGCCTTTTATACCACTATATGGGAATATAATAGCTTCTACTAGTTTGTGTGGGAATAAAATAGCTTCTACTTGTTTGGAAGTTCCTTGAAAAGTGGAATGAGTTTTGTTCTATTGTAAGCCTGTCTATTCCTAATGTAGTAAAAGCTTTGTTCCTATTTCATGATCTAGAACTTGACTAAATGTATCCAAGAATTAAGAAAATAGTTTACAAGAAAGAGATTTTGGAGAACATTGAAGATTAAGGTGACAGTAGTGGCTGTACTCAGAAAGATATAACTTGCGGTTATGATTTATTAAAAGAAGAAAAGCATAATGAGACAAAAAAAGCTTACTCTGATTCTTATATGTTGTATTTTTCACAAATCACTCTTGGCTTTTTTGCCTCTCATTTTATCATTTATAAAATAAGAGAACTGAATGACATTAGTGGTGTTCTTTGATCAGTTCTTTGATAACCAGAATCAATGGGGAGACATGAAAACGCAGGTTCCTTATTGTCAACCAATTTCAACTCAACTTGAAATCAAATCAACATATATTTTTAACACGTTTCTGGATGTGTATATCTGTGTACCTCTTCCTAACTGGCACACTGAATCCATAATCCCAGTTGACAGAATTGGAGGAGGTAGGTCATTACGGTAGAGTCCTCATTTTGGGGACTGGCACTTATAAGGAGTAACCAACAGGGAAACACCTCTTTTCTCACCTTGTGAACAAACTTGAAGGTGATGGGCATCATTAACTGAGACGGATCCTAATAAGAATTTTATCCAGCTGGCATCCAACCTTAGACCTCACTCACCAGAACTGTTTTAAACAAATGTCTGCTGAGTGTAGTAGCAATGATCCTTTCCTACTGCAGCCCGGGCTAATTAAAACAGGTCAGTAGCAGCAGCAGGACTGGAAAATTGTTAACAACGTAAACTGTCTTCTCCATGCCAGACCCAGACAGATGAGTGTTCAAATTTGAAAACAACTGAGATAGATGATGGATAAAATACCTGTCTGTAATGAAATGATTATTGTTTGATCAATGGTCATATAATGAAGACTCATCGGGGAAAGTCTTCAAAGGAGGGCAGTCAGGAATGGCCAACGCTTAGATGTGAATGCTGCTTCCTACATCAATAAAGACTGACTTCAGTTTAACCTTTGGCCAGAAGACAAATAGTTGAATTCAACCTTCAAATGTTAACTATTAACTTGTCTCAGATGTGTGTCCTTATGGTGTGCCCAGGCTACACCAAACACTTGGTCTCTCACATCTATTCTCTCTCATGGTATCCTGTGAACGTTATCATAATACTTATGATGCAATTTATCCTCAGCGACTTAAAATCAAGAATCAGTTCATGCTTTTTCCAAGCCTGATTCTGATACAGTCTAATCATCACGTGACACAAAAGTAATGAACAATTTCTGTTGCCTTCCTAGTCAAATTAAGATAGTTGGGTGATTTATAGAATTTCTATTTTAAAAAAAATGTCAAATTTTCAGTTAATGGCATAGCACTTTATAATTAGTTAGGAATAAATGTAGCAGAGTTTAAAATGTACTCTAAAAGATAAACAAACAGATACATATCATCCAGCTTATACAGAATTATTTGTAAATAAACTATCTTAAAATGGCAGGATTCAATATGTATATTCAATATTATAATTCAATATTCAATTATGACATTTACTATTATAATATGCAATGAATTAAAGATTATCTTTTTGTTAACTACTTTTGGAAAAACTCATCTTTTAAATTGAAAGTATATTAAAAATGCTTATACATTTTTGAAAAATTGAAATTCAAACTCCATTATTTTAATGGCAAACAGCGGTCGGGTAGGAAAATGATCCAAATGTTAAATTTGAGTAGAATTTAATTAAATACATTTCAAAATAGTTACCACATTTTCTAAATATAAACAATGGTTCAAGGAAGTTTATTTTATATGATACTAGGACCAGTTCTGTTTTTCCTCTTTTCTTTTAAAATTTGCCACCAAGGATATAATCTTATTCCAAGGTCTAATTTCTCTTTCTTATGATATGGACACTTTGACTTTTATAATTAATGCAAATGGAAATCCAAACACATATTGTCTGATAATTAAAGAAGTGCCTAGTCTCTGTCTTTAAACAAAACATTTTTCAGCTTTATCTTCATTTGATTACATATCTTCACTTCGCACATAAATGATTAGAAATGGATATAATTCTTCAATTTGTGACATTCTGACAATTTTATTATGTTTTGGTACGTGTTATACAGATAATTCCCATAAATAATCACATCAGCTAAAAGACACAAAAATTTAATAGGAAGCTTCTTGTTGACTGTCCTGCACAGTATGTTCTCAGCCCAATTCAGAAGAGACATTCCTAAACTCCACAAGATCACTTCTCCCTTGAGGGCCATCCCTTCAGAGAAATGAAGGGAGCAGCTTGGCTTGGCTTACCAACCTTTCTGATGAAGCATTTCCAATAAATTCTACTACTCTCTGAACCAACTTTTGCAAAAATTTTTGAGAGAAAATTTCTGGCCCTCAACTCAAAGTAACATCTTCTTCCAACTAATTCCACCCTAGAAAATTCTGCTTCAAGGTGGCAGTTAACAGCTGCGTTCCAGTACAAAAGATTTAAGCTTTTCTTCTTAGGAGGTTTCCAGTAAAGGGCAGAAGTTCTCTTTTCTTGTGCTGGTTTTAGCTACCAAATAGACCATATTCGATGAAATTTAAATGTCTGCATCATCTATTATTATGGCTTCTTCATGTTATTCAACTATGTGTGCTTTGTTCTTCCAGGACAAGGATGATACTACTCCTCACCCCTAAGGAAAGTGTTTTGCAAGGAACTTTAAAGAATGTTCAGTGACTCATGCACCCTCATTTCAGTTCCCTTTGTGACTAAAAACAAGGCTTTTGAGAGGCTTGGCTACATCAGAAGTTCAATCTGTGGTCACTGAGAAATTTTATGATACCTAGACAAAAGTATTAGACTCTGTGGCCCTTTGCCCCTTCTTTCGCTTCTTCCTCAACTGTCCTAGGAGAAAGAGGAGTAGAAGTCTTGGGTCAATTCTATCAACATTTTTTTTATATTGATGGTGAAGAAGCTAATGCCTTGCGTCGTCATCCTGTTAAGTCTCAGACTTGTGATGATTGTCAGCCGAATGATATTCTAGAAGTAACCTTTGACTAGAAACAATTTATTCATCACTGTCTCTATTTTACCTAAGTGCTAATTTGCTTCTTCATTGTGTTCATATTAAGAGGATGAATACCGAGAAATCTGTCTTTTGAGCTCTATGTTGAAGATAACAATTGGCTAGATGTTACAGTGCAGAGAATTTTAATCCAGCAACATGGCTGCTCGGACAAGAAATCACATCCCAAGGCCTTCTATATTTTTGTGACCTGGCTAGAAGGCAGTCACACTCTGGATTACACTATGATCTGGCTGGAATGCCAACATCTCCTTAGTACACACCTTTAATCCCAAACAATGTAGGTTAGGTTACTTTATAGAAGGAAGCAACTGTGTTTGAAAGTGACATTTAATTGAGAAGCAGACAAAGTGACAAGTCAGAGCAAGATTTGGCAGATTGAGTGAGAGATAGGATGCATTCAATTCTCATGAGAACAGGACAGAAAAGATAGGTTATGTAAGAGCAGTGAAGAAAGATAGTTTTTGTCGTTGTTTTGTTTTTGGTTTCTTTGTTTTTGTTGTTGTTTTAACTAAGACAGTTTTACCAGAGAAAGCTTGCAGATAGAACAGGTGAAGACAGAATGAGCCAGAGAATAAGAAGGACCCAGAAGATTAAAACATATCGCCAGAATTAGTTTGAGGCCAGGCAGAGCAATTCAAGTCAGAAGCCAAGGGAAGCCAATGAGAATCAGTCAGCTTGGAGAGGAGTTTGGGCCAGAACAGCTAGGTTGAACTAGCCAGGGAGAGTTCAGATAGAGCAAGAAAGGCTTGGAAAAAGTTCTCATCTCATCCTTTCATCTGAGGAAATAAAAAGATTTACACCTTTGCCAAAGAAATTATATACTTTTAAAAAAGTTACAGTTTTTTCCCCTCTAAAACCAGAGGTGCTTCTTTATTTAAGGGTTAGTGCTTATGCAGAGAATCAAAACTGTTCAAAATGCAAAGAATAAGTGATTGTAAGTGCTTAGCTGCAGATAGAATCTCTGCATCAACCTACCCTAGCCCAAGGCTCAGAGAACATCAAGGAAGAGTGGGAGGAAAAAAATATAAGAGGTGGAGAATGGGAAAGAGTGCTTGAATATTGTTTAATGGGCATGGCATGACTGTCAAATGTATGGACTCAGAATCTGTGGTCAGCTGCACAATCCAGTTAAAACTGAGCACGGATGGAGAAGGGACTACCAAGACCACACTCCTTGCTGAGGTATTCTTGGGAGTTGATGGCTGCTAGGGGAGAGAGAGTTACTTTTCCTTTGGTGTATGGTCACTGCTTGGTGTCCATGCCCCCGGGGAATATGCCTATGGGCTGCACTGACTGGCCTCAAGAGGTTACAATAATAATAATTAAAAAAAAAACTTAAAAAAAAAAGAGGCAAGGAAGTTAGGAGGCTGGTCGTCCTGTATGGAAAGCCCAAAAGGACTTGGAGGAGGTAGTAGGAGTGAATGTGATCAATATTCATTGTACACCTTTTTTTTTAATTTTCAAAGAATAAACAAAATTTCTTCGAAAGTCTGTATTTGCAAGGTGGCCATAAAACAAAGCTAGCAATACAAAAACCACTTATTTTACTTTGAAACACAAAATAACTAGTTACTTTACCATCCCCATATTTGTCTTTTGGGATCTGTTCTATGTAAGTATTGAAACTGTGAAAGAAAGTAATAAAAACAAATGTCAGGCTAAGCTTTACATTACTGATATTGCTTCTGATAATGTTATTCCCTCTAGAATTTGTTTTTGTTGTTGTTGTTGTTGTTTTTACATTTCTGTGTTTTCTAAATATGTGCACAGAATATGCACTTGAAGTTAAAATTCACAATGTGTAAATTTCATTAGAAAAATTCTATTGAAAAATTTCACTGAAAAATTCTAGTGACATTTGCTATTTACCAAATACTCAGGACATTTTAAGTCATTCAGCTGATGAAATGACTCATCTTCTGTATTTTCTTTACTCATATTCCCCAAGGAGCAGGACCTGAGACAATTACAACTGATGTTCTCAGACATGACTGTCCAATTGCCATGATGGATTTTTATTTTAATCTATTCAGAGAAGTCTGCAGTGTATTCAGGGAGGACAGAGATGAATGCTTGCAAAAAGCAAAGGTATTCTTCTTGCTTACGTGAAATTAAGAACTTCTATTTTGTGCTTTAAAATTCTGCCTTAAAATGTATCCGCTTTCCGAAGCGATTGTCAAAAATGCAGCTACAAGATGCAACTTTGGATCCAAAAGAGAGTAAAAGTTAAAGTTGAAGCAATAATTCTGACTAAAACTTACACTTGGGACAAACAAAGAAGAGAGAATGAAAAAAAGAACATTTCACTGCTTTGCTCCAGCTCCATGAACACAAGCCGCTGACCATTTTCCATGGAATCATGTGGAATCAGATAACTGGAAAAAGTCCTAGTTAAAAACCTTAACTGCTAATAAATTTTTGGATATTACCATTATATCTCTTCTTCTTTATTCTTACCCCGAAGTTGTGTCACAGTGGTTCTGCTAGATTAAGGTGAGTGGCTCTTCCCCCAGAATATAATGAGGAAAACACTAGCTCAGCAGGTTTTTCCTTCAGAGAGTGTAGATAAGAAATAAGATCTCACCAGTTTCAAATGTCAGAGTATAAATGTTGAAGATCACAGCTGAAAGCTCACAATCCAAGAGAAAACAATGAAAAAACAAGTACATACAAGCTGCCTAAACATATCCTCAGGAAACAAATTAATATTCTGCATAGAGGATATTGCCCATCAAATCTGTTTTTCTCAAAAAAAAAAAAAAGTGATGGTAAATTTTACTAACTTTGATTTTGTAATCCTCTGAGGAAATGTCCACAAAAACTCAAAAATCAAAACTGCCAATTTTAACATTTTTAGCAGAAACCTGATTGGGTCAAAGATCAATAGTTAAAAATAATTATCTTTGATGATTTTGGTGGTTCATTTTACCACATGAAAAGCATTCTACATGTGCTAATTTCTATGTATTTGAAAGCTTATTAACCCAGCTCAAAGAGTCTAGTTTATTTGGTGGCTAGCTGTATTTTATAATCTTAATAAATGTATTTATATATACTAAAGTATATGACTATTAAATAAATTGAAATTATTGGATTTAAAGTAAAATAAAAGAATAAATTATCTAAATATTTCCAGATAGAAGGAAGATGGGAGTTGATTCTTCTACATTTATCAAGAAGCTCAACATCTTATAATGTTGAGGCCACAGATAAGGACATTGCAACCATGTCCTTATAGCAAATAACTTTAGTTAGTTTGAAAAGTTTCCCAAACTTCTGCTTGACAGAATGAAAAATTGTTACTATGCAACACTTCAGCGGAATGGAGCAAGACCTATCATCAATCAACAGTCATTTTATCACAACAACACCCAACAATAAGATGGATATGTTTTGAGGGTTTCTTTTTTTCTTTCTTTTTTTTTTTTTCATTAAATTTGCTAGTTGGATAGGCATCTTTTGCTCACAGTCTGACAGCCTAGGGAATTGCCTGAGAAAATCTGGGAATACAAACAAAAAACCTGAGTCATTTTAGAATTATTTAGACATGCAAAAGTAAACCAGTAGCTCCTTCATATCAGGCCAGATTGATGTTAAGGATACAAAATCCACATGTCAATGGTGCTACTGATATGTGTTAAAAAAAAAAAGTTTAATGTCAATGAATTTCATTAATTCTTTTTCCTTTCTTCCAAGGAACACCAAGCTGAACTTGATGAATCTCAAAGCTTCACAGAAATACTGCTTGTATACATTTTAGTAAATAGCTGTTTTTACTTTCATAAAAAAGTCTTACTCATTCGATAAAGTGACACATGTCAAGTTGATTTAGATAAGAGCAGAAGATTGCTATTGGCCATGTTGATGTCTTTATGGTTGGATCATCACCAGAGACCACACCTAATCTGTGTGTGGTCTGGAGGCTTTGGAAGGAGTTAAGCTCTTTGATCTGAGACTTCTTCCTTCACTGATGCTACAAACCCAGTGCAATCCCCTCAGTAGAGCGCTGATTACCCGCTGTCTTCAGCTTGAGCTTTGGAACAGTGATTTGCATTCATCACTGTAAGAAATGAAAGCATTTGGGTGGGCTGGCTTTCCATTTACTAAAGTCTCTGGGCAGTGAGCTCCTCAATGCCCAAGACAGTTTTCAATTAAAATATTTATATTTCATCACTAAATGAAAATAAGCACAAAGATGATGGTATATGCAAAAACTATGCTGTGTCTGTATAACCACACAGGTTTATGAACACACACAAATGTAGGCAATACCTAATGAAAACTGCAAACTAAAAGGTTGACATTATTACTTAATATTGAAATTGCCCATCATGGGCCAAAGTCTATAGATTGTCAGTTGTGTTGTGCTTCTAACTGCAAAGTAACAATTTTCCAGACTTTAGACACTATTCTTGAAAAAGAATGGCTGTCCCTCTACCATGTAAGGCTAAGGAGTGGTGTTTGCACCTCAGTTCCTCCAGAGTGTCCCCAGGTACAAGTTCCTATGAAATGTTTTACAATATACTTTCCATTTTGAATGTATCAGAGACTCACCTGGTACACTTATGTGCTTTTGCTTTGTAAAGTGTGTGTTCTTTTTTGTTTGTTTGTTTGTTTTTGAAAACATTTTATTTTATGTACACCAATACAATCTACTTATTAGATATCACAGCAATGGAATGATTTTGATACAGTTTTAAGCACAACTGCAAAGCACTATTTCTTTTTTTAAATTTTTTTATTTTTAAATAATTTTATACATTCACTTGTATCCCAGCTATAGCCCTCTCCCTCTTTCCCTCCAATCCTCCCCTCCCTCCCTCATCTCCTCCCTGCCCCCTTCCAAGTCCACTGAGAGGGATTGTCCTCCTCTCCTTCCATCTGGCCCTAGCTTATCAGGTATCTTCAGGATGGTTGCAATGTCCTTATCTGTGGCCTAGCAATGCTTCTCCTAAAGTGTGTGTGTTCTTTAAGAACTTATTTTCCATCTGCTTAAAACAAATGACTTTTCATTCCTGAGGTCTGTAAGAACTTTTTTGGAACTTGTTAATACTGAGGTTCCCTTCAGCACCAAGACACTTGAAAGACTTGGCATTCTGTAGCTAAAGAAACCACACTTTCTGATTTTAGTATATTTATAATCAAAATCTTCATCATAAAAAGCCTTCCTGGCTATGAAGATTGTTGCTCCCCACCCATTTTTCAGCATAGTGACAGTATAATACCAAGAAGGACATTGAACACAAGGTGCAGCTCAGTCTAGAAAGTCACAGCAATAAGGAGAGACGAAGAGGGAAGCCCGTTTCATTCTCGATGTATCACTCCTGGGACCTGCATGCTAACTCTAGCCTCCCTGTAATTCCAGCCTCGGAATACAGAGATGAAAGATCTCTGGAGCAAAGGGCCTAGAAAGGTTGTGGATTGATTGAGAGACATGACAGTTGTTGTAAATAAAGAAATGAGTGTTGGGCTATATAATGTTTATTTGTAGCCCTAAGATTATCACAGTGATATTATTTAACCCACTATCATAAATAAAAAGACACAAACTCCTGTTAGATTTTATAATTGCCTTGTTTACCTTGGGTTCGGCAAATATTTCATTTACACAGTCTCAAAAATCTCGCCATCCAGCTCCATCTCCCAGATCCCATCCAATGCTGTCCGTATTGATCATCCCCATATGGTCTACCTTTCATCCATACTCCCATGGCACTTGCTTGTGTTGTACTCAGTCTGAGAGACCCCAAAAGAACCACTGGCCACACCAGGAGTCAGAAATGGTCTGCAAAAGCAAAGATCCTTTATTTCTGGCCTAAGCTCGGACTCCCAGCATGAACTGACACAGCATTCAGAGGCCAGGAGCCCCTAGCCTAGAAAAAAGCTAATTTTTATAGGGTTTTTAGTAAGGATAGGGTGTTTTAGAAAGGTAAGGTGTTTACATGATTTAGTGAGATTTAGCAAGAGCAGGCTTGTTACATAGTGATTAGCTAAAGGCAAGTTGGAGTAACTATTTTGGCAACCACAAGGAAAACATAATTGTTTTAGCAACTATAAGGACAACAGTCATTTTGACCTATATCCTGACTGACTGCTGTCAGGGTGGGCAGACTGTGTCTTTTGGAATGTTATGGTTTCCTGCAAGTACAAACACGTTTTTTCAGGTTCTAGGGGTGAGAGCGAGGTCAGGTACAAGATAGAGGCTAGTACCAAAATGGAGTCTGTTGTGCTCAGATTCTTCATCTGGGCCTTTTCACACCATTTTTGGAATTCTTCCTCTCAGACCACATGGGGTTTTTTTTCTCCATACTAACCCATCCTGGCATCCTCCTCCCTTCTCTTTTTCCTCCTTCCTCCTCTCTTCCCATTGGTCTGTTTCCTGTCATCCTCTCTGTCCTCCAAAGCTTGGGAACCTTAGCCATGCCTACCCCATCCTGCCCTGCGCAGATATAGGCTTGTCTAATCAACCAACCAAATATGTCTTAGGCAGGTTTACAAACAAAGATATATGTAATCAGATCTTAAAAGCCAATAACACACATCAGACCAACCATCAACACATGACCAACACAATAAGGTAGAAGAGTGATCAACAAGGATTTCCCCATATCAACTTCAGACCCCTATAGGTACACACACTCCATACATGTGCAAGCAAACATAAACACATGAACACACACCACATACATAAACATGGAAAGGAAAATACTATTTTTATAAACACTAAACTTGTGAGAAGTGAGCTTTCCTCTGAGTGGAGGCCAAGAACCCATGATAATTCTCTGCTAGTAAGAAAAAGAATGGTAAATGGTGTGTTTCCCAATCTCAGACGAACTCTGTAGCTGCAAGACATATTTACACTCTGAAAAGTAGCTTCTCATTACAAAGAATGGGCATGGTGGGTGGGAAAAGGCAAAATAATCCTCATGCTGGATGGACCATCTCCCTGGTTTCTGCTAGAAAGGAATAAAATAAAAATTTGTTTCTTTTAATTTTTATTTTATTTAAGTTTATTTACTTTATATTCCATGGGTGTCCCCTCTATCCATTCCTCCAAGTCGTCTCTCCCTCTCCTTTCCCATTCCCCTTTCCCTTTTCCCCCAGAAAAGGGGAACCTTCCTCCCCCCAATATCAACCCACCCCAGCACATTAAGTCACATCAGGACTGAGCATATGCTCATTCACTGAGGCCAGGAAAGGCAGCCCTGCCAGAGGGAACTGATCCAAAAGCAAGCAATAGAGTCCATGTTGGAAAAACACCCCCCCTTTCCACTCCCCAGGTGATCCACATGAAGACCAAGCTGTCCTTCAGCCATATATGTTCAGAGGGCCTAGGTCCAGACTGTGCATGCTCCTTAACTGATGGCTCAGTCTGTGTAAGCACTGTGGGTATGTGTTAGTAGTCTCTATTGGTCTTCTTGTGGGGTTCCTATCCCCTCTAGGTGCTTTCATCTTTCCCCAACACAGAACTCCTGGATGTCCTTCCCATGCTTGGCTGCAAGTCCCAGCTTCTGTCTCCATCTGCTGGTGGGTGGAACCTCCCAGACAACAGGAAAGTTAGGCTCCTGTCTGCAAGCATAGCACAGCATCAAAGTGTCAGGGGATGGCTCTCTACTGTGAGGTGGGTCTCAGGTTGGGCCAATTATTGGTTGGACTTTCCCTCAATTTCTATTCTCTCTACCTCTGCACTTCTTGTAGACAGGGTAAATGTCAGAAATCTCACAAGCCAAGCTCTGTAGCTCTTATGGACTGTGACCCTGTGAACTGTTCTTTGGGGATGACTCTTTATGTAGATATTATCAGGAGACCCAGCTTCGCTGAGGCCAGCTTCTGCTCAACAGCTTTCAGTCACTTTAGCTCTCCATCCTAAAACAAGTTAAGAGGAGGTTTTCCTAACAATAACCAGCTGCTGTTGTGGTAGTTTGTGGTTTAATCTTAGCCATTCAGACTTGGGGAAGATGGAATCTAAAAAGATTGAATTTGAATTTCTCCTATGACTAAGGGAGTAGAACATTAAAAAAAAATATTTCCCAGTCATTTTTATTTCTTCAGAATTTTCTATTTTGTTCCATGTCCCAGTTCTTAAATGGGTTGTTTGATTTCTTGTTTAGTGTTCTGAGAGCCATCAACTCCATGTCAGTTGATTCATTGGTAAAGATTGTTTTCCCTTTCTGTGGCTGTTCTTCATACAAATGATGGCATCCTTTGCTGTAGAGAAGCCTGTTAGTTTCATAAGTCCTATTTTTCAGTTGTTGGTCGTAATGTCCATGCTACTGGGGTCCTGTAAGAAAGTTCTTTCCTTTACCTCTGCTTTCTCCTTTAACAGATTAGGGTTATCAGATTTTATGTTGAGGGCTCGGATCCATTTGGAGTTGACTGTTATGCCCTCTGTGAGATAAAGACTGAATTTGCTTTTTTAACATATAACTGTCCCATTTGACCACCACTATCTCTTGAAGATGCAGTCTTTTTTCCAATATGTATTACTGGCTCTTTGCCAAAAGTCATGTGACACCAGGAGCATCGGTTTATATCCAGGTCATCAATTCTCTTCCAGTATTCAATGACGTTTTAAAAGTAGTACTATGCTGTTTTTATTGCCTTAACTATAAGGTATTACTTGAAATCTGGAATAATGATACTGCTAGCAAGATTTTTATTGTTCAAGATTATTGTTACTATTCTGAATTTTTTGTTTCCATATGAAAGTTAAGGCTTTCATTTAATTTCTGTGTATAACTGCTTAGAATTCTGAGGGAAATTGCATTAAATCCATAGATAGCTTTTGCTAGAACAGTCATTTTAACAATAATAATCCAACAAATTTATGAGCATTGGAAGTCATCCTATTTCTAATATTTTTGACATCCACATTTTTATTGTACAAATAATTGAATTTCTTGGTTAAATTTATTTCTATATATATTTTTAATTTTTTATTTGACTTTTATTAATTACACTTTATCATTTTGTATCCCCCCATAAGCCCTTCCCTCCTCCCCTCCTGGTACCACCCTCCCCCCCTTTCTGCATGCATGCCCCTCCCCAAGTCCACTGATAGGGGAGGTTCTCCTCTCCTTCTTTCTGATCTTAGTCTATCAGTTCTCATCAGAAGTGGCTGCATTGTCAGGGTTCTAGAGGTTTTTGTGAATGGGATTATTTTCCTGATTTCTTTTTCAGTATATTTGTCATATGTTTATGGTTGACTCTTCAGGGTCTTTTATAGAGAGAATCATGTAATCTGAAAATAAAGACACTTTGATTTCTTCTTTTCCTGTTGTGGAGAACTGAATGAAAATTACTCCTACAGGTTCATAGGGAGTGATATTAATTGGAGGTATGGCCTTGTTGGAGGAAGTGTATCACTGGGGGCAGGCTTTCAGGTTTCAGAAGCTCAAGCCAAGCTCAGTGTGTGTCTCCCTTTTCCTGCTGCCTGCCAACCCATATGTAGAATTCTTGTCTCCTTCTCCAGCACCATGAGCTGCCTAAATCTCTGAATTGTAAGCCAGCCCCAACTAAATGTTTTCCTTTATAAGTGGGGCTGAAGAGATGGCTCAGAGGTTAAGAGCACTGGCTGTTCTTTCAAAGGTCCTGAGTTCAATCCCTAGCAACCACATGGTGGCTCATAACCATCTATAATGAGATCTGTTGTCCCCTTCTGGCATGCAGGTATACATGCAGACAGAACACCATATAAATAATAAATAAATCTTTAAAAAAAAAAAAAGAGTTGCTATGGTGATGGTGACTCTTTACCTCACAGAAGTAAAACCCTAACTAAGACACCTATTATCACTTTTATCTCCTTCACTTGTCTTTCTGCTCTATTTCACACTCCAAGCACTAAACTGCAAAGAAGTAAAGAGTGTTGACACCCTTGTCTTGTTCCAAATTTTGGTGGAAATGCTTTGAGTTTTTCCCGTTTGAGCACAGTTGGCTATGTGTTTATTATTGCCTTTATTATGATTAATATGTTCTTAGACTTTCTAGAGCTTTTATCATGAAGGAATGTTCAACGTTGTAATGGCGTCTAATAAGATGACTGTGTGGTTTCTGTCCTTGAGTCTATTTAAAAGGCAGATTAAATTTGTTGATTTCTGGGTGTTGAATTATTCCTGTACCTTTAGGACAAATGCATTTAAAAGTTTTGCATGATCTTTTTGATATGTTTTAAATTTGGTTTACAAATATTTTACTGAGAATTATTGTATTTGTTTTCAATAGAGAGAGTGAACTATAGTTTTCTTTACTATGGATTTTATTTGATTTTGTTATCAAGGTAATAAAAAATACAGAAATTTTCCTTTTATATATATATCTTACTGGAAATAATTAAAGGAGTGTTGGAGTTAGTTTTTTTTTTTTTTTTGAAGATCTGGTAGAATTCTATGATGAATATATCTGGCTCTGGTAATTTTTTTGAGTTAGGAAATTTTTAATTATTGCCTCTACTTCTTTGGTAATCCTCTACTTCTTTGGTCTGTTTAAATTATTCATTTTATCTTGATTTAATTTTAATTGGCCATCTACATCTATAAATTTATCCATTTCTTTTATATTGTAGTTTTTAAAATATGTCCTTATGATTCTCAGAATTTCTCTCAGCTTGTTGTAACGTATTTCTTTTTACCTCTAGTTTAATTAACTTGGATCTTCTCTCTTTTGTTTAATTACTCTAAAGTTTGTCTATCTCGCTAATCTCAAAGAACTAACAAAATTTCATCGATTCTTTTATTTTTTTTCATTTCCCTTTGATTAATTTCAGCCCTGATTTTATTTATTGGATTCCATCTACTGTTTTGAGTAGTGCTTGATTTCTTAATTGATTCAATTATCCTTCAGCAATACACTGTTTAGTTTGTGTATTTTCTAGTTTCCATGGCTGGTGATGGCCAGCTTTATTCCACTGTAGTCAGATACAATGCAAGATGTAGATTCAATTTTTCTATATTTGTTGAAACTTGCTTTATGTCTTAATAAATGATCAGCTTTGAATAAAGTCATATGGGATGCTGAAAAGACTCTATTCCATACTGTTTGGGTGGAATGATCTGTAGATTTCTATTAGGTCCATTTGATTTATCTCCAGAGTTTCTCTCTTTAGCTTTTTGTTTGTTTTCTAGACAGTCTACCTCATGGTAAGAGTGTGGCACTGAAGTCAATCTGTAAGTCAAGCTGTAATGGTATTTATTTCTTTTATAAAATTGAGTGTCCTTGTATTTTATGCATATGTGTTGAGAATTGTGATATCTTCTTGATAGATTTAACCTTAATGAGTAGCTAATCATTTTTTTCCTTTTTTATTATTATCATTTATTACAATTTATTCAATTTGTATCCCAGCTATGGCCCACTCCCTCACCTCTTCCCAATATCACCCCCCTCTCTCTTCTTCCCCTTTGCTCCTCCCCTTGTCCACTGACAGGGGAAGTCCTCCTCCCATTTCATCTGACCCTAGCCTATCAGATCTCATCAGGACTGGCTGCATCATTTTCCTCTATGGCAAGACAAGGCTGTATACCTCAGAGGGAGGTGATCAAAGAGCCAGCTACTGAGTTGATAGCAGAGATAGTCCCTTTTCCCCTTACTAGGGACCTCACTTGGAGACTGAGTCTATGGGCTACATCTGAGTGCATGTTTTAGGTCCTCTCCATGCACTGTCCTTGGTTGGGATATCATTTTCTCCAGGGCCTCCAGGGCTCAGTTTTTATGGCTCTGTTGGTCTCCTTTTGGAGCTCCCATTCCCTCCAGATCTTTCTGTCTCCCCCTTCTTTATCAAATGGCAGAGAAACACTTAAAGAAATGTTCAACGTCCTTAGTCATCAGGGAGATGCAAGTCAAAACAACCCTGAGATTTCACCTTACACCCATCAGAATGGCTAAGATAAAAAACTCAAGTGACATGCTGGAAAGGATGTGGAGAAAGGGGAACCCTCCTCCTTTGCTGGTGGGAGTGTAAACTTGTACAACCACTTTGGAAATCAATCTGGCACTTTCTCAGAAAATTAGAAATAGAGCTACCTCAAGATCCAGCTATACCACTCCTATACCACTCCTTTTGGATATGCTCAACTATAAAAGAAGGACATTTGTTCAGTCATGTTTGTAGCAGCTCTATTCGTAATAGCCAGAAGTTGAAAACAACCTAGATGTCCCTCAACAGAGGAAGGGATTACAGAAATTGTAGTACATTTACACAATGGAGTTACTACTCAGCAATTTAAAACAAAGCAATCATAACATTTTCAGGCAAATGGTGGGAACTAGAAAAAAATCATAGAGTGAGGTAACCCAGAAGCAGAAAGACACACATGGTATATACTCACTCATAAGTGGATATTAGCCACTTATAGGGTAAACATACTAAAATCTATACTCCTAAAGAAGCTCAACAACAAGGAAGAGCCTAAGGAAGATGCTTAATCCTCATTCAGAAGGACAAATGCAATAGATATCAGAAGCAGGAGAAGAAAGAGAACAAAACAGAAGTCTATCACAGACGGCCTCGGAAAGACTCTCTTGATGGAATTATAAAACATGCAATAGTCAAATTATTAAATATTTTGACCAAAGGGGAAAACTGCAAGAGAGAAGAACCAAGTCACATATGAAGGCAGGCTCATCAAAATTTTACAAGTTCTAAAAGATCACAGATACTGATCCAGAGCATTATGTCCAGCAAATCTATCCATTGTAATCAAAGGAGAAAGCAAAACTTTCCATGAGGAGGATTCGGCAAGATGGCAGCACCGGGACAACTCTCCTTCTGACCAGCAGCACAGCAGGATCGGCACAGTGACCAGCAGTCAGAACTCGCAGCCCTAAAACACAAGTGATTGTGTTTCCCAGGTGAGGATACTCCATGGTGGGGGGGTTCAATCAGCTTCAACTCACCCAGCTAAACTGTGGAAGAGATCCCAGTTCTACCAAGAGCTTGGTCGCCAGCCCAGAGCCACACGCCACGTGCTCTGATCATTGTCCCAAACTGAACTGTGGACACCACAACATCGCAAGACTGCGATTTCCAGTCGAGAGATGACCCCATGGTGCAGGAAACGATTGGGACCAACCTTAGGTCACCCAGACATTGCCTGGAAAAGAGCCAGCATTCCGCAGGCACCCAGGAGCCAGCCCAGAGCCAGAGTTGGGGACCCAGTGCCAGTACAGAGTCCTGCCTCTGCACCTGACTCGCTGCCCCAGATAGAACAGTAGGCCCCAGGGCACCAGAGACTGAGTTTCTCTGTCTGGTGCAAACCCACAGGGAGGGGAACAGCTGGTCTGATCTCAGAGCACTCAGCCAATACCACCATCAAGAAAAGGTCTTGGGAAAAATTACCCAGTTTCGGCAGATGCGCAAGCACCCAATCGCCAGAAAGGCAGAAAGGCAGAGCCACACATGTCTGTGCCTGCGGGTTCTACTCACTATCACAGACAGAACAGCTGACCCCAAAGCTAAGACTGGGTGTCCCTGTCAGGAGGAAACCCCACAGCCAGGGTATCATCAGGTCCAATGCTCAGGACACCCAGCTCCAGAAGACTTTCTGGATTCTCACAGACTCTAGGCTCTACCCTTCTACTGCAGGCATGATCGAAGTGCCCACCTGCCATTATTGAGTACCTCTAGGGCACTGGGACACACAGTTGCATCCTCAGACCTACAAAAGCCAGAGAGCCATTACAGCAGCCCTCAGATACTGCTCCAAGGTTCAACCAGTTATCCCTAGCTAAACTGACAAAACTGTGGGAATCCCTGGTTCTTCAAGAGGGCTGCACCCAACAATTACACCTTAAGAGCAATAACTGCTGCTCACTAAATTCAGAGCAAGAAACCCAGCAGCAGGGAGCCATCATTATGACCTCTCCTGATGAGAGGAGAACCTTCCTGAATACCACAGTTACCACACAGGTCCATACACCTGACGTGAACTGTGACGATTCCTGAGAAGTACCACTACTCAGTTGACCATACCCAAAAAGCAGAGAACTTCAGAACCCCTCCAAGTGGATTCTCCCCACCCCAGGACCCAGCAGGCACCAAAAATTAACAGACAACACCTCGGACAGAGAGATGGGTAGAGGCCAGTAAAAAAGCACAACCAACAAAAGGCAAAGCAATATGGCATCCCCAGAACCCAGTTATCCAGGGACAAGTAGCCCTAGACACCCTGGAAAGTGAAAATCAAGAAGATGACCTTACATCTATGCTTATGAAGAGGGTAATGGAGGAAGCAAATAAAATTCATAAAGAATTAGGGGAAGATATAATAAAACATATTATGGCCATCTGTAAAGAAATACAAGAAAATGTAGCCAAACAGATTGTGGCATTCAGAGAGGAAATAATTAAATCACTGAAAGAAATAAAAAAAAAGAGGATTGTTCAAACAAACAGCTGAAGGAATTGAAGGAAAAACAGAAAAATACTGTCAGACAGGTGAAGGAAATCAACAAAACAGTTCAAGATCTGAAGATACAATTGGAAAAATTAAAGAAAACAAAAAATGGAGGAAATCATGGAAAGGGAGGACCTGGGAAAGAAAACAGGAACTACAGAGATAAGCATAACCAACAGACTACAAGAGATGGAAGAAATAATCTCAGGTGTGGAAGATACAATGGAAGAAATAGATGTATTCGTCAAAGAAAATAATAAATCTAAAAAATTCCTGACACAAACCATCCAAGAAATCCAAGACAACATAAAAAACAAAACCTAAGAATAATAGAAATAGAGGAAAAAGAAGATTCCCTCCTTCAAGGCCCAGAAAATATTTTCAACAAAATCATTGAAGAAAATTTCCCCACCTTAAAGGGAAGGCCTATAAGAATGCAAGAGGCCTACAGAACACCTAATAAATTGGACCAGGAAAGAAAATCCTCCCACCACATAATAATCAAAACAGTAAGCATACAGAACAAAGAAAAAATACTAAAAGCTGCAAAGGAAAAGGGCCAAGTAACGTATAATGGCAAACCCATCAGAATCACACCTGACTTCTCCACAGAAACTATGAAAGCCAGAAGAGCCTGGGTGGATATCATGCAGACCCTAAGAGAACACAGATGTCAGCCTAGGCTACTGTACCCAGCAAAACTCTCAGTCCTCATAGACAGAGAAAACACGATATTCAACGACAAAAGCAAATTTCAACAATACCTACACACAAATCCAGCATTACAGAAGATACTAGAAGGAAAAATACAACCCAAGAAAACTAACTACTTTCAAGAAAACACAGGAAATAAATAAGCTCACTTACAAATAAACAAAATAAAAAGTAGCCAAACACACAAACACACTACCATAGCCAACATCAATATCAAAGGATCTAATAGCCACTGGTCATTAATCTCCTTCAACATCAATGGACTCAATTCTCCAATAAAAAGACACAGACTAACAGAATGGATGCGTACACAAGACCGAACAATCTGTTGTATACAAGAAACACACCTAAATCACAAAGATAGACATTAGATGAGAGTAAAGGGCTGGAAGACAGTTTTCCAAGCAAATGGACCCAAGAAACAAGCAGGAGTAGCCATTATAATATCTAATAAAATAGATTTTCAACCAAAATTAATCAAATTGAGATAGAGAAGGACACTTCATACTCATCAAGGGAAAAATCCACCAGGAAGATATCACAATCCTGAACATCTATGCCCCAAATGCAAGGGCACCCACATTTGTAAAAGAAACTTTAATAAAATGTAAACCAAACATAGACTCCCCACACATTAATAGTGGGAGAGTTCAACACCCCACTCTCAACAAAGGACCAGTCAACAAAACAGAAATTAAAAAAAGAAACAATAACTCTGACAGAGGTCATGAATCAAATGGACCTCATCTACAGAACCTTTCACCCAAACACAAAAGAAATTACTTTCTTCTCAACACTTCGTGTAACCTTCTCCAAAATAGACCATATAGTTGGTCATAAAGCAAGGCTGAACTGATACAAGAAGATTGAAATAATCCCTTGTATCCTATCTGATTACCATGGAATAAAGCTGGACCTCAATGACAAAAATAGCAAAGGCCTACAAACACATGGAAACTGAACAACTTGCTACTAAATGACAGCTGGGTTAGAGAAGAAATAAAGAAAGAAATTAAAGACTTCCTAGAATTCAATAAAAATGAAGGCACAACGTACCCAAACCTATGGGACACAATGAAAGCAGTGCTAAGAGGAAAGTTCATAGCACTAAGTGACTTCAAGAAGAAATTCAAAATATCTCATGCCAGCAACTTAATGGCTCACTTAAAAGCCCTAGAAAAAATAGAAGCAGACACACCAGAGAGGAGTAGACAGCTGGAAATAATCAAACTCAGGGCTGAAATCAATCAATTAAAAACAAATAAGACAATTCAAAGAATCAATGAAAACAAGACCTGGTTCTTTGAGAAAATCAACAAGATAAACAAACCTTTAGCCAAACTAAATAAAAGGCAGAGAGACACTATCCAAATCAAAACATAAAAAAGGAAAAGGGGCACATAACCACAGACACTGAAGAAATCCAAACAATAATTAGGTCTTACTTTAAAAGCCTATATGCCACAAAAATTTGAAAATCTAAATGAAATGGACAATTTTCTTCACTGATTCCACATGCCAAAGCTGAATCAAGACCAGGTAAATCAATTAAATAGTCGTATATCCCCTAAGGAAATGGAAGCTGCCATCAAAAGTCTACCATGCAAAAAAAAAAAAAAAAAAAAAAAAAAGCCCAGGACTAGATGGATTCTACCAGACCTTCAATGAAGAGGTAACACCAATACTCTTCAAACTTTTCCACAAAATAGAAACAGAAGGAACACTATCAAACTCATTCTATGAAGCCACAGTCACCTTGGTACCTAAATCTCACAAAGACCCAACAAAGAAAGAGAATTTTAGGCCAATTTCCCTCATGAACATCAATGCAAAAATACTCAACAAAATACTTGCAAACCGAATCCAAGAACACATCAAAGATAACATCCACTATGACCAAGTAAGCTTCATCCCAGGCATGCAGGGGTGGTTCAACATACGGAAATCCATCAATGTAATCCACCACATAAACAAACTGAAGGAGAAAAACCACATGATCATCTCCTTAGATGCTGAAAAGGCATTTAACAAAATCCAACATCCATTCATGTTTAAAGTCTTACAGAGATCAAGGATACAAGGCACGTACCTAAACATAGTAAAGGCAATATACAGTAAGCCTATAGCCAATATCAAACTGAATGGAGAGAAACTTAAATAAACGCCATTGAAATCAGGGACAGGGCAAGGCTGCCCACTCTCTCCATATCTCTTCAACATTGTTTTTGATGTCCTTGCTAGAGCAATAAGACAAATGAAGGAGATGAAAAGGATACAAATTGGAAAGGAAGAAGTCAAATTATCACTATTACAGATGATATGATATCATGAGTGACCCCAAAAAATCTACCAGGGAACTCACAACAGTTAATTAACACCTTCAGCAAAGTGGCTGGATACAAAATTAACTCAAAAAAATCAGTAGTCCTCCTGTATACAAAAGACAACAGGGCTGAGAAAGAAATTAGGGGAAAAAAAAAACCCCTTCACAATAGCCACAAATGACATAAAGTACTTTGGTGTAATCCTAACCAAGCAAGTAAAAGCCTTGTATGAGAAAAAATTTCAAGTCTCTGAAGAAAGGATTAGAAGAAGATACCAGAAGATGGAAAGATCTCCCATGCTCATGGCCTGGCAGGATTAACATAGTAAAAATGGCCATTTTACCAAAAGCAATCTACAGATTCAATGCAATTCTCATCAAATTACCAACACAATTCTTTACAGACCTGGAAAGAAAAATTCTCACCTTCATATGGAACAACAAGAAACCCAGAATTGCCAAAACAATTCTCTACAGTAAAAGATCTTCAGGAGGTATCTCCATCCCTGATCTCAAGCTGTACTATAGAGCAACAATACTAAAAACTCCATGGTACTGGCATAGAAACAGAATGGTGGATCAATGGAATCGAATAGAAGACCCTGACATACATCCACACACTTATGGACACCTGATCTTTGACAAAGATGCTGAAACCATTCATTGGAAAAAAAGACAGCATCTTCAACAAATGGTGCTGGTCTAACTGGATGTCTACATGTAGAAAAATGCAAATAGATCCATACTTATCACCCTGCACAAAACTGAAGTACAAGTGGATCAAAGACCTCAACATAAAACCAGACACATTAAATCAGCTAGAAAAAAAAAGTGGGGAATACCCTAGAATTCATTGGTACAGGAGAAAACTTCCTGAACAGAACACCAACAGCACAGGCTCTAAGAGCAACAATCAATAAATGGGACTTCATGAAACTGAAAAGGTTCTGTAAAGCAAAGGACACACGTCAGAACAAAATGACTGCCTACAGATTGGGAAAGGATCTTCATCAACCCTTTATCTGACAGAAGACTAATATTCAGTATATATAAAGAACTCAAGAACTTAAACAGCAACAAATTAAGTAATCCAATTAAAAAATGGAGTACGGAGCTAAACAGAGAATTCTCAATAGAGGAATATCAAATGGCAGAGAAACTCTTAAAGAAATGTTCAACATCCTTAGTCATAAGGGAAATACAAATCAAAATGACCCTAAGATTTAACCTTACACCCATCAGAATAGCTAAGATCAAAAACTCAAATGACAACACATGCTGGAGAGGTTGTGGAGAAAGGGGAAACTTCCTCCACTGCTGGTGGGAATGTAAACTTGTACAACCACTCTGGAAAGCAATCTGGCGCTTCCTCAGACAACTAGGAATAGTGCTTCCTCAAGACCCAGCTATACCTCTCCTAGGCATATACCCAAAAGAAGCTCAAGTACACAATAAGGACATTTGCTCAACCATGTTTGTAGCAGCCTTATTTGTAATAGCCAGAAGCTGGAAACAGCCCAGATTCCCCTCAACTGAAGAAGTGATGCACAAATTGTGGTATATCTACACAATGGAATTTTACTCAGCAATAAAAAACAAGGAAATCATGAAATTTGCAGGTAAATGGTGGGATCTGAAAAAGATCATCCTGAGTGAGCTATCCCAGAAGCAGAAAGATGCACACGGTATATACTCACTCATACAGACATATAAGATAAACTTGCTAAAATCTGTACACTTAAAGAAACTAATTAAGAGGGAGGACTCTTGCTAAAATGCTCAATTCCTATCCAGAAAGGTAAAGAGGATGAACATCAGAAGAAGGAGAAAGGAGGGAACAAGTCAGGAGCCTGACAGAGGACCTCTGAAAAGCTCTGCCCTGCAGACTATCAATGCAGATGCTGAGACTTATGGGCAACCTTTGGGCAGAGTGCAGGGAATCTTAGGAAAGAAGTGGGAAACAGTAAGATCTGGAGAGGACAGGAACTCCACAAGGAGAGCAACAGAACCAACAAATCTGAGCACAGGGGTCTTTCCTGAGACTGATCCTCCAACCAAAGACTATGCATGGAGATAGCCTAAGACCCCTGCACAGATGTAGCCCATGGCAGTTCAGTGTCCAAGTGGGTTCCATTGTAATAGGAACAGGGACTGTCTCTGACATGAACTGATTGGCCTGCTCTTTAATTACCTGCCCCTGAGGGGGAAGCAGCATTACCAGGCCACAGAAGAAGACAATGCAGCCACTCCTGATGAGACCTAATTGACTAGGATCAGAAGGAAGGAAACGAAGACCTCCCCTATCAGTGGACTTGGGGATGGGCATGCATGCAGAGGGTGGAGGTAGGGAGGGATTGGGATGGTAGGAGGGAGGGAACCACAGGGGGGATACAAAGTGAATAAAGTGTAATTAATAAAGAATTAAAAAAAACTTTCCATGATAACAAAAGTTTAAAGGAATTTATGGCCACTGATAAAGCTCTGCAGAGGATATTGGAAGGAGTACTTAGGTCTAAAGAGAAGGATAAAGAACAAGACAGCATACAGAATAAATTCATAATCACAAAAAGTTAATCAAAAGAGATCTAAAGTTACAGAAATTAATACACTATTTGACAAGGACTCTTAATATTAGTGATCTCTGTTCCCTAGTAGAGACACACAGATGAACAGGTTGGATTAGAAAAAAGAACATTCTTTTTGTTGCCTCTAAGATACATACCTCCTCACCAATAATAGATTAAGCTATCTTTCAGAGGAGATTTCTCTGAAACTTTGCTATACACTTGCTTAAAATTGTCATGGCTGGCCTTGTTTGCTATTCTAAGGAAGGAACCCCCTCCCTGCCTCTGCCTGAAGACCGAATGTCCTGAGCCCCTCCTCCACAGACTTCAGAGGATCTACAGAGAGAATCTACAGAAGACTTCTTGTTTCCAGATAAATCAGCCAGCCATATAACTTGCTCTGCAGTCTCTTCCTCTATTGGTCTTCATGACCTGCACAGACATTACCAAGACTGGCGTGTAGGCTCATCTCATATGAGCACTAAAAGGTCTAGCATGTCCTGCTCCAAAGCCATAACGCAGATACAAGTCTTTTATTTGTTCTCTCTCTCCCTCTCTCTCTCTCTCTCTCTCTCTCTCTCTCTTTACAACTCTCTAGTTTCTCATTAGGGCTGTGTGTCATTAGTAGATCGATCTCCAAAGACAACCAAAGGCTTCGTTCAATTTGAATCTTGCTCAGTGAATCTTAATTACTAATGAATACTGAGCTGTCTATGAGTTGATTTCCCTGATTAGGTTAACAACTAATAATGTGTGATAGGTCCTAATGCACATGGTAAGACCCCTGAGAAGTGCAGCAAGGAGGCTGTGATAGATCAACCACATGCCTACGGAGAGCCATGCTCATAGAGAAGCATGTGGCTAACAGAAGTGGCTGCACATTGCATAACTCAGAAGATTTACACTATTAAGCCCATGGACTGGGACAAAACATTAATGTGATTAACTAGGAATCTTTGACTAGCAAGTTGATGACTGATTTATAAAATAGGTCAAGTCATGCTATAAGACACTCAGTTGCTTAATAGGTACCTGTTCTAATGCTCTCTGGACACAAGCAAACTTCCCGAAATAGATACTTGGAATACTGAGAAGTTAAACTTTGATTAGCTTTATTCATATAAGCTTTATTTTTCTAAATGTAAATTATTTGGCAATACATTTTACTTTGGACTCACTTTAAAATACATTGGGCATGTTGATTTCTATTACTTCAATCCCAGTAGTTAGAATTCTTTTCCAGAGCCACTCCTGTTTCTGAAATTAGAGTGGATTTCAACTCCCAGACACTCACCAAGTTCAAAGGAGGGGTGCCACCTGGTGGAAAGCACTAACATTTATTTTCATCACGTACCATGTCGAAGTAAGCCTCTTTTTTTTTTTTCTGCTTTCTTTTAAATAAATTGATTTGCTTTGAATCTGTAGATTGCTTTTGGCAGGATGGCCGTTTTCACGATGTTAATCCTACCAATCCATGAGCATGGGAGATCTTTCCATTTTCTGATATCTTCTTCAATTTCTTTCTTCAGAGACTTGAAGTTTTTTGTGTTTTTTTGTTTTTTGGTTTTTTTTTTTTTTCCAAACAGGTCTTTCACTTGCTTGGTTAGAGTCACACCAATGTACTTTATTAGTGGCTATTGTGAAGGGTGTAGTTTCCCTAATTTCTTTCTCAGCCCTTTCATCTTCCTCTTCCATATAATGATTTTTTTTTTTTAGTTAATTTTGTATCCAGCCACTTTGCTGAAGGTGTTTATTAGCTGAAGGAGTTCTCTGGTTGAATTTTTGGTGTCACTCATGTATACTACCATATTATCTGCAAATAGTGATATTTTGACTTCTTCCTTTCCGATTTATATCCCCTTGATCTCCTTTAGATCTCCTTTATTACTTTAGCTAGGTCTTCAAGTACTATGTTGAAGAGATATGGAGAGAGTGGTCAGCCTTGCCTTGTCCCTCATTTCAGTGGGATTGATTTAAGTTTCTCTCCATTTATTTTGATTTGGCTATAGGCTTGCTGTATATTGTCTTTACTATGTTTAGATATGTGCCTTGTATCTCTGAATTCTCCAAGACTTTAAATATGAATGGGTGTTGGGTGTCAAATGCTTCTTCAGCATCTAAGGAGGTGATCATGTGGTTTTTCTCCTTCAGTTTGTTTATATGTTAGATTACATTGATGGATTTCTGTATCTTGAACCACCCCTGCATGCCTGGGATGAAGCCTACTTGGTCTTGGTAGATGATATCTTGTATGTGTTCTTGGGTATGGTATATACTCACTTATAAGTGGATAATAGACATATAATGTAGGATAATCATACTAAAATCTGTACACCCACAGAAGCTAAGCAAGAAGGAGGACCCTGGGTAAGATGATCAATCTTCACTCAGAAAGGCAAATGGGACAGACATCAGAAGAGGGAGAAAACAGCAAACATGACAGGAACCTACCATATAGGGCCTCTGAAAGACTCTACCCAGCAGTATATCAAAGCAGATGCTGAAACTCATAGCCAAACTTTGGGCAGAGTACATGGAATCTTATGAAAAATGGAGAGATGAAAGACCTGGAAGGGACAGAAGCTCCACAAGGAGAGCAACAGAACCAAAAAAATCTGGACACCAGTTGTCTTTTCAGAGACTGATACTCCAACCAAGCACCATTCAGGGAGAAAACCTAGAACCCCTGCACAGATGTAGCCCATGGCAGCTCAGTGTCCAAGTGGGTTCCCTAGTAAGTGCAACAAGGGCTGTCTCTGACAGGAACTCAGAGCTGGCTCTTTGATCACCTTCCCCAGAGGGGGCAACAGCCTTAGCAGACCATAGAGGAAGACCATGCAGCCAGTCCTGATGAGACCTGATAAGCTAAGATCAGATGGAAGGGGAAGAGGACCTCCCCTACCAGGACTGGGGGAGGGGCAGGGGAAAAGAAGAGGGAGGGAAGGTGGGACTGGGAGGGGATGAGAGTGGGGGCTACAGCTGGAATACAAAGTGAATAAATTGTAATTAATTAAAAAATATAAAAGAAAATGAATAAATAAATTGATTTACTTTCTGTTACTTAACAGTTATTACTATTGTATCAAAAAAGTTTATTTGGATATATAATATGGTTAACCCTAAAGAAAACCTGTCTTTTCATAATAATTAGAAAAGAGAGAAGGGTGAGTGGAGGGCCATGGACCATAGCAAAGGCCCGGCAATGAACTTACCTACTCTTCTAGAGGAGGTAATTTCAAGGTTTCCCTTAACTAACATCACTGTTTTTCAAACAGATCAAATCCAGCTCCTAGAACACAAGGTCAGTGGCACAAAATTGTATTCTATTTTGTCCTGAAGAAGTATGAATCAGGAGGAAAGGAAATTAGAAATGTTTTTCATTAATTAATTTATTTATTTACTTTACATCCCAATTGAAACTTCCCTTCTCTACTTTCCTTCCAGTCCCTCCCTTTTCCCTCTGCTCTTCTCCCCTCCTCTTCTCTCCCCTCCACTCCCCTCTGCTTAAGCCCCCTCCCTTTCTTCTCAGAGAAGGGGACACCTCTTACAGATATCAACATAGGACTGGCATATCTATTAGGACTGGGCATAACTTCTTCTATTGAGGCTAGACAAGGCTGTCCAGTTAGGGGAAAGGGATTCAAAGGCAGGCACCAGAGTCAGGGACATCCCCTGCTCCTGCTATTAGATGTCCCCACAGAAGGACCAAGCTGTACTTCTGTTACATATATGTGGGGTCCTAGATAAGTCCCATGGATGCTCTCTGGTTGGTGGTTCAGTCTCTGTGAGCTCCTATGGATCCAGGTTAGTTGATTTATAGGTTTTCTTGTGGTGTTCTTGACCTTTAGGCTCTTTTCAGTCCTCCCTCTATCTCTTCCGTAAGATTCCCCTAGCTCAGCCTAATGTTCGGCTGTGGGTCTCTGTACCTATTTTCATCTGCTGCTGGGTGAAGCCACACAGATGACTGTTATGTTAGCCTTCGGTCTACAAGTATAGCAGAATATTATTAAGTGGTAAGATTTTCTCAAGGCAGACAAATAAATTTGGGCCAGTCTTTGGTTGGCTGTGTCGAAGGTTGTGTGTGGATCGGTGCCACCCCTCTACTGGAAGTCCCACCTAGCTACAGGAGGTGGCCACTTAGGCCTTTATATCCACTGCTACTACTAGTCTCAGCCAGGGTCAGCACAGACTCCCAGGAAACTCCCAACACCCCATTCCTGCCAGCCAGTCCCAGGGATTCCCCCTTCCCACAGTAATTTCCATTCTATCCCCCAGAGCTCTCCCCTTTCCCCACACCTTATCCCCACCTCTGTTCTACTCCCAACCCCCTCTATGACCCAGGCCCCTCCCTCCATCTACTTCAGATGTCTATTTTATTTCCCCTTCTGGATGATATTTAAGCACCCTCCCTTGGTTCTTCCTTGCTTCTTTGGGTCTGTGGATTTACAGCTAATACCCTGTACTTTACAGCTAATATCCACTATAAGTGAGTACATACTATGTGTGTCCTTCAGGGTATGGGTTACCTCACTCAGGATGTTTTTTAGTTTCATCCATTTGCCTGCAAGTTGCACGATGTCCTTGTTTTTTGATTGCTGAGTAGTATTTCATTGTGTAAATGTACCACATTTTTTTTTTATCCATTCTTTGGTTAAGGAACATCTAAATTGTTTCCAGTTTCTTTATTGTTACAAATAAAGCTGCAATGAATATAGCTTTCTTTCCTCATTATGTGGTGGCACATCTTTTGGGTGTATGCCCAGTTGTGTTGTAGCTGTGTCTTGATGTAGAACTGTTCACACTTTTCTGAGAAAGTGCCAGATTGATTTCCACAGTGTTTGTACAAGTTTGCACTCTAACCAACAATGGAGGACGGTTCCCTTTACTTCACATCCTTGTCAACTTGGGCTGTTCCTGGAGTTTTTGATCTTAGCCATTCCAAGAAGTGTAAGATGGAATCTCAGAGTCATTTCAATTTTTATTTTTCTGGTGACTAAGAACAGTTGAACATTTCTTTAAGTGCTTCTTAGCTATTAGAGATTCTTCTGTTGAGAATTCTTGGTTTAGCCCTGTACCCCATTTTTTAATTGGGTTATTTAGTTTGTTGTTTAATTTCTTGTGGTCTTTATATATTTTGGATATTAACCCTCTGTTGGAGGTGAGGTTGGTGAAGATTTCTTTCCATTCTGTAGGCTGCCATTTTGTCCTGTTGACAGTGTTCTTTGCCTTACAGAAACTTTTCAGTTTCATCAGGTCCCTTTTATTAATTTCTGCTGTTAGTACCTAAGCTGTTGGTGTTCTGTTCAGGAAGTTGTCTCCTGTATCAATGCTTTCAAGGCTAATCTCCTCTTTTTCTTCTGTTCAATTTAGTGTATGCACTTTTATGGTGAGGTCTTTCATCTTCTTGGGCTTCAGTTTTATGCAGGGTGATAAATATGGATCTATTTTCATTCTTTGACATGCTGACATCCATTTAGGCCAGGACCAGTTGATGAAGATTCTTTCTTTTTTCAATTTATGATTTTGACTCTTTTGTCAAAAATCAAGTGTCCGTAGGTATGTAGCTTTATTTCTGGATCTGCAATTCGATTCTCTTGATCAACTTGTCTGTTTTAATGCCAATGACATGCCGTTTTTATTACTATTGCTCTGTAGTTCAGCTTGAAATCAGGGTGGCAATACCTCCAGAAGTTCTTTTCTTGTACAGGATTGTTTTAGTTAGTTATCCTGTTTTTTTTTGTTTTTTTTTTTTCCATATAAAGTTAAGAATTGCTCTTTCATGGTCTGTAAAAAATGTTGTTAGAATTTTAATGGGAATTGCATTAGATCTGTAGATTGCTTTTGGTAAGATGGCCATTTTTTTCTACATTAATCCTACAGCTCCATGAGCATGAGAGATCTTTCCATCTTCTGATATCTTCTTCAGTTTCTTTTCTCGGAAGCTTAAAGTTCTTGTCATACAAGTTTTTCATTTGCTTGGTTAGAGTTATACCAGAATATTTTATATTATTTGTGTCTATTGTGAATGGGTGTTGTTTTCCTAATTTCTTTTTCAGCCTGTTTGTCATTTGTATAAAGGAGGGCTACTAATTTTTTAATTAATTTTGTATCCAGACACTTTGCTGATAGTGTTTATTAGCTGTAGGAGTTCTCTGGTAGAATTTTTGGGGACATTTATGTATACTATCATGTCATCTGGGAAAAGCAATACTTGGGACTTCTTCCTTTCCAAGTTATAGTCTCTTAATCTCCTTTAGTTGTCTTATTGCTCTAGCTAAAACTTCAAGAACTATATTGCACAGATATGGAGATAGTGGGCAGCCTTGTCTTGGGTTATTTTTTAAAATCTGTTTTATTTACGTTTCTTATATCTCTTCCTCCCTTCTCCACTCCAATCCCTTCCAACACCTCAACACTGAGTAGGAGAGAAAAAAGTTTAGTGGGGAGAAGGAGCATCATTTTTCTTAGGTACTTCCTGGTGAGGGTTCTCCAGTTCCTTGTGGAAAGTCCATTCTTTGTTTCAGGATATCTCCAACTTCTTCTTACCCAATTGTATCATCAGCAACACAAGCAGCAAGGGTAGACACCAGCAGCCTTCTTTCTCGAGTCTCTCTCAACACTCTCTGTGCTTTGGCCTTTATTTCCTCTCAGAGTCCTTAGAATTAAACTATCTTCATCTGGGAAAGAGCCCCTCTCAGAGCCTGCATAAGGCAAATGGTTCTCTGCTGTGGACAATCTGAATCAGTCCCATATCTTATACCTGTATTCAAGACAAAAACATGTTTAAATCCACAACATTGCCTTGCCCCAGATTTTAGTGGAATTGCTTTAACTTTCTCTCCATTTAATTTGATATTGGCTATTGCCTTGCTATATATTGCCTTTATTGTGTTTACATATATACCATGTACCCCTGATTTCTCCAAAACTTTAACATTTAAAGGATGCTGGGATTTTTTTAAGGCCTTTCCAGCATCTATTGTAATGATTGTGCTTTTTTTTTTTCCTTCAGTTTGTTTATATGGTGAATTATGTTGATGGCTTTTCATATATTAAACCACCCCTGTATCCCTGGTATGAAGCCATTTGATCATGGTGGATGATGTTTGTTGGATTCAGTTTGCAAATATTTTATTGAGTATTTTTGCATCAATGTTCATGAGGTAAACTGGTCTGAAATTCTCTTTATTTCTTGGGTCTTTGTGTGATTTAGGTATTAGTGTGACTGTGACCTCGTAGAATGAGTTCAGCAATGATCCTTCTTTCTGTTTTGTGTAAGTTTGATGAATATTGGTATTAGTCTTCTTTGAATGTCTGGTAGAATTCTGTGTTAAAACTACCTAGGCCAGGGCTTCTTTTGTTCGGTTGGTTTTGGCTTTGGCTAGGAGAATTTTAATGAGTGCTTCCATTCCTTTGGGGTTATAGGACTATTTAAATTGTTTGTTTGATCTTGATTTAACTTTAGCAAGTAGTATCTATGACGAAAATAATCTATTTTATTTAGATTTTCCAATTTTGTGGAGTACAGACTTTTGAAATAAAACCTACTGATTCTTTGGATTTCCTCGGTGTTTGTTGTTTTGTCTGCCTTTTCATTTCTGATTTTGTTAATTTGGATACTGTCTCTCTCTGCCTTTCAGTTAGTTTGGCTAAAGGTTTGTGTGTCTTGATTTTGTAGATTCTTTGTATTGTTCTCTTTGTTTCTAATTTATTTCATCTCTGAGTTTGATTATTTTCTATGTTTCTTGGGCATGCTTGCTTCTTTTTGTTCTAGAGCTTTAAGGTGTGCCATTAAATTGCTAGCATGAGAACTCTCCAAGTTCTTTATAAAGACACTTAGTGCTATGAACTTTCCTCTTAGCACTGCTTTTATTGTGTCTCATAATTTTGAGTATGTTGTTCATTCATTTTCATTAAATTCTAAAAAGTCTTCCATTTGTTTCTTTATTTTTTCTTTGGCCCTCTGGTCATTGAGTAGAGAGTTATTCAGTTTCCATAAGGTTCTAGGCTTCAGTTGTTGTTGAAGTCCAGCTTCAATCCATGGTGGTCTGATAAGATATAGGGAGTTATTTCCATTTTTTTGTATCTATTGAGGCTGACTTTGGGACTAAGTATATGGACAACTTGGAGACAGATGCTTTATTAATGCTCATGATTTAATTTTTCATATTCCAAGTAAAGACACTAGTTAAAAAGATAGATCAATTCAGTTTGAAGACTGTAAGCATCCTTTAATAACGTTTACATTGTTCTCTAATAGTGCATTATTAAAACTGTAAGGATGAAGCTACTAAGTAAAATACTTTAGAAATAATCATAAATGAGATTGGTCTGAAGTCCTCTTTCTTTGTTGGTTCTTTGTGCAGTTTAGGTATCAACATGACCGTGGCCTCATAGAATGAGTCTGGTAATGTTCTCTCTGTTATTATTTTGTGGAATAATTTGAAAAGTATTGGTGTTAGCTCTTCCTTGAAGGTCTGGTGGAAGTCTGTACTGAAATCATCTGGCTCCAACTCATAGCCAAACTTCAGGTAGAGTGCTGGAAGAAGAGGGGAATAGAAAGGACTGGAGGGGACAGGAACTCCACAAGGAGAACAATAGAGCCAAATAAAATACATGGGCCCAGGGGGACCTGCAGAGACTGATACTCCAACTAAAGACCACGCATGGAGAGGACCTAGACCCCCTATTCAAAGAAAGCCCAATGGCTGCTCAGTTTCCAAGTAGGTTCCCTAGTAAGGAGTACAGTGGCTGTCTCTGACATGAACTCATTGGCTGGCTCTTTGATCACCTCCCCCTGGCAGGTGCAGCCTTGCCAGGGCACAGAGGAAGATAATGCAGCCAGTCCTAATGAGACCAGATAGGCTAAGGTAAGATAGAACGGGAAGAGGTCCTCCCCTATCAGGGAACTAGGGAAAGGGCATAGGAGAAAAGAGGAAGGGTGAGTGGGACTGGGCAGAGACTGCACCGCAACTAGGATACAAAGTGAATAAATTGTAATAAATAAATACATACATAAAATTAAATTTAAAAAGAAATAATCATTTTATGTAGAATAAAACATGGGAGAGGGACATGGAAATCACAAGAAAAGGAGGAAGATAAGATAAGCTGAGAAAATAAAAGATCATTAAGGAACATCAAGACAAGAAAAGTAAAAGAATGGGTGAGAAAGGGAAGCAGAAAAAGGAGGGAAAATAGGGAGAGGAAGGGTTGTCAATAGCTGCCTCACCCCTATGGCTGCTTATAGTTCTCATGGCAATATTCAAATCATTGTCAGCATCTCAGAAGAGAAAGAGGTGCAGAAGCACTCCTACCGAATCAGTTCATGGCTCAACTGCTGAAAAATAGGGTAAAAATAATAATACAGTGGATGAGGTCTGCATACAAAAGTTCATTTGTACTTAATGGGCAAGTTGTGTAGATGCCTTAAACCCCGGTTTCCCCGCATAATAATCAGATAATGGTAGCTGAATTCTAAATTTCTCTCTCACTTACAACCACTTCTATCTGTAACTACCAGTTAATTATCTCCATTTATTTTATCCCCTGATACCTATCCATTAAAACTCTAATTTTGCATAAAGGTAAAAGCTTTTATGACGGGATGAAAAAGAAGGCCAAGGAGATTTCAGATGATGTCAACAAAAATCTAGTAGGAAAGAGAATAACCATCTGTCCCTCATCAGACACAAATATGGTCTGGAAAATAATCGTACTTTAGAAATCAGCTTATTGCTGCCAAGCAAAGCCATGCAGGGATATTGTTCTTTGACTCATACTCATTTATCTCATAAGATAAGATAAAGCCTACTCGGATTCTGAGTACCTGTCTCCTGGCATCATATTCTGATGATTCCTAATCATTCGCATTTTACATTTACAGGTTTCACCAGCATAAAAAAAAAAAAGACACAATTTCATCTAAATATTTTACCTTCAATTTTTTTCCTCTTCCAAGAGAGCTAAGTCTCATGCAAAATGGTATTTCATGGATTTCACAGAAAGCTCTGATTTTCATTGTGTTAAAACATTTAACCACTTAAGTTTTCACTAGTTCTAATTAAACGGCATTGCTTAGAGCTGCTTCTGACCCGAACTATACCACCTCTCCAGTTTATCTCACCCATTGTCACTTGCATCATTGCAGTAATTTAGTGAGAATACAACTCACTGCATATTCACATATCTAACAGGAAGAAGTCAATCGTAGGGGTAACAAGGTTGAACAAATATCAACTGAGAATTTTACCTTAATGAAGGCTCATTCATCTATGTGGACTAAAATTCATATAAGCTAATAGGTGTTTATTTATAAAAAACAAAGAATAGCTGAAAAAAAAGAGAGAGTTTGACATCACAGAACATAATTAGCAAACATTGTAAAGGTGGGGGGCTTTTTGTAAAAAAAAATGAATTCCTACTTAGAGTAAACGATTGTTTCCTGTCCAATCTCAGTAAGTGGTATAGAAAAAAATGTCATGATCTATCCCTCCATATACTCTGCAATGATTGGAGCCACGGGGTCTGAACATCATCTGGCATAAGAGAAATTCAATCATGCAAAATCCTGACCCTTCTTCCATCTGCAGCAGGTCATGAGTGGTCCAGAGTCCAAGGAGCCAGAGTTACATGTGTGTGGATTACCATTGTGGTGAGTGGAGGGAGCAATCATTTATCTATCTATTCATTTATTTGTTTGTTTGATTTGTTTGTTTTCATTCACTTTACAGCCTGATCACAGTACCCCTATCTTCTGTTCTCCCAGTCCCACCCTCACACACACACCCTTCTTCTCTTAGGACTCCAGCATCTTTAAGCATACCTAAGGACACACTGTATTTCTTCTCTCATCAACTGTCTTTTCTTGTGTCCCACCCACTAAGAAGGACTATAGAAAGTCAAACGTTGACCTAGCATGTCTTCTTGGCTACAAAGTTGCCAAGGTATTTTTATAAAAGGACAGCCCTAAGAAATTTCTGACCAGTGATGAATTTACTCTGCTACAACTGATAGAGCAGAGAAGCCACCAACTTGATGCCAAAACGTATTGAGTTTTATTACACTAAAAACCACCTTGATAGCTTAGATACTTGCAAAGTTTCAGTATAGTAGAGTTTCATAGGCATCTTTTGTTCCCAAATTATACACATCTAGATTCTAGAATCTGTTCTATGACCTTTTCCTAAATAGTAATTGTAACTACATAAAGTATTCCACATGAAACATACTCTAATTAAATAGTTCTACTTTAACAACACTAAAATTTTAAGTAGTTTAAAAAGTAAATATTAAGAATATTAATAAATATTAAAATAATTAGAACAAATAAATAGTAAAAAATTTAATTTAGGAATTATTATGACTACATGCAACTTCAAAGACAAACTCATTTGACACTTGTTAGAAGGAATAAAAATTCAAATGATATTTTTAAAATGTCTTTAGGGAGGCTGTAGTTATTGCCCAGTGGGTAAAGCATTTGCCACACAGGTGTGAAAACCTGTGTCAGAACCCAGGTGAGGATGGCCAGTGGTGTACATCTGTCATCCCAGTGGTCCTATGGCAAGATGAGGCAGATCTGAAAGCACAACAGCCAGCTAGCTTAGCATGCACAGCGCAAACGGTGGGGGACTTCAAACAAGGAGGTATCTGAGACTTTACATCCCAGAATGTTACGAGCATTCAAAATCCTTCTAGATATTTAAAATGTAAGTAAATCATTGTTATGGACTGAAATCCTATGTTTCTATAAAACACCAAACCCTCCTTTTATGATCTACTATTGTATCCATTCCTTTTAAAGTACATTGCCTGTGCCAAAGAGATCTGGTTAAACCAACTTACGGGCTATGGGGGTAGGGGGTGGGGGAGGATAATTATTTATTGAAGTGACTGAAACTATTACATTTTTGTCACAGACACTTCCTAAAAAAAAAAAAATTCGCATTAGTTTCCATAAATCTAAACAAACTCTGAATAAACTCAGTGTCAAAAAAGGATCTCCCCTATCAGTGGACTTAGGGAAGGGAATGGGAGGAGATGAGGGAGGGAGGGTGGGATTGGGAGGTGATGAGGGAGGGGGCTACAGTGGGGATACAAAGTGAATAAACTGTAATTTATAAAAATATAAATAAATTTTTAAAAAAGAAAATCTTAGACAAAAATAAAAAGCAAAAGCTCACAGTTTTTACGCTAATCTCAAGATTAGGAAAGCTTAAGGGTAATAAAAACTAGAGACAACTGGAAGGTAAAGACCCAACAGATGCCTTGTAGTTTCCAGGGCCTTTGCCTGGCCTGGGCGGTCTTATTTATATCAGATGTCATGGCTTCAAAAACATGCTGCACTGCCCCAGCTATGTCAGAGAAAATCAAAGGCCCTGCCATGTACCTTTGAGGACAAGCTAAATCATTACTCAGAGCTATTTAAACGCTTTTATTCAGGAAAGCATCACTTCTAAAGATTATTGATCATCTCATTTTTCAAGATCATTTTTATTTAATTTTATTACTTCCTTTATTTTTAAAGATTATTGTATCATTTCTTACTTCCCTTTTCTCCCTTCAAACCCTCTTATATTTCCCTTCTTGCTTTCTTTCAAAGTCATGTCTTCTTTTTTCATTAATTGTTGTTACATGCATATATATACACAGATATGTATACATATATATGTATTCCTAGATACATATATGCAACCTTCTCATTCTGTAAAATGTTACATGCAAGTATGTTTTCACAAAGAACTATAGGCAACTAAGGAATGAGAGAGCATGGAAAATAGTCTTTCCCAAGGAAGAGCACATTAACTAATCATCCAATACCAAATAGCCAGGAACCTCGGTTTTCAAGCGGTATCACACAGAGGCTTAGCTTTTATCCAGGAAGACTTAGACAAAAAAAAATCCTGTAAAGTTCTGAAAGGCCATACAGTATTCATGAGGGCTATGGAATCCTGGAATCAGCTCTGGACATCTCTTGGTTTTGGTCTAACATAATGAAAAGCAGTGGGTTCAATCATTCTTCCAGGACTGCCTGGATGCCTCTAAATGATCTTTTTTTTTTAATGCCTGTTTAAAAAATATCTTCTGGAGTAAGCCTAGTGCTGCCATCACCATTAACCGTGTGTGCTTTTACTGGACAGTAACCATAGGATAAATCAGCGTGTACAATCAACACTTGCAAAGCTTTGCCCACTACTCTTTTCCTGTCCCGCTCACCAGGCAAATATGTTTCTTTTTTTTCCCTTTTGCCTTTTTAGTTATCCTTCTCTCATATGCATCCTAGCTGCAGCCTCCCCTCCCTCCACTCTTGCCAGTGTGTTTTAATGAACATTTCCAAATTATAGTTAGTAACTGTAGCCAGAAATCTCATACGCTACTAATTCCTTGCACCCTGTAAGTACCACTGAAAGCCATACAGGCCATATCCCATCTCCTCTTGCATGACAGGCACGCAAGAACCTTTCAAACTTCACACCTGCACAGCTTTCTGGCTTGAGAACTAAAACAGCTAAGGCACTGTCTGAGCAAGGAAAAAAACAAAGGTAACTAAATCCAAAGTCTTTTCCTTAGTATTTTTGTTCTCTGTGTTCGTCCTCCCAGATCTTAAGCTCCCTACCATTTTCTAAAACTTGGCTTATTCCAACCGACTGAACCTTTGACATCCTAAAATGAAATCTAGGAAAGAGGAAAGGGGGAAGGAATGCTGTCAGTGAGCCTAACTCAAAGGAGAATCTGTGGCTCTGGCCCTGAGTCAGCAGGTAAATCCCCAATATCTCCATGCTGCCCTGTTGGCCAACTCCTCAAGCCAGAGGAGATTACATAGCTTCCAAAAGCAATCTGGGGACAGACTGAAATGTGGACAGGCAAGCACATGAGTGAATTGTTGTAGGAATTCGATGAGTCCAAATTTTCTACCTGGAAGACTAAGTTGAAACGGTTTTCACAAGTATAGGAAGCTTACCACTCATGGTTTTCTGCCAACACTTGAAATTATAATTTTAGGTTACTTGGCTTTCATGGTATTGGATATCCTATATAAAGTAAGCATAGAAAACAAAACACCTCAGCTTTTTAGTCAGCAAGCAAATGAGTTCTTTAGTTTGAAACAATTACCGTTAGCTACATCTAGAATTTTTATCAGTCTTTTGTTTATTTTGTTATTGTTGTTGTTGCTTTTGTTTTATCAAAAAATAGGCAAAAATGTGTGAGTAATGTTAATGATCGGCAATGATCAGACACTGTGTTGTATATGATAAATACGTGTACAACTAAAAATGAATGTTCTTGAGACTATAGGAAGACTCATTAAATAAATATGCTTAATGCCAAGCCTGCTGACCTGAGATGAACCTCTGGGAACCACATGGTTGAAGAAGAGAATCAACTCCTGGAAGTTGCCCTCTGACCCCACAAGTAAACTATAGTACACATATGTCCACTTACATATATATATATATATATATATATATATATATATATATCATACATACACACATATATGGAAGTGGGGTAACAAATGTAATGTAAATTTTTTTAATTTAAAATGAGCACTATTTTCTTTTAAAGAAATGACATGGAAAGATTTTCTGTTTTGACATTGTAGTTCACTTCTGTTTTTTCAAAACCATAAGGTAGGACAGACCTAGGAATTTCTCAGCAAACAGGTAACTCCTCTGTGCAAGTTCACTACCTTCATAGTGGCCTTTTGGTGGCTTTGGATAATGCCACGTCCTATCTAGGCCAGTGGAAATATACTAATAAAGGACTTAGGACAACACTTATTCATGGAATTAGTTCCCCTGAGGCCTCTCATGCTGTATTCTGTGAAATGCCTAGGACTCATCCACAAAAGGTCTTTTCTTTTACTGCTTACTGTATATTTCTATTAGTTTCAACTAAAAGGATACTGACAAAGGTATAATAATTTTCCAAAATAAAATAATCTATTCTGTTATGGTCAACAGTAACTTGAAAAGGATTAATAAACTATTTTTTTAAACTTGGTCTTTCATATAAAAAAGTCCAAGTGGATCAAAGACCTCAACATAAAACCAGACACATTAAATCGGCTTGAAAAAAAAGTGGGAAATACCCTAGAACTCATTGGTACAGGAGAAAACTTCCTGAACAGAACAACAACAGCACAGGCTCTAAGAGCAACAATCAATAAATGGGACCTCATGAAACTGAAGAGGTTCTGCAAAGCAAAGGACACCGTCATCAAAACAAAGTGACTGCCTACAGATTGGGAAAGAATCTTCACCAACCCTTTATCTGACAGAGAACTCATATCCAGTATATATAAAGAACTAAAGAAGCTGAAAAGCAGCAAACCAAGTAATCCACTTAAAAAATGGGGAACAGAGCTAAACAGAGAATTCTCTGTAGAGGAATACCGAATGGTAGAGAAGCACTTAAAGAAATACTCAACCTCACTAGCCATTAGGGAAATGCAAATCAAAACAACCCTGAGATTTCACCTTACACCCATGAGAATGGCCAAGATCAAAAACTCAAGTGACAACACAGCTGGAGAGGTTGTGGAGAAAGGGGAACCCTCCTCCACTGCTGGTGGGAATGTAAACTTGTACAACCACTCTGGAAATCAATCTGGTGCTTTCTCAGACAACTAGGAATAGCGCTTCCTCAAGATCCAGCCATACCACTCCTGGGCATATATGCAAAAGAGGCTCAAGTACACAAAAAGGACATTTGCTCAACCATGTTTGTAGCAGCTTTATTTGTAATAGCCAGAAGCTGGAAACAACCCAGATGCCCCTCAACTGAAGAATGGATGCAGAAAATGTGGTACATCTACACAATGGAATATTACTCAGCAATGAAAAATAAAGAAATCATGAAATTTGCAGGTAAATGGTGGGATCTGGAAAGGATCATCCTGAGTGAGTTGTCCCAGAAGCAAAAAGACACACATGGTATATACTCACTCATATAGACACACAACATAGGACAAACCCACTAAAACCTGTGCATCGAAAGAAACTAAGCAAGAGAGAGGACCCTAACTAAAATGTCCAATCCCCATCCGGAAAGGCAAAGAGGATGGACATCAGAAGAAGAAAACAGGAAACAACCTAGGAACCTACCACAGAGGGCCTCTGAAAGCCTCTGCCCTACAGACTATCAATGCAGATGCTGAGCCTGATGGGCAACTATTGGACAGAGTAAAGGGAATTTTATGTAAGAACTGGGAAATAGTAAGAGCTGGAGAGGACAAGGTCTCCACAAGGAGAGCAACAGAACCAGAAAATTTGAACACAGGGAACTTCCCAGAGACTCATACTCCAACCAAGGACTATTCATAGAGATAACCCAGAACCCCTGCACAGATGTAGCCCAGGCAGTTCAGAGTCCATTTGGGTTACATAGTAATGTGAAGAGGGACTGCCTCTGACATAATCTGATTGACCTGCTCTTTGATCACCTCCCCCTAGGGGGGAGCAGCCTTACCAGGCCATAGTAGAGGACAATGCAGCCACTTTTGATGTGAACTGATGGACTAAGATCAGAAAGGAGAGGAGAACCTCCCCTATCAGTGGACTTGGGGAGGGGCATGCATGCAGAAGGAGGAGGGAGGGTGGGATTGGGAGGGGAGGAGGGAGGGGCTTATGGGGGGATGCAGAATGAATAAAGTGTAATTGATGAAAAAAAAAAAAAGATCAACTTAGTCCATTGAGGGAAACCCAAGTGCTTGCAATTTTTTTTTTTGTGTGTGTTCTTTTCATTTAATCGAAGATATGGGCTAACATTTCTTCCACATAGAACTATAAGAAAGAATTTACCAAGAATTTAAAGTCATTAAGACACTGCACTCAAAAGATAAGAAAAACATAAGGGAATAGAGACTGTACCTGCAGGAGCAGCTGGGATGTGCGGAGCAGCTGGCCCACAGCAGGCTCACCTAAGCTATTCTGCACAGTCTCAGGGGGTCATGACAGCAGCTGGTCTCCAGATCACCTCTCCTCTTGTCCAATACCACAAATGGGAAAATAAAAGCTGATAAAGCCAGGATGTCAGCCTGTGTTTAGCCACAAAATTGTATATTTTACACAAAGAGGCCACAAACACTATGGGTTGATTTTTGTTCTTGTGAACAAAGATATAAATATACATATAAATCAATAAGCATAATTCATGATATAAACACACTAAAAGAAAAATCCACATGATCACCTCTTTAGATGCAGAAAAGACCTTTGACAAAATGTAGCATCCCTACATAATAAAAGTACTGAAGAGGGTAAGATGCTCAATCTTCATTCGGAAAGGTAAATGAGAAGGACATCGGGAGAGGGATAAAACAGGAAACAGTACAGGAGTCTACCACAGAGGGCCTCTGAAAGACTCTACCCAGCAGGGTATCAAAACATATGCTGAGATACATAGCCAAACTTTGGGCATAGTTCAGGGAATCTTATGAAAGAAGGGGGAGATAGAAAGACCTGGAGGAAACAGGAGCTCCACAAAGGGAGCAACAGAACCAAAAATATCTGGGCACAGGGTTTTTTTCTGAGACTGATACTCCAAACAAGGACTATGCATGCAGATAACTTAGAACCCCCACACAGAAGTAACCCAAGGCAGCTCAATATCCAAGAGGTTCCCCAATAATAGGACCAGGGACCATCTCTGACATTAACTCATGGGCTGGCTTTTGGATCACCTCCATCTGAGGGGGGAGCAGCCTTACCAGTCCACAGAGGAAGACAAAGAAGCCATTCCTGATTCCTGATGAGACCCGATAGACTATGGTCAGATGGAAGGGGAGGAAGACCTCCCCTATCATTGGACTGGAGGAGGTGCATAGGAGAAGAGGGAGGGAGGGTGGGATTTGGAGGGAAGGGGGAGAGGGCTACAGCTGGGATACAAAGTGAATAAACTGTAATTAATAAAATAAAAAAGAATATGTTAAAAAAATAAATTACTGGAAAGACTAGGGATAAAGGTGGCCTGTCTCAACATTATTTTAAAAAAGCAAATAGATAACATCATCCTAAATATAAAAAAACTCAAAGCATTTCCATTAATATCAGGAACAAAACAAGGATGTCTACTCTCTTCATATCTATTCAACATAGTACTTAGAACCTTAGCCAGAAACATAAGACAACTGGAGGAGAGGAAGAGAATACAAGTAGGAAGGGAGAATTCACAGTATCTTTATTTGCACATGTATGATTTTATACACGAAAGACCCTGAAAATTCAACCAGGAAGTTACTACAGCTGATAAACACTTTCAGCAAAGTATAAGGACACAAAATTAACACACACAAATCATTAGCTAGTATACAAATTACAGACTAAAAATAAATCAGAGAAATGGTAGCTTTTAAAATAAACAATATATATACATATGTAAGTATATATATATATCGGGATAACATATCTTTTTTTACTTTTTTTCTTTATTAATTACACTTTATTCACTTTGTATCCCCCCCTGTGGTTCTCTCCCTCTTCCTGACCCAATCCCTTCCTTCCTCCACCCTCTGCATGCATGCCCCTTCCCAAGTCCACTGATAGGGGAGGTCTTCGTTTCCTTCCTTCTGATCCTAGTCAATTAGGTCTCATCAGGAGTGGCTGCATTGTCTTCTTCTGTGGCCTGGTAATGCTGCTTCCCCTCAGTGGGAGTTAATTAAAGAACAGGCCAATCAGTTCATGTCAGAGACAGTCCCTGTTCTCATTACTATGGAACCCACTTGGATACTGAACTGCCATGGGCTACATCTGTGCAGGGGTCTTAGGTTATCTCCATGCATAGTCCTTGGTTGGAGTATCAGTCTCAGGAAAGACCCCTGTGCTCAGATTTGTTGGTTCTGTTGCTCTCCTTGTGGAGTTCATGTCCTCTCCAGATCTTACTGTTTCCCACTTCTTTCCTAAGATTCCCTGCACTCTGCCCAAAGGTTGCCCATAAGTCTCAGCATCTGCATTGATAGTCTGCAGGGCAGAGCTTTTCAGAGGTCCTCTGTGTCAGGCTCCTGACTTGTTCCCTCCTTTCTCCTTCTTCTGATGTCCATCCTGTTTGCCTTTCTGGATAGGAATTGAGCATTTTAGCAAGAGTCCTCCCTCTTGATTAGTTTCTTTAAGTGTACAGATTTTAGTAAGTTTATCCTATATTATATGTCTATATGAGTGAGTATATACCGTGTGTATCTTTTTGCTTCTGGGATAGCTCACTCAGGATGATCTTTTTCAGATCCCACCATTTACCTGCAAATTTCATGATTTCCTTGTTTTTTATTGCTGAGTAAAATTCCATTGTGTAGATATACCACAATTTGTGCATCACTTCTTCAGTTGAGGGGAATCTGGGCTGTTTCCAGATAGCTTATTTGTAATAGCTTCTGGCTATTACAAATAAGGCTGCTACAAACATGGTTGAGCAAATGTCCTTATTGTGTACTTGAGAATCTTTTGGAAATAAGAGATAGCCTAGGAGTGGTATGGCTGGATCTTGAAGAAGCGCTATTTCTAGTTGTCTGAGAAATCGCCAGATTGCTTTCCAGAGTGGTTGTACAAGTTTACATTCCCACCAGCAGTGGAGGAAGTTTCCCCTTTCTCCACAACCTCTCCAGCATGTGTTGTCTCTTGAGTTTTTGATCTTAGCCATTCTGATGGGTGTAAGGTGAAAGCTTAGGGTCGTTTTGATTTGCATTTCCCTGATGGCTAATGAGGTTGGGATAACATATCTTGAGATAACTAATTCTAACCAAGCAGGTGAAAACTTGTATAATAAAAATTTAATACATTGAAGAAAAAAACTGAAGAAGACACTATAAAATGGAAATATCTCTCCATACTTGTGGATAAGTGAAATTAATACTGAAAATACTATGCTAGCAAAAACAATCTATAGATTCAATGCAATATCCATTAAAATTCTAACTTAATTCTTCACAGAAAAAGAGAAAGCAACTTTCAACTTCATATGGAAACACAAGAAAGAAAGAAAGAAAGAAAGAAAGAAAGAAAGAAAGAAAGAAAGAGAAAGAAAGGAAGGAAGGAAGGAAGGAAGGAAGGAAGAAAGAAAGAAAGAAAGAAAGAAAGAAAGAGAAAGGAAGGAAGGAAGGAAGGAAGGAAGGAAGAAAGAAAGAAAGAAAGAAAGAAAGAAAGAAAGAAAGAAAGAGAAAACCCTCAAAAAACAGGCTAGTTAAAACAATTCTAAATAATAGAATAATTGCTGGATATCTCACAGTCACAGATTTCAAGTTGTATTTCAGAATTATAGTATGAAAGCATCATGAAATTGGCCTAGAAACAGATGCATTGATCAATGGATTAGCACTAAAGACATGGATATAATTAATTCCACATACCCACAGACAACTAATTTTTAACAAAGAAGCCAACAACAACAAAAATATACACTAGGGAAAAGATAACATCTTTAACCAGTGGTGCTGGTCAGACTGGCTGGATTCATGTTAAAGAATGCAAATAGTTCTATATTTATCAGCCTGTACAAACCTAAACTCCAAATGGATCAAGTATCTTTCTTTTTAATCTTTTCGACCATCATTTTAAAAATTCTATGGATGAGTATTTCCAGTACTTTTCGTCAGCTCTTATCTTTTCAACTCCGTTTGTCGTTTGTAATGTTCTAAATGGAGTTCCAAACATCTGACCTTGTAATCCTCACAATAATCCCATCTGGAAGTGTCATGAGCCACTGTGATCCTCTGTGACAATGAAGAATGCAAGCTGAAGAAAATGAAATGACTCGCCTGGGAGAAGGGAACAAGTATGCACTGAGGACTTGCTATATTCTCAGGGCTCCGCAGGGCACTTTTAAAGCAAGTTGTCTCATGTAGTGAATGAAGATGGAGGCGGCATAACATCCTGGATGTAAAAGAGGAAACCACTGTTCCCTGTGGCTCAGCAGCCAGAGCAGAATTCAAGTGTGTCTGCTTCAGTTTTTCGGAGATTACTTACCGAGAGCCTTTGACCTTGTGCCAAGCACCGTGCTAGCTACTGCACTTAGAAAACAGGAAAGGATAAAAATGAATAAAACAGAACTTGGCTCCAAAAAAACATCTTATTCTCATGTTCAGTCCTGGGATGCTGTGTTCTCCGTTCTGTGTGTACCACGGGCCTGTACATATGAACACTAGGGTGAAAACCAAAGCCCATTCCTATTGCCCTTACTTAAGAGACTCCCAACTTTTAGAAAAAAAAAAAAAAAAACAGGAAGGATGAATGGGTGCAGTTGAAAACTCTTTACAAGTACTGAACATAGATGAGAGTTGGTGTTGAGAAAACAGAAGGAAATGGGCAGATAGGATGAATGCTGCAAAAAAAATTGCCCTTTCTTTTCGGGGAAGAGGCTTGGAGTTGGTCTAAAGAATTGCTCTCCTCCTTCATTCTCTTCTTCTCATCTAGTCTTCCCCCAAATAGTTATCTTTAGAATTTATCTCTGGAAAATGTCACATTCTAAAAATTCCAGTAATTAATGTTATCCTGACAAAAGTATGTGAGCCTTTTTAAATAGTCTGTTCATGATTTATAGCAAATTTGCCTTTTATCTGGAAAGGCAAGAAGTGAAGTATTTGCACAGTAGCTGCTTTCCTCTTCATGTGGTTTGAATCAAACTAATCCCACTTTTGGATGAAAGTTATCATGGATTTGATGTTTATGATACACAATGGTATTTACTAGATATTACAAAACTGCATTCTTCTCTGCTTTTGGCTACTTCTGCTCCTTTGAAATCAAAATAATATAAAAGCATCTCTGCCTCTGAGGAAGAGAATTATAATAAACCAGTAGAGAGATAAGTAATTTCTGAACAGTAGCAGTCATTTTCTGCAAAGGCTGACCTCAACAGACTGTCAGTCAAGGCTGCCAGTGACCTTCCCTTCCAGGGTGAGCCTGAGATGGCGTAGGGCTTCCTGTGTGGGTGGAGAAGCGGCTTTCGGCTTCCACCTGCCAGGACTACTCATTCCTCCTCCATCAGCACTGCTTCCTGGGCTTGTTTGTGAGCAATCAGAAGACGAAGCTTCCTATAACACTCTCAACAGGTGTCTTTCTTCCGTCTTTTGTAAATCTTTCCACACAATAAAAAAAAATTAAAAAAAAAACATTTAAAGAGATTTAGAAAATGACAGAAAAAGGTGATCATTCAGTAATATCAGAGCAAAATTTTTATGGCATAGAAATGGTGCTGTGTAGATGCATATTGTCCCATGCTGTCTTCAGAGATTGGTAGCTGTAGATCCAGATTATACTATTCTGTGTTTAAATATGAAGCACTAGTGGCTATTCACCAAAGTAAATACTTTAGAAAGAATGATAATGCAATAATTCTTTCCTAAAATATTGAGCTCATTATTTATTGGTTGTGGTGAAGGCATGAAGCCAGGAAAAAAGGATTTGTCACCATTCCTCTTGGGACCTCAGATAAATATGATCAGAGCTGAGATGCAGTCCAGTCTGGACATGAGCTCAGCTGTTTTTGTTTTTCTTTTTGTTTTCTTTGCCTATTACACTACTCTTATTTCTCTCTCAGTGAGATTATATCCAGAAGGAGATGAGGAAAAGGACAGGATGAATTTAAAGTTCATTCTCCCACTTTATCAAGTTATATTAAAATAGATTATTTAGTTCCACCAATTCTATTACTTTAAAGTTATAGGTAAATTACCCGATCAGTTTATGAAAATTTACTTCCATGCCATTGCTCAAGAGTTCTGAAATTGTTAGTCATGCTGAAAGTGGTTTATTCAAGGAAGCCATCAAACAAAATTAACTCAGTTCCATGCTATAGGTATCACAGAAAACTGACAACCTAAAGCTGATCAGTCAAAAACAGTGACAGGGGCCTGAGGGTGGAGATCAGTTCATAGAATGCTTGTCTATCATGCACAAAGCCCTAGGTTTGACCAAAGCATCACACAAAACTAGATTTTGTGGTTCATGCCTAAAATGGCATAATTTGGTAGATAGAGACAGGAAGCTCAAAAGTTCATGGTCACTCAGGAAGCAGAAGCAGGCAGGTCTCTGTGAATTCGAGGCCAGCCTGGTCTACAGAGTGAGTTCCAAGACAGCCAGGGCTCCACAGTTCCTGGTCATTCTTATCTACATAGCAAGCTTGAGGCAGGTTAAACTACATGAGACCCTGTCTCCAAAAAAGAGTGATAGGGGCCATTTAGAAATAAAAATCATCATATTCTCTTGTTTGTGCTGAAATAAACATGTAAGTACATATAAATTTATCACATTATATAATTCTTTTGCAATGATTTTGCTATTGCTAAAATTCATTCTGCTTTATTCTTTGCATAAATATTTCTGAGCTGCCTTAAAATGGATTTTACTTTTTCTTTTTCTTTATAGAAACACAAAGATATTCAGTTGACAAGAGGAGACAAGGGTAGAACCATAAATGCATCTTGACCTCCATCTGTCACTCTGGGTGAAAGTAACCACCATGTCTGGCTCCTGGCACTCCCATCTTCCTGTCTAATGCCTGGCTTACCAGAATACCAGAATACCCTGGCATTCCTTGCACACCCCTTCTGCTCTACACCTCTGGGCTGTCTTTGATCTTCATGATCTGAACCACACCTTCTTTATTCATTCTTGGTTACTCATGCTTTTCATTCTGAAAAGAACCAAGGATGGTGTAATAATCATACCTTCCCACAAGCTACAGATCATCAGATTTAGATCCCAATGCCCGGAGACTAAGCTCCTGGTTTAACTTAATGCTATGTTACCCTTTTGCCTTCACTTGATCCCCACCGTTGTGCCTGTGAGAACCTAGGTTTACTTACGGACAGAGATATGCTTCCAACTCAATTCTTGAGTCACGTGACATTTTCAAGACTCACAAATGTCGCTGTGGGCCTAAACTGCTACATCCAGAGCCTCATCCTCCATCCAAGCCCTGTAATGCGTAAGTCTGGTCCAACAACTAGATTTTCGTGTCAATACAACACAACTCGTTGCTGAATCCTATCTAGAGCTTCTGTAAGTGATAAGAGCTGCAAAGAAAGACCTGTGTTGGCCATTGTTCTTTAATGGATGAACACAAAATGAATGGAAAAAATCTGTTGCAGAGAAATAGGAAAATGATCAACCATAAATAAGACTCCCAGTATAGTGTTGCATTAGTAAATGAGAAAAATGCTTTATAGGGGAATGTGACCCAGTATGCGGTATTAGATCCAGAGTAGGGTACAGTAGTAGTTTTTGAAGGACTGCCCAAATGCAGTGAATTTGCCAAAAATACAAATATACTCAAAGTAATAGTAGATTTCTTTCACTATGGGACAGGAGTGTGAAAGTCAGAGAAGGGTAAAAGAAGGATGAACTTGTGTTGGTTGATGGCAATTGATGTGTCAGCATAGAGGTATACATTTAAACATACCTGTAGGAGACAAAAACAAAATACTTTTCCAACCACTAAGACTGCTTAAGAACTATAACCCTAATCCAAATAGGCAGTCAACCCTCACAGCTCTATGTATAACCTCCACTCCTCAACCAAATGAACCTTGGGGAAAATGGCCAACTTCATATTCAACAAGAAAATGCTGATGAGAGAGAGCATGATGAACCCATAATATTAAGAATGAGAATGCAATTGTGGTCAAAAGGTAAAAGTGTTCAAAGAGGGAGTAAGATCTGCTTAATGTTGCTCATGGACAACATTGATTACTTGAAGTTCAAAGTAATCCAATACAGTGATGGATTATAGCTCATCAAGCAAAGTGATAAAACATGAGCTCATGCTGCTACATCAAAAGACTCATGCTTTATGAAGACTAGGATATTTGCAGATGTCAAGGTATCGTCCTGTAAAATGTCCATTGGTTACAAAAACAGTAACTTTGTGGTAGGGTAGCCTAGCAGATACTACTTCAGTCAAGTAAGATTATTAGGATATTTTAAAAGTTTGGTCCTGGGCTGGAGGGATGGCTCAGCCATTAAAAGCTAGGCTCACAACCATAAATATAAAAGTTTGGTCCCATGAAAGGATGCAGGTAGAACAGAACATCTGTCGTGTGTGTGGGTGTGTGCGTGTGTGTGTGTGTGTGTGTGTGTGTGTGTGTGTGTGTAATTATTAGAACAGTTGGTAAAAGTAGTGAAGTTCCAGTATTAGATGAACACAAAAAAAAAAAGTTAAGTTTTCCATATCAAGTGTTTTGTTTTTGTTTTTGACACAGGGTTTCATGTGGCCCAGGCTGGCCTCAAAAACTCACTATGTAGCTGACTCTGGCTTGAATTGCAGATCTTATTGATTTGACCTCTTTTGCTGACATCAAATATTGTATGTACTATTTCTCTCTGAAAGAAATATTCACCTTCACAGATGTAGCCCATGGCAGCTCAGTATCCAAGTGGGTTCCCTAGTTATGGGAACAGGGACTGATTTGACATGAACTCAGTGGCTGGTTCTTGGATCACCTGTGCCTGAGGAGGGAGCAGCCTTACCAGGCTATGGAGGAGGACAATGCAGCCAGTCCTGATGAGACCTGATAGGCTACGGTCAGATTGAAGGGGAAGAGGGCTTCCCCAATCAGTGGACTTGGAGAGGGGTTAGTGAGGAGATAAGGGAGGGAAGATGGAATTGGGAGGGAATGAAGGAAGGGACTACAGCTGAGTTACAAAGTGAATAAACTGTAATTAATATATAAAATTGAAATTAAAATTTAAAACAAAACAAAGCAAAAAAAGAAATATGCACCAAACTATTCAGAAGAAGGGTAATAATGAAATATCACATCTCCAATTAACAAATGACACTGAAGGGAATAGATGTTTTCACATTATACTTAAAAATCCTGTTTGACACTGAACTGCCATGGGCTACATCTGTGCAGGGGTTCTAGGTTATCTCCATGCATGGTACTTGGTTGGAGTATGAGTCTCTGGAAAGACCCATGTGTTCAAATTTTTTGGCAGTTCAGTGTCCAAGTTGGTTCCATAGTAATGGGAACAGGGACTGCCTCTGACATAAACTGATTGGCCTGCTCTTTGATCACCTCCCCCTGAGAGGGGAGCAGCCTTACCAGGCCACAGAAGATGGCAATGCAGCCACTTCTGATGAGATCTGATAGACTAAGATCAGAAGGAAGGAGAGGGGGACCTCCTCTATCAGTGGACTTGGGGAGGGGCATGCATGAAGAAGGGGGAGGGAAGGTGGGATTAGGAGGGGAGGAGGGAGGGGCTTATGGGGGGATACAAAGTGAAAAAAGCATAATTAATAAAAGTTAAAAAAATCTTGTTTGAGATTGTTTAAGAATTTTTAAACTTTTTCAGTTTCACAAAGTCCCATTTATTAATTGTAGATCTTATATCCTGAGCAGTTGGTGTTCTGTTCAGGAGATTTTCTCCTGTGCCAATGAGTTAGAGGTTCTTCCTAACTTTTTCTTCCAACAGATTTAGTGTTTCTGGTTTTATGTTGAGGTCTTTGATCCACTTGAACTTTAATTTTGTGCAGGTTGATATATATGGGTCTATATGCATTTTTCCTACATGTGGACATCCAGTTAGATCAGCACAGTTTGTTGAAGATGCTATCTTTTTTCCATTGCATGGGTTTGGCATCTTTGTCAAAAATCAGGTATTTATAGGTTGTGGGTTTATAAATTTTCTATCTTTAACTAATTCAAATAAAGATCAGCAAACATGACAATTGAGTATTAAAAGTAAAATTATCTTTTAGAATGATTAAATATTACCAGTAAAATTACATGAGCAAATATGGCTCATCTCAGTCAGCATATTTAGAGTTTCCTCCTTAAGAAATTGAACACTGTACTGAGGACAAGCTAGATTGGACTAGCAGGAAATTTCTCTGTTATTCTGCTTAATCTTTGATGGCTTACTGGGCTTTATTTGGCTGTTGTCCACCTTTCATTTACAAATTAAAATACAATAGACTTTTCTTTTCTGCAAGATTCATTAACTAAACACAGTGCAAATTGTACTTGGGGGAAATAAGAAAATGCAATAAATGAAGACACTTCATTTTGGATGTCAAGAATGAGCCATGTACATGTATTTAAGAAAATATGGAAATCAACAAATAACAGCACCCTTGTGTTTTTAGAAAGAACAATTAATACCTTTTCCAGTCATAAATGAAAAGTTGGTAATACTCTCATTGTCCTCAGGAATTTTTATATTCTGAGGTCAATATAGAGTTTGTTTATTTGAACCACTCAGCATAGGAATTTTAAAAAATTAGTTTTTTGATGATGGGATGTCTGCAATGTAAAGCTTAAGCACATGAGAGACCGAGTTATGACCCTGATAAAGGAAAAGGATATGAGCTAAAGGATATGTGAAGTTAGGGCTAGCATACTACAGACTACACATCACCTCCAGAAGGACGGAACACACACAGCCAAAGTACAACATCACCAAGAGAATATTAAAAAGACAGAGTTCCTTACTGATGTGGAGGTTACAATGTCACTGAACCTTCTGTTAAAAAATACATCCTCATTGGAGATTTTTCTCCAAACTTAGGTCTTTATGCTCCACCTTAGGAAGAATAAAATTGTCAAATAATGTTTCAGATAGAGCCCCAACTGGACATCTCTTGTCATCAAATGAAGCCTCCAATTCTGGGAATAGGTTACTTCTAATGAAATTGTTGGCAAAAAAGGCACCACGGGGACTCTCAAACAACCGAGACTGTTGCCATGGTTGGTCTCCACAAAGTGATGGTGAGATGCTGTTGATGAAGACAGCACCCCCACAACTTATGGAACATGGAGGATTGAGGCGTTGCCTACACAGCGCTTTCAACCCTACTGACTGGTATGAATGGTATTGGAAGCTACTCTGCACACTACCAAAGGTAAAGCACCAGCCTAGCTACAAACTCTCAGTGGTGACCTGCCCATATGATGTGCTAGCACAATAGTGACACAAAGCTTGTTGGGAGAAATGACCATTATCTGAAATTACTTTTCTCCAATGGAGTCTCACTGATTATACTAACTACTCTTAAGGCCAGACTCTAAACCCAGCCCTAAATGTCTGACACAAAACAAAGTCATTGGCATTTTAGGTTGTTCTTTGTCTCATAATGCTTTGCCAGGGTTTCCCCCGCTCCCAACATGTTCTTTGCAACATGTTCTTTGTGTGTGTGTGTGTGTGTGTGTTTGTGTGTGTGTTACATACATTGACGTTCTGTCTGCACTTATGTCTAAGTGTGTCAAATGCCCTAGTACTAGAATTGTGGACAGTTGTGAGCTGCCATGTGGGTGTTGAGAATTGAACCCAGATCCTTCGGAAGAGCAGCCAGTGCTCTTAACCATCGAGCCATCTCTCCAGCCCCACTTTGCATATGTATCAAAGTTTCTGGTTTTTTTTTGTTTTCATGGGATTTCTATGTTTGTGAATGTGTGTGTCTCTGAGTGCATATGTGTTTCTTGAGTTTTCACTTTGACTCTTTCTCTTCTGTTTGTTTTGTCCTATTCTGTCTTGTTAACTTTTGTTTTACGTTCATATTATTTTATTTTCAATATTATTATAGATATTTGTTCATATTCTAATGATGAAAGAATGGATTTGGGGAAGTGGGAAGGATCTGGAAGAAGCTGAGGATGTGAAACTATATTCAGAATATTGTGTACTTAAAAATCTATTTTGATTTTTAAAAAGAAATAGGCCTTATATATAGACATTTGATTAGAAACGATATAAAATCTTGACTTGTATACTGGAAAAAAAATAAAATGAGAAGACTGAGTCCAGACAGCTTTCCTAAAATTCTAGAATTCTTAGAGCAGGGGGTAAGGTACAGTTTTCTGGAAGATGGCGTGGAGAAACGCACCTCTAGTTTTTTGTTTTAGCTTGAACCCACTGACTACAGTGTCTAGGACAGTTGATTTATTCTGTGCTAAGGCAGAGCTCCTAATGTGGCCTAGAATCCACCAAGCGCAGGTGGATTATCCCAAAGGGTCAGTGTAAATCCCTCACTACTCTGGACAAACAGCCCCAAGGTCAGCCCCAGCACAATTGTGTATCATTGGTGAATCCACCCAAAAGGGAAAGAGGAGGAAAAATAAATACATTTATTTCTGTCCTGTTTTGCTCTAAATGAGCAGGAGATGTAAAAATACAAAATTAATATCATGGGACTTTTTAATTACTATTTTCTTTAGAGGATAAGAAAAATGCATGACTAAGAGACCTTATGAAGTCAGATATCAAAATATTTTCAGATGTTTTTTTCCTTTGAACTTCATATGAATCAAGGTATGTGTAATAACTGTTATCTCAATAGTAACTCAATGTCTATAATAAAAAACAAAGACATTGGAATAAATAAAAAATAAGATAAATAAATAATTTCTGAAGCATTCTTTAATTGGAGTAACCAGACACGTGTTTCCCTTTTAGTTTATCATAGGTTTGAAATATTCATATGGTGGCTTCGACACATGCATTTTTAGTGTATTTATTTATACTTTCAGAAATAATTCATTGCTTGCTCCAAATGCCACTTTTCTTATAAGCTTTCATGAGACAGGATCATCTGTCTCAAGTCTCCACAAGAAAATGCCAGACTTTTTAAACATTCTGTCATTTGTCATAGGCTTGTCTTTACTTTTGAAGTGATAATATTGCTTGATTGTGAAGGTCTTGTGTTCTCAATTTCATGTTTTCAGCACTATTCTAACTTTGAATTACATATACACACACACAAAAAAAATGTTTCCTTCTCTATGTGCTATGGCCTTATCAAGTTAACCAAATGAAAATCTCTGTACTGTCAAAGAGTGAAAAATGACAATCACAATGATAAATCAAAGCATTAGTATACTTTACAAATCTATTACAGTTTTAACAACAATATTATGTTGCTGCTCATAATATTGATAATTTTAGGAATGAGAAATTTGGAGCCCAGGGAGACTAAAAAATGTACTAAATATTTAGTAAACAAATAATATATTGTGTTGCTTTTTTTTAAGATTTATTTATTATTTTCTTATACAGCATTTTTCCAGCATGCCAGAAGAGGGCACTAGGTCTCACGACAGATGGTTGTGAGCCACCATGTGGTTGCTGGGAATTGAACTCAGGACCTTTGGAAGATCAGCCAGTGCTCTAGACCTCTGAGCCATCTCTCCAGCCCCATTGTGTTAATTCTAAATAAGCATATCTCACACTAAATATTCTACAAACCAGGAGTTATCGTTATCTTTACACGCTTTAAATGTGATCTTCTATATTATAAATTGATATTAGAACACATGATAACACTAGCAACTGAAACTCCCACTGAAGATACATGTAATGATAGGGCCTGGACTGATCTATGAGCATAGCAGAATAATTTTCCAGCCTCAATATGATGGCTTTTGCCTTGTCTTATTGCATCTTGTTTTTTCCCATGTTTGTTTGTTGTCTCGGAGGCCTGTTCTTTTAGGAAGGGAAAAGAAGGGAAAGTAAATCTGGGAGAGAGGGGAGGTGGGAGGGAGTTAGGAAGAGTGAAAGTCAGAGAAACATGACCAGTATGTATTGTACAAGAGAAGAATCTATTTTCAATTAAAAAAAAAAACATAAAAAACAAAAAGAAAATAAAACAGGACTTACAGTTTTAAATAATTATCAAACACATAGGGTAACATATATTCAGAACTCATCTATGTCTCCATTTAGAAACTAAAAATTAAGTTTAGTAGAAAAACACATTTTGAGAATTTATTTATTTCTTCTTTTGTGAATTCCTATCATGAGAAGGGGCACATCGCTGGGGTCACAGTGGGAACTCTCCTGGATGGGCTGTTTCGGTGACAGAGAATTGGACTAGAAGAATCTGAATGTGCTCCTCGCTGCCAAGCAAAGCAGAGAAGGTCTGGGGCGTTCCACTGGGGATGAGAGAGTCCCACATGAACTAACACACTCGCTACCAATGTGAAGCCCAGACTGGGCTGCCAAAGAGACAAGCCGCTGTGAATGTTTTACTTAGCTTCAACCATGTTCTAGCCAAGGTGTAAGAAATCAGTTCCCTGTTTTCACGTGTAACAGTGATCCCTGTTCCTAAGAAGGTTTTGGTAAGGGGATATTTGACACCTAGTAAGCCCAAAATGTTGTTTAATTTGGGGTGTGAATTTGTGGAAGAGTTCTTTAATCACTGGGTTCTTGTTCCTTCCTCCATTTGCACTTACAAGACAGACTGAGAATGTAGGAGAGGCGAAAATTGATAACACTTGGTGAAAGCCTTGGGTAAGGTGGCCACAGCTTGTGAGTGGAAATCCAGACGTGAATAACAATCTCCCTAAGTTCCCAGTTGTCAAATTACCTTGTCTGACACTAGGAACATTTTGTAAATGAAGGACTCCTTCCCAGAACTAATATTTCTATAATCCTGAGCACAAATATTTTTAAATTCTTAAAGATATTTGTTTTAGAGGTGAAACATATTCAAATGGCAGAATTGTTGTATCTAAATGTCAAATAAAAATATTAATGAAACACATAAATTTAAGCCTTTTAAAGTTTTCTTAGGCTATCAGCTCAAGAGAGCATAGGTCTTGCATTTTTTTAACCTGTCATCAAACACCTCTTGAGTAACAGCGTGAGTTGAATATTTTAATTTCTGAGTAGAAGGGCCAATGGATTATTTTTTATCTTTCTAGAAGAAGTGTACCAGATATTTTAATAATGGAAATAGCTTCTTTCATAAAAAGCTTTAAAAATCTGCCTTGAGCAATAAAGAAAAAGGCTTTTTAAAGTGCATCTGGAGACAGACTTAATTTGAGGCAGATTCGGGCATTTTTTTCTCACTTCTAGTCACTTTACCAGCCTCTGGAAATTATTTTTTTATTTTTTTCATATTTTTAACAGTAAATAACCCCATGATGTTAAAAAAAAATCACAAAGGTTTTATTCAAAGCGTGACCATTTCCCCAAATGCTTACTTATCTGCATTAAATCAGTCCGTTCCGCCTGGGAAGCATCTACAAAACACACATTATAATGGTCACCAAATAGTAAGTGCTCTTTTCATACCATATCCTGATGTGTTTCTTTTTGGTACCATAAATCAAGAGAAATTTAATCAGCAGCCCATACAATGAATAGAATTCAAGAGCTTGCTAAGGCTGATATTTGTGGGAATTTTCGTTCTCACATTTGGCGTGGACATTTGGATAGCTGTAACTTCACCCCTGCTTGTTAGAGAGTCTACGATTTGAAAATTAATACGTTGGTCTCTATTTGAACTTACAGTTGGCTGGTTTCTACATCATTTCTCTTAAACAGAAGGTTTTTCTGAAGGTGAGGAAAATTTTTATTTGAAAAACATGTTCAGTATTAATGACAAGATCAAATATTTGTACTTTTTTAAGTTTTATAAAGAAGACACTAAGGGTTTAAAAAATTTCACTTTTATTATAGAGAGGTAAATAAAAATCTACTTCATGTTCTGTTCAAAAAAACAATCATCTATATTCACTGTCATGCCTAGAATCTCAAATGGTACTATTTTAAGATACTTAATATTTTTGAAGCATTAATATTTTAACCGTTCACCCATATATATTTCACTATTTTTGTCATTAGACTTTCAGAATTTTTTTTTACCTCTTTGGGGCAGTCACAGAATTCCCCCAGGCCTCAAGGAAGTTAGCAATGTTCCCTGCTGGAAGATTAAATCCAAATGTCTGACAGCCGTGTGGAGGCAGACGGGAAATGACAAAGCTTAACTGTGAGATCTCAGGCCACATCAGTGTTAGTTGGTCCTCTGACATCTTTCCAAGGTCTGAGTTGTGGACTCTGCCTTTCAGAGGCCGAGTAGAATTTTTATAGAATGTTTAGGTCTGACAAACTTAAAGCTAAAATGAGCAGATATGGAAAATCTAAAAAGTTAATTTTTCATAATTATTTTTTTCTTGTTGTGCGTGATGGCGTGCCCACCTGTTGAAAAATGAATGGAAACTAGTGTGGATCTGATGAGTGTTCTACAATTGGAAAAGACTGTTGACAAAAAAAAAAAAAAAAAAAAAAAAAAACACAAGTCAACCTTGAGATTTTTATATTGCTTCTAATTATTGTTGGATAAAGACCAGAATCCTAAACCAATAATCAAAAGCCAATGGGGCTCCTCTCTCCCTGAAGCTTAGTTGCCACAGCCCAGGTATCCACACACAGGCCTTCGGCTCATGAGCTGATGTACCTGCCGGAGCTTCCCTCCCTGCTCTTTATAGCGTCAGACTCAAGCCAAGCACTGCTTTTTCAGGAAGGCTGTTCCTGCCCTCCCCCCTTTATGATATAATCAGACTTCCCGTGGTGTTATTCTGTAACATCATTGAATTCCCTCTTGAAGCAGCTACTGCAATTGCAATGTACACTAGTTACGTACGCCTCTGCCTAATGCTGTTTTCCTAACTAGACTGTAAATCCCATGGAAGCACTAACAGTGTCTGACACTGGTTCAGTCTGAAGTCAGTAACAAGCCAATGTTACGGGTTGAATTATATAGTCCTCAAAATTCATGTGTAGCTGGACATCAGAATATGAGTAAGCATGCATATGTGTCTACATGAGTAACTAAAATCAAGCTGTTAGGGTGGGCTATCATATGGGGGTGGCCTTTTAAGAAGAGGATAGAACTTGGGGAGAAAGAGCGTCAGAGGATACCAGTGCCACTGGAATCTGGATCCCAGACTTTTAACTGTCACACAGAAACAAAAATTATGTTATTTAAGTTATATGGTCTATTCCAATTTGTCATACTATGCCTAGAACACTAATATATTTACTAAATTTATAACGCTTGATACATAGTAAGTAAATATTTTAGGGTGATTCAATCCGTAATGTAAATTTGAATGTGAGCTTTAATTCTACCTGTTTCCTTGTAAGATCTCAATAACATTGGAAAGAAATCCTGTAAGCCCCCTGTGGCTAAGTCATGACTCACAGACAGTAAATCCTACTGGAGAGCTTTGCTGAGTAACTTGAAGTATGTGAAAACTCAGCACCATCAACATCAGGACCACGCATCTTCCTCCTTGCACTGCTCCTTGTCAGAGCATGGGAAGGAAAAGACAGTCTCCTCACAAAAATTAATGGAAATAAACATTCGATGAGTAGTGAAGGTGCAAGCAACTTCTGTACAGTTTTGCCTTCCAGATTCTAAATGTTTAAAGCAGAATCAAATATTTAATGGCTGGACACAGTTCATTGCTTTAAATCTGAGACAAGTTCCACTTCGTTCAATTTCTCTGTTGACTGCAACAATCAAACTGTCATCAGAATTTAGAACAAAGTCAACAGGTTTTTTTTTTCATTTGTATTAATACATCTTAACTGTATCACATGATGGGGCCTGCACACTTTTTGCTCATGATTATGGAGTAATTTGGTCATCTTCACTATCTTGCTACCGTCATTTTTCTCCTACCATTTGTCGATATCCCTTCTCTCCATGGCTCATTCTATTTTCATGCCATCTTTTCTCTTTTGTTCTTTTCTAAGCTCCATATAGAAGAAAAAGCATGATATTTGTATTTATGGGTTTAGTTTATTTCACTTAGAATGATAATCTGTAGTTCCAATCATTTTCCTGTAAATAACATAATTGTATTCTTCTCTGTGGCTGAATAGCATTCCACATTGTCTTCATCAGCTCATCTGACAGACGTGTTGCAGATTACAAAAGTTGGCCATTGTGAATAATGCTATGGCCACTGTGGGTGTTCAAGTATGTCTATTGTATGGTTACTGAGTTATATAGATAAACATTTGAGATTAGTATAGCTTTTTCTAAAATAGACCACACTATAAACCATAAAGAAGCCTTAAGAAATATAAAAAAATAATCTATAACACATTATAAGGTAATAGTGAAACAAATTAGAAATCAACAGCAAGAGAAATAAAAAAAATACACAAAATACCCTCTTGGATAATAGGAAGACCAAAAAGAAATCAGGAAAGAGATTAAATATTCATCAAATCAAATAAAAATGAAAGAATCCCCAGGGTATAGTTAAACCAGTGTTAAGAGGAAAATTTCTAACTCTGTTTTTTTTTCAGGTTTTAAAATTATTATTATTTATTACAATTTATTCATTTTGTACCCCGGATATGGCCCCCTCTCTCCTCTCCTCCCAATCCCACTCCCCCTATGCCCCTCCCCTAGTCTACTGATAGGGGAGGAAATGGTTTATTTTGAAAATTTAGAAAGATCTCAAATAAATAATACAACAATGTACCTCAAGCTATCAGAGAAATAATGACAAACCACATTGAAGAGCTATAAAGTGGGAAAATATAAGGAAGATCTGAATAGAAATTAATGAAATGAAACTTAAAAGAATAATACATTGAGTCAATCTGTCATTGATTTTGTTCTTCAGAAGATACATTAGATTGCCAAACTCTCAGGTAAATAAACCAAAAGGAAGAGAAAAAAATATCCAAATTAACAAAATTAGACATGAAAGGGGACTATTACAAGAAATCCCAATTTAAATAAATCCACAAGATAAGTAGGGAATGACTTGAAAACCTACACTGCATAAAGCTGGAAAATTGAGAAGAAATGGATACATTCCCAGACACAGATGGCCTACCAAAATTAAATGAAGATGCAAAAAAAGTTAAACAAATCCCATAACAAACATTGAGGCTAAACCAGTAATAAAAGTCTCCCATCAAAAAAATAGTTCAGGAATGGAAGGCTTTATTGATTAAATTTGCCAAGCCTTTAAAGAAAAGCTAATGCCAACGTGCCTCAAACTGGTTAATAAAATATAAGGAGAAAGAACACTACTATCTCATTCTACAGAGTGTGTAATCACACAATCAGCCTTTTCAGAACTTAAAGCAGTTGCCCACTGAAAGCCTGAGTATGTCAATTTCCTCATTTCCTTGTGCCAATGGACCTGGCAAAGCTGCATGTGCCTGAATATGAGTAATATATAATGGACAGTTTCTACTTCTAGTGGCCTGTTGTAATAGTAAAAATAATGAGATTATTTCTGAGTTATCAGAAAGAAATCGACTGTCTCTATATCCAAAACAACTCTTTATGCATATAAAGATTCAATAATTATATTAAGAGATTCAGGAAAAACTAATAATACCATAACGATTGTGTTGGAGGCTGGTCTAATGCTAATTACTAGCCCTGAAGATCTGGTCATTGCCCACCGGATACACCCATCCTTGATTGTGTAAACCTGGGCAGGGCAGAATAGGATAGTTGTGGCTAGGTTCCCATAGTTGTGGCTTTAGAGGAGAATCACGGGAAAGACAGACTGGAAGAACAGAGTAAGGACGACACCACGATAGGTTAGCCTGGAGAAGAAACCATATGGGTCTAGAAGAAAGGACCCCAATAATGCAAATTTGAGTACTCAACTGTTATAAAAAAAAAACCCTTCCCCAATAAATCCTTAAGAAGTTAATCTACTTCTTCCCAGAATTATTCCTACTTCCAAGGATTATCCCTGAAGGTAAAAGAACATTAACAGCAGTGGTTTTCTTGTGACATTCAACATTTGGGGAAAGTGTAAGAGGTGCAGCTGTGGTCAGCTCCAAGGCTCCCCTGCCTTCAGTAGCATGCATTAGATCATAAACACTTAGTTTTGATTTTCCGGCCTGCCTGGTACCCCCTGGATGTCAGAAGGAAGATGGCCGGAATTGTTTGTTGAGGGGCCTTCATTCATTTTCCAATGGTAAGAGGTTGCCTTGTATATTTCTTTTGGACTTAGAACCCCTAGACCAATGTTTTCCCTTCCAACAGCAGCCACAAAACCCCGGAAGCTTTTGCACTCCATTGCATCCAGAAACTGCTTATTCTCTTCTACAAATACCATCTTTTTCCGAGTCAATGTGCCTACTATTTTGAACTCTGAAGCTTCTAGTCTTACAATTTCTTTGGAAATGGCCAAATTCATCTCAATTTTAACACCAGGCATTTGATTTTTGACATTTCTAGCTACAGGTTGTCCAATGATGTTGGCTTTATGCTCCTGAGAGCCAAAATCGGCTATCTCTCTTATCCATTCATCTACTGGGGCTCCTTGTGCTTTTAATGGTCTAATTGCTCTTTTACATTCGATATTTGAATGTTCAAATGACAAGACCTCTATCAACAACTTTCTGGTTTCATGACCAGGTACCGTCTTATTGACAGCAGAAGTCAACCTCTGTAAAAATTCAGTGAAGACTTCTCCAGAGCCTTGTATTACCTTAGTAAAGGAGGTAGTTTTTTGTTTGTTTGTTTGTTTTTTTACCCATGGCTCCACAGTCATGACCCATGCTCTTAAAGCTGTAACATGACATTGTTCCAAATATGACAGTATAACACGGGATTTGCTCTTCCATTATGACTTTCACAGAGCACCCAGTCCTTAACAACATTTATCCCCCTTAGTATGTTATGTTGTTCCATTTTCATGACTTTGTCCCTCCACCATGATAACCATTGCAATTGCTGTCCAGATTCTAGAACAGCTGACACCAAACTCTTCCAGTCTTGGGGAATAAGTCTGTTTTGCATAGCCCAATTATTTAATACTTGTTTAACAAATAGGGAATACATCCCAAAATTTAAAATAGACTCTTTAAAATGTTTTAAATCTAGCATGTCTATTGGTTGCCAAGTGATTTCATCATAAGCTTTACCACCATCATTAGCAGACATATATTGCACAAAGACTGGGAAGTTTCATAGTGCCTGCACAGGCCTAGACAATTCCTCTGGTGGTGCACAGATGTGCTCTGGGTACCTGGTAGGGAAAGTGTACGGAGCAGGGCAGGGCAGCAGCCTGCCTTCCAGCCTAGTTTGCTTCCCTCTTTCATCCTGCGGGAAATTCCCTGTGTCAAACACTCAACCTAAACCCTTGTTCTTTTCCCACTGGCTCCTCTTGCTTTTCAGGCATGTCAACCTCTATGCACAAATTCTCTAGGTGCATAGCCAATTCTGCAATCCTTTCCAATACCAGAGAACTGAGTGACCTTCTGAATTGTCAGCTTCCCCCCAATCTTTTTCAAAATGGTATATACAATGACCACAAAGCGAAACCAGAAAACCCCCTCTGGGAGCAAGACAGGAGACCACTCAGCAGCAAAAGCCGTTATTTTGCCAACTTCCTTAAACAACATTGCCAACCCATCAAAACTTGAGGATTCCTCCACTACATTGCAAATGAAGAGGTCTATTGAGCCTAAGCCTTTAGATTTTTCCACCATACCTCCTTTATTTAGGGTTTTTAAGTACCTTAACCTCCCTTCCATGACCCCCTAACATCCAAACCTTAGGAAGGAGATTAGTAGGAAAAAGGGCTGAAGACCTCTTTTACCTACTTTCATCTGATTAGAGTCAATGAGTCTATATTAGGGGATTACAAGACTCAGTAGCCAAGATACCAGCAGTCCAGTCCAAAGGCCAACACAAAGCATCTACACGAAGTCAGCAAAAACAGCAAGACTCAGTTGGATTGCATGGAGAAGCTCTCTGGAATGTTTCTCTCTGCAAACTAAAGTGGTGAGGCACAAAGATCAGTGCAGTAATGCTGATCCAAAAAGCTATGTCTCACTATGCATGGGCCTGTATATACGTCCTCTCCACAGAGTCCACCCACGGATGTTCTCAGCTGGCCAAAGTCATGTCCCTTGCATGTGAGAGCTCACAGCAAAACATCACGTGCCCTCTCACAAGCCAACCTGGGCAAAGCATCACATGCCCAGCTTGCAGCAAAATATCATATGACAAAACTCAGTCATCAAGGAAACCAGAAATTTCCACTTCATGGGCGTAGGCAACCAATGTCAGATCTGACTTAAGGCCTACTCCATGAAATAGAACTCATACACAACACTGCTTAGGTGACCAAGAACCAGAGAATAAATAGCCCAAGGTCTTAGATTAATGTCAAGTCTTAAAAAAATGTAACCATAATGATAAAATTACTCCTAATAATTGTTAATATTAATCTGCTTTACTCATAGATCAGTGCTTTGTTCAGCTATCATCAGAGAAGTTTCCTTCTGCAGCAGATGGGAACAAATACAGAGACTCATAACCAGACATTAGGGAGAGAGAAAGAGAACACTCAACCCTAAATAGGATGTCTCCATCAAATCCCTCCCCTCAGATCTCAGGAAACCCCATGGAAGGGGAGGCAGAAAAAAATGTAAGAGTCAGATGAGATGAAGGACATCAAGAGAACAAGGCCCTCTAAATCAATATGATCAAAGTTCATATGAACGCACAGAGACTGAAACAGCATGCACAAGACCTACGTGGGTGTGCACCAGGTCCTCAGTTTATATATTACAGCTTCAAGTTTAATGTTTTTTTTTTTATGATATTCCTGAGTATGCAAAAGAGTGGATCTCTGATTCTTGTGTCTTCTCTTGGGCTCTTTTTCATCCCTTGGTTCGTCTTATCCAACTTGGATGTGATAGTGTTGTCTTATCTTCTTATATTTTATCTTGTTATATTTTTTAATGTCTCCCTTTCTTTTTTATTGTTTATTATTATTAGTTACATTTTATTAACTCTGTATCCCAGCTGTATCTGCTCCCTTATTCCCTCCCAATCCCACCCTCCCTCCCTCAGCTTCTCCCTGGCCTTTTCCAAGTCCACGGATTGGGGAGGACCTCCTCCCCTTTTGTCTGGCCCTGCTTTATCAGGTATCTTCAGGGCTGGCTGCAAAGTCCTCCTCTGTGGCCTAGCAGGACTGCTCCTCTCTTGGGGAGTGGGGTGTCTCTTAGAAGCCTGTTCATTTCTACTGAGAGATAGAAAGAGAGTGAATTCAGGTGGGAAGGAAAATGGGGAGGATCTTGGAGAGGTAGAAGGAGGAAAAACTGTAATCAAGGTATACTATGTGAGAAAAGAATCTATTCTGCACCTAGCCCGGACAACACAGTTCTGCTGGCCCTGTTCAAGGGGGAAGCTGGTGGGCCAACCTGAGGAGGACTGACTGAGGGCTGGCCCACCACACTTCTGCCCTGTGGTGGTGTAGATACCCTTCCCTTTCCCCCTCTCCACCTGCAGAAGCCTGGAGAGCTGGCCCTGACATCATGAGAGCAGGAGAGCTAGTCCTGCCCCCTCACTGGCTGGAGCACTCAGGAGAGGAGGTCCTGTACCTCACCTGGGCAGCACAGTAGGCTGGCCTTGATGGTAAAAGCACAGGTAAGTCAGCCCCGAGGACGTGAGAGCAGGAGAGCTGGCTCGGCCCTTCACCAGCTGCAGCACTTGGAAGATTGGCCACTACAACCTACCCCCACCCCCATTGCCACCCTGCCTTGACCGAGCAGCGCGGTAGAGCTGGCCCTGGAGGCATGGGTGCTAGTGCGCCAGCTCTGAGGGAAACTTGTCCCTGCCTTCTGCTGAGAGCGGAACTGTGTGGCCTAGCTGGAGCAGTACTGGAGAGCTTACACTGGTAGTGCAGAGGAGGAAGAGCTGGCATGCTGACCAGCTTGGCTGCCTCCCAGGCCCAGACCCAGGGCTCTGAGTTGGCCCACCCTGAAGCCTCTATCATCTGTGAATGGTTGAGATACATGAAGAGACCAGTCCTACTGATACAGAGCTGCAGGATCTCCATGACACAGACTAACAACAGGATGACTCCGAGGAGTTCCGGTGAGGATCCAATAATGATGGTGTCACAGGACCCAGAGATCTTGGGCCAGATTAATGACTCAATGCAATGAATATTTTTAAGTAAAGATGTGTGGAGAGAAGGATATACTGTGGGACACACTGTGACTTACTACAGCTTCCATGGTAAGATTCTTTTAATGCTTCATTTGTTGTTGCTGGTGTGCGTGTGTGTGTGTGTGTGTGTGTGTTTTATTTTGAGAGAGAGGTTGCAAGGACCAAGGAAATGAATGGGATTCAGGTGTATGATGAGAAAGTAACAAGAATCAATAAAAAGTTTTTTTTTAAAGAATCTATTTTTGGAGACTGAGTCTATGGGCTACATCTGAGCCTTGGTTTTAGGTCCTTTCCATGCATTGTTCTGGGTTGGGGTATCATTCTTTTCAGGGATCCCAGGGCTCAGTTATTTTTGGATCTGTTAGTCTCCTTTTGGAGCTCCTGTCCCTTCCAGGTCTTTGGGCTTTCCCTGGCATGAACTCAATGGCAGGCTCTCTGATCACCTCTGCCTGGGGGATGCAAACTTGCCAGGCCACAGAGGAAGACAATGCAACCAGTCCTGATTTGTGAGACCTGATAGGCTAGGGTCAAATAGAAGGGGAGGGGGACCTCCCCTATCAGTGGACTAGGGAAGGGGGATAGGGGGAAAAGAGGAAAGGAAGGTGGGATTGAGAGGAGACAAAGGAGGGGCCAACAGCTGGGATACAAATTAAATAAATTGTAATAAATGATAAGAATAAGAAGAAAAGAAAAAATGATCAATTTTTAATAAAGGGGGAAACACTTTCATGATGATTTATGGATTAATAGTTAAGATAACAAAAAGACCTACATATTTTCACATAAATGAACACATGTACAAAAAAAAAATAGACCATGGATCAAGCACCTTAATGAAAGAGCTAAAACTTAGAGGAAAAAAAAATTATAACAACCTTATCCCTTATCCATATCCATTGGGGACATGAAAACTAAAACTGCTTGAGATTCCTCCTCACCCACATAGAATGGCTGTCATCAAGTAAATAAATGACAACTAATTCTGGTGAGAATGTGGCGTGGGAAAGCAACCCTTGTGGGAAGGTGACCCATACAGCAACTATGGAATGCAGTAGCGAAGTTTCCTAAAAAAAAACAGAAGCTAGAACTTCCTTAAAACCACTATACTGCTCATGAGTGTGCTGCAAAAGGACTCTTAAATCCACATTCTACAGAGATACTTCCACACCCATGGCTATTTCTGATCTTACATACAATAGCTAAGAAATGGGACCAGTCTAGAAGCCTGTAAACAAATGAATGGATGAAGAGAATGTTACATAAATACAATAGAATTTTATTTAAGCATAAAGAAAAAACGATGACATCTATAGGAAAATGGACAGAATTTGAGATCACTATGTTACATGAAATAGATCAAACTCAGAAGACGTATATTATGCTTGCACTCAATGTGGAGAGTTCAGTGTGTGTGTGTGTGTGTGTGTGTGTGTGTGTGTGTCTGTGTGTGTGTGTGTTGAAGACAAAAGGAAGAAGAAGATTCTTTAAGCGAGTCCAGAGGTGAGGAAAAGAAAATCTAACAAACAAAAAGTGTAAAATGAAAGAGGACTATTTGGGGTAAGAAGAAAACCGCTCAACCAACAGGAACATCAGACAGTGGTTGAGACGGACAAATTATAACAAAACATAATAGTGTTGTGGCTCATGTGTAGGAATTTGCCCTAGTGAGACCCATTATTTTGACGTAAAAATTAATTTGAACACAATTGTGAGAATTTTATTGTGTGTAACTTTCTCTTCTCCTACTCACATAGATCTGAAGTGACAGCGTACTGTAAGTGTGTAACATGTAATTCCAAACAACACCAAAAGCCAACCTAGCTTCTCCTCACACCATCGGGATGGATGTCAGGGCCTTGGAATGAGCACTGACCCCCATGGTGAACAAAGTTCTAACCGGAGCCCAGATTTTGTAATACAGAAGATGCTGTCAGAATAATCACCACGTGGGGAGCCTAACTAATTAGTTGAGGATGTTTTCTGAGCTGGTCATCCCTTGGCAAAGGAACAAAGAGAGCTAAGAAGCTCCATGGCCAGAACACAGAAGTGTGGAGTTCTAGGATCTGCCTGCCATTTGTTGTAGGTCTCTAGGCAATGCTTAAACTCCCTTCTATTTTTTCTATAAATACAACTATAACTCTGCATGCTTTATAAAGGTAAAATAGAAAGAGAAATTCTTTTACATTATAGTGTCATTTCCATAAAACATCTTGTTGGTTTCTTCCCATTTTCTTTTCAGTTAACATGCAGAGTCACACATTGGCATTTCTACAGAGATGAAGCCTTTTTTGGATAAACAACTCCTGACAATCAACATTTACAAGTCAGTGCTGTAGCAGAGGGCAGTCTCAGCTCTCCCCCATACACTTAACACATTATTTCCTCTCATTGAGGCACAGTAGCAGGAATGAAGTGAGTAGCTCACAGTATAGACAGAACCGTGTTAGGATCCATGCTTAGTCTACAGAAGTGAGTCTACGGAAGTTCTTTAAAAGTAACCAACATCAAAATTAGATGGAAGAAAGATTTTTTAAATATTTTTTAACATTTAAAATTAATTTTATTATTTAAATTATTTAATATTTAATTTAATAAAATTATTTAAATATTTAAAATCAAAGTTACAATGGACTAATTCTCCAATTGATGAGACTGTCGTTATGATTAGTCCATGAGCTCCTGCAGAGTGAGTATATGTCGCCTACCCTCATTTATGCTTCTTCCTTTCTAGCATAAAGTGTGAGGACACAACTCAATGGGAAGGAAGCAGTCAACAGGTAGAAGTGAGACATACAAACAGACCGAAACCACGATTGTATGATGGGATCACAGATTCTAGGAGAGAGTAGCAGAAGAATCACAAACGTGCATATTTGGACCAGAAGAAAAAGGAAGACTTAGTGGCCTCATGGAAATGAGAAGCATTGTGTGGGAAGTAGAAGAAATGGAGATGAAGGCAAGGATGGAGGCACCCGAGCATGTCCCCTCAGAGTCTAGGGGAAGGAAAATCCTAGCAAAGAATTTTTACAAGTCCATATCCCCCGTCTAGTCCAGTCCAGTCCAGTCCAGTCATTCCTGCTTCCTCAAAAGATGTGCCTTGTTTTTGCTAATGTGCAGCATAAATAATTTCATTCCCGCTTTTTGATGAGAGAGCCCAGATAATCTGTCACAGCAGGGCAGGTTGTGGCTGGCCAGGACAAAGGAAACTAAGCAGCTAGTCAAAGACGGGTACCAGCTCTGAAAGAATCTCTGCACAGAGTAGAGCTTGGCAAGCCTAGGCTGTTGTTGGAAGATACTAACACCAGGGCCTCACAGCCCTGGCCCCTCCTGTGCTGGTCCCTGTCCCACCTCATAAGTGCAAATCAGTTTTAGAAGGAGAATGGATTTTGTAGCAAACCTATGAGCTCTTTTTATGGACTAGAAAGGTCAGTCTTTCAAAACGCAACAAAAGTATATTAATTTCACAACCTATCATGTACATACAAATTTAAGGTAAAAATCTTCTACTTTTTTGTATTAATTACACTTTATTCACTTTGTATCCCCCCATAAGCCCCTCCCTCCTCCCCTCCCGATTCCACCCTCCCTCACCCTTCTTCACGCATGCCCCTCCCCAAATTCACTGATAGGGAAGATCCTCCTATCCTTCCTTCTGATCTTAGTCTATCAGATCACATCAGAAGTGGCTGCATTGTCATCTTCTGTGGCCTGGTAAGGCTGCTCCCCCCCCCCCAGGGGGAGGTGAAAAAAATAGCACGCCAGTCAGATTATGTCAGAGGCAGTCCCTCTTCCCATTACTATGTAACCCACATGGACACTAAACTGCCATGGGCTACATCTGTGCAGGGGTTCTTGGTTGTCTCCATGCCTGGTACTTGGTTGGAGTATGAGTCTCTAGGAAGACCCCTGTGTTCAAATTTTCTGGTTCTGTTGCTCTCCTTGTGGAGTTCCTGTCCTCTCCAGCTCTTAATATTTCCCATTTCTTACATAAGATTCCATGCACTCTGCCCAACAGTTGGCCATCTGTCTCAGTGATTCCTTTGATAGTCAGCAGGGAACAGCCTTTCAGAGGCCCTCTGTGGCAGGATCCTAGTTTGTTTCCTGTTTTCTTCTTCTGGCTTTCAGAAGCCCTCTGTAGAAGGTTCCTAGGTTGCTTCCTGTTTTCTTCTTCTTCTGATGTCCATCCTCTTTGCCTTTCAGGATGGGGATTTAGTGTTTTGGTCAGGGTCCTCTCTCTTGATTCCTTTCTTTAGATGTACAGATTTTAGTAGGTTTATCTTATGTCATATGTTTATATGAGTGAGTATATACCGTGTGTGTCTTTCTGCTTCTGGGACAGCTCACTCAGGATGATCCTTTCCTTTTTTATGAAAATCAAATAAATTCTTTTGATGGATCTTAAGTCAAAATGTATACCTGTGAATTCTGTGCTATGGTAACTAGAAGGTATGTTTAATGTGTTTTTGTCTAAATCTCTTATATTTGTTCCCTTCCAAATAACATGGTGTTATTAGTAATCCAATCTTCAACATCAGAGAAAAACACAATTAATCTCCTTTTCAATGAATTTACATGATGTAACAAAGCCATGCTCTTTGGCTGAGGACTAAGTCCATGACTAAAGTTACTTGAGAACTGCTTGCTTCTTGTCAATATTTGGCTTAAGAAGGACAGTGTCTTCTACACAAGACAGTAGGGTCAATGGACAATTGCCATTGGAGACAAACAGATGTTGTGGTTAACCAAGTAGGAGAAGAGATAGGTGAACCTAGTGCACAATCTTATTTCCAGAAGTGCTATGAAGAGAAAATCCATACTTGATCCTCTACCTCCTGTCTGATGGAAAATATTCAGATACATCTGTCTGAGTTCTTCAAAAAGCCATGGCAACTTAGTCCTTGCAATAAATATAGACAAAAAAGGAACAGAAATACTAATCCTTTGATCCATCTTTTTCACTCTGCAGTTTTAAAAATGTGTGTAAAAAGTGAAGTTAATCTGACATGTAAATGAAATTTGACATTATGCCAATGTATAAGACATTCAAAAGAAGGGAAAAAAAACACTACATACTGCTAGGTATTCTGCAATTCAATTTCAGATCATATCAGACATATGTTATGCCTGGAAATCCAATGATCAAGAGATGAATATTAATTTAATGAGTGTTTTTTACCTATGCCTGAGAATTCTAAAAGTAGACGTTTCTGCACAAATTTCTAAGCCAGTGATCTTTTATGAGAGTAGAAGATATGGGCACACCATTTTCAGCTCTGGGGAAGTGGCACCTCCATCCCTTTCAGGGACCTTGACCTAAACTCCGGTGTGAGAATGAAGAACAGGGGAGCATGCTGAACCTGGAAAATTGGCACCATACACAGCAAGCCAAGATGAACAAGAATGAGGTTAGACCACCTCTTCCGCAAAGTACTTCTACACTGAACATAGAAATAAACTGATACAGAAATGGAAGCTATAACAAGACAAACCAGAGCTCCCGATTACTGTTCAGAAGGCAGGTTTCCTGGACACTTAAAACCTGTCATAACGCAAGATGTAATGGCTGGAATGTACTTGAATGTGTGACAGAAAAAGTCTTTGGTAACTGCCCCTCTGCAAACTCTCTCCCTGAATGTGAGCAGAACCAGTAAATATGAGCAGGCTACACCCTACACCTGATCTAATCACATGGCCCTTTTCTGTGGAAAGCTTTAAGCAGAGTATGTCAGAGATTTGAAAGCTAGCAGTGAGGCCATAAGACAATAATTGCACCTTCAACCAAGAAGCATGGAAGAGAGCCAAGAGATCCACAAATGGACCACATGGGCAGTGCCTTGATTTTAGCTATAGTCCCAGAGCAGAGAATTTCATCATGCTGTACCTAGTGCCTTGGCCTACCCAAATTGAGACATAACAAATGGGTGCTCTGTCCGGTGGCTACCGTGGCAACCAATTACACCACGAAATGAGGATGGGTTACATACTTGCCGGACCAAATATGACTAGTAGAGACTCCTAACACCCTAATGGCAAACGTCCCTAAAGCCTTCATGCTCTTCCTGTCTTCTACTGAGATAAGATATCATGAGATAAGGCTTCTGAGATAAGGAATCATGTTCAAAGAGCCAGAAAAAAAAAAAAAAACTTGCTTCAGAATCACCATGTGCCACAATTTCTGCATCCATTCTTCAGTTGAGGGACATCTGGGTTGTTTCCAGCTTCTGGTTATGACAAATAAAGCTGCTACGAACATGGTTGAGCAAATGTCCTTATTGTGTACTTGAGACTCTTTTGGATATATGCCTAGGAGTGGTATGGCTGGATCTTGATATTCCTTGTTGTCTGAGAAAGTGCCAGATTGATTTCCAGAGTGGTTGTACCAGTTTACATTCCCACCAGCAGTGGGAATTTATCTCCAGCATGTGTTGTCACTTGAGGTTTTGATCTTGGTCATTCTGATGGGTGTAAGGTGAAATCTCAGGGTCGTTTTGATTTGCATTTCTCTGAGGGCTAATGACGTTGAGCATTTAAGTGTTTCTCTGCATCTTTTTAAGTGTTTGATATTCTTCTATCAAGAATTCTCTGTTTAGCTCTGTTCCCCATTTTTTAATTGGATTACTTGATTTGTTGCTTTTCAACTTCTTTAGTTCTTTATATATACTGGATATTAGCCCTCTACACAATGGAATATTACTCAGCAATGAAAAACAAGGAAATCATGAAATTTGCAGGTAAATGGTGAGATCTGGAAAGGATCATCCTGAGTGAGCTATCCCAGAAGCAGAAAGACACACATGGTATATACTCACTCATATAGACATATAATATAAGATAAACCTACTAAAATCTGTATACCTAAAGAAACTAATCAAGAGGGAGGACTCTGGCTAAAATACTGAATCCCCATCCTGAAAGGCAAAGAGGATGGACATCAGAAGAAGAAGAAAACAGGAAACAATTTAGGAGCCTCCCACAGAGGGCCTCTGAAAGGCTTTGCCCTGCAGACTGTCAAAACAGATGTTGAGACTTATGGCCAAACATTGGGCAGGAAGCAGGAAACCTTATGAAAAGAGTGGGAAATAATAGTTGGATCTGGAGAGAACAGGAGGTCCACAAGGAGAGCAACAGAACCAAAAAGTTTGAGCACAGGGGTCTTTCCTGAGACTCATATTCCAACCAAGTACCATGCGTGGAGATAACCTAGAACCTCTGCACAGATGTAAGCCATGGCAGTTCAGTGTCCAAGTGAGTTCCATAGTAATGGGAACAGGGACTGCTCTGACATGAACTGATTGGCCTGCTCTTTGATCACCTCCCCCTGAGGGGGAGCAGCCTTACCAGGCCACAGAGGAAGACAATACAGCCACTCCTGATGAGACCTAACAGACTAGGATCAGAAGGAAGAAAAAGAAACCCTCCCCTACCAGTGGACTTGGGGAGGGGAGTGTGTGGAGAAGGGGGAGGAAGGGAGGGATTGGGAAGGGAGGAGGGAGGGAAGTAGATGGGGGATACAAAGTAAATAAAGTATAACTAAAAATTAAAAAAAAAAGAAAAGATAAAAAAATCACCATGTGAGTGAGGCCAATGACATATTACACTATTTCTAAGAAGTTTCTCCCTAGAAACTGTTGAATTCGTAAAAAATATTCCAGAATTTTCTTTTGGTAAACAGCTTCTCTGTCTATAGGGAGATTGTGTTTAATTTTAGCAAATTTACAGCCTTTTACGGGAAACATGTTGACTTTGCTTATCCAAACCTGTGTTAAATTGTGGGTTGGTCAGATCACATGGTCACTTAGTGTCACCTCAGAGCATGCCCAACATGGGGATCCAATCCAACGTCCATAATTTCAAATGACATAAATCTGGTAAGCATAAAATTGCAGCCCAGCAAGTGTAAAACCATGTGCCGCCAATCACACATGCTCCCATTTGGTCTAGATTTTCACTCTCAAGAAAGTTCATCCCTTGCCCTAAAGCTGATTTGCATGTGCCTGCTTTACATACTACATACAGTAAAGTGCTGCACGTGCTAACGGAGAGTCTAGTATTTAGGAGGCCATTTCGTGCTGGAGCACATCTTTCACTGAAGTGAGTCACAACTCAAGTGACATCTCCCTATGGGTGAACGTCACTCAAATACACAAACGAAGCCTATAGGCAAACAGCTTTACTCAGCAAAACCTTTTTTAGAAAGCATTCGATAATTTCCCCCATGGATTGAGCATAGATCTGAACAGACCTTAGTTTTAGGTTTAGTTTGCCATGCAGGTATTATCAAAGGTGACAGCTCAAAAATATAGTTAGAAAAATCGTACAGCCACTTCTAAAAGTTAGTATAATCTAAAAGTTAATAACTATGGTAAGTATGGACAGAACACTTTTAAATGTTTAAATAAAGCCAGGTATGTTTACATTTTGAGGAAATCATTGCCTTTATTAAGGCAAAGTAAATATGTTCTAGTGACTAAATTAGCAGATATAAAATGCTCTCTTCAGACAGAAAAGGGATCTTGGAACTACAGCCACCATTGTTACTACCATCTCATTAACGGCTGTTGGAGCTACCACCAGGGCATTAGCCATGAGTCATACTGGGCAGACTGCTCAGACCCTGAATAATGATTTAGCCAATGTAGCTCATGCCTTAGTTGTACATAAAGGAATTAATGCTCAACTAAAAGGAAGCTTGATGGTGTTCAATCAGAGGATTGACCTCTTGCAGGAGCAAATTGATACCCTATGGCAAATCGCTCAACCTGGCTGTCAATGAAAGTATGCTGGACTTTGTGTCACTAGCATACAACATGAGAATTTTTCCTGCGCTGCAAATCTGTCTAAACAACTGTCGAGGTATATTTTAGGTAATTGGACTGGAGAATTCGATACTACGATGGAGCAGCTGAGAGTGGCCATTGTCACAGTAAATTCTACCGGAGTGGACGCAGGACTAGCCACAGGATTATCAATATGGATTGCTGCAGCCATGAATCATCTGAAGGAATGGACGGGCATGGGAGTGTTAGCAGGCCTTCTGGTGTTGGTCTCCTTGGTTTGCCTGTGGTATATATGCAAGATTAGAGTCTCACAACAGTGTGATGCAGCCATGATCATTCAGGCCTTTACAGCCATTGAAGCAAGACATTCTCCCCAAGCATGGTTGGATACCATAAAAAGCTAAAATGATACGCTCAGGATGCGAGGCTAAGCACTGCACTCAGGGTCAGCCGCTTTGGACCCAGAGAAGAGCATGTCTGATTGCATGCGGGTTGATGCCCCAGGTCCCGCCTCTGAGAAAAAGGTATCTGACGGGTCTGATGCTCTTTGGGTGGATGACACCTAAATGAACATCTGTACAAAGTCCCAATTTATTTCTAATATCAGAGATCAGACCTCTACTCTTGCCTGATGCGTCTAAAACAAAAAGGGGGAACTGTAGAGAGCTGCAGAATGCTATACCTTAAAGACGGAGCTGGTTTCTGCCTTCCACCTTCCCGATGGTGAGTGCTCTCTGTCAGGAACAACTCCACATTTGGCTAAGGCTGAGGATCTGGCTTGCTTCCATGTATGTGGACCTATCTGATTTGGGTTTTTGAAACCTATGGGCCCACCCCCAGTGATACAACTACTCCAACAAGACCACAGCTCCTAATTCTTCCCGAACAGTTCCACCAACCGGGGCCCAGGTATTCAAATATTTGAGTCTATGGGCTCTATTCTTGTTCAAGCCACCACATGTACGTAGTATTAAACTGACTCCTAATGGCTTGTCATCATACTCATAAACTATGACAACTGAGTTTTCAAAGAAACCAAAACCTTCCAATTCATATTGCATCACTCAACTCTCCACAAAGAAGTTTCTATTTACAGTAGATTTGATGAACATAAAACCTCACAACTGGCCAAGGAAAAGAGAATAAATGGCTATAAAATTTTTAACCCTAAATGGAATACAAATTCTGCACCTCATCTTCCAAAGGTTCAGGGATTAGTGCAGAAGGCAGGGCAGAAAGAACAGAAGAGTCAGAGGAAAGAATGTTCTAGACACAACAGGGCAGTTGCACATATGAACTCATTGCAGTTGTTACAGCACGCACAAGGTCCACAAAAGACAAGCCGAAACAAATCCCAGCACACAGAGAGGAGGAAGTCAGATATGAGGCCCTGATCCTATTTGAGAATCTGTTAGCCATGGTTTAGCTGCTTGGAGAGGAAGAGACAGTTTTTTTTTTTAAGAGTGTAGCTCCTGTTAAGTTGACTCCACTCCAGTAGAAGATCACACATCCAAGAATATTTAAGTAGTACCAGCTGGCCTCGGTGAGGGGAAAACAAAAGACACAAACTTGGGTGAAAAGGGAAACAGGGTTGGATCTGGAAAGAGTTGGGGTAGGTGAGCAATTTGATCAAAATATATTATACACAATTCTCAAAGGGCTAATAATAATATTTTAATCTATTATAAATTGTTTCGTGGCATTTTTGGCTCTTGCTTGGCTGTTGGAAGATCTGTCATGGAAGATGTCCAGATGTCAACTCTTGCGTATATCCATATTTTGAGAGTAACATCACAGGAGACCTCCCCAACAGAAATCTTCAGTGTGATGCCATTTACCATTTGAACAGCATTCCTTCTTGATGACAGTCTCAGTCCCCATTTTTAATAGTACTACTCATAATTTCCATTGGCTGGGTCACCTTGCCCAGTAGGAAACTTCTCTAAAGAATTCTATTTTGTCTATTTAAAGTGGCATCTCTACACATGAGCATGGTGTGGCACACTTTTAATTCTAGCACTCTGGCAGCTGTAGAAGGTCAGGTCTTTACGAGTTCAAAGCCAGCCTGGTCTACATAAGGAGTCCCATGCCATCCAACCCTATATTTTGAGACCCTGTATCAAACCTTACTAACTCACCCCACTCTGGTTACAATGTACAGAGGCCTCTTCTCAAGCACCACCAAGCTGAGGAGATATCTTTGAAATGAATCACACAGTCCCAATCAAGCCTTCAGACAACTGTAGTCTGAGGAAGAAGAATCTTGTAAAAGAAACTCAGCTATTCACTAAAATTTCTAGCCAATAGTAACTAGGATTTATTTTGATTGATTTAAGTCACCATGTTTTCGAATTATTCGCTATGTAGCAATAGGAAAGCAATACGATATTGTGCATCTTTAAACATTTGGGTAAATTTACAACCTCATTTCATGTAGATCCTGAAGGTATATGTAATCAAAAGCTTTACATGAAGCCAGCTATGATGCTGACCAGTAGAATGGGGTACCTGAACGTGACTGCCGAATGTTCGAATGGGATCAGCTGATAATCTCCTCCTACTTTTGGTGAAATATCTGGTCCTAAAAAGTTACTTAGAATAATGTAGACAGGTTAATGTAATACGAATTATCCTACTGAAGGACTTAGTGAGTTCATGCCTGAAGAGTCCATCCACATGGATAATGGAGAAAGTACCTCTGTCATTGAAATTTGAAATTCAAATTATATGACTTTCTATTATTTGTTTGAGATAAACTCAGATGTTAAAATTCAGCTGATGTTATTAAACATAGTCTTCCATGTGTTTTTTGTTTGTTTGTTTGTTTGTTTGTTTTCGGGGGCGGGGGGGAGTGATGAATGGTGTGAACCATCAAGGAGAATTTAGAGAAAATCAGCCTGAAGAGATGGCCAGGGTTTAAGAACGCACACTGCTCTTGATGAAGACCCAAGTTTCCCAGCACCCAAACCAAGTGCATATTTTTCTTGCAGAGGACCCAAGTTTACCAGAACCCATATCTCACTACCTGTATCTCCAACTCTGGAGCTCCAGAGTAGCTGATGCTCCTTCTTGCCTCCAAGGGTACCTGAACTCACATGCACATTCCCCCACACACAGTGAGAGATGACGCACAGATATACTCATGCATGCAATTAAAAATAATTTTAAAAAATTAAAGAAAGAAAGTAGAGAAATAAAAACAAATGTAGCTTCCCAGATATATGGTAACTGGCACTGTATCTGCCCAAGCTCTGTGGATTTACAGCACTACTCTCCCAAAAGGCAGATGGTAGGATGTGCATTTGTGATGAATGGCATTTATCACAATGTAAATCAGTGAAGTGCTTAGCCCCAGCAAAGTATGAGGCACCAGATAGTCATCTGCCTATCATAACCAGCATCTGCTAGCCTTAGAACTGTCAACATTACACACAACCTTCTGGACGTTCTCATCAGAGTCACCAAGGAACCACATCAACAATAACAAGACAGAAATGTATCCAAGGAACAATGTCAGATGTTTGGATAGCACTAGTCCCAAGGCAATGCTCGCTGCCACTTAGCTAATCTGTCATATGTATGTGACAGAGAGGGGACAGATGAACCCTGAAGCAATTCAAAATGAAGAGCCAAATAGGTGGAAACCATAAACAGAATAGCCAGGAAAAATGAAAGTATCACTGATGGGTGAAAAAGGTATCACTGCTGGAAGAGCAGGTTCAAAAGTCATCCATTTCCTGTTGGAAGCAAAGTGCAAAAACCTGTGAAATTACTTCATTTCACTTGAAAACAAATGTCAAGTATGACTTTGATACTTACAAATATTCTACAACAGATTATCTGGTTTAATAGCTTGACAAGTAGCTTAGGTGTTTAAAAAAAAACAAAATTATTAAAATTTGTATTTATTGTCTGCAAGTTAAATTATGTTCCCCACTTGGCATTATTTTTCTCTTTGAATTTATATACAAATAAGGAAGGATGTATAGTAACTCTTAAACTGTATGCATAGAGCATTATTATCTAGACAAGATGCTGTCTTAATCTTCTAAACTCACAAGGAAAAATGCTTTTTTTTTTACTCTAAATAAAAGCATCCCCAAACGATTGTCAACCAAACTCTAATCTTACCTAGCAAAGAAGCAAGAGATTGTTAAAATGTGTTTTTATGTAATTTTCAGATTCATGCATAATGAACTATGATTTTCATGTGGTTCCAAAACTTAAGTTTCAATAGAAGAAAACAACTCTGATGTGGCAGCAGTAGTCTCTCTCCCTTTAGACTGTAATTTTCATTTCTTCTATCAAGCATAATAAAGCCTGCAATACCATTAATTTCAGAAATAAAGTGTCCGACATACTGAAACCATATTCATTAATCCATCATTGTCAAACCTCCCCTATTCGGCATCCATCTGAATCTATATTATCAGTCTAAACATACATACTTGAAATTCCCCTCACTCTGCTGACACATAAAAAGTAGTGGTAACACAGAACCCAAAGTAAAAAAAAAAAGGACATAAATAAAAAAGAGATCTGAGTGTGAGGAAACCTTGAATATAATGTGTAATGCACAAGAGGACTCTGTTCCTGTGCCTTTAAAGAAATCATTGAGTAGTCAAAACTGACTATCTCATAATAACAATTACTTGTGTTTCAACTCAGTAGACTCTTCCAAAATGTTTGTTTGCTCATTTTTAATATTTTTCATTTAATCTCTGACCATTGCAGCACCCATCTCAAACATGTAAGCACTGTACTGTGCACATTCCCACCTCCACTGTCCCCGCCTTTAGAACCCCCTTCTCTATAGCCCCCTCCTACTCTCGTGTCTCGGTTTCTGTGGGGGTTTTGTGTAGGCACCCACAGCTGCTGTTTGTTATGATCAATCAGCCATATCATATCCAGAAGGCTGTGTTTCACAGCATTTCTGCCCATCCTCCAGCTCCTACTTCTATCCCTTTTTCTGTGATGTTCCTTGGGCCCTGGAAAGGGTGTTACATATGTCCTGTCTAGGACAGAGCAGCCACCAGTCACTATTAATGAGGCTCTGAATTAAATTTAGCTGAATGTCAAAAGAACTTCTCTATCCAGGACTAAGAACAGCACTAGTTTAAGGGTAAAAACATAAAGATTTAGAAAGCAGTATAGTTACAGGTCCATTTAGCATAACATCAGCAGGAAACATGCCCACAAGAGCCCATGACCCTCCCAATCATGGGCTTTTAACCAGCTTTACAATACCAGGTATTAATTCCTTTCCGTGGAAAAGCCTCGAATTCAAGCAGAAAGAGGTAAGTTGCCTTCAAAACAACGGCTGCACCAGTAAGCCCCTCCAGGTGGATTACATTTCACAGCTACTGTAACTAGGGCAGCAATGAGCATAGACACACAAGCATCTCTATCATGGGATATGGAATCCTTGGGCTATATGTCTAGGAATGCGTTGTGGGTCACACAGTAGTTCTACTTTTAGCTTTCTGAGAAAAACTCTACACTAATTTCCACAGTGACTATATCAAGTTACTTGCTGTTCCACAGTGAATGAGGCTCCCCTTTCCCTGACATTGGGACAAGGTTTGTCCTCAATTTTTTTTTTTCTTGAAGGTAGCCATTCTGGGGTGAGATGGAATTTTAAACTCATTTAAATTTGCAGTTTCCTGATGACTAAGAATGTTGATTACTTTGTAAAGTATTTATTGTTTATATGTATTTCTTTTGTTTTCTTTTTCATCACTTATTTTTATTTATTTTATATTTTGAGATGATGAAATAATTACAGCACCCCCACTTCCATTTCCTTTTTCCATGCCCTCCAAAATACCATTCTTTTTAGAATTTCTGGCTTTAGTTTTTCTTTTTATTTCTTTATTTTTTATTAATTACAGTTTATTCACTTTGTATCCCAGCTGTAGCCCCCTCCCTCACCCCCTCCCAATCTCACCCTCCCTCCCTCATCTCCTCCTATGCCCCTCCCAAAGTCCACTGATAGGGGAGGTCCTCCTCCCCTTCCATCTGACCCTAGCCTATCAGATCTCATCAGGACCGTCTGCATTGTCTTTCTCTGTAGCCTGGTAAGGCTGCTTCTGCCACAGGGAGAGGTGATCAAAGAGCCAGCCACTGAATTCATGTTAGTTTATTATGAGTGTAGCTTCTGACATTCCTGGGATACACAATCTTACAGCAAACTCTTTGTTCCTCTGCCTCTAACAATATTTTTGCTCTTTGTTCCAAAATGACCTCTGAATATTAGGTGTACTAGTTATGTTGCATGTGCATTATTTGGGGCTGGAGTCCACATCTCTGTATTTTAGTTGGTGTGGTTTTCTGTAATGGTCTCTGTCTGTTGAGGGATGAGGGCTGTATTTATCTGTGGCATAAGGACAAATAGTTAGAATGTAGTTAGGTATTGTACTAACTTTAGTACATTCATGTTGTAGGTTCTCCTCTAAGAACCATGATTTCACTACATGTGGGTAATTGCCTAGGTGTCCAGCAACATGCATAATTTCCCTCTAGTTGAGTAGGTCTTAAATAGAGTTGGAGATCTCATGGTTACTCCCAAGGCATATATGCAACTACTGAACACTTATCTTGCCATGGTGGTCATTGCTGTGATTCACAGGTATCATTGCTAGGTAGGACTTTCAGTTGCTTCCCCCCTTTAGAAGCTTATATGCTATTTCTTTTTCTTTTCTTTTTTTTTTAACAACTAATTTTTAATTGCAACAACAGAAAATGGACACACACAACAGGGGATTGAATAGACTGATACCCAGGATTGGCAAGGGATTGTATTTCGCTTGAACTAATGGAAATGCTGTTCCCCATCACCTCAAATACAGCAATCACTGTCAGCTGCAAGCCCTTGTTCACCATGGTTGTTTCTGTACTTTTGGCATTTTTGTTAGGCATTATTGAGATAGATGGCATGCTGGGCTTACAAATATTGATAGACCTAAAGCTATCATCCTCACTTTTAATTAAATTTTTATTTTTTATATTAATTACAGTTTATTCACTTTGTATCCCAGCTGTATCCTGCTTCCTCATTCCCTCTCAATCCCATCCTCCCTCCCTCATCTCCTCCCATTCCCCTCTCCAAGTCCACTGATAGGGGAGGACCTCCTTCCCTTCCATCTGATCCTAGCTTATCAGGTCTCAATAGGACTGCCTGAATTGCCTTCCTCTGTGGCCTAGCAAGGCTGCTCCCCCTTTGGGGGATAGAGGGTGGGGGATGGTCAAAGAGCCAGCTATTAAGTTCATGTCAGAGACAGTCTTTTTTCCCCTTACTAGGGTACCCACTTGGATACTGAGCTGCCATGGGCTACATCTGAGCAGGTGTTCTAGGTTATATCCATGAATGGTCTTTGGTTAGAGTATCAGACACGGAAAAGACCACTGTGTCCAGATATTTTGGTTCTGTTGCTCTCCTTGTGGAGCTCCTGTCCTCTCCAGGTCCCACTAGCTCCCCCTTCTTTCATAGGATTCCCTGCACTCTGCCCAAAGTTTGGTTAAAAGTCTCAGCATCTGCTTTGATACACTGCTGGGTAGAGTCTTTCAGAGGCCCTCTGTGGTATGATCCTATCCTGTTTCCTGTTTTCTCCTTCTTCCAAAGTCCATCCCGTTTGTCTTTCTGAGTGAGGATTGATCATCTTATCTCCTTCTTGCTTAGCTTCTTCAAGTGTACAGAATTTAGTATGTCTATTCTATATTACATGTCTAATATCCACTTATAAGTGAGTATTTACCATGTGTGTCTTTCTGCTTCTGGGATACCTCACTCAGGATGATCTTTCCTAGATACCACCACTTGCCTGCAAATTTCATGATTTCCTTGTTTTTAATTGCTGAGTAGTATTCCATTATGTAAATGTACCATAATTTCTGTATCCATTCCTCCGTTGAGGGATATCTGGGTTGTTTCCATGTTCTGGCTATTAAAAAAAAAAAACTGCTAAGAACACGGTTGAACAAATGTCCTTGTGTGCTTGAGAAGAAGGCTATCAGGTCAATTTCAGTGCAAGGGCTTGTGGGACCCATGTCTAAAGTGTGTAGTGTCTTAACTTCCTCTCCTGGGGAACAACCAAGGGCAGTAGCTACACTGTATAATATTCTGAGAGTATCTTGGATAAACCTGACCAAAACTCAAAAGAGGGCTTCCTGTGACTAGCATTTAGGTTTTTGTTAGATGGTCTTTGACTCTTAGAGGCAGTATTGTCAGCCCAGATGAAAAATATTTAAATTATATATGTATATTTACACACTGGCATATATCTATTATAGGTAGTCTTATGTAGCTAGATAATTAATAGTATGATTTCTTATGACTTTTCCAGACCTCCTTACTGTTATTTTATGCTCCTTCTATATTTATCTTCCTCTCCAACCCTAATTGAAGCCCCCAGTTTCTCCCAATTCCCCAATCAAACACTTGTCCCTGCTATCCTTCTCTCTATTGCTTTCCCCAACTTTGTTAAGATTTAGAGACTATTTTTAAGTAGGCTGTTTTCCTTCTTTCATATTTAGTTTTCAGAATTATTTGTGTATTCTGCATATTAATTCTATGCCAGATGTAAAGCTAGCAAATATTCTTTTCCATTCTGTTCCTGCCTTTTTAGCCCAAAGTTTCCTATGCTGTAGTGAAGCTTTTGAATTTATTGTTGGCCATTTCCTTGAACAAAAAAGATGAACCAAATTTTAACTTATGATGTCTTTATATGTCTCTGTCTTCTACAGTGCTCCGTAGCTTTTTCTCTAAAAAATTTGGCTATTGTTTTTTAAGTCTTTGATACATTTATAGATTATTTTGTGCAGGAGGGGAAATAAACATTTAGTTTCATTTTTCTACTTGTAGATATGCAGTTTTCTCAAAACAATTCATTAAAGATAATGTCTTTCCTTCAAGGTGTATTTTTGGTACATTTGGCCCACTTTTCTCCTGTAATACTGTAGTATAACATGAAATCAGGCCTGGTGACCTCTGGCACTATTTGTTTTTGTGATGTGGCCATAGCTATCATTGATTTTTTTTCTTCATTTTTTCTTTTTCTGTCAAACATTTTTTAATAGTACTTGCAGTCAACTAATAAGCCTTTTTTCCAGGCTGATGAATTTTTAGATTTTTTTCCCATTTCTGTAAAGAATGGAGCTGGGATTTTGATAAGAATTTCATTCTTTTCTTTTTAACTTTACTGAATAACAAATCTAACTTTTAAGTGATAGACTTTGTTAAAAGCATTGAATGTCAAAGCCAAAGCTGAGAGCTCATCATGGTTTTGCTACTTTGGAAAAGGAAAAGAAGAAAATGATAAAGTAAAAGCAATCTCACTTTTGAGTTTCTTCATTTTTGTCTATTTGTAAGAAAAAAAACAATTTAAAGATCTTCAAATGTTAATGTTTTCTGGTTCTATGTGAAAGTATAAAAAAAATTCTTTCATGCATGATATGAAACAACAACAAGAAAAAGAATTTCAATAAGCCAGTAGATTGATTTTGGTAGTTTGGTCAGTTTTATAATATTTATTCTTTTGATTCATGAGCATTAGAGATCTCGTCATCTTCTACTGTTTTCTTCAAATCTTTTTTCAGCAATATTAGCTTTTCATTCCAGATGTCTTTCATTTTCTTGATCTGATTTATTCCAAGCTTAATTAGTTCTATCGTGAATGATATTGCTTTCCTCGTTTTTTTATTCATGTATTTGTCATGGCATGTAGGAATACATATTATATACCATATATATTATACATGACATATGTAATAGATTAACAATACAAAGTTAATGTCACTCCTTTTCTGAAGACGTTTATCAGTTCTGAGAGTTATCTGGTAGAGTCTTCAGTGACTCTTGTACACAGAATCATGTCATCTGCAAGTGAGGATATTTTTATATCTTCCTTCCCTATTTGTATCATTTTATTTCCTTCTTTGGTATTATTGCTCTAGTTAAGGCTTTAAGCACTGTATTGAATAGGAGTGCAAAGTGTGTCCCCAGTTTTAGCTGGAATGCTCTGAGGTTTCTGTATTTAACATAATGTGGGCTGTATGTTTGTTGTGTATACCTTTCATCATATTAAGATGTGTTCTCTGTATTTCTAGTCTCTCTAGAGTTTATAACATTAAAGGATATTGGATTTTGTCTGGGGCTTTTTAATCATCTAGTGAAATGATAGCATAATTTCTAGCTTTGAGTCTATGTGACAGATTACATTTATTAACGCATAACATATTCAGAATGAAGGCAACTTGATCAAGATAGATGATATTTTCATGACTTTAGTGTGCAAGTATTTTATTGAGAATTTTTGTATCTGGGTTTATCAGAACTAATAGGCTAAACTTTTTCTTATTCTTTTTGTTCTCATTGTATTTCTAATGGGTTTTGAGATCTATAAAATTTGGCTTCACAGAGTAAGTAATGTCACCTTGAATTTATCAGTCACTCTTTCCAGGAGTCCATCATAGGAAGATGTTCTTGGCTCCTGCTTCTCTAGGACATTTTTATCCGGACTATTTGAACACTAATTTTTTACATTCATGAGACACAGGTACCTTGAGATGATTCTTTTATTTGTCATGAAGGGAACAGGAATGCAGACAACTTAAGTTAACCTGGAACTGCCTATATAGCTGAGGATGCCCTTGAACCTCCAATCCTCCAGCTCCAGCCAAGTTCTAGAACAGTCAATATGTCCTACCATAGCCAGGTTTTTATGTATAATCAATAAAATTTTTTACAACTGAATAGTTAGCAATAAGCTATAACTAATAATCTTCCTCAGAAATCTTAAGTATGTCCAAATAAAGGATTCTTGTGTTGTATAGTGCATATAGTGCTAGCAGGAGGAGAGGAGTTTATTTATTTATTTTTTTATTTATTGCTCTAAAATTTCTTGCAGAGGGAAAATGGGCTCAGTTCTAGTTTTGTGGTTGTGTGAAATCTCTATTCCCAGAAAAAGTAACACAAAATAACCTAGACTCAACTAGAAGGCTTTAAGGCCAAGATCTGGAACCACATGTGTGGCCACTGATCTGAGCCATCAGCTGAGAACGCAGTACTTGCTTAGCAGATGTGAGACTGTGCCCCATCCTCAACACCACAAGGAAAAGAAAAGCCAACAGTCTGCCAAAGCTGGATTCCAGAAATAATGTCATGTATCAAAGAGTGTCATTGCTAGGAAACAACAATATTTAACTAATATCAACAGGCTTACAGTAACTGTGTGATAAACACATATAAAGAAGACAAGCATCATTCTTGGCATTTCAGATATCATCTTTGCCATACCCACAGTGGAAAATATATAATTACAGTTTTACAGAGATAGTAAGTGAACAGAAAATTTGAAACAAAAATAATCACCATGTGAAGAGAGCAGTCCAATAAGCCATTGTATACACAAGCAAATAAACAGCTGCCACCATTCAGCTTGAACAATAAACACTGAGATCACCACAGGGATGCAGAAGGATGGAAGCTTCTGTTACCAATTACCAAAATGAGGGACACTCTTCAAGTCCAAGTGGGGCTTATTATAGACTCATATATAAAGGCAGCAAAGAGTTTGTTAATATTCAAATGAACCATTGTACTCAGTAAAAACCGCTGCGTTGAGAAGATTCTAGCATTTTCTGCTTTACAAAAAAAAAAAAAACTCACAAAAATTGATTTCATAGAATTTGATCTGTTTTGTTTAACTCTGTTAAGCTTAGACACAAAAAAATTAATGCATAAAATATTTTTAAAAGTTTAAAGTATGAAACAATTACTGTTTCCTCCAACCACACAACATTCGTAGTTCATGGTAGGTGGGTGATTGAATACACAATACAGTTTGCTCCTGGCGCTAACTCAGACTACAGTGGAGAGCCACTGTCTCAGGCATCCTTCGCCCTCGGTCCTTCACTGAAAGTTTCACAGTCGCTCTATTCATCTATATGATTTTTCTTGGAACTGCGAAATTCTTAAAAGATATCAATACTCTGCCCAAACAATGGAAACCAGCCTTAGGGATTTAGGAACCTGAACAGTTTTATAGTTTTGCGGGTTTTTTTTTTTTTTTTTTTTTTTTTTTTAGTTACATTTTATTAACTCTGTATCCCAGCTGTATCCCGCTCCCTCATTCCCTCCCAATCCCTCCCTTATCTCTTCCCTGACCCTTTCCAAGTCCACTGATTGGGGACGGCCTCCTCCCCTTTCATCTGACCCTGTTTTATCAGGTATCCTCAGGACTGGCTGCAAAGTCCTCCTCTGTGGCCTAGAAGAACTGCTCCTCCCTTGGGAGGTGGGGAGGTCAAAGAGGATGCCATTGAGTTCCTGTCAGAAATAGTCCCTGTTCCCCTTACAATGGGAAACCAATTGGTTACTGAGCTACCACTGGCTACATCTGAGCAGAGGTTCTAGGTTATATCCATACATGGTCCTTGGTTGTTCTTATTTTTAAAAATGATTTTAGAAAAAAAAGGATCAGAGTCATTCTGCTGAAGAGTTAAAGGTGTTTCACAAACCAAGGGACAGCAGAGCACACCCAAGCTGTTGGCTCCTTGGTGCTTGGCTCCGTAATTCCAGAGAATGAATTTTATAGATCTCAAAACCCAATAGAGACACATCAGCAAGAACAAAAGAAAATTGTAGGTCATTATCTCTGATAAACACATACATTATTTTCAATTAAATACTTGCAAACTAAATTCAAGAACATACGAGAGAAAGAGAAGACAGAGTAGAGCAGGAGTCAGTCCCAGAAACAGTGCTGCTAGTCTAGGGATTTGCCTGGGATTTATTGGAGGATACCATGGTGAAGCACAGAGGGAACATGAGGCCAGTCGGTCCAGTGGGCCCATTCCAAGGGTTCTAGGCAACTGTTTGAGTCAATATTCTCCTATAGCTTTCAAGCAGTGGAGCTTGGAAAAAAAAAAAAACAGAGTAGGAAGGAGAGATGATTTCTGGCACTTCTGGTCTGAATAAAACCAAAGACTTTTATGGTCAAGGATAAGAATTGGTGTCCATGTCCATAAGCTGTTAACAAGTTTCTATCTTCTGTTCTGCCATTTTCTCTCCTGAAGAGGTAACTATAACAGCTCTTGGAAAATTTGGGTGATGACTGATCTTACTATACCTGATGAATATGGTCATTGGAAGTAGCAATTGAGGACCCAGCTAAAGGGGCTTAAAAATACATAGGCGATGCCCCTGGCATAACAACCAGAAAAGTGAGGAATGGAAATGATTGGTGCCCATACAGAAACATGAGAGAAAAAGTAAAATTAAGAGAGGAGTCAGGGTGAAGTAAAGCTGGAGCCTTTGGGAAAGGATGTTACCATCCTGCAGGGAACAGGAGTGAGTTTCTGTGTACTATGGGGGCTGACAAGAAGTACTAACTCTTTCTCCTTGGAGTCATTGTGTCTTAGAAATCTTTTAGACATATCTAAAGAATTGTTAAAGAATCTTCTGTTTGTCACCAGTATTTGAAGCTTCTAATTAGACATGGTTGTCTGAGGTGTGGTAGGTACAGAGAAATATGGGGCTCTTTTAGTCCATCTGTTCCACTTGTTGAACCCTCTAAAGACCTCAAGACTTAGGAATCTTTGTTTCTGGGGACATCCAATCATCTCTGGAAGATGGGATATGGTTTAGAGGGCCTTTTCTTTTTGTAGGGACTTTCCTGTTTTATGTGACCCTTCTACCTATAACTAAAATAAGCAAAAGCTATTTTCTTTTCTTCCTAGAGACTTGACCTCTGACTAACTTCCAATAGTGTGGCTATAAGGGCCATAATTTTCTTCCCTTTTATTTTTTTCCTATTTTTAATCTCCTCTTTATGGAAACAGTCTAGAAGATGTTTAATTCCATGAGTAACTTTATATTCCTCTGATTTAAATCAAAGGATTGATACTCTCTTGAACACTTCATGTGCTTGTTCAGGTCACCTGAAACTCTTTCCAAGACAAGCTTTTATCTGTTCCAGATCCTGTAAGTAAAAGAGAGCATGTATAAGACTGCATATCCCAGTCTGGGCAACATGTGTTCCCTATAATGGCAGAAGAAAAAAAATTATGCTTATGAGGAAACACTGGGGGTCTTGGCAGGCTCTGAATCCTCAAAGTAATGAGGAAAAGACTCAGTATCAACTCTTGGCTCCTGGACACATACAGAGTCGAAAGGAAAGAACAAAGAATGAGCAGTTATCTATGTATAAGATCAAAAGGACATGTTAGAACATCTTGTTCCACCCTCCCATCAGGAAGTCCCCTGACCACTCCCCCTTCCCATGTAACCCCATAGGAAAGGAGCCCTGTTGGATGAGTCCCTACTCAATGAAATGGCTTTTAGCTCTACGTGCTGTGATCTTGATCTATTTTGTCTGGTTAGCTTTGAATCAGTGGTGAAAAAGAGTGATACTGACCTGAGGAAAGTCAATCAATCTGAGACTCAACAGTAGCATGTGCTGCTCAGTTATGAAGTTAATTTAGTTGGTATAAACCAAACACATACTGAGGACTGGTGTAGCATGCTCAGTCCAATTCTAGAGACACCATAGTTAGCGGGGCTAAGCTTACTGACCCACAGACTTTGAAAAATAAATGCCTGGTTGATATTTTTCCTTGCTCAAGCCTGGCCTGAATATGAACTAATGAATGGGAGAAAAATGGTCTCCATTTTAATCTACTAACTAGAATGCTATTTTAAAAATACATTAGTTTTATAAGACAAAAAGACAATGGTCTGATATAGCCTGTATGCAAGTCTTCTGCATTCTGAGACACAACTCAGACTTACCCAGGTGAATGCAGGAAGTGATTACTCCAAACCATTGGTCACCCTCACCTAGGAAACCACTAGAAGTTGTCTCATGTGCATCTACCTCAGAACGTAAAAGGATGTCTCAGCTGCTGGTCTGGAGGCTATTCTGGGAGTTACCACAAAGTGAGGTGAGGCACAGAGAAGGTACCATCAGTCCTGATGACCTACCAATAAGGTGTACATATACTTCTCATGTTCAATCACATCCTCTTGCATGACTTTCAGGCAGTGGGTCTCACTGATGTTGTAACAAAGAGAAGAAAGGTAAGAAGAAATTAAAACAGAAACCACAGCCCAATTCTGGCATTTCTGTGGCTCAAGCCAGGACAGAAACAAGGACATTCCTAGCTAAGTATAAGAATCAGGGTCTCTGTCCCAAACCCTCTGTCCATTTTTTGCCTTCCATTCACATCAGTTGCCAGAGCTGCTAATTACAAACCTGGAAGAAGTCAGCTGACATATTTTAAATAACAGTGCTATCCTGCTGCAAATGTGAACTGAAAAGTGGAAATGGACAGAGAGAATCCTAATTTCACTTGTCTCTTGATTTTTTTTCTGAAAAAAATTCTCATAATTGCCCTTAGATTAAAAATTACCCAGTGATCTACAAAGAAGGAGAAATGAAGAAGAAGAACAACAACAACAACAAGAAGAACAAGAAGAATAAGAACAAGAAGAACAAGAAGAAGAACAAGAACAAGAACAAGAAGAACAAGAACAAGAGGAAGAGGAAGAGGAAGAAGAAGGAGGAGGAGGAGCAGGAGGATGCCATCACATATCCAGGTTCCTACTGACTTCCCTGCACAACCATGTTTATATTAGAGAATCTCCCATAAAGAGATCAGGCACCTCTTCATTTGGGTAAGATTTGTCAGACAGTGTGTCTGAATTTACACAAAGTGAAAAAATAGGCATAGTCAAGGATTAACATCTTATCCTTTTACTATTAGGAGATTTCTTGAGAATATGCCTGAAACCTATGGTCACCTCCAGTTGCAAAGAAACTGAGCATTCTTTTTTTTTCACCCTTTTTTTCCGACTCTTTCTTAAATTTATTTATTTTTTTATAAATTACAGTTTATTCACTTTGTATCCCAGCTGTAGCCCCCTCTCTCTCATTCCCTCCCAATCCCACTCTCCCACAGTCATCTCCTCTGATGCCCTTCCCCAAGCTTACTAATAGGGGAGGTCTTCCTCCCCTTCCATCTGACCCTAGCCTATCAGGTCTCATCAGGAGTGGATGCATTGTCTTCCTCTGTGGCCTGGTAAGGCTGCTCCCCCATTAGGAGGAGGTGATCAAAGAGCCAGCCACTGAGTTCATGACAAAGATAGCCCCTATTCCCCTTACTAGGGTACCCACTTGGACACTGAGCTGCCATGGGCTACATCTGTTCAGAGATTCTAAGTTATATCCATGCATGGTCCTTGGTTAGAGTATCAGTCTCACAAAAAACCCCTGTGCCCAGATTTTTTGGTTCTGTTGCTCCCTTGTAAAGCTCCTGACCCCTCCAGGTCTATTTATCTCCCCTTTCTTTCATAAGATTCCCTGTACTCTGCCCAAAGTTTGGTTATGAGTCTCAGCATCTGTTTTGATACCTTGTTGGGTAGAGTCTTTCAGAAGCCCTCTATGGTAAGCTCCTGCCTTGTTCCCTGTTTTCTCCCTCTTCCAATATTCATCCCGTTCGCCTTTCTGAGTGAGAATTGATCATCTTACCCAGAGTCCTCCTTTTTGCTGAGCTTCTTTATGTGTACAGATTTTATTATGTTTCTCCTTTAATATATGTATAATATCTACTTATAAGTGAGTATATATCATGAGTGTCTTTCTGCTTCTGGGACACCTCACTCAGGATGATCTTTTCTAGTTCCCACCATTTATTTGCCTGCAAATTCCATGATTTCCTTGTTTTTAATTGCTGAGTAGTATTCCATTGTGTAAAAGTACCACAATTTCTGTATCCATTCCTCAGTTGAGGAACATCTGGGCTGTATCCAGATTCTGGCTACTATGAATAAAGCTGCTATGAACATGATTGCGCAAATGTCCTTGTTGTATCCTTGAGCATATTTTGAGTATATGCCTAGAAGTGGTACAGGTGAATCTTGAGGAAGCACTATTCCTAATTGTCTGACAAAGTGACAGATTGATTTCCAAAGTGGTTGTACAAGTTTACATTCCCACCAGCAATGGAAGAGGGTTCCCCTTTCTCCATATCCTCTCCAGCATGTGTTGTTGTCAGAACAAAACGACAGCCTACAGAATGGAAAAGGATCTTCACCAGCCCTTTATCTGACAGAGGGCTAATATGCATAATAGATAAAGAACTCAAGAAATTAAACAGCAACAAATCAAGTAATCCAATTAAAAACTGTGGTACAAAGCTAAACAGAGAATTGTCAATAAGGGAATATCTAATGGCAGAGAAACACTAAAGAAATGCTCAACATCCTTAGTCATCAGGGAAATATAAATCCTGAGATTTTTCACCTTACACCCATCAGAATGGCTAAGATAAAAAAACTCAAGTTTTTTTTTTCCTTTGTAATTTTTTTTCATACAATGTATTTTGATCATTCTCTCTCTCTCTCTCTCTCTCTCTCTCTCTCTCTCCCTCCCTCCCCCCCCTCTCTCTCTCTTAAAAGAAAGAAGAAACAAAGAAAGACCCACCAGGAAAAATAGCAAAACAAACTAAAAGGAGAAAAGAACAAAAGATATATGCTTAGGCATATATTCATAAATATAAAGGCTAAAAGTTGTTATTTGGGATAGCTGGGGTGCAGAAGGAAACACCAACCATTAACATAGCATCGTGTTTCTCTTGATTCTTTTAATATCCCAACTCTCAAACATAAAATGTTGTAGCTAGCTTGAATAGCATAAGCTCAAAAGCAATTAACAGTGTAGAATATTTGTGAATGAACAAGAGAAGTAGCTTACATACAGAGCCAACACATAACAAGAAAAGCTCCTTGGAAACAGTTTTCATCATAATTTCCTCTTAATATTTTACCTTTTCCTCGGTATACGGTAACACCAACATTCTTTTTATTACAAAAAAAATTGTGAATGAACGAAATTTGTGAATGAACGAGAGAAGTAGCTTACATACATAGTTTTCATCATAATTTCCTCTTAATATTTTACCTTTTCCTCTAAGAATACGGTAACACCAACATTCTTTTTATTACAAAAAAAATTGGAGATCTAGAAATATAACCCAGTTATTGAAACTCTGCGCATGATCCATACCTGGCGATAAATAAACCAGGCATGGTGATGCAAAATTTGAAATCATCCCCGCAGTCAGAGATTGAAGCAGAAGGACCACACGTATAAGGTAATGTTGGGGTGTATCATGAGTTCAAGAACAGTGAGAACTGCAAAAGATCTTTTCTTAGGAAGAAAGAGATAGCTACAAACTGGGGAGAGAGAAAGAGAGAGAGAAACTTAGAGAGAGGGGGAGGGAGGAAGAGAAGGAGATACAGGGGGAGAGACACACACACAGAGAGAGGGGGGAGAAAGGGAGAGAGAGAGAGAGAGATGCTTAGCATAGGGTTTAGCACTAAGCCCCAACAAACACCAGCTTTCATTAAGAACTGTCTATTTGTTCGTGTTCTTATAAGAACTCTATGTCCCTCCTTAAATCCTGCCATCATTCAAATAAGAAGTATTAATTTTTCCCCAAAGGGAAAATTGGCTTATCGGTTTATGAGTAAAATAACAATGACCATAGTCACTCAGGCTGGTGTCCTCTCCATGCTCCCTATCTCTGTCTGCCTGTCTCTCTCCCTCTCCCTCTCCCTCGTTCTCTTCCTCCATCTCACACAGACACACAGACATACAAACACACAGACACAGACATACAGACACACACATAGAGAGAGAGAGACAGATAGAGAAAATAGGAGATATTCTTGGGCCCCCTAAATCGAGAAGGATCCAGACCCACTAACTTCTGACAGTATGTCTCCAGACCATACATGATAAAATTGCCTGCAAATGCAGAATGCATTCCAAAGTGAAAGAGCGGAGTTCATCTGTGTACTAACGAGCTTACGGGTTTATGAGTTCCAACTTATCAAAGTAGGAAACAAAAGTCATCAGAAGTTCCACTTCCTGTTTGAATCTGGGCAGGTCTGTGTGTGTTGTCACAATCCCCACGAGTTCATATGTGCATCTTCTGTCCAGCTGCGTGTGTTAGATGCTGTCTCCTTACAGTCATATGCCACCTCCGGCTCTTACAATCTTTCCACCTCTTCTTCTACACAGATTTCTGAGTCTTGATAGAAGTGTTTGGGTAGGAATATTCCAGTTGGAGCTGAGTACTTGCAAAGTCTCTCACGCTCTGCACATTCTCCAGTTGTGCATTTCTTTGTTAATCACAGTCTACTTAAAGAAGAAGCTTTTCTGAAGATCGAATGATACTCTGTGTTATGGTAGAGCAATGCATTTTAGGAGTCATTTTATTGCTGCACTTCTTTAGCAGAATCATAGCAGATTTTCTCCTAGGCCTATAACCGATACCATCTCGGGTTTGTGGCCGCTCTAGTGGTGTCACACATAGGTTCCATGCAAGCAGTGAGAAAGGGAACTGGACACACACAAAGAGGACTATAAGTAGAGAATGGAAATTGAATGTAAGAAAACAAATGGTCTAATGAGCTTCCCTTTTATTTTTTAAAGAACACGATCATTTCCAAAATACCTGCTTAGCAACATTGGGACTTCTATTCATTTATTGATTCACCGTGGGTTAATTACTATTGTGTAAACTAAAAACTAGTTAAATAATAGTCTCTGGACTATTTATAATGGCAGAAAGAAGCTATTTAAAATAGTTTCTGGAAGAGGTGGGTCCTTGTGTGTGAAACTGACTGTGGAAGAAATCTCTGGCAAAAATGGAAGTCAACTCTGTGATAACTGAGAGGAAAATAGCAAGAACAAAGGTCATAAGCAGCCCTTCCCATGTACTGGACGCTGGCCTTCCTCTACCACAAAAGAAGCTTGGGTTGAGGGGTGAGTGACTGAGAGCCAAGAGCTGCTAGGTGGAGATGTCCATGCAGAGCCAGAACATCTGCTTGGGAGACAGTAAAACCAAAGAAAGAGGGACAACTGAGCCAAAAGGACACTAAATTTACCACAGCTGGGGAATCCAGGTGTTATTCAACAGAACTGCCCCCAGTGGCCTGTCTCAGGTCAGAAACAATGCGCTCTCTTCCAGACTCTCCTTTCCTTTGTTTTCTCTTACAATGAGAGCCCAATATTTTATCCTTGGGAACTGTTAAAAAAGTAACATGCCCTAAAAATAAAGTTCACAGTTCACGCACACATACACACACAGAGAGAGAAAGAGAGACAGAGCGAGAGAGAGATATCTTGTGAACAAAGTAAACTTTAAATGAAAAAAAAAATTTGACCATCCATGAATCCTATTAGGAACGTGCTGTTCCTTAAGTCTCTGTCTTTTTGGAAAGGACAAAAGGAAAAAAAAAGTGTGAAGCAAAGGGAGGAAAGACATAATCACTATATTAAGAAAGCAAAGGTAGGCTCCCTTTATTCCCTTCTTCTCCAGCCACATAGGATAACCTTAGCTCAGTAGGCTTTATTAGCATCAATAGTGAGTACGTTTACAAGTACAAAGTCATAAGGAAAGCCACAACTCACATCTACATGAAAAGCTCTCATTGGCCAAGATCATTTATACTCCGTTGTTCAACTGAGAACAAGACCTTATTTCTAGTGAAAAGCAGAAGTCTGATAAAGAATTTAAGGTTGGGTGACTACATGGTGTGATCTCGGTCATCAAGCTGTGCACTCTGTGTGTTGGTATGATCTACTTCAATTAAAGGGTAAAGAATAAACATCAGAATATTAGAAAATATAGGAAGGCAGGGAAGGAGACAGAAGAGAAGGAAGTGGGCAAGAAAAGGAAGGAAAGAAAGGAGGGAGAGAGAGGAGGGAATTTTCTCTCAACATGGTTACTGGCAAAATTACATATTTTCAGAATTTGAGTGACTATTAGCAGTCACGTTAGAATGCGAACAATGCTAACGATTTGGGAAGTTGTGGGTGTTAAGAAAAAACAGAGAGGAAGCTAGAATTTCTGGGGAAAGATGAAACCACACACCATCTGAGACCCTTGTTAAGACCCTGTGAAGCAGTAAACGTACTATCCTTCTGGTATGGAGTTTGAGATATGACAAAGAAAACGAGGCTAGTATTCCGAATCCAACTAGTATATCCTTATTCATTAGAGAAAATCATCAAATATAGCTTCTATTTCAACTCTTTGACCCTCAGACTAGACTCCCTGAGAGACCTCTTCTGCCAAATGGGGAGCAACTGTAAGGCTAAAAGACCTAGAACATGACTGTCAGAAATGAGGGTGTCTTTGAGTCTAGGATAAACCAACCAAGTTGTCACCATCCCTCCAACTTTTAATTTTAAATGTCTAAAAACAGCTCTAAAACATGCAGTGTTGTTGCGTGCATAGTATTAGTGACAGCTCCCATCACGCCACTTACAATCCCAAGGCTGCTAAAAACTAGTGAGATGTAGAGGAATTTTAACCCAGCAATATGGCTGCTCTGGCAAGCCTGGGTCTGCGTGATCTGGCTGAAATATAGACATGCCTTTAGTACACACACCTTTAATCCCTACGGCTGGAGTACAGACAAGGAACACATTTTTTTTTATCTTTTCAGATATTTATTAAATCTTGTAGGAGTGGAACTTTTGTGGCTGGTTGGTGGTGGCATCTGTCTTTAATCCCAACACACTGGAGGCAGAGGCAGGCAATCAGATCTCTATGAGTTCGAGGCCAGCCTGGTCTACAGAGTGAGTCCCAGAACAGCCAGGGCTACACACTTTTAATCCTACTGGCCGGAATACAGACATAACTTTAGTACACGCTTTTAATCCCAAACAATGGTGTCTAATTGAGGGGCAGACAAAGTATCAAGAATCGGAGAAAGTTTTGACAGAATGAGTCATAGATAGAACACACCCAACCCTCATTAGAAAAGACAGGAAAGAGAAGCTCCAGAAGAGCAGTGCCGAGAGAATAGGGAGGAAGGGAGTACAGTACGGGAATACACAGGAGTTTGTGGAGACAGGACAATGCAGTTGGGAGTACAGTACAGTTGGGTGCAGTTCCGTGAAGGTTAGTGAGGTACGGATGAGTCTGCGCAGTTCTGTTTGTGCAGTTCAGAGGCAGCTGAGTGCAGTCCTGAGCACGGCTGAGCTCATGCCCTTCAGTTCATGGAGTTCAGAGGCAGTTTTTTCCAAGCAGAGAAATTCAGTGAGAAGCCAGTTTGAATCAGTCAGCTTGAAAAGGGATTTTGAGCCAGAACAGCTGAGTTTAACCCGCCAGCCAGAGTTCAGAAAGAACTAGAAAGGGTGAACTTATTCAGCAGCAAGTCTCAGAGTCTACTAGGTCTAAGTTAATAGACAGAAGCTGGAAGCTAAAGTCCTCAAGCGCCATGCTTGCTGAAGATTTGATTGTATGGGAGCTCTAAGCTTCCAGGCCTAGGCCTAGGGCTAGTTAGATAGAAATGCTCTGGGCTCAGCAAAAGTCATGTATTAGTAAAGCTTGAGGATGGCTCCCATCGCTTCCCCTCACCTGGGAAAACATAGTTTAACAGCCACATTCTTACAGTGTCAGCTCTACCCATGACACATTCTTTTTCTCTTGAGCGTATCATGGGTCAGAACCTACACTGGTCAAGTGAAATAAAAGTGATGGGATCCTTAAGTAAATGTTTAATGAAAACTGTGTTTTACTTTTTATTACATAGATAATCATATGCATGGACTATAACTTATATATACTCAGCAGTCCACAACTTTGCTTATTAGATAACAGCAGATATAAGGTTGGGACAGTTCATATAGAACTAGTCTTGTTCTATGACCACGTTGTATGCCAATACATTTCTCAATGCAAAAGTCCCTTTAAGTGTCCTATGTTTTGAAAACAAATGTCTGTGACATCCGTGAAGCCACTGGGATGAAAACATGTATAAGTTCCCTGTGTTATCATCTTCTCAGTTACTCATCTTAATAGCACATTTTCCCCCCGATAACTACTGATTTCCTTTAAAACTACAAAATGACTAGCTGATGATTATCTTTAAAAAGTATCTACTTGGGCACCAGGAAAAACCAATCTAGTAATTTTTCCATCAGGCAACTTTTCCAAAGCTCTTGCTTTCAGATAACACAGTATGTTTTAGATTTTAAATTTCAGACTTGGCATGCCTGACCCTCGATGAGAAACACATTCTTGCAGAAGAGAAAGATTTTGTTAAGAACGTGAGCAAAAAGAGTATAAGGACGATGAGAAGCTGTACTACGTTCAGACGCAGACTGGGCTAAACCGTAGTGCAGATGGACGTACGCCAAAGATATCACTGGCCCTCAGTGCACTGGTTTAGATAAAAGGCAATTGCCAAACTCCACTGTTGCCTTTGAGTAGAATGGCAGTTGACAGAAACTAAAGCACTGCAGGTGGCAGAGCTATTGCAGTAACCCACATGAGAGGAGCATGGAGGATTTTGGAATGCTGAGGAAGGGACTGGCAATGGCCAGGGATACAGGGATGCCTGGAGGCATGCTGAATCAATAAACTGAAAAAAGTGAATGCTAGCAGAAGAGGACTATAGGAAGATCTGGCTGATGACTGCTGAGTCCACTTTCAGGTATTTGCACTCTCACTTCGTCGCCCAAATACCATAGGAGGTCTTAACCAAAAGTCAATGCTCAAAGAGAGAAATACTCACAAGATAGCCTATGTCCTATTCTTCCTTACACCAAAGGATTGGTTAATAAGTTTACAATAGATCAGAAATAATCTTTTTTTTTATTAATTACACTTTATTCACTTTGGATCCCCCCTATGGTTCCCTCCCTCCTCCAGTCCCAATCCCTCCCTTCCTCCACCCTCTGCATGCATGCCCCTCCCCAAGTGCACTGATAGGGGAGGACTTCTTTTCCTTCCTTCTGACCCTAGTCAATTAGGTCTCATCAGGAGTGGCTGCATTGTCTTCTTCTGTGGCCTGGTAATGCTGCTTCCCCCTCAGGGGGAGTAATTAAAGAGCAGGCCAATCAGTTCATGTCAGAGATAGTCCCTGTTCCTATTACAATGGAACCCACTTGGATACTGAACTTCCATGGGCTACATCTGTGCAGGGGTCTTAGGTTATCTCCATGCACTGAAATCAGGGACAAGGCAAGGCTGTCCACTCTCTCCATATCTCTTCAACATTGTTCTTGAAGTCCTAGCTAGAGCACTAAGACAATTGAAGGAGATCAAGGGGATACAAATTGGAAAGGAAGAAGTCAAAGTATCACTGTTTGCAGATGATATGATAGTATACCTGAGTGACCCCAAAAACTACCAGGGAACTCCTACAGCTGAAAAACACCTTCAGCAAAGTGGCTGGATACAAAATTAACTAAAAAAAAAAATCAGTAGCCTTCCTGGATACAAAAGACAAAAGGGCTGAGAAAGAAATTAGGGAAACAACACCCTTCACAGAAATAATCTTTGGTGGATTAAATGCATATTATTCAAGATAAATGATGAGTTAGGAATACTAAGTACACCCTACCCCTTTGAGTAGATCTACAAAACTAAAGCACAACACTCAAGATGAGGGGAACTTACAATAGATAGACATACTGATCCTTCCTCAGCCCTTTCCATGGAGAACATGATAGCCTGACATGGACATTCTTTCCGTAAGAATGTCCCTCAAATGAGGAATGGATACAGAAATTGTGGTACATTTATACAAAGGAATACTACTAAGCAATTAAAAACAAGGAAATCGTATTTGCAGGCAAATGGTGGGAACTAGAAAAGATCATCCTGAGTGAGGTATTCAGAAGCAGAAAGACACGCACGGTATGTGAAAGACACACAAACTCACTTATAAGTGGACATTAGACATATAATATAGGATAAACATACTAAAATCTGTACACCTAAGGAAGCTAAGCAAGGATGAGGACCCTAGATAAGATGCTCAATCCTCATTCAGAAAGGCAAATGGGGTAGACATCAGAAGGAGAAAACAGGAAACAGGACAGAATCATACCACAGAAGGTCTCTGAAAGTCTCTACCCTGCAGGGTATTACAGTAGGTGCTGAGACTCATAGCCAAACTTTGGGCAGAGTGCAGGGAATCTTATGAAAGAAGAGAGGGATAGAAAGACGTGTAGACAACAGGAGCTCCACAAGGAGAACAACAGAACCAAAAAATCTGGGCAGAGGGGTCTTTTCTGAGACTGATATTCCAACCAAAGACCATTCATGGAGATAACCTAGAACCCCTGTACAGATGTAGTCCATGGCAGCTGAGTTTCCAAGTGGGTACCCTAGTAAGGGGAACAGGGACTGTCCCTGACATGAACTCAGTGGCTGGCTCTTTGATCACTTGTCCCTGGTGGAGGGGCAGCCTTGGCAGGCCATAGAGGAAGACAATGCAGACAATCCTGATGAGACCTGATAGGCTAGGGTCAAAGGGAAGGGGAGGAGGACCTCACCTATCAATGGACTGGGAGAGGGGCATGGGAGGAGAAGAAGGTGGGAGGGCAGGATTGAGAGGGGACAAGGGAGGGGGCTACAGCTAGAATACAAAGTGAATAAATTGTAATAAGTAAAATAATAATTTTTTTAATTTTTTATTTAACTTTTATTAATTACACTTTATTCATTTTGTATCCCCCATAATCCCCTCCCTCTTCCCCTCCCGGTCACACCCTCCCCTTTCTGCATGCATGCCCCTCCCCAAGTCCACTGATAGGGGGGGTCCTCTTCTCCTTCTTTCTGATCTTAGTCTATCAGTTCTCATCAGAAGTGGCTGCATTGTCTTCCTCTGTGGCCTGGTAAGGCTGTTCCCCCCTCAGGGGGAGATGATCAAAGAGCAGGCCAGTCAGTTCACATCAGAGACAGCCCCTGTTCCCATACTATGTAGCCCACTTGGACACTGAACTGCCATGGGCTACATCTGTGCAGGGGTTCTAGGTTATCTCCATGAATAGTCCTTGGCTGGAGTATGAGTCTCTAGGAAGTTCCCTGTGTTCAAATTTTCTTATTCTGTTGCTCTCCTTGTGGAGTTCCTGTCCTCTCCAGCTCTTACTATTTCCCACTTCTTACATAAAATTCCATTCACTCTGCCCGTCAGTTGGCCATCAGGCTCAGCATCTGCTTTGACAGTCTGCAGGGCAGAGGCTTTCAGAGGCCCTCTGTGGCAGGTTCCTAGGTTGTTTCCTGTTTTCTTCTTCTGGCTTTCAGAGGCCCTCTGTAGCAGGTTCCTAGGTTATTTCCTGTTTTCTTCTTCTTCTGATGTCCATCCTCTCTGCCTTTCAGGATGGGGATTGAGCATTTTAGTTAGGGTCCTCTCTTTTGCTTAGTTTGTTTAGATGTACCAATTTTAGTGGGTTTATCCTATGTTGTAAGTTTATATGAGTGAGTATATACCATGTGTGTCTTCTTGCTTCTGGGACAACTCACTCAGGATGATCCTTTCCAGGTCCCACCATTTACTGCAAATTTCATGATTTCCTTATTTTTCATTGCTGAGTAATACTCCATTGTATAGCTGTACCACAATTTCTGCATCCATTCTTCAGTTGAGGGGCATCTGGGCTGTTTCCAGCTTCTGGCTATTACAAATAAAGCTGCTACAAACATGGTTGAGCAAATGTCCTTTTTGTGTACTTGAGCCTCTTTTGGATATATGCCTAGGAGTGGTATGGCTGGATCTTGAGGAAGCGCTATTCCTAGTTGTCTGAAAAAGCGCCAGATTGATTTCCAGAGTGGTTGTAAAAGTTTACATTCCCACCAGCAGTGGAGAAGGGTTCCCCTTTCTCCACAACCTCTCCAGCATGTGTTGACACTTGAGTTTTTGATCTTGGCTATTCTGATGGGTGTAAGGTGAAATCTCAGGGTTGTTTTGATTTGCATTTCCCTAATGGCTAATGAGGTTGAGCATTTCTTTAAGTGCTTCTCTGCCATTCGATATTCCTCTATAGAGAATTCTCTGTTTAGGTCTGTTCCCCATTTTTTTAAATGGATTACTTGGTTTGCTGCTTTTCAGCTTCTTTAGTTCTTTATATATACTGGATATGAGTCCTCTGTCAGATAAAGGATTGGTATTGATTCTTTCCCAATCTGTAGGCAGTCGCTTTGTTTTGATGACGGTGTCCTTTGCTTTACAGAAGCTTTTCAGTTTCATGAGGTCCCATTTATTGACCTCAACATAAAAACAGACACATTAAATCGGCTAGAAAAAAAGTAGGGAATACCCTAGAACTCATTGGTACAGGAGAAAATTTCCTGAACAGAACACCAACAGCACAGGCTCTAAAAGCAACAATAATAAGTTTTTTTTAATAAAAATGGATCAGAAAAGCAAGAGGCCCTTTTTGAGAGTCAGAATTTGTAGAACATGGGCAAGACTTCAAGGTACTCAGTGAAATAGAGAACTCTTTCTGTGTTTGGTTGCTAATGAGTTAGTTTTTGAAGGGCACAGTTTTGTCATATCATATCATGATAGGGATTGGGTTTCTTCGTATTCCATATATGATTAGCAGAGGGTCTACAGCTTTTACTCTCATTGCTCAATAAAATCCTTGTTCATCTTATAAGGATGGTATCTCCGATCTGTAACACTTTACCTTTCAAGAAATTTAGTCTAAGATTTCCACTGTATCATCTGGACACAGAGTTTTCAGAAGAAAAAACATATCATTCAATGTTTACATCTGCTGGAAGACCACCAGCATTCCCCAGAGAGAGGTTTGCTGAATGTCCTAAGTGGATTTAGGTAATTTTGCACCATGATAAACTTTGACACACTTAGGGAATTGTATCTAGAGACTACAACTAGATATGAAACTATTAGAATGGTTTAAACCCATGACTGGGTTTGGGAAATACCAATCTAGTTAAAGTTTACCATGAAAGACATTAACCAGGCAAGTTTAGTGATTTGACCAAGAGTACACTACAAATCTTCTATGCCTTGGTTATCTACTGCTGGATAATAAATAGCACCAGCACTTTAAATATTAAATCAACGTTAAATATTAAATTTAAATTCTGTGGATTGAAACTGCAGCTACAGCTTAATTCGATATCTCTCCTCAGGATCTTTCATAATGTTGCACTCAGGCAGCTACCAAGGGTAAGAGATCATTTGAAAGCTTGACAGTTTCCAAGGCCACTGGTATAGTTGTTAAAACTAGCTATACAATAACACAAACATCCCCAAAACCTAAGTATTTCTCAGTGTCGTTTAGTGTTGCTTACAATAGTCACTTATGGACACTTCAAAATCATTGACTCTTCTCAAATCAAGGACACAGACAAATTTATTGAAGGATGGAAATTATAGATACTGCATAATATAAAATATGTATACAGGGAAAACACAAAAAGATAACACACTCTTTGGTTAATAAAACTTTTCTTCTTTACTATAATCTTCTAATTATATAATTTGGATAAGTAGGTAAAATGCATATCATTGTAATAAGTGAACTTTCAATGCTTTTAAAACATTTATTCAATTTAAAGTAGGTTATGATTTCAAAAAAGGCATTCCTGGCTGCATTTAGGACTTTTTTTTTTTTCATTCTAAATTCAGAATTATAGTACCTTGGATGTAATTTTTCTTCCTGAATATGTCTGGACCCAAAAGAAGATTTTTTTTTAAATTCTATTCCAAATTCACAACTCATGGCAATTTGCAAAAGTAGGGGAAAATGGGAAAGAAAAGGCCAAGTACTTCTGGTCTCTCAGACAGAGTGGTCAGAGGGGTCAGATGAATACACTTTTGAACATCTGCCATTCCAAAGGACTGGATCAGTTTACAGGTGCTTTGTTTCTGTCTAGCCACTTCTCATAGAAAAATTGGCATTGTTTAAAGTAATCCCTGTAAGGTGAGGGCTTCCTGCTACATCTCTGAAAGCAGCATTCAGATGCCCAGGCCCTCACCCATGCCTTCAACCATCCCCTTACCCACGCCCTCACTCATGCCCAGCCTCTGGCACAGTATCGGGTACCAACAGCTTCAAATGTTCTCTTTCCTGACTTTGCTTCAGCCTGACTAATAACCAGTGTCCCACTGGTCTAAAGGACAAACCCTACTCCTGCAAGAGAAATGCCCAGGGCAAGAATGAAGGTAAAGAAGAAGAGGAACTTGAAATGATGCCGATTTAGCCTAAAGAGATTTTTGGGGGGTGGAATGTAATTATTGACACCGAGATGGTAAAACTACTGTGTAGGGTTTCTCCTGTTTCTGAGAGAACACTGAGCTGAGATCCCACGCAAAGAACCTGACAGTTTTGTCCCTAGCATATGATTTATTTTTGTTAAATCAAGATTGTTTACTTTATTAACAGATCAGCAAAGCTTAATTTTGTCTTAAATGTTTCCAGAGCGTGATTCTTTCAGAGGAACCCACTGTGGTAATATAAACTGTGCATATGGTCACACACACAATTATAAGCTTAGAAGAGACTATAATTCCATGACTTCATCACAGTGGCTTTTGGGACTGGAATAGTAATTACAGCTGTGCTCGCTGCGCTCATTATGGTCCCTCATATGAAATAATAGGGGCCTTCATTTTTTTGTGTGTGTGAAACGGGGCTTTCAGAAATAGGAACTCTAAGTCACAATTCATATTTACAATGTAATAAATTGTTCTTATCAATTTATGATTATGTCCTTCCTCTAATTTAGCATTTCCCAATAAAAATTAAAATCTTTACAGAAGGTAATCAAGCACAGGCTTGAAGCAACCAGGAAGGCTAATTTTTATATAACTTCAAGTGAATAGAAACATCAATGAGAAAACACATCAAGAAGTTTATGGTTTGATATTAGTGTTATATAGTACAGGTTCCTCTGAAGACTTTGAAGACTTTCCAGTTCATCTTTTTATCTCTGAAAACTTTTTCATATGAAAAACTGATTAAAACTATCAAGAAGCAGTCCTACTAAATGCAGATTACAAATAAAACCCTATCTCGGCTTCTGTCTATTTCTCCTAAACCATCCCCATGAAATCACACATTTAGCAAAATGTGACTATCAGCATGATCGCTATAGCCAACATAAGATAAAGTGCTAGTGTGTTAGTTTCTAAGGCCTTCGGAACTAAGAAAATTAAGAGGGATGTGGCAGGGAAATGCAAAACCCTAACAAAATTTACAAGCAGTTAGGAACATCATAGCTTGAAACTTTAATTTATTTTAAAATACAGGAGCCTGTTGCACATTCTTTCCAAGGAAGGACTGAGGGACACTGTGATATGCGTGATGCAGCCTTTTCCTAAGAGGGTCCCCTAGGACAGCCGACATGCAACACCCATCAGCTTCCAATCCAAAGTGACCTGAGTATCATCTACCTTGCTTTTGTTACCCCCAAAGAAAATGTTAGTGTACTCGTCTTCTGTGAGTCCTTACTTTCTTCACCTAAGAAATAGACACTATCCCACGGAAAGCTAAACCATTAGACTCTCCTAGAAAAGCATCATAGTTACCCACTCTGAGCATTAAAACTGCATGGAAACAAAAAAACCTAGTGGATATAGCTATCTGTGAAGATACCCATAGTAATTACTAACCAGTATTTCTGAAGGTAACCACGGAATAGCTCAAGAACAACATTGTATGTTGTAATGAAAAGCCTCCTTGGTTCCCAACACATAACTAGTTAAACATGAAAATAAGTTGGTTTCCATACATTGAGACCAAACCAGATACAGGTTATTAATTGCCCCCAGGGAAAGCACACTCTAATCACAAACAAGACATAAATTCTCAGAAATATATTCATAGACCAGTAATAGAGGAGCAATGTTAGACCTTTAACATCTAGACCGTAGAGGAAATGTTCTCTTCAAGCATTCTGTGAAGGTCCAGAAGAACAAGGGATTTGCTCCCTTAGAACACAGAGAAGAATTCTTAAAAAATGTTCAATTCCCATCCTGAAAGGCAAAGAGGATGGACATCAGAAGAAAAAGAAAACAGGAACAACCTAGGAACCTGCTACAGAGGGCCTCTGAAAGCCAGAAGAAAACAGGAAACAACCTCAGAACCTGCCACAGAGGGCCTCTGAAAGCCTCTGCCCTGCAGACTATCAAAGCAGATGCTGAGCCTGATGGTCAACTGTTGGGCAGAGTGAATGGAATCTTATGTAAGAAGTGGGAAATATCAAGAGCTGGAGAGGACAGGAACTCCACAAGGAGAGCAACAGAACAAGAAAATTTGAACACAGGGAACTTCCCAGAGACTCATACTCCAACCAAGGACTATTCATGGAGATAACCTAGAACCCTGACAATGCAGCCAGTTCTAATGAGAATTGATAGACTAAGATCAGAAAGAAGGAGGGGAGGACCTCCCCTATCAGTGGACTTGGGGAGGGGCATGCATGCAGAAAGGGGGGGAGGGGGGACCAGCAGGGGAGAAGGGAGGGGCTTATGGGGGGATACAAAATGAATAAAGTGTAATTAATAAAAGTTAAATAAATAATTTTAAAAAAAGTTTCTTTGGCTTCCATGGCCTCAGCGAGTTTATCTTCAAGGGGAGGGGGAAGGTCTTCCTGGAAAATAAAAGGCAGGATAGCAACAGAGCCTGGTGTGAGCTGAGACAGATCAGTAGATGCGGGAAGATACAGATCCAGAAGAAGCTGCATTCAAAAATAGATGCAAACAAGGCATCTCAAGTGCCTTTAGGGGCCAATCTGTTTCCTCAAGGCCAGAGAATAGCTGATTTCTAAAGAGTCAGAGAGAGTCGCCTAGGTTAATTTGGAGAAACTCTGGAGGATATCTGTGCTCATTTGGAATTATGTGATCATTCTTCCTGTCAAGCAGACTAAACGCTAAGGAAGTGAGATTAAAATTAATTGTAAGGCAGAGTTACATTTGGACATACCTGTGAAAGCAAGACCTACTAAACAATGGCATGCATAATATATTAAGTCAGTTCTGAAATCATTTCCAGGTTCTTCCTCCTGAGAAAACTAAACAGCATCACCAAGACACAGAGCCTGACCTCCTCAGAATTTCTCTAGCCATCTTGCTCCCTGAAGTCAGCATGGATATGGCTGCTTCTGCATTTTCATTCCTAAGCAATCATCTTTCCCTGTTCTAATTTTAGTTGTAATTGTTCAGGCATCAACTGGTCCCTATGAAAGTTACAATCTACTCAATAAAATATTGGCTACAAGCAGACAATATTAACAGTGTTCTCATCTAACTTCAAATTCTAAACTGTGTCTGTGAGTTGGGGGAACTGTTTTCTATTCTGGTACAGTTTTTGTGGATCTGAAACAAGAAACAGAAGTTGGAAAGGCCATTTATAGTAGGAAGATTCAGGTATTCTTTGTCATGTCAGCACATTCAGTGAGTGCCTTCTGGAAACAAGGAGGAGTGTGGGGAACAAATAAATGAATTTGAGCTGAAAAAAAAAAAAGACCTTCCAGTGCATTCTTTAGTGAGCACTGGAATTCTTATGCAGAATCTTTAGCCCTGAGGCAGAAGCTGAGAAAAATACATCGACTTCTACTACCACATTATCCTATAGTCATAAATGACCTTGTCTACTTTCTAAGTAAGATTATTGTCTCATTTAAGCCAGAGCTCACATTTGGCCATTGCTGTCATTACCAGTCCCTACAATGATGCCAGCCACTAATATGCAGTAAATGCTGATGGGGAGATATAAAATACTGAAATGAATTTATAAGTGTGCTATTCATACATCTGTCCAGTTTTGTGAAATATACAACGAAACAAGAGTTAATTGTTCCTTGGCCTTTCCTGCTCTATGTTTAAATGAGATGGTTTCACTGAGAACTGGAATGTCCTCCAATCATTAAGAACAAACCACAACATCCACTTCAAGGTAAACAGGAAATCATGTTCCAGGATGTTGGTCAGCTAAGGAACTCTTTCCTTAAAAGGAAGATGCTCCCATAAAAACACAAGTCAACCAGTTCGGATTGAAACTAAACTCAGACTCTATTCAGTCAATGATGTCACTGCCAACTTTTACATACCAAGTGCCTTACACTATTAAAGTTAATAGTAAAAATTTGCATAGTAACGTATAATTACTAAAGAAAGGATCCTACAGGATCTTTCAGCTCCTGCTAGACCAAAAGACTAAGTAAGTCCCCGTTTGCATAGCTGTATAATGTTGGAAGTGTTTTTATTTGTCCTACATGATTTAGGCTTCTCAAATTTTGTATGCACTCTATGAATTAGAGATTATCTTTTTCTACTTAATAGATGAGTACAGAGTGACTAAGGGACTACAGTCTACTGCAATTTACCTGGGCTTCGCGTACTTTTTAAAGGGCAAATCTGGAGCATCTAACCCTACACTGGCCTAGCTCTCTTCCATGACATCTGGCTCTCTTTTCTATAGAAAATCGCGTTAGTTGTTACCGCTTTTTTGGGAACACTATACAGGGAGGTATTTTGTCTCATATAAAATCATAGCATATAGAGGGGTCTGAATGATGATTGTGAATCAGTAACTCTGCAAAAAAAAAAAGGAACCATGTGTAACTAACTGCAATGTATCTCCTAGAATGTCTAAGATATCCAGAGCCTTAACACAGATCTTAGAGTTATGTATTTTCCCAAGAACATAAATGAATTTGGAGATGCATTATCTCATTTCCTGTGGCAAAGCTCTCTTGTCCTGGCTCTGAGAGGAGTCTCAGACATGAAGCCAGGTTTTAACTACTGATGGAATCCTGGCCCAAGGGTCCTGGCTTCATTACAGCTTCTTGTCACCCAGGGCCTTTGGGGAATATGCAAATGCTCCTTGCAGAGCTGGCCCGAAAGGAGGAGCCAATCATAAATACTTATCTTTTTTTTTCTTTAATCACACCACACTGACTTTCATTCCGTGCATAACGTTGGCTTCTTCCTTACTCTCCTACATAATTTGACGATAAACTCACAAGGAAAAGGAAGGAGACATTGCTAGCACATAGCTTAGTCAGTGGTAAAGATTGCGTCATAGTGCATGAGTTCCATGTTACCTGTGTAAGATGTTGATTAGGAAAAAGACATTTTCTGCTTTCCTTCTAGGAAAAATAAATTGGCAGTCAGCATGGTGGACATAGAAATGCAAAACTAACAAAGCAAAGCGAATGTTTCCATACAGCCTCAGCAGAGTTGATGAGCTCTGTTCCAACTAGCTCCTTGTTTACTAGGCCTCTGTGTGTGTTTGTGACTTTTTAGAATGAAAAGAAAGCTTCATTTTTATCTGATCCTCTCTCAGCACAGATGAGGAACCCAGCACAGAGAAAGTAACTGACTTCCCTTCCTTCTGTTTGATCAGATCTAAGTACCACTGTGATATGAACCATCGATTATATATTCCTAACAAAGGGAAAAGAGTGCTATAAATTAAAACACAGTTTATATCATTAAAATTTGATGACAATTCCATTGTGAAACAAAACTCTTCTTATCAAAAATAGGATTAGAAAGGAATTATCTATTATAAATTAAAACAAACTGAAGACATGTTAACTGAATATAATATGCAGATCTGTTTCAACCTGATTTCCACAAACCAACTATAGAATTTACTTTTCAAATAAGTAATGAAAAATGAATATGGGTAGAGTACTGGTTTTTCCTGATGAATCACTATTAACAGCACTTAGTCTACCATACATGTTTTTAAAAGTCTTATAAGAAAAGAAGTGTGTGTGGGGGGGTGTTCAGACCGGTGAGGTGACTCCATGGCTAAAGAGCCTGACGTATAATCACAGGGGCTTGAGTTCAGATCTCCAGGACCCTTATAAAAACCTAGGCATGATGATACACACCTTTTGTCCCAGCACTGAAGTGAAAGAGACAAATAGAACCTAAAGATTCCCTAATTAAGCAGTCAAGCAGAAATAGCAAACTCCAGGTTCAGTGAAAGTCCCTGTCTTAAAAATAATAGATGAAAGACTTCTGAAGTCAGCCTGTGGCTTTCACATAAGCACACATCCATACCCTCCTCCCACACATAAAATGTCCAAAGGGTTTCTTGCTTATTTACCTTTGAGTCTTATTATAGTTATGCACTGTGGTGGTTTGAATGGGATGACCCCTAATCGTCTCTTGGGCATTTGAATACTTGGTCCCCAGTTAGTTTGGGAAAGATTAGGAAGTGTGGCCTTAGCTGGGAGTGGTGGCACACTCCTGTGATCCCAGCACTCAAGGAGGCAGAGGCTGGTGGATATCTGTGAATTTGCGACCAGTATGATCTACAAAGTGAGTCCAGGACAGCCAAGGCTACACAGAAAAACCCTGTCTCAAAAAAAAAATAAAAAATAAAAAGTGTGGCTTTATGGGAGGTATGTCACTAGGGATGGACTCTGAGGTTCCAAGGGACTCGTGCAGTTTCCAGTGTTCTCTTTGCTTCCTGCTTGTGGATCAAGATGTGAACTCCCAGATGCAGCTCCAGCTGCCAAGTGCCACACCTTTGCTCTGCCATCAGAACCTCTAACCTACTGGAACCATAGCCAAATAAAACTCCTTCTTTTATAAATTACCATGGTCATGGTGTCTTACCAAAGCAGTAAAAAAGAAACTAAGGCACAAATTATATATTCAGTTTAAGTAAAACATCTTTTTAAAAATTTCATCGGATTCAAAGCCAAACTCATTTGACTCCCAAATGAAAATGAAGTGTTTCAGTTTAATGCCAAGATCACAGAGAAGGTGCAAATACAGTAAGTGCAGAACTTCCATATAACCCACTCAACTTTTTTCCTTTTATTAACACCATTACATTAACATGGCATATTTGTAATTGTTTCTTGGTTGGTGTCTGGGCAAGGTATTGCTATGATGAAAACGCTATAACCAAAAGCAAACTTGGGGAGGAAATGGTTTGCTGGGTTTACACTTTACAGTCTATCATTGAGGGGGGCCAATACAGAACTTCATGGTAGAGATCTGGAGACAGAGGCTGAAGCAGACCATGGAGGAATGTTCCTTTCTGGCTTGCTTCTGGCTTGCTCGATTTTTGCTACTTCCCAGGCTCACCTGCCCAGGGATAGTGTTGTTCACAGTCAGCTGGACCTCGTAGGAACTAACAATTAAAAAAAAAAGTCTTTTTTAGACACTCCCACAGGCCAATCCAATCAAGGTTCTCTCTTCCTAGATATGTCAGTTTGCAACAAAACTAACCAGCAAACTGTTGAATTCACCTAAGAGTATGACAACAAAGGAATGAATAAAGAAAAGATGTCATAGATGCTCAGTGTAATTTTTTTCAGGCACAAGAAGAATAAATTGACATCATTTACAGTGTGAAATGGATATAGCTGGAGACAGTCATAGTTACTGCAATGAGCTAAATGTTATGTGGGTTTTCTCATTTATGATTTCTAGATTTTATGTAGCTACATAAAATTGTGTATGTATATATGAATGTATGGCAAGAAAGTAAAGGCAAACTGTCCAAAGAATAAAGAGGACATAGAAAGAGTAAAAGGAGGAGTTAGAGGGATAGTATAATTAGTGAACAGTATACATTTGTGTGCAAAGATCCTTTGTAGCACAATACCATATACAATGAGTATACAGAGAGAATTTTAAGACAATAAATGGAGAAAATCCTGTGAGAAGTATGGAAAAGAGTGTATCATGTTAAATAACTGAAGCATAAAAAGGCAGCTACGATATTCATCTTGTATGCAAAGCCTAGAAAGGTTGCAGTCACAGTAGAGGAGAATGAGGTTTGAATGGAGCAGAAGAGGGGAAACTGAGACGCTGATCACAGGACACAAATTTCAGACCAACAGGGAGGGATAACAACAAAATCTCCTTCGTAAATATGCTAATTATATTTAATAGCATGCTCTGTCATAATCTGTAAGAGAGTAGATTTCACTCTCATAGGAAAATACGTAAGTACGTGAAAGAATGCATCTACTAAGTAGCTATTCCACTGAGGCATTTCAGAACATACACATGTTTCACATCATGCTATACATGATAAATAAATAAGATTTCATTGTCAATTTAAGTAATTTGACTTGATTTTTTAAATATAAATGATAGGTTACTAAGCTGGTGGAGTATACCTGTAGCAGTATAAACTCCATAATAAATAAAACAAGGAAATGCAGGCAGGAGAAAAATGAAGGCCTGCTGGCCACAGGAAATCATTTGAATGCTGAATCATTTGGTAGCATCTGAGTAGAGTTGATACTAGTCATAAATCTGTTCTATTTTCTTCTTGAATGCTATGCCTGTGGTGATGGTTACAAACAGATGAGTGTAGAAATCTACTTTATCCCCGGAAGAGTTCTCCAAGTTAAGGACATTAAGTTATACAGTCAAACTTCGGGCAGAGTGCAGGGAATCTTAGGAAAGAAATGGAGATGCTAAGACCTGGAGAGAACAGGAGCTCCACAAGGACAGGGAAAGATCCTAAAATTCTGAGCACAGGGGTCTTTTCTGAAACTGATACTCCAGCCAAGGACCACTCATGGAGATGGCCTGGAACCCCTGCACAGAGGTAGCCTATGGCAGTTCAGTATCCAAGTGGCCTCCATAGTAATGGGGACAGGGACTGTCTCTGACAGGAACTGATTGGCCTGCTCTTTGGTCACCTCCCCCTGAGGTGGGAGTAGTCTTACCAGGCCACAGAAGCAGACAATGCAGCCACTCCTGATGAAACCTGATCAAATAGGGTCAGAGGGAATCGGGAGGAGAACCACCCTTTTCAGTGGACTGGGAGAGGGAGGGTGGGATTGGGAGGGGAGGAGGGAGGGAGGTACAGGAGAGAGACAAAGTGAATAAACTGTAATTAATAAAAAAAATAAAATTTTTTTATTAGAAAAAAAGATATATATTCCATAACCAAAAATATATGGCAGTGACTCCAGTATTCTGATTCAGTGCACCTCTCTCCTGGAATATATGTAAAAGTTTCAGAAAACTGAGGTGTATAAATAGAGCAACTACAGTTCATCCTGGCCTTTAGTCCAGTTACTGAGCTTATTCAATCTTGTGGAACATAGCTTGTATGATGAGACAAGGAAGAATGTTGACACAGGGAAATAATAGCTAACGTCATTCTGAAGTCTGGGTGAAGGCTCTCAAAAAAATGAGTCAACAATTTAATTCTAACAATGTGCACATATTTTCAAATAACAATGTTAAAAATAGAAATGCATCATGTGTAAGGCCTAAACATGAATGGCCTTACTCCTCTCCCATCTTTAAGTCTTCTGGGAATTTCACAGACTTCTGTTTACAGTGATAAAACATCTGTACTCAAGTGGGAGCCCCAAGACAGTTGTTACACCCATGAATGGTCTGCAGCAGACAGGAGATACCAGGGAAACTCTTTTCTCTGGGTACTCAAACTAGAACAAAGGCAAAACACTGTTCTTAAAAGATTTTTGCAGAGTCAGTGGCTTACTACTGGTAGATCTTTGGTGACACTCTCCCAAAACTAATAGGAAGTGTCATGGAGCTGTACACTGAAGCAAAATACTTAGGTAAGAAACTTCGAATGAGAACTGGACAATGTTCACTTAGCAGAAAACCTTGCCAGAGACAGAGTCTCCAGTGAACCATAAACCTGAGATCCAAGTGGGATACCCTGTGCCAGGAAAATAGTACAGGAGAGGGACCAGCATTTATATCCAGACAACTGATGGATCATTCAGAGATAGGACCAACATTTATGGGATCCATGAGATCTCATGATCCATGAGCAATCTCAACAATCCATGAGAGATCACCCACGGATGGGATGATCATCTGTGACCTTGATCTTGACCTTGAAGAAGACTGTCCAGAAGTCAAATAGCATCAGTGGCTGCTGCTTGAAGAACTGCCCTCTGATGGGTTCAGTATGTATGACCAGACAACCAAAGAACACCACATGAAGGAGATAGAAAGAAATACTAAAGCTTCAGCTATAAGCCAAGTGAGACTGATCTCAAACTTCATACACCATCAAGGCTCTCTCTCCCTCAGGTGTATTTCTCCTCTATTTAATGGCTATAGATAAGCTAAATTATATACATACGTTATAAGAAGGAAAAATTCATTCTAAAAGCATAGAAGATGTAATTATAAAAACAAAATTACAGTGAAAAAATCCCAAATCAATGGAAATAGATAATCATCATGTAGAGGAGGCCTTCAGAAGATGAAACAGGAAAAGTAACACACCTCCCTGAGCCATATGATGGAGGAAACACTAAATATATAAAACAAAGGAAGTGCATTGAAATCTGCAAGAAAGAATATGAAGTCACATGAAAAAAGGCCATGTAGAATAACACAAGATATCAAAAAAAAAAAAAAAAAAAACTTTGAAACATGGGTGACTTGGAATAATATATTTCTATCTCTGAATGACAATAGCTTCTAATTCAGACAATGAGCCAAGTAAAAATGTCATAATTGGATGGAAAAGAAAAAAAGAATTAGATGATAAAAGCAGGGTAATAGAATTCATAGCTACCAAGTGAACTCTGCAGAAAATGATTAAAGGGATCCTTCAGACTGGAGAAAATGATAAACACATTCATAAAGCAGCAGAAAAGGAGTAGCCATACTAGAGCAGTAGTAAAGCACATGAAATATAGACACATACCAAACACTGACATATTTTTTTAAAGAAATAGAACTGATACCAGCAAGATGACTCAGTAAAAACCTGAGGACCCTATTTTGATACCCAGGCCCCACACAATGAAAGAAGATAACTATTTCCAAAATTATCCCTTAACTTCCACACTTCAGCTCTGGCACGCATGCACACAGACACATATGCTCACAATAAATGAGTAAGTACGCAGGAATTAATATATACCTTTTAATAATAACCCTGAATATTAGTGTTCTCAGTTCCCCCAATCAAATACACAGACAAGCAGATTGGTTAACAAGAAAGGAATTGTTAGTGATTTGTTGCTTACTAGAAATGTACCTTACCATAAATGGCACAGCCTTAGGGAAAAAAAAAACTGAAAAATATACTAGAAAAACGTGAAACCAAAAAACAAGTAGGGATTATTGCCCTTATATCTGGCAAAAAAATATTTCCAACTAAAATAGTCAAAAGGACAGAAAAGAACTTACACTAGATAAAGGAGCAATCCATGAAAAGAAAATTATAATTCTGAACATATGTATGGAATATGGATGGACCCAATTTTGTAAAATAAATCTGACTAGATATTAGGACAGATATTAACTTCAACATGATAAAAGTGCAAGACTCCAGCAATACAGTCCTACTAACTCACATGCCATCCTGACTAAAATAATATATATATATATATATATATATAGAGAGAGAGAGAGAGAAAGAGATAACTAGATAGATAGATAGATAGATAGATAGATAGATAGATAGATAAAATTAAATACAGTACAGGGCAAATGAATCTAACAACTGTTAACAGAAAATTCCATCTAAACACTGCAGGACACAGTCTTTTCATTATCCTGTGGAAGTCCTCAAAAAGATATAATAGGACACAAAACAAGTCTTAATAAATAAAAATCAGACTAATTTTTTTAAATCATATCTGACTATTATTGGATAAAGCCAGAACTCAATAGCAAAGAGAAATCACAGAACATACATAAATTCTTGGAAATTTAACAGCGCACTATTGAATAATGCGTATAATAATTGAATAATAATAATTGAATAGCTCATCATATAAATTAATATGGAAAATTAAAAAAATAAAGAGGACATTAATGTAAGTCTTAAAACTTATGTTGTTATAAGAAAAGATAAAAAAAAAAAAAAACACTTCAAGATAGAGATTATATAGTATGCAGGACTGTCCGAAAAGGACTCTATTGACTCAGGAAATAAAGCCAACACTTGAAAAATGAGACTTCGTGGTTTATAAATTTTTTTTACAGCAAAAGAAACAATTGAGTAAAGAGCTATCTCACAGAAAATCTTTGCTCTCTATATATCTAGTAGAAGATCAATACCTGGACTATACCAATAATTCAAACACCTAAACAAAAAATCCCAATCCATAAATAGGCTGATGAAATAAATAGTTTTCAAATGGCAAAATGCAAATGGTCAATAAACATGAAAAATGTTCATCCTCACTAGCCATCAGAAAAATGCAATACACACTTATGAAAATATCCTCATGGAACATGGTGCCATGAATAATGAATAAATACAATGACAGTTTAAATAAACAAATAGTTAATTCATTCACTAATAAAAATCTTAACTTTCAGTGCACCTCTTGTGAGCTGAGGTTTTACCTCAAGAGCTCGAATCCTCTCCAGTGACCTCATAAACCACCATATGATCTCATGTAAGTTTCTTCGTATTCTTTTGCAATGTGACTTCAAAGGCCACCCAAATCCTATGTCAGAACTCTAAAGACACTTGACTGCCATTCTCCTGAAAATCATATATCCATATATGGACAAGACATCACCCGACAGAGAGCCTCTCTGCCTATCAATCCCTGTGCTCAAATCTACATAAAAGTAAAATTTACTGTGTCATGTTGACTCGTCCTGGAATTCTTTTCTGAGATGAAATCAAGTATCAACCTCTCTTTGCCTGAATAGAGGACTCTGAAAAGAATCCTCAGGCTGTAGCACGGCACGGCACGGTTTTGTGTTGTGTCTCCAGCCTGTGCCTCACTGATGATGATGATGATGATGATGAATAGACAGCAGAAAGTTGGAGGTTCTCTTTGAAGTCGATTGTAAGTGTGACTTGGGGCTTATTTTAAAGAAGTTATTGTCTCTAAAATGGTTGTCAATTTTTAAATGATTCATATTTTTACATTAATAATAAACTTTTATTACTAATAACTAATAAAAGTTTATTTCTAAAAGTATTTCTGGCATTAAGTGGCAGCAAGCTAAGGGACTGTCATATTTTACTGTTATTTTCAGGTGACTAGTAAGTGTGTATCTACGTGCTTTTATATTTCATGTGCATGTTCATATCATGTTCTATCTTCAGATGCTTTTATCTTTTAGTATTTTGGACCTTATGAAAGTGTTCCAGAGGCATTTATGCTATTGACAAACTAACTGATATTGCCTGGAATAGCTCCACAGCTGTGAAATCTTTTTGTACTGATATGTCTTATGCTCTCAGAACCCATGCCAAAGGACTAAGCTGTTTGTGGGCGGGCGTGGTATAAATAGGTAAACACAGCTGAGTATTTTTTTCCAGAGATTATATTGTCCAGAAGAAGTACCATCAGTATAAAAGCTCTCACTAGACCAGCGAAAAGGGTTTGAACCCAAGTATTGTAGAGAGGTGGTTGTTGTTTTGTTTTGTTTTTTCTTTTTCTGAAACATGTAAGTAAGCGACAGCCCTTAAATCTGGACAGCTTGTCAGTGGATCTTGGCAAGAGTTGTGACTGAATCATTGTGAATCCATTCCGACTGTCAGAGAAGTTCAGCACATGTGCCCCCCAGATTGTGGCTCGGTGCCATATGTGCATGTAAAATATGACATAGGCAACATTGTCTCCTATTCTTGGAAAAGCGGAATCCTAGGAGCCTCCAAGACTTACGCCACATCTATCAACTAGTTCCAACTGACACCCTCCCACCACTGCTAATCAGGAGACAGACTCTGTGGATTTCTTTAACGTAACTAAAGGATTAAGTAAAGAAAAATGTAAATATACCTTATTCATCACTATATGTAATTATATATAAATTTTGTATTTTAATTTTATGAGTTCGATCATTGTTACAGCTAGCTCATAGTTGTAGAAATATTGTTTTAAGTAACTACAGAAAAACCTTGTGTGCAGAATTTTTTCTCATTTATTTATTTTATTCACTGTACATCCTTGTAGTCCCTTCCCTCCTCCCCTCCTAGTTCCACACTCTCTCTCTCTCTTTCCCTTCCCCCATCCCCTTTTCCTCAGAAGAAGGAAGCTCCCTTTTCCATCTACCACAACTCATCAACTTCCATCAGGAATAAACTTGAGTCCTCTTCCCATGTGGCCTGTTAAGGAAGTCCTGCCAGGGGAAAGTGATCTAAGAGCTACCAAGTGAGTCCCTGTCTGATGCAGTCCCATTTCCCTTACTAGAGGACCCACTTGAAGCCCATCTGCTACATCTTTGTAGGGGGCCTAGGTCCAGTCCATGCATGGTCCTTGGTTGATGCTTCTGTCTTAGCAATCCCTCTGGGCCCTGGTTAGTTGGCTCTGTTGCTTTTCTCATGGAACTCCTGCCACTCCTGGATCCTTTGCTCTTTCCTTCCACTATTCCCCGAGACTCCCTGTGCATTGCTCAATGTTTGGCTGTGAGTCTCAGCATCTGTTTTGAGGCATTGATGGGTAGAGCCTCTTGGAGGACAGCTCTGACAGGCTCCTGTCTGCAAGCTTAGCAGAGTATCTTTCATATGTTCATACTCCCCCATAGGGTAGGTCTTTGGTGGGACCAGGCATGGGTTGAACATTCCCTCAGGCTCTGCTCTACCTGCTCTACCTTTATCCCTGCACATCTTGTAGGCAGGGTAAATTTGGAGTCAAAGATTTTGTGGGTGGGTTGGTGTTCCCTGCCCTTTCGAAGACTAAGCTAGTTAGAGGATGTCCTCTTCAGTCTCTATGGTCTCTGCTGCTAAGAGTCTCTTCTTGAATCCCCCTCATATCCTTCCAGTAGCCTACCCTGACTTAGGTCTCCAGCTTGTCACACAGATGTCCCCACCCTCAGTTTCTCTCTTCTCTAAAGATCTTCTGTCCTCTGGTCCTTGTTCTCCTCAGGTCTGATTTCCACCCTCTTGACTCTCTGTGCCCTTCTCCTACCTTGTTCCTTCTCTTCAGCCATTACCTCTGTTTATTCTGTCTTCCCTTCCAAGTGAGATTTATGTGTCCTCCCTTGGATCTTCCTTATTAATTATCTTCTTTGGGCTATGCCTCATTGTATGCTTATCTTGTACTATATGGATAAAATCCTCTTATAAGTGAGTACATACCATGTCTTTCTGAGTCTGGGTTACCTCACTCAGGATGATCTTTTCTTTTGCATCCATTTGCCTGCAAATTTCATGATTTCTTTGCTTTTAACAGCTAAGTAGCATTCCATTATGTAAATGTGTCACAGTTTCTTTATCTATTCCTTGGTTGAGAGACATCTAGGTTGTTTCCAAATTCTGGCTATTGTGAATAAAGCTACTATGAACATAGTTGATCAAGTGTCCTTGTATGATAGAGTTCTTTGGGGTATATGCCGAGGAATGTATAAGGCTGTGTCTTGAGGTAGAGCTTTTCCCAAATTTCTGAGAAAGCACCAAACTGATTTCCAAATTGGTTATACAAGTTTGCACTACCATCAGGAATGGAGAAGTAGTCCCCTTTCTCCACATTCTTGCCAGCCTGTAATGTCAATTGAGTTTTTTAGCTTGGCCATTCTGAAAGGTGTAAATGAAATCTGAGTTGTTTCAATTTGCATTTTCCTGATAACTAAGGAAGTTCTTTAAGTGCTTCTCAGTCATTCGAGATTCCTCCATTGAGAAGTCTCTGTTTAGATCTATGCCCATTTTTAAATTGGATTACTTGCTTTGTTGGTGTCTAATTTCTTGAGATCTTTATATATTTTGAATATTAGCCCTTTGTCAGATGTAGGATTGGTGAAGAAGTTTTGCCAACGGTAGGCTACCATTTTATTCTGTTGATTTACAGAGATTTTGTCCTTTGGCTTACAGAGATATTCAGTTTCAAGAGATTTTCAGTTTCATTAATTCTAGATCTTAGAGCCTGAGCTGTAAGTGTTCTGTTCAGGAAGTTGTTTCCTGTGGCAGTCTCTCATACTACTGTAAGTGTGTCTGGTTTTATGCTGAGGTCATCAATCCACTTGGACTTCAGTTTTGTGCAGGGTGATGAATATGGGTCTATTTGCATTTTTCTACATGAGGATATCTAATTAGATCAGCACCATTTATTGAAGATGCTTTCTTTATTTCATTGTATGGTTTTAATAAAACCATACAATGTATGCTTCTTTGTTAAAAATCAAATGTCTGCAGATGTGTGTGTTGGGACCAATTAATGAACATTCACAGCAGATCTTCTATGAAAGAGGTTTATTAGGTGGATATGAAGAGAGGGAGAGAAGAGAGAGCAGGACATAATGGGAAGAAAGAGAGAGAGGGGAAAGAGAGAGGAGAGGGAAGAGAGAGGGGGCACCCCAATAGAAAGGAGGGACCAAAAGAGCAAGAGAGACCATGTGTCTGGTTGTCCCTTTAAGGGACAAGGTAACCATGCCTTCCAGGTGTGGCCACCTGGCCAGCGACACATAATGACATCATAAGTTGCTAGGCAACCCAGAAGCAGGTTTTGTTCCAAAATCCTAACAGTGTGGATATATTTCTGGGTTTTCAGTTTGATTTCTTTAATAGAATCTGTTTCTATGATAATACCATATAGTTTTTTATTGTTGCTCTGTAGAATAGCTTGAAATCAGGGATGGAGATACCTCTAGAAGTTCTTTTATTATACAGGCTTCTTTTTGCTATTCTGGGTTTTTTGTTTTTCCGTATGCTATCTTCCATCTTCTGATATCTTCTTCAATTTCTTTCTTCAGACACTTGAAGTTCTTGTCATACAGGTCTTTGACTTGCTTGGTTAGAATTACACCAAGATACTTTATGCTTTTTTGTGACTATCAAGAAGGTTGTTGTTTCCCTAATTTCTATTTCAGCTCATTTGTTGTTTATAGGAGGGCTACTGATTTTTTTTTTTTTAGTTAATTTTGTATGTCACTTTGCTAAAGGTGTTTATCAGCTGTAGAAGTTCTCTGGTGGAATTTGGGCAGTCCCTTATCCATACTATCATATCATCTGTGATTAATGATACTTTGACTTTTTTTTCCAGTTTGTATCCCCTTGATCTCCTTTAGTTATCTTATTACTCTAACTGGGACTTCAAGCACTATATTGAAAAGGTAAGGAGAGGGTGGGCAACCTTGTTTTGTCCCTGACTTCAGCAGAATAGCTTCAAGTTTCTCTCTTCACTTGATGTTGACTATTGGCTTGATGTATATTGCATTGTTGGTCTTCATTCTTTGACACTTCACTTCAAAGGGAGGAACATTCCTGAGAACTTCTCGGGACAATCCAACTGAGTTTTGCAGCTTTCACTGACTTGTTCTGATTTAGCGGAGTCTTGCTGTTTCTTCTGAATCATGCTGATTTGTGTTGTTGTTTGGTGTTGGTATTTGGACTGGACTGCTGTTATCATAACAAGGAAAAGTAGACTTGCCCCAAGGCAAGTCTAAAAATGTCCACAATCCTCTTTTCCTAATAACCTTTTTTCTCCCTTATCTCTGGTCAGTGGGTTGGAAGGGAGGAAAGAGTATTTAAGAACTTTGCGGTAGGTTTGTTGACAATCTAAGCCTACACTCTCCCTCTGCTCTTGGTTTTGTTGTTTCTTTGTATTGTTCTCTTTGTTTCTATTTTATAGATTTCAGCTCCAAGTGTAATTTATTTCTTGCCATCTAATCCTCTTTGGTGTGTTTGCTTCTTTTTGTTCTAAAGCTTTCAAGTGTGCTTTTAATTTGTTAGTATGAGATCTCTCCATTTTCTTTATGAAGACACTTAGTGCTATGCACTTTCCCCTTAGCACTGCTTTCATTGTGTCCACAAATTTCCATATGTTGTGCCTTTATTTTCATTGAATTCTAGAAAGTCTTTAATTTCTTTCATTTCTTCCCTGACCCAGTGGACATGAGTAAAGAGTTGTTCAGTTTCTATGAGTTTGTACTCATTATGTTGGTTCTGTTGTTGTCAAAGTCCAGCTTTAATCTATGGTAGTCTGATAAAACACAGGTGTTATTTCAACTTTCTTGTATATGTTGAGGCTTGCTTTGTGACCAACTATGTGGTCAATTTTGGAGAAGGTTCCATGAGGTACTGAGAAAAAGATATATTCTTTTGTGTTTGGATGAATCGTTCTGTAAATATCTGTTGGGTCCAATTGGTTCATTACACCAGTTAGTTTTCTTATTTCTCTGTTTATTTTTGTTTGTCCATTGGGGTGAGAGGGTGTTGAAGTCTCCCACTACTAATGTGTGGAGTTCAATGTGTCATTTCTTTTATGGATGTGGGGGCCCTTGCATTTGGGGCATAGATGTTCAGAATTGAGACATCATCTTGGTAAATTTCTCTTTTGATGAGTTTGAAATGTCCTTCCACATCTCTTTTGATTAATTTTGGTTGAAAGTTTATTTTATTAGATATCAAAATAGCTGCTCCAGCTTGCTTCTTGTATCCATTTGCTTGGAAAATATTTTTTCAGCCCTTTACTCTGAGGTAGTGTTTATCTTGGTTGCTGACATGTATGCAGCAGAATGATGGATTCTTTTTTCCCAACCATTCTGTTAGCCTATGTCTTTTTATTGGTAAATTGAGATCATTGATGTTGAGAGATATTAATGGCCAAGGATTGTTAATTCCCATTATTTTAGGTTGGTGGTGTAAGTGTGTGTTTCACTTCTTTTGTTTTTGCTGGTGTGAAATTATTTATTCCCTATGTTGCTTGGCTGTAGCTACCCTCTTGGGATGGAGTTTTCCTACTAGTAATTTCTGTAGGGATGGATTGTGGATAGATATTGTTTAAATTTGGTTTTGTTTTCAAATATTTTGTTTTCTCCATCTATAGTGATTGAGAGTTCTTTTTATTTTTATTATTAGTTACATTTTATTAACTCTGTATCCCAGCTGTATATCTCTCTCTAAAAACCTCCCAATCCCTCCCTCCTTCCTTCATCTCCTCCCTGCCCTTTTTCAAGTCCACTAATTGGGGAGGACCTCCTCCCCTTTCATCTGACCCTGTTTTATCAGGTATCTTCAGGACTGGCTGCAAAGTCCTCCTCTGTGGCCTAGCAGGACTGTTCCTCCCTCTCGGGGTGGGGAGTTCACAGAGCCTGCCATTGAGTTAGGTGATTGAGAGTTCTGCAGTGTTGAGTAGTCTGGACTGATATCTGTGATCTCTTAGAATTTTCAAGCATCTGCCCAGGTCCTTCTGGCTTTTAGAGTCTCTGATGAAAAGTCAGGTGTAATTCTGACAGGTCTGCTTTTATATGTTACTTGGCCTTTTCCCATTGCAGCTTTGAATATTCTTTCTTTGTTGTGTAGATTTAGTGTTTTGATTATTATGTGGCAGAAGGATTTTCTGTTCTGGTCCAGTCTAATTAGTGTTCTGTATGCTTCTTGAACGTTTATTGGCATCTCCTTCTTTGGGTTGGGGAAATTTTCTTCTATGACTTTGTTGAAAATATTTTCTGGTTCTTGGAGCTGGAACTCCTCACTTTCTATTCCTGTTATTCGTGGGTTAGGTTTTTTCATAGTATCCCAGACTTGCTGGATGTTTTGCTTCAGGGACTTTTTAGTTTTAACATTTTCTTTAACTGATGTATCAATTTCTTCCATTGCATCTTCTCCACCTGAGATTCTCTCTTCCATCTCTTAGATTCTGTTGGAGATGCTTGCTTCCGTTAATTCTGTTCTATTCCCTGAGTTTTCCTTCTCCGGGATTCCTTCAGATTGTGCTTTTTTTTATTGTTTCTACTTCCATTTTTAGATCTTGAGAAAGTTTATTTAGTTCCTTCACCTGTTTAATTGTGTTTTTCTGTGGTTCTTTAAGGGATTTAATGGATTTATTAGTTTCTTCTTTAAAAGCCTCTACCAGTTTGGTTGTATTTTCCTGTATTTCAGAGATGTATTCATTTCTTCTTTAAAGCCTTTATCTTTCATCATCTTCATGAGGCCATATTTAAGGTCATTTTCATATTCCTCTGCTGTGCTAAGATATCCTGGGCTTATTTGTAGTATGATACTTGAGTTCTGGTGTTGACATATTGCCCAGACTCATTATTTGTGTTCTTATGCCAGCCTTTAGCCATCTGGTTGTCTCTGTGTTGGCTGGTGGTCCCTGGGGGCTTCTGGATTCTGGTAATTCATCTACTTGTAAGGTCCAGCAGAAGAAGGGTGCAGAAGATACAGGATATTTCACTGCTGCTATGTTGCCCTATGGCCTGGTGGTCCATAGGCCTGTCTTCCTCAGGTGGTCTTTCAGAGCCTCCTGGATGGGGTGCTGAGCCAGGAATGGGGTGTGCAGGAGACAGGATGGCACTCACTGCTACTAGATTTGCGAGCAGAGCAGAGCAGCCTGGGAATGGTGGTCTGCAGGGTCTCAACTGGTGGTCCTGAGGGGCCAACAGCCTGTCCTCCCCAGTGGCAATCTAAAGACCTCCCAGGATGGGGCACTGGTCCGGGGATGGGGGACAGAGTGGCACTCTCTGCTGCTGCTTTCTTCCCCAGGTGGCCACCGAAGGCCCCCAGGAATGGGGCAGTGGACCTGGAGCGGGGTGTGAGGAGGACATGGAGTGGAGTTCTCCACTGCTAGGTTTTCCTGGAGGGCAGGGAAGGCTGGGAACTTCGGTTCTCAAGAGTCTCACCTGTAGCTACCAAAGGCCCCCAGGGCTCAGGGCAGTTGACCTAGAGTGTGGTTGTGCAGGGGACTTGCTGCATGACTTTAAATTAGAAAACGGCATGTTTATTTGCTAGATGATAAATTAAAGAGGATAAGCTCTTTCAAAAGTTTTGTTATTAGCATAATGAAAAATACCTAAAGTTAAAATGTCATTTTGTCAAAGTTGTACTGAAAGACAGTATGATAGAATAAACCATTTATTTGTATAAATTCATAATGTTAATAAACATATGTGATGAAATTTATAAAAATCACATTATAATTAACACTTTCCCCTCTGAAATTCAACATGACTTCAGTCCAACATCAGCCCTCTGTGAGGACAGGTGTATGACGAGGTCTTTTTTTTATTATTCTTTATTGATTACACTTTATTCACTTTGTATCCCCCCTGTGGTTCCCTCCCTCCTCCGGTCCCAATCCCTCCCTTCCTCCACCCTCTGCATGCATGCCCCTCCCCAAGTCCACTGATAGGGGAGGTCTTCTTTTCCTTCCTTCTGATCCTAGTCAATTAGGACAGTGGCTGCCTTGTCCTCTTCTGTGGCCTGGTAATGCTGCTTTCCCCTCAGGGGGAGGTAATTAAAGAGCAGGCCAATAAGTTCTTGTCAGAGACAGTCCCTGTTCCTATTACAATGGAACCCACTTGGATACTGAACTGCCATGGGCTACATCTGTGCAGGGGTCTTAGGTTATCTTCATGCATAGACCTTGGTTGGAGTATCAGTCTCAGGAAAGACCCCTGTGCTCAGATTTTTTGGTTCTGCTACTATCCTTGTGGAGTTCCTGTCCTCTCCAGATCTTACTATTTCCCACTTATTTCCTAAGATTCCCTGCACTCTGCCCAAAGGTTGCCCATAAGTCTCAGCATCTGCAGGGCAGAGCTTTTCAAGGCCCTCTGTGTCAGGCTCCTGACTTGTTCCCTCTTTTCTCTTTCTTCTGATGTCCATCCTCTTTGCCTTTCTGAATAGGAATTGAGCATTTTAGCTGGCGTCCTCCCTCTTGATTAGTTTTTTTTTTTTTTAAAGCAAGCAAAGATAGGAGATTTCTTTTGAAGCTGTTGTGGAAAAGCAAGCAAGAAAAGAAGGTAACAGTTATGGAACTCGCTAGTAGATTCTATTCCTTTATCTGAGAGGCAACAGCTTTCGCTTAGTGGGCCTTTACGGTCTCAACGACACCAGCAACAATCAGCATTACACAAAACCACACATAAATTGTTTATATATTAATTCACCTTCTACTTTGAAAGGCAATTTAGACTCTGATTAAGTCGGATAGCAGGTCTGCAGAAGCGACAAAAACTCAAACACAGGGCCTCTTTCACATTTTCTGATGTGCAACGACTCCCATAGATGTAAAAAAAAAGAAAAGAAAAGAAAAAAAGCTCATTTGTCCACGTAGACAAGCCTAAACCAGGCTGCTGAATAGCTGAGGTATGCCAATTAGGAAGAAATTCAAGAGTCAGGCGTTCAACACAAAGGCCGTATATCCACTCCCCTGCTTTACCAAGGAGATGGGAAATCGGGTAATGCTGGCTGAACTGGGAATGTAAAGGACTCTGTAGTAAACTGATCCTAGCAGTTGTACAGAAATGGTCAGTCTTTGCAGTTGGGAAAAGAGAAGGCTTTAAGCAGTCACTGCCTGGAATTCTTGATTCTCATCTGACAAAGGCTTTAGTCAGACTTCAGAGTAATGGACATCTTTTCATCCTTTTGTTGGCAATTTTTCCTATCTTGCCACAACAGAACCCAGAAAACCAACCCCTGGAAATTTATTCAAGACAAATAAAAAATATATCCGGACAAAGACATACTTATTGTAAGATTATTAATAACAGCCAAAAACTAGCATGTCCAATAACATGGAACAATACACAATTTAGAGTATAGTATCAGAACTTCCCTCAGTGATAATAAATAAATAAATAAATAAATAAATAAATAAATAAATAAATGTATGTATGTAACAAATGAAAAGAATTACAAAGACTTTATAATCAAAGTTGTCAAACAAAAGTACATCCTATATAATTCCATTTGGATGAACCTTTAGACCAAGGAAAACAGACTTGACAGCCTACAATTCAGCAGGTATCCATAGCCAAAGGTCAGGTTGGGAGAATAATTGCAGAGGCTAAGACAAAAATTTAGGGTCTCTTTTGATGTTATTTCCACACTTGTAAACTACTAACAAAACTCAAGCAAATGTGAACTTAAAGCAGACTAGTTTAATGTATATAAATTATACTTCAGTTAAGCTTAGACAGATAGGAAATAAATATATGATAAATAGACAAGCAGACAGATGATTAATTATAATGGTGTGGATGGATAGATAGATAGATAGATAGATAGATAGATAGATAGATAGATAGATATAGATAAAAAAGGTAGATAGATAGGTAGGTAATATATATGATTTATATATAGTCAGATAATAGATTAGATAGATGGCTGAGACAACTAGACAGGAGATAGATGACAGACCGAAAAACAAAAATATGATGATGATAGATAGTTTGATGATAAATAGGTAAATAGATACATAGAGAGATGGATATAGATAGAGGATTAATAGGTAGACACGATATATAGTTAGATAGACAGATGGTAGATAAATGGTAAGTAGATAATAGATAGATGGATAGTTGGGTGGATGGATGGATAGAGAGAGAGATGATAGATAGATACATAAAATACATAGATAGATACATAAATACATAGATAGCATAAGGAATCAGAAACAAACTCCCTTCAAATGTTCCTAACATTGCTATGACTTACATTCGATCTGTAGTGACGTACTCAACTGTGACGCTTTGTCAGCGCTTTACTCTAAGTTAGCATCAGCATGTCACCAAGTTTGTACATGCAGCTCTTCAGTTGTTATCTGTTCCCAACATGACAAGAGTAACTTTCCGAAAACATCACTGAAGTCAGGGCGGTGGGGGAAATCACAAAATTGCTGTCATCCAGTAGTTATAAAATGAGCATATTCTTGATTAAGCAGTTCTGTGCTTTTTCGCTTTCACTGTGAGTCCTGCTGGAGCATAATGACCATTTTGTTATTCTAGTACCTTTGCTGATACTATAAAAATATAATACTTTCCATAGAAGGAGCTGAAATGTGCGTCTGGTTTCTTTCTTTGTCTTTCTCTTGTTTTGCTTTTTAAGTCGTTGATGAAGTGTGGAACTTCTGACTCATCTCTTTGCAAAGGCTGACTTTGTTTCTATTATCCTCATTTACTTGAATCTTATATGTGTTTCTGCTTCACGTATATAAACATACATGTGTATATACGAAGTTTTCTTATATTTTGAGTGATTTCTCTGTTTTTACAACTGTTCGTGCAAAGTATTTTTTGCCACAGTTTGTTTTTAGTTAATAGAAAATAAACATTCATTCCAGTTTCAAAGTTGTTATGCTTGAAATTTCTTTTTTTTATTTTATTATTATTATTTTTTTATCAGTTACATTTTATTAACTCAGTATCCCAGCCGTGTCCCAATCCCTCATTCCCTTCCAGTCCCTCCCTCCCTCCCTCATCTCCACCATGCCCCTTTCCAAGTCCACTGATAAGGGGGATCTCCTCCCCATTCATCTGATCCTGTTTTATCAGGTATCTTCAGGACTGGCTGCAAAGCCCTCCTCTGTGGCCTAACAGGACTGCTCCTCCCTTCGGGGGTGGGGAGACCAAAGAGCCAGTCATTGAGTTCCTGTTAGAAATAGTCCTTGTTCCCCTCACTTTGGGAAACCAATTGGTTACTGAGCTACCACAGGCTACATCTGAGTGGAGGTTCTAGGTTATATCCATACATGGTCCTTGATTGAATGTCAGTCTCAGAAAAGACCCTGTGCCCAGATATATTTGGTCCTTGTGGAGCTCCTATCCTTTCCCCATCAGACTAACTCCCCTTCTTTCTTATGATTCCCTGTACTCTGCCAAAGGTTTGGTCATGAGTCTTTGCTTTGAAAACACTGCTAGTTAGAGTCTTTCAGATGCGCTCAGTAGACTCCTGTCATACATTCAATGCACATCCCATTTCTAATTTTAAAAAAAAAATGAATTTAAAATAATAGCACTACTTTAACTGAGACATTTAAAGCTCTGACTTAAACTATTCAGCAACATTTCCCTTCACTCCCGCCTCTGAGGAACATGTACCTAAGCATTGAGATGTGAGGAGGAAGCCTGTTATTTACTGCTCAGCTTGGACTTTCTAAACAGTAACAGTCAATCTCTGGAGGATGCAATTAGTTCTTAATATCTTGTGGTTTAAGGAAATTTTATAAACAATTTGAATCTGTTTATTCAGACAGTCTATGAAAATGAGATTCTCTACTCTAGTAGGTAATGGCCAACCGTTTTAATACCCTATATCAGTGCTGGGGGTTGACTCCAAGAGCTTTATCATGCTAGGCAGGAACACTGCCTCTCCTTCTCTAAGGGTGACATCAATATCCTCTCCCTCCTGTGACATCTGACCAGGTACATAGCTCTACTCTTGTTTTGTGCTCTTAAAGCAGTCTGATTAATAACACTTTTCATTTATGCAGAAAGACAGCAATGAGCATTCTTTTTTACTCAAAAAAAAAAAAACAGAAACAAAAACATAACAACAGAAACCCCACTTCCTGTGGGCTCTGTTAAAATATTTAGAAATGCTAACTTTTAACTTTTAGCTCAACCCTAATTGGAATCCTGGGATAACTTGGGAGGGAGGAACTTTCTATCTCCCCTTCATTACAGCTTATGAGAGAGAATATCTTGTCACACCTTTATATTTAGTTTCATCAGCTGCTTCTAATATTTTTGTTAAAACAGACATTGGCTGGAGGGGGCTGGGGATGTAGCTCAGTGGTAGTGTGTCTGCCTAGTAAAGTATTATTTTTAATTGGATGAGACTCTTCCTTTTCTAGCATAATATTTTCATTAATTATATTGGAATTTCACATCATGTACCCCAATGGCACTCACTTTCCAGTCCTCCTATATGCTCCCCCTCCCTTTTTGATTAATTAATTTATTTATTACAATTTATTCACTTTGTATCCCAGCTGCCTCCTACATCTTCTTCTCCCAATCCCACCCATTCACCGTCTTCTCCTCCCATGCCCCTTCCCTAGTCCACTGATAGTAGAGGACCTCCTCCCCTTTTATCTGACCCTAGCTTAACAGATCTCATCAAGATTGTTGGCATTGTCTTCCTCTGTGGCCTGGTAAGACTTCACCCCACCCCTCAGGAAGAGGTGATCAAATAGCCAGCCACTGAGTTCTTGTCAGAGACAGCCCCTGCCCACCTTACTAGGGAACCCACTTGGAGACTGAGTAGCCATGGGCTACATCTGTGCAGGAGTTCTAGGTCCTCTCCATGCATGGTCCTTGGTTGGATATCTGTCTCTGCAGGCCCCCCTGGGCCAGGGTTTTGGCTCTGTTGGTCTCCTTTTGTTCCCCTCCTTTATGACCTCTTCCCCTCACCTACAAAAAAGAAAAGAAAAAGAAGAAAGAAAGAAAAAGGAAAGAAAAAAAAACAAATCCATTTTGTGCTGTTCACATACTTATTGGATCATGCTCTAACTCCCAGTGGCCAGCTCCCTAAGGAGAGCTGAGTCTGTCTCCACAAGCACCCCCACCAGAAGCCGTCAATTGTGGAGAGCTACACTTCAGCATCTTCATCACATTTTTAAGAGTTCTCTTTAGTGGCTCCCTCTTCAATGGCTGTTACTTTTTTGGAAGGAAGGGGATTGGATAAAGGGAGGGCTTGTCACAAAAGCCTTTTATATTCCTCTTTCTCTATTATGTGTCTGCAGTCATCTATTCCTTGTCCTTTAGAGCTGTTGTAATGAGCCATTGATCTGGTCGAGGCCTCTGGCTTCTGCCACACCATCAGTACTCAACCACGGCTGAGACTCTTCTCAGATACCGTACTGTTGACATAGTCATGGAGATCCCACAGCTCTGGTTCTGCAGGATTGGCCCCTACACACACTCCAGCAGTTCACAGATATAGCAGATGTTAGGGTGGACCAACTCAAAGCCCTGGATCTGAGCCTGGAAGGCAGCTGAGTTGGTTAGGCTATTCCTCAGCCAGGCCAGCAAGGGGCAGGGCCAGCCAGATTAGAATCTTCTGAAGAGAGAAAAGATAATTCCAAGATGCTTTATTGTGTCGATGACTACTTTTAAGTTACACTCATTATTGTCATAAGATAAATAATGAAGGGAGAAGGTCACTGGGGGGCCATGAGAAGGCCTCCATGAGAGAGTCTCCAGGAGGATAAAGATGGAGCATGAACAGCCAGGATGAGACTAGATGGCAGGATGAGTGGGCCTTGCTGGAAGAGACTCTACAAAGATAAGATGCCGGAAACCTACAGGAATCTCACTGCTATAGGCTACCAAAGGGAACCATAATAATGAAGAACACTGACAAATTTCTAGCAGACAGGGAAGGTATGAAAGAAGTCATATAAAAGAGAAAACCCATGAATATAATCAGTGTGGGAAAGCCTTTGGATATCATCATGATCTTAAAGTACATGAAAGAAAACTTATTGGAGAAAAACCAAAGTAGTAAAGCCTTCTCTATATAGAGTAATCCCCAAATACATAGAAGAGCACATACTGAAAAGAAACCCTATGAATTATTATGAATGTAAACAATATGGGAAAGCCTTCTCTAATCCTTGCAGTCATCTTAAAGTACATGAAAGAACTCATACTGGAGAGAAACCCTATAAATGTAAACAATTTGCTAAAAACTTTTCAAGTCACAGTTATCTTCAAAGGAATGGAATAATTTATATTGGAGTTTAATCCTATGAATGTTGCCATGAAGTCGCTACACATCATGGTTGTCTTTGAAACCATGGAAGAATTCTCTGAAATAGTATAACCTGTAATAGGTAACAAATTTGTTCAAGCCTCTGTATATCATGGTGGTCTTTGAGGAAAAAGACCATACTGAATGGAATCTGTGACTATAAATGATATGCTAATATATTTAGCTAACAAAGTTAGAGTCAGTTACACAAGACTATTTGTTCTAGAGAAAAAAAATTGACAAATATCAACTATCTGTCCAATCATTAAAATGTCCCTCATTAATTTGTTTGTACCTACAAACTGATATGGACAAAAATCCCTGTGAATTTAAAGAGCACGGAAACATTTTAGACATCACACTTCTCTTCAATTACATGAAATAACTTATGCAGGTGTAAAACTTTATTAATGAATGGTAGTGCCTTTTTGGTTGCTGTGGTAAAACAGTGTCTAAGGCATCTTGTAAAAGATTTTAATTTGGCTTGTGTTTCTAGAGGGATATAAGATCATCAGGCGAGAGCTCCCAACTCTCAGACGTAACAGCTAACGCAGGAGGCTGGGAGCCCACATCCTCAACCTGAAGCATGAAGCCGAGTGGGAACTGGACGTGGTATAAGGATTTACATTACCAATGCTCATCACCACTAGCATATTAGCATGGCAGCTTTTTCTAAATTATCTCAAAGGCTACCAACAACTGATTAGGTTTGATGCTCTGACTTTGAAGCCTACCCTTCTTACTTTCATGAACCAACTCATGGTGAAGAAAAGAACTGTAGGTAAGCCTTTAGATGCCTCAATGTATGAGTTATAGGAATGGATGCTTACATAAGAAAAACAGGTATGAGTGAAAATATTTTTATCAATGTTTTCTGATATCAGTGTGTCTTTTATACTCGTGAACACAATGGATCTCAAGAAGGTTAGACCCTGTAATCTTCCTGTATTTCTTACAGGAATTACAGGAAGCTGTTCAAAACCTGACCTGGGTTCTGGAAAAGAACTTCTCTTAACTACTTGGCCATGTCTAGAGCCCTATAAATACCTTTAAAGCTTTTCATATCATCTTGACCTCAGGAAACAAGGAAGAACACATACAAGATAAAACCCCTATTTATGTAAACAATTTGTTTAAGACTTTAGACATCACATTTATCTTCACTTCCAAGATAAAATTTTGTTTCATCTTCTCTTCATCGTAGCCTTTAAACACACAGATTATTTACCATGTTAACTAGAGTCCAGTGGTGGATCACAGTATTGCGGTTTGTGATTGGAAACTTTTGGAGCAGGTCTTTAAGTGTTCTCTACGTGTGGCAAATCCATTTCCTGAAGTGAATGTTGTGATTCACACACTTCTTCTGTGTCTGCTGTTCGTGTTCTATTGTACTTTCTCTCGGTGATAGGCATTTTTCTGCTTTGGTGTGTAGAATGAGATGCCTATCATATAAGTGGTCCATTGTTTATTTACATAGTGTCAGTGTGGGCTCACACTATTGAAGTAATGGTGTCTGTAAAAGGGTGGTGAGCTGTTTCTGATTGTTTTTTTCATATTTTCACAAACTTTCTTGATGTTGTTGGTTGTTATCTTGCCTGGATTGGATGTTTGTATTTAGTCAGGGCTACATTTGAACACGTGATCCTCCCATGTCAGCCCCTTGAGTTCAAGTATAAGCATAGAAGTGTGCCCCCAATGTGTGCTGCCTTGTCAACGTGTTTTACAAATGTTAATGTTAAAATGCTTGATACAAGAGAATATCACACACATTAAATGCCTAATGCATATATCCTAAGTGCCTAACACAGATTCTGTATATCTGGTAGAGATGTAATAAAGTAATGGTTTCTTTTTTCGTAATGAGACTTCTCAATGGTGCCCAAACAAGATTAGTAGAAAGAGTGCATCAATAAATATTGTTTCTATTCAAATTGTAAACATATTGTCATCCAAGGATAGAACACAGGACAATTCAAATAATATATGCAAGTTAAAATGAAAAAAAATAATAATACATAATGAAGTATGTGTTAACAAAATTGTAAATGCAACTATAGAAAAGAGAAAAGTAGTAGCATTAAAGGTTGCAGAAGATAATTAACATCTGACCCAATAATTAGCGTCATTATGGTGCGCTTGGAAAACATTCTCCAACTTAAAGGAGGAAGCTAACCATAGCTTTAAAAAAAAAGACTTATATGATTTCAGAGTATCTTCCTGTTATTTAGAGCAAAAACATTATGGAAAAAATTAAAAACGTCTGTCAGAAGGAATTTTGGCTCTATTTAGCTCCTTGGGTTGTAATTTAGGGATAACACAACACCACAGTGCATTTTTGTCTCTACCTTCATTTGCTAATGTGAGCAAATAAATTAATTAAAAGCTTACTACCAAAGGGATTCCACTAGTAAATATATATATAAAACTGTTGATGGGGAAAAAAAAAGAAACAAACCAAAAAACAGACAGCTGTCATCTTAAAGCGAATAAGAGATAGTTTATTCTGGAACCATTCTGAGTGACCATGGCCTGGGAACTCAGATTTATGTTACCCTGGATTCCATGTTGCAATGTGGAAGCAGTTTCATGAAATTTTATAGTTTAACAGAACAAAGAAAGTCAGAAATCAAAGCAAGCTTAAAATACAGTGGTGAGTACATCAGAGAGATGGCCACAGTGAGACGGAGGAAGCTTTTCTATAAACCTCAGGTGTTACATGGTGGCATTCTTGGCTTTGGTGGTGGAAGCCAGTGGTCTGATAAACTAATAGATTTTTCAAAAGGTTTTATCTCTTAATCACAAGATATTTGTTCAGACATAGAGGTGAACAAGGAATGGCTGTTGGGGTAGAGGTGGGTGTCCTTGAAGCTAGCCCAGATATGGAAATTAGGCTCTGGACCTGCAGCATTCCAACCTCTCTACCTTGTCACAGTTTTTTTTTAATCAATTGTTTAATTAATTACAGTTTATGCACTTTGTATCCCAACTGTAGCAGCTAAGCAGTCTTTGGAGACACAGCTTCTTTCCAGGAATTTTAGTTCACAAAACTAACCAGTGTTAAGATTATGGTAGACTAGAGGCAACTCTGTGGGAGCCAGCGGAGGAGAGAATTCAAATAAGGCAGAGACACTCTCTTATAAACAGAAGCAGGGACGATATCTGGAAATACATAAAGAAAGTGAAAGGCCACCTGAAACAAGCAGGTGGCTGGGAGATGAAAGCCGAATACAGGCTTATCTATGTAGTCCTTGGCAGGAAAGAGGGAGAGGGAGTTGCTTTTGGAAAGGAAGCTAGGGGAAAATACCACAGCCAGCCCTACCTCTGGATAAGCCCTAAGCCCTCACAAGCCTAAACCTAGTTCCAGGCTTTTCTAGCAGATAGGTCAGTGCTGCAGAGAAATCCCACTTTGTCATTCTAAGTGGCTCATGGAGCACCAGCCAGGTTCATTCTGAGAGAGGATCTGTTGTTAAGGTCTGAGATCAGAAAACAGTCATGTGTCAGGGAGCCTGGGACTCAGACTCACCTCCCATAGCCCCTGAGGGAGGAAGGCCAGGAGTGGTAGTGATGGGCAGGCAGCAGCGTGATAGAGAGCCAGGCGTACAGGTGACAGAGGGCTTTGTTCAGGCTAGGAGGATATGGGAAGTGGCAGCGCCCTCCATAGCCAAGAACAGTTCTCACCAACTGACGATCATCCTGAATTTTGATAGTTGTATGTATGAATCCTGCAGATGAATCAAATTCTGGAGCCCACCGTTTGTTGAATATTGTAGATCCTGACAACTCAGGAGTTTCAGGAACGTGCTTGATACCAGTAGGAGCCTTTATATAAAAGTGTGGTCTTCAAAGGGCCTTCAAAGTGCTATAACTGAATCTCCACCTGTACCCATTTCCTTGCTGAAGTGAATCTCGCTGTGCCTGGAGACACTCTTCGGCCAAAGCATTATCCCACCTCCAGGCATGATGTAGCAAGTCTGATCAGAATGAGAGAACATTCCCAGCCCACGGACTGCAAAGCTGTATGTGGCCAACAGAAGGCCCTCTAGCAGACATCAAATGTCTGTCCAGTCCAGATTCGGCAACTAGAAACACAGACGCCAGAGTCCACACATTGTTTCTCTATAGCAACCATCCTCTACATTTATACTTATATTTTTACTTTATCTTATTGTTTTTATCTTAAATATACTTATATTTTACTTTTCACTTCTTAAACTTATCTAATTTAGGCTTTGAACTCTATTAAGAAATCTTTTTTTCTTTCGTTCTTTCTTTTTTTCTTTTGTTGTCTTTGTTTTTTTTTTTATTTTGTGTAATCTTTCTCCTTTATCTTTGACTCCACAATGTTCCTTTCCAGCCTTCTTCTCCTTTTTTCCTTTTTTCTTTACTCATTTCTCTTCTTTCTCTGTATCTTTAATTTATCTCATTCCTTTACGATTTCCACACAACTTGGAACTTCTTAGCACATCCTATATACAATAGTTTTAACTTTTTCACTGTCATGATTATTGATGATCTATTATTTGGATTCTCTCAGTTTTAAGTGTATTGTTGTATTTTTTAATAATTTGATGCCTTTTCCATTACAGTATATGTTTTCTTTTTTCTGAGTGGTACTGAATGAAAACTGAGCCATCTAAAGTAGACTGCAAAATAAAATCTCCCATTCCAAAAGTGAAAAGATATCCAAGTCAACAGATCCACAAATCAAACAAAAGATAAAGAAACATCAAAAAACCAAGACTCTTCAAATGCTTCAAAACTCATCAGCTCGTGAATTCAAAGATTCTGCAATAAGTAAAATGCAACATGAGAATGTTTAATTTTCTTGTAAAAATGGTGAGTGGCCTGAAAAAATACACAACCAGAAGAATTCATCCCAGTACCCAGAGAGGAAAGCAGGTAACACAGAAGAAAACAAATCTGTTAAAAGGATGAGAAGATCAGCAGTAAGAAGAAGACAGTACTGTGACCGAGAAATTCAAGAAGGAAATTGAGATGATCCTTAGGGTGTGTATGCCAGTAGATTGCCCGTGCGCCAGACGTCAGCCCCACACCAGGTACATACAGGCAGCACTAATTTATGTCAGTCCGTAATATTAAAAGGAAATAAGCAAAGAAAAATGCAGAAAGAAAGAAAAGATATGAAGAGTTGGGAGGAAGATGTGAAAGGAGACCTGGTAGGTTGGAGGGAAAGATTAGGCAGTGGATATAATCAAAATATATTTTATTTATGTGTAAAGAAAATTTAAAGATCAAATTATATTAAAATTTTAAAAGACATATAAAACATCAGAAAATGAAGAAAGTTAATGAGTCAAAAGAAAAACATGGTGGAAAGCATCACTACTCGAGAAAAACATGCAGAGGATAGAATTTGGATATGGAGGATACAGTTGATAAAATATTATATTTAAACAATAGTAAAAGAAGATGAAGCTAACATAACCCTAATATCCAAGAATTTTATATTATCGGGATCTTAAACCTAAGATAGAAGGATATCAGCTAAACAGGAAAGGTTCAGAGATCATGTCCACAACAGACTAGAAAAAAAATTCAAATACAGACAAAGAAACAGACAGTCAAGCACACAAGAGGCATTGAGAACTCTAAATAAACACAGCTGTCAAAGAACTCCTTCAAGATATCAAATATGCAAAGCAAAGAAAAATACTGAAAACTGTAAAGTCAGTAAGTTCATCTACAAAGGGTGAAAAGAAACATTGGGATAAAATCAAAATTTTCATCAACAATTTTTAAAGCCTCTAGAAAGCAAACATTGGATGACATTTTAACATACAAAACAAATACCTGCCAACCTAGGTTTCTATAAACAGTAAAGCTATATTTCAGATATAGCAGAGAAGTAGAGATTATAAGAAAGCACAGACTATAGCAGTACATAACCCCCAAGCCATCACTGCAGAAGATAATTAAGGGAATACTATACAGAAACTAGAAAGACAGTCTCCATCACAGAAGCATAAGAAAGACTAAATTTCATAAAAGGAACGGACTCATCATATCCAGCACAGTAAATGAGCAAATCTCATCACTGCTGTGTGGGAAAGTGAATAACAAACAGCCAACCAGAAAACAACCAATAAGATTACAGGCATTAGGAAACACTCTCAATAATAGCCTTCATGCAAATTACCTTGACTCACCAATAAAGACATAGAGAACAGTGCACTAAGCTGGAAAACTAGATAAAACTACCCGTTGTCTCTAAGAAAAACAAACACCTCAGTGGTTAACCAAACAGACAAAAAGTTCACCAACGAACTGAGAATCAGTGAAACAACGTATCACATGATTGAAAACCCGAGTCACACTGGCATAACTATCCTAATAACTGCTAAAGTGAACTTCAAGGAAAACAGAGGGGAAAAAAGGCCACTGCATGCTAATAAGGAAGCAGCTCAAGGAAGCTGCTCTTCAAAAGAACAGTTGTAAATATATATGAACCAAACACTATGGCTCCTGATTTTATAAAATAATTGTGAATGAATACAAAAGTTAAGGTAGGTCCTGATAACAAGGTTATCCAAACTAAAACTTGAGTTAAATTGTTCCACAGAGCAAATGATTTTAACAGATAACTACAAAGTATTGCAAGCAACAAAAACAGAATTTGCATTCTGCTCAGGAGCCCAGGGAACCTTCCTAAAGTACATCACTCTCTGGGCCACAAATCAAGGTGATCAAATAAAAAGAATTGAAATAATTCCCTAGGTTCATCAAATCAATAGGGGAAAACTATAAGTCAGTGCACAGAAGACACGGAAACTGAAGAAATACATGAAAATTGACCCATACAATATTGAGCAAACAGACCACTGGGCTATTGGAAAAAAAAATGAGGAAGGAAATTAATAAAAAGAGAGACGAGGGGGTAAAGAAGGGTTGAGGACCACTGACCTAGAGCCTTTACCCCTACAGAAGAGTGTGCATGCTACTCTGAAATCTACCAAATTATAAAGGCAAACATTAACCCAGCTCCAAAACCTGCTATCTAAATTGGTGACCTGCCTACCGTATATACTGGTGAAACAGCAGCACAAAAGCTGTTGGGAGAAACCAACCACTATCTGAATGGAAGTAACTCTCACTTCATAAGACAGAATACGTGCCCGACATTGCTTGGATCATCAAGAACCTGAAACTAGATAGACCATGCATTTAGAGGAAAGCCAAATACTACTTTTCTTCAAAAGGAATGTAGCAATAAAATGACTCCTGAGGACATTCTCCTGTACTCATAGGTCAGTGCCTCATTCAGCTCTCATCAGAGAAGTTTCCTCTCGCAGAAGATGGCAACAAATATAAAAAACCCACAGCTGGACACTGTGCAGAACCTGAGAGGCCCTGGAACATTCCGTTCTAAAGGTGATGTCTCCATCAAATGCTCTCCCTCTCGGGGCTCGGGATACCGTAGAAAAGGAAGTAGAAAGATTTTAAGAGACAAACAGGATGGAAGACACCAAATAAACAAGGCCTTCTGGACACATCAGGATGAATGCACACGTGAACTCAGGTACGACTGCGACAGCATGCACACGGGGCCTGCACAAGTCTGCTCCAGTTGGGGTCCCAGTGATGAGAGGGAAAGTTAGACACGAGCCTCCCTCCCTAACCCAGAAGCTATCTCCCATTGATAAGTGTTCACAAATTTTTGAAAAGATTAGTTACTCTGATGTTAGGCACTCTGAGTATACAAATCACTCTTACGGGGAGGTCCCATGCCCAGAGAAGAGATAGTTAACACAAAATGAACTCGATGGTATTTGGGAGGGTGTTTGTTTGTTTTCTCACAATGCTTTGTCTAGTTTTTTTTTTCTTTTTGCAAATCTTCAAGGGCCATATATTATAGTTTCTGATTTTGTTTCTATGAGTTTTCTGTAAGTGGGAATATATGTCTCAGCGTCTGTGTTTCTTGAGACTTTTCTATTTGTTTGTTTTGTTCTATTCTGTATTTTTTTGTTTTTATGTTATTTTATTTTACTAAATGCCTGTTTATACTCTAGTGAGAGATAAAAAGAATCGGATTGGATTTGGGTAGGTGGGGGATTGGGAAAGATCTGAAAAGAGTTGGAAGAGGGGAAGCCATAATCAGAATATACTGTATTAAAAAGAACTATTTTCAATTTTTAAAGTGCAAAAAATAAAATAAAAAGACAACCAGGAGAATCATAACTAAATAACTTAATGAGCACCCCAAGGTCCTTTCTTGGGAGAAAGGGGGAATAAGCTGGTGGAGTGGGCACAAAAAAAGAACTCTGGCAGAAAGTAACACAAGAACTTACTATACTGAAATATACACATGGACAATGCCATGATGAAACTCATTTCTTTGCCTGCTAGCCTAAAAATTAATTTAAAACATAATACAAAGGGACTATCTGGATAGCATACACAATAAATAACAGTATAAACTATGCATAATAAACATTTACATATCAGAGAACTTTACATATTTTTTGATGGGTGGTGCCAAGGAGTTATACAGACAATAAATCATACAGAATGCCTGCAGGCAACAGAAAAGGCATCATGACTAAGTAGAAAACAGCAAGATTTTCTTAATCTTCCATTAGATATGAAAGAGCAGAAGTCACGCACAGCACTAGCTACGCTACGCCTGAGTCGCAAAAGAGGAGGGGTGAGTCCGTACTGAAGTGAACTTGTTGAATGAGTTCGTTTGATCAGTTCTCCTTGAAGTTTTCGATATACTTACTGTTTTTAAATACTTTCAGAAAGGCTGCTACCGCTGCTCCCACTTGGTTTCGGCTGCTGCGCCATTTCTGCGCTTGCATGGATACTCAGTTTACTTTGGAAGGAGAGTGACAGACAGCCGTCACCACCAGCAGGTCTCAGTGAGACATAGACAGAGGCCTGATCCAAAAGAGTAATAAGGACCACATTTATTAAAGTAAATGAGAAAAAGACATTGAAGGACCAACAAGAAATCTCATTTCCTATTGCAAACTTTAGAAGCACTTTCTGAATTTCTAGGCAGGATGGAACTGGTTTTAAAAAAAAACAATAAAAGTAAGGAATAACTGGAAATATCTAGCTTATATCATAACAACCTGCCAAGAGAATCTTCCAAAATCCTTAGATGGAAAGCCATCCTTCATTCTGGGAACTGCAATCTGTGGTCCCGTCTAAGAAAACAGCTGGAATCCACATGTCTTATTAACCATGCAAAGCCTCAAAAGGAGTCCTTTTCCCTGGTTTTGTCGTGACTTGCTGGCCACCTTCACTGTTTCTCAGGCTCAAGTAGGAATCCCGTGGCCTCATTTCGTTCCTTAATAAACCTTTTGTCTCAAGAGATTAAAAGTCCCTTTCTTGGATGTATGCAGAGCAGGAGTGGAGGAGGGGCTCTGCAGCTGCTTCAAGGGGCGCACTTCAGTCTGCAATGAAAAATGAAAGCAGCTGTCACCCCTTTGAGGGGTCTTGGCACCAAATACAAACAAGTCACGCTGGGAAGTGAAGGCCCTAGTTAGGCTAAAATGTTCTGCGTTCCTATTTGATGGTCACACATGGGCTATGTGCTCCTCTGCCCACTTCATTTCTGTGTTCTTCTTCTTCTTCTTCTTCTTCTTCTTCTTCTTCTTCTTCTTCTTCTTCTTCTTCTTCTTCGTTGTTTCTGTGCTCTGAGGCAGAAAAAAGGAGAGTTTCCCACGCAACATTAAGTTCCCAAAAATCAACCATTTAAACAGGAGGGAAATTTACAGTGTTTTGTTTTATTTTACCTAGTTCTTTGTCTATACAAGGAAGGCACAGGCCATGTTTCTAGTTCTGTGGAAATCCATAGAGTCCTTATTGCCATTACCCCAAAAATTACCTAAATATGACTCTCAGAGAATTACTACCTTATTGCTAGGAGATACAATTAAATAGAAAACATACTAAACTAAGGAGCCCTGAATATTGTCAAACAGATAACGTAGAACCCCTGCACAGATGTAAACCATGGCAGTTTAGTGTCCAAGTGGGTTACGTACTAATGGGAAGAGGGACCGCCTCTGACATAATCTGATTGGCCTACTCAGATCACTTCCCCCTGAGGGGGGAGCAGCCTTACCAGGCCACAGAAGATGACAATGCAGCCACTCCTGATGATATCTGATAGACTAAGATCAGAAGGAAGGAGAGGAGGACTTCCCTTATCAGTGGACTTGGGGAGGGGCATGCATGAAGAAGGGAGGAAGGGTGGGACCGGGAGGGGAGGAGGGACGGGCTTATGGGGGAATACAAAGTGAATAAAGAGTAATTAATAAAAAAAATACTTAAATAAAATGGGAAAAAAAAGAGTTGCTGTTGTGACTTAAAATAGTTCCTTAACTGTGCTCAAGTTTGCAAAGTAAAACACAGGTGATGCTCAGGAGTGTCTAGCATTCCATCACACACATATTTCACTGTTTTCACCTAAACAATCATATAAATGGGATGGGACCTAAAATTCAGGCTGCCTAAATAGGATTCACCTCACTGAAGCACTGGACTGAATCTCAGGTTCAGTGTGTATGAAAAGGTTAAGATCTAGATAAGACATAAATCCAAACCTCACTGCTCATATCAAATTATATTTGGAATTATAAGTTAGACCAAGTAAGAAAAAAATATATAATTCTAGTAGCATTCTCTTTAAAATGTAAATAAATAAATAAATAAATAAAGACAAAAGCTGGGAATGGTGATACACGACGTTGATCACAGCACTTGGTAGGCAGAGGCAGACAGAGCTCTGTGGGTTCAGCCCAGCCTGCTCTCCATATAGAGTTTCAAGGCAACCAGGACTAAATAGAGAGACCCTGCCTCAAAACAAACACAACAACAGTAAAAGGCAGGTTTCCACGTAGGAAAAATGGAAAAAAAAAAGGAATAAAAACAAAGTAGGAGCAAATACTTAAGGTCAATTGTTAAACTACATGTGATTAAAATATTCTAGAGCAGTGGCAGCTTTAAAATATAGTCCTTGGACCCGTGTCACCTAGGAATTTGTTAGAAATGTGCATCTTCAGGGCATCTGTAAGACGGCTCAGTGGGTAATAATGCTGGTTAATGAGTTTAATATCCAGGACCTACATGATAAAAGGAAATAATTGATTCCTCCAAGTTGGACCTCCATACCCATGCACGCATACACACACACACACACACACACACACCTGTACACATTCAAGTACACACATGTGAGCATGTTCATGTGCACACACAGGTACACAGACACACATAAATAAGTGAAATATTATCTAAAAACTCACAGACTGAAAGAGGTCCACCTCTCCGGCAGTAGCAGGTGGGAGCTCCCAGGGGAGACTGTTTACGGGAGCCTTCTCCCATTGGATAGGTGTGATAATTCTCAGATCTGATCTGAGACCAAAGCTCCTAAGTGTTCTTGTATGTCCCGTGGAAATCACTCAGGTCTTCTGCATCTATATAATCACGTAAGTTCAGAGCCAAGTCTGTCTGTGCGCCATGTTCCAGCGCATTGATGATCATGCCATTCTCCACAGAGACAGCTTTCAGAAGGAAAGCTTAGACCCATCCTTAGACTCATACCAGAGGGCATACAGCTCTTCATTGCTGCTCCATGTAGCTGGAAATAGTTCCTATTTCTTATCACTTGCACCTGCCTGGTTGGCAGTGCCCAAGCCCTAGTAGCTGGTTGTCACCACTTCCCAATGGAGGAAGCAGACAAGTGCATTTTCAGATCCCATTCAGATAGTCTCTGACTGAGGAGCTAGACATTCATCTTAACATAACATGGCATACAGAGCTCTAAGGTACCTCCTTAATTAACCTGGAATTGAGCCTGTGGCATCTCCTCCAAAAGTGTGTTTGGATTTCAGGAAAGCATTCAGGGTGGAAAGCATAGAATTAGTTGTCAAAATACATTGTAAATGAATGTAACAAAATAGTTGCCAATCTCAGGGTAGCAAATCTAGAGTCAACAGACTGCATGATTTCTGGAACATTGTATCATGCAAGAACTGGGCGATAGAAGCACTTTGTAAAACTTCTTAGAGAAAAGGAAAGAAGAAAAATGGTTACCTTGTTTGAGGTAACAGAGGAGATAAACGTGGGTGGACATAGTTGCATGTTCTTTACAGAAAGATGCTATCTGTGGAGTTGGGGATCTGGCTCAGGGAATAAAGTACTTGATGTTCGAGCAAGAGCAAGTGAGTTCAGTTTCCCCGAACCCACTGAAATGACAGATGCAGGTACTTGCACTTGTAATCTCAGTGCTTCTGTGGAGACATTGGAGGCAGCCACACTAGGCTCTCAGGAAGCTAGCTCATAAGCCAGCTATCCTGGCACACAGAAACCAATCAAGAGTAGCCTCAATTGTGGAAGTTGAGAAGCAACCTCTGAGATTCTCTCTCTCTCTCTCTCTCTCTCTCTCTCTCTCTCCCTCTCTCTCTCTCATAAATAACCATTTCTCAAGTTCTTAGGAAAACTTCGTGAATCTCCTTTTACAGGGTCTGAAGAATTTGATCCTGTTTGTAAGCAGCTAACATTTCTTCTCTCTTAACTCTCTTAATCTTTTCTCTTAATTTTCTCTCTCTCTATCTCTATCTCTCTGTCTATCTATCTATCACACACACACACACACACACACACACACACACATGCATAGCCTCCCTCAAAAGAAAGAAGGAAAGGAGAGAAAGAAAGAAGGGAAGAAGGAAGGAAGGAAAGAAGGAAAGGTATGATCTGTTGATATGCACCAAGTAGATCAACAGGTTGCCAGTTATGGACTGGGTTCTGTGACAAGAACACTTACTTACCCTGTCTTTGTAAGCCCTTGTAAGAAAGCCAACTAAATGATCTCAAGATAACTTAATTGGAAGAAACACCCAACAGTAAATGCTTTTCGAAGAACTACAAATACACAGCCCAAATAAACTCACTAGAAGCATGATACATTTCAATTTTATGTTTATACAATTAGCAAAATTCTCCCTGATGTTCACCTGTGTATATAAATAGCCATTACTCAAGTTCTCAGGAAAACTTAGTAAATCTTTCATTTTCATTACTCGGGGTCTAGAGGACTTGGCCCTCTTTGTAGAAGTTAGAGTGTCATTTCTCTTAATCCGTACCAGTTTAAAGCTAAATACGTGCAGAAATGGTGACCTCCAAACACTGTGTGGTCACAATGTCTGTTATTCCACTGCTCAGGAGGCTGGCGCAGGAAAATCAAAAGTTTGAGGACAGTAACATAATGAGTTCCAGGCCATCCTGAGCTAAATACTGAGGCCTAATCTAAAATGTGAAGAAAAAGAAGAAAGGAAAGAACTATCAGACCTCCAAACACTAAAAGACAACTTAAAAACTAATAAATAGAAATGCAAATTTGTCTTTAACATTACATAAAACTAGTTGTTCAAGCCTAATACCTAGTGTTGCATTCAGTTAAAACTAAGATTTAAATGACACTGTTGTCTGTATAATAGAGGGCCATGTCTGTAGGCTTAGTTTTTTTTTTTACCAAATCTACTCTTTTTAAGGGTTCTTAAACACCTTTACCTCCCTTCCAACTCCCACCCCCAAAACCTTAGGTAGAAAATTAGTAGGGGAAAGAGCTAATTCCTGCTGATTAGGGTCGTTAGGAAATTACCAGACTCAGTCCTCGGGATACGAGCAGACCAGTCCAAAGGCCAACACAAAGCAGCATGTGGAAATGTTAGAAATGTGCATCTTCAGGGGTCTGCAAGATGGCTCTGTGAATAAAAGTGTTGGTTACACAAAGCAGCAACTCGAAGTCAGAGAAAGTTGCAAGACTCAGTTGGATTGCCTGGAGAAGTTCTTTGGAGCATTTCTCTCTGTGAAGTCAAGCATCGCCGAAGCCCAAAGATCAGCACAGCAATGTAGATCCAAAAAGCGATGTCTCATTGTACATGGGCCTCTAAATATGTCCTCTCCTCAGAGTCCACCCACAGATGTTCTCAGCTGGCCAAAGCCACACCCCTCGGGTAAGAGTGCTCACAGAAAAACATCAGGTGCCCTCTCACCAGCCAACCTGGGCAAATCATCACGTGCCCAGCTTGCAGCGAGACATCACATGACAACCTTGGTCTTCAGGGAAACCAGAATTTTCCACTTCACATGTCTTAAAGCACTGCCTTAGAACTGTAAATTGTGTACATATATTCACTAAAAGTAACTCAAATGGAATATATAGTGCTTACTCAAAGCCCAAAACAAATCCTGAGGTAATCAGGCACTAAATAAGAAGTGAGCCCGGCTCCATGTAGATACCAAGGGAAGCAGACAGGGCCTTCTCTTAAATGGAGCCCATGTTTACTCCATCTCTCAGCCCAAATAATTCAGAAAGTTAGTTATTTGTAATAAAAAGAAACCATTAGATTTTCTGGACATTGTTCCATTTCTATTTTTCAAACACCAATATACTGTATTTTCCAAGTCAAGAGATGTGAATATTTTAGATTGTTTTTCTGTGTGCATATGTGTACGTGTGTGTGCCTTTGTGTGTGTGGTATATGTGCTCATATGGTTAAGTGCACAGGTACACATGGGTGCATTATCTTCCTCCAAAACTCTCCATCTTTATTTTTTTTATTTTGTATTTTTTTTTTTTTTGAGACAAGGTCTCTTGCTGAGTTAGATTCAGCTAGTCTGGCAAATCACTGTGCCCAGGTACCCTTCTGAACCTTCCTGCTCCCGGCACTGGGCTGCAGACAGGCACTGCCATGCTGACTTTTAGATAGAAGCTGGGGTCCTGAACTTACAAGCTCGAATTTGCACGGCAGGCATTTTACCCACCGAGCCGTTTTCCCAGCCCCTGGGTAGTTTCACAGTCAATGCCTTCAGCTTTCATTAAAAGACCACAAAGATCAAAGAAAACAATCGCAGTATCTTCTTCAAACAGCCTCACAGATGTGTTTAGAGTTTATGAGAATTGGTTGTGATGTCAACAGTATGTACTCTCAAGTCATAATGATCATATTGCGACATGAGTATGTGTTTTGTTGTTTATATTAGATTCTTTTTTTCATGTATATTAGATTCTTAAGGCAACTGCTATGAAAGTAAGAATTTCTGTTATCTAAAATCCCACAATGTTTAATCACTTGAGTATATCAGAGAACTTAAGTTCCACAAGGAATTATAAATATAAAAACTTTGAATCAACTCATAAAGTATTTCATCAGTAAAATCAAATTATGAATATAAATACCTCCTCCTTTTTAGACCAAATGAATCACCAATTAATCTAATTTGATGAATTGTTCAGACTGCAAGGAAAGTTTGAGCATTTTACCACATCAGGAGGAATTAATGCAACTCTGCTTCCTGTAAAGACACAGTATCTATTTGATGTGACATTCAGTATGATGTTAGTCCAGTTAAACGGATGCTTCTGTGATTAAATACAAAACTCAAGGAAATTCTTTTATTGTGGGCATTTGGGTCTAACATCTTAGTCTCTTACTGATAATTGTTTGGAATGTTCCTGTTCCTATTGCAACCGTAAGTCCATAAAGTGTGCCTCGCAGATGAATGCTCTGAGTGGCTTGCTCAGTGGCTGCTGGTACTTTGTGAGGGTCTGTGGAATCATTAGTGATGAGGGTGGGTGGGGGAAGGAAGGGATTTAATGGTCATGGTCAAGTCCAACTCCTGTCATGCTGCTAAACGGGTATGTGTTGTGTTGTTTATATTAGATTCTTAGGGCAATAACTTGAAAAGTAAGCATTTTCTATTACCTAAAGAACCCACAATAATGATCCACTTGAATACATTGGAGGGGAGGAGAGCTTAAGTCCCATTTTCTTGCTTCTAGGTTAGTCACCACGTGAACATGCCTCTGCAGTGCTTTCACTGCAATGCCACCATGATGGAGTGAAATCTCCCTGACACCATAAGCCAAAATAACTCTTTCCTTCCCTGTGTTGCTTCTATCTAGCATTGTCGACAGGACTGTGCAAAGTAACTGTACTAAAAAAGGTAAACAGTGAGGCTGCCCTTAAAGCTGAACTGTGGTTATTGAAACCCTGTATAAACAACTTGAAGACTGCTATCCAACAAAGTACGTTTAAATTTCAAATAGGCTCTTTTGATTTCCACATAGTATTTGTCCTCTCTGGCCTCTCACATGCTTGCCAGACATGACACTTCATGCTCAGCAGACTGAGTAATGTATAGCACCACCCAGAGTCCTGTCCTGATCTGTGACACTGTGCACAGAACCCGACACTGAGTGGAACATTTAGTGTGGAAAGGCCACCCTTGGTAGAAAACCACCTTGATAGGAAGATGAGAAGCAGTCTCAGGGAAAGTTCTGGTTCGTGATTTAACTAATCAAACACTTTTAAAGGTATTATAATCAGAAAAATGCATGTTACATTTTACCATTTCCTTCAAAAATTTCACATTGAAACTCTAAATTTTCATAGGTGTCTTTCTCTAGGACACTACATTATATTGATATTTTGGAATTCTTATCTGTAAATGAATTTTAGAAAGCATTTGCTGTGTAATACTTTCTCATTATTAAGGGAGCTGCCAAAATGGTATTAGTTGTTCCTTTTCAATTTTAAAATTACATTTATTGTGTGAGGTGGACTCATGTGTCATAGAGCACCCTTGAGGTCAGGGGACAACTTGCAGGAGTCAGTTCTTTCCTTCAGCTTTACCGGTCCTGGGAACTAAACTTGGAGCACCAAGATTGGCAACAAGCCCCTTTATCTGCTGAGCACAGCACAGCATTAATTCTTCAGAGCGGTGCTACTAAATTACCACACAGTTTGTTACTTCAACATTGGTTACTTTCTACTCTTTTCTCAAAAAAATCACAAATAGAAAATAATCCTATCAATTAAAAAATAACCTCTGGAGAAGGGTATTTATGCTATTTCTGTTTTATAAAATGCCTGAAGTTTGGAAATAATGCAATAGCTTCCTTCATGAAAAAAAAAGGATGCTTCAAATATTTTATGTCCTCCTCTCTCTTTTTCCCCCTCAAAACACATCCTCCTCCATCATCCTCTACCTCTTGCCATTTAATTACACCTTTTTGAGGAAATCACTTACGCCTCCCTCCCTGCTTACTCCTCCCTCTACCCACTGTTTGGTTCCTGTCCTGCTTTGCCCCCTCCTCCATTGCTGGAATAAAACCCTGCAATAGCAACCTGGGGAGAAAAGAGTCCATTGGCTTACAAGTTACAGTGCATCATCTAAGAAGGCCAGACAAGAAAACAAACAGGAACCCAAGAAGCAGGCACTGAAACAGAGGTCATAGAGGATTGCCATTCGCTTGCTCTCCCTGGATTGCTCAGCTTCCTTTCTTATACAGACCAGGGCCACTTGTCCAGAAATGGCTTCTCCCACAGTGGACTTGGCCTTCTACATCAATGACCAATCCAGAAAAGTCCCCATGGACATACCCATCATGATGGAGGCAATTTCTTAGTTGAAACTCTTTCTTCCCAGTGTCTAGGTTTGTGACAAGTTGACAAAACCTAACCGGAACAGTCCCCAAGTGATGACATAGAATGCCTGAACAAACGTCAGTGGAACAAGATTCAAGAATCTTAGTTTACCATCTGCCTTTGCCATTTGCCTTGAAACATACTTATTTTTTCTTATCCTCTACTCTTTATATGAAAAGCAGAAGTTCTGAAATGTCCTTGTCAGTCACTGAAATTGAGCCTGTTGTTTGTACTTGAGGCACTCAGCACTCGCCTGTGTTGTATTTGAGGGGGATGGCATTGGGCCATGTTGAATTTAAGGAACTCAGCATTTGTCTGTGTTGTGTTTGGAGTCTTCAACATTGTCTGTCTTGTATTTGAAGGGCTCAGCTTCGGTCTGCGTTGTGTTTGAGGGGCTCAATGTCAATCCATATTGTGCCTGAGGGGCTCAGCACTGTTCTCTGTTGAATTTAAGAGGTTTGGCATTGGTCTGTGTTGTGTTTGAGGGGATCACATAAGCCTGCCATGTATTGGTGGGGTGGCATTGGTCTGTGTTGTATTTAAGGGATTCAGCATTGTATTTGAGGGCTTCACCATTGGTCTGTATTATCTTTAGGGGCTTGTGTTGGTCTGTGTTATATTTAAAGAGCCCAGTATTGGTCTGTACTTGGGGGCTTCGTCATTAGTCTCTGTCACTTTAGGAGAAGGTTCGGCATTGGCTTGTTCCCATACCCGCCCCCTTACACACAGGCTGTTTAGAATTACTGAAGTACTGTCAGTATCTCCTGCAATCAGGAAAGCAATGCTTGGATTCTAATCAATTCACTGTTATTGCTCGTCACTGTTTCAAGGGTTCCAGTGGTCTAAGCTAGGCTTCCTGGAGAAATGAATGCTAAGAAGCTTAGAATGTGCTCTACTCAGGATCGTTTTGATTTACATTTCCCTGATGGCTAATGACACTGAGCATTTCTTTTTTTTTTTTTTTACATTTCTTTATTTTTTAATTTTTTATTTAATTTTATTAATTACAGTTTATTCACTTTGTATCCCAAAATGATCCTGAGATTTCACCTTATACCCATCAGAATGGCCAAGATCAAAAACTCAAGTGACAACACATGCTGGAGAGGATGTGGAAAAAGGGGAACCCTCCTCCACTGCTGGTGAGAATGTAAACTTGTACAACCACTCTGGAAATCAATCTGGTGCATTCTCAGACAACTAGAAATAACGTTTCCTCAAGATCCAGCCATACCACTCCTAGGCATATATCCAAAAGAGGCTCAAGTACACAATAAGGACATTTGCTCAACCATGTTTGTAGCAGCTTTATTTGTAATAGCCAGAAGCTGGAAACAACCCAGATGCCCCTCAACTGAAGAATGGATACAGAAATCGTGGTACATCTACACAATGGAATATTACTCAGCAATGAAAAACAAGGAAATCATGAAATTTGCAGGTAAATGGTGGGACCTGGAAAGGATCATCCTGAGTAAGCTGTCCCAGAAACAGAAAGACACACACGGTATATACTCACTCATATAGACATGTAATATAAGATAAACCTACTAAAATCTGTACATCTAAAGAAACTAATCAAGAGGGAGGAACCTGACTAAAATGCTCAATCTCCATCCTGAAAGGCAAAGAGCATGAACATCAGAAGAAGAAGAAAACAGGAAACAAGTTAGGAACCTGCCACAGAGAGCCTCTGAAAGGCTCTGCCCTGCAGACTATCAAAGCAGATGCTGAGACTTATGGCCAACTGTTGGGTAGAGTGCATGGAATCTTATGAAAGAAGTGGGAAATAGTAAGATCTGGAAAGGACAGGAACTCCACAAGAAGAGCAACAGAACCAGAAAATTTGAACACAGGGGTCTTCCCAGAGACTCATACTCCAACCAAGTACTGGGCATGGAGATAACCTAGAACCCCTGCACAGATGTAGCCCATGGCAGTTCAGTGTCCAAGTGGGCTCCATAGTAATGGGAAGAGAGACTGCCTCTGACATGAACTGATTGGCCTGCTCTTTGATCATCTCCCCTTGAGGGGGGAGCAGCCTTACCAGGCTACAGAAGATGACATTGCAGCCACTCCTGATGAGATTTGATAGACTAAGATCAGAGGAAGGAGAGGAGGACCTCCCCTATCAGTGGACGTGGGGAGGGGCATATGTGAAGAAGGGAGAGGGAAGGTGGGATTAGGAGGGGAAAAAGGAGGAGTTTATGGGGGATACAAAGTGAATAAAGTGTAGTTAATAAAAGTAAAAAAAAATAAATTTGCTCTACTGTGTGGCTCCCTCTTCTGTCGCAGGTTTTCACTGTTATCTTTGAGAGGGGAATCTGTTTCTGGCAGTCAGGGAGGTTGACCTCACATGGGCTCCAAGTCAGAACTTTTCTATTAGCTTCTCTTTGGGACCCAGCCATGCCGCAGTTGGTATCTTAGCCCCTTTCCATGACCCCATCTCTTTGCAACTCATCGCAGCCAGATATTGGGAAATTTTTCCCTCTTCTCTTTTCAATCATTTGTAGTACCGTGCCTCCCCTTTGAGGATAGTTACCCAAATTATATTCAAGAGGTCTACATCTGTTTGAAATTTTCTTTTCTTCCTTTCTTTTTGTCTTGATTTATGAGCTAAGGGTTCTTTAGCAGACTCTGTAGTTCTATACTGCTCCATCCGGTTCTTCTTCAAATGTCCTCCAGAAAAAGTATCTTTATAAAATATATAAATTGGATATGTTTACCCCCTAGCTTTTACTTAGGTATCTAAAGGATGATATGACAACCTTTAAAATGTACCTAGCACAACTCCAACTGTGGGATACATGATTTTCTAAGAGCCCTAGTTGGTATAATCTAAAAGACATCCCAACATCTCTGTTAATGCCACACTTCCACTGGATTACTCCCAGGCAGTCATTGAGTTCAGCCGGGAAACCCATTTCTGAACTATCTAAGCCTTCTCTGGCAGATGGCATTGGCTGGAGAGATTTCCAATAACTTTTTCTAAAATTCATTGAAACTGCACCACAGTTGGGCCTGTCCTGCCAGATCTTCTTTCCTGTTTTCCCTCCAGAAATGAGGTGGTAGCTAGCTGGTTCATGAAGCCTCAACAAACCTCCCTAATTTGTGTCCCAAGTATTTACAGAATCAGTCTACCACACGGCCCACTTCCATGTGGGTATCTGCTTCTTTGAGCACCATCTCTAACATAAAGAATAAAAGAAGATGGTTGAGGTACTATCTCTAAAAGGTCTTCCCATATGACGTCATTGCCACATGATGTCAGGGCCTCGAATGCTCTCTCTATAGCTACAGTACGTTGGCTTACACACATTAGTGTAGCACAATTCCTTCTGGGCTCTTGTGGTCTCTCAATCAACTTGCTCTTTCAAACATAAAATTGGTAACCTCTCCCCTCTATCTCCATTAATTTTGCTTATGTAGTGGCATCTTTTTAAAAATGAATGAATATATGTATAACCTTTGGTTACTGTAGTTTTTATTTTGAAATATTATAAGTATATACAAAAGAAACAACAAATAAAGAACCCTTATAAGCTTTCCCTCAATGTTTGACTTATTAAATTACTCTCCCTCTGACTCTGTCTCTCTTGTCTCTATCTGTCTCTTTCTGTCTCTGTCTCTCCTCCTCTCTGTGTGTGTGCATGTGTGTAATTATGAATTTTAAAATGTTTTCCTACAGATACCTTCTACATGAGTCAGTATGTTTTTCCTTAACACGGGAACCAAGTACATTCTCTTAAAAGCCTCCATGTTATGGCTTGAAAACAAGAAAAAAATTGTCATTAACACTTTTTATTCAACCTGTAGATCTTACTTAACATTTCTCTGATAATGTCTTTTATAGGATAAATCATTCTAGTGTTTGAATCCAGGATCACATGCTGCAATTCATCCTAAAATTGATATCAGACTATACCCTCAGAAACACAGCCTCCGTGTATTTGCTACATATTTGATGACCACATAAATAGCTTTACAAATTGGGTCAAGAGAGGATGAGACAGTGGTCATCAGTGGCATCCACTGCCATCATAATCATTCATATTATCAGTGCATCATAAAAGGTATACAGGAGGAAAGAAAGAGGCCAAAAGGTTGTACCATTTAATTACTATGATGACTGTAATACAAATTATGTCATATTATGGCTTCTTCTGATAATCCTATAGGGAACATGAGTATATACAAGATATTGTATAGTACATAATATATAGTATAATATATAATATATATGAAAGCCTCAGATACACACAACACAGACTATATAACAGAGGACTATATAGCAGCTTTGAAAGGCTCCTTTATTGCCAACAGCTCTACCAAGAAACATTACAGCCAAACATCAAGCATAGGAATGCAACATATAACATTGGCATATGGCAGGAGATTGCTGTGCAGTATTAGAACTCTGAGACATAAGATGAGAACACAGGGCAGACAGCATAAGGCTGAGAACTTTGAGTTCTTAGGAGATGGGGAATATCCCACAATGTAAACAGGCTCTCTGATTTTAATGACAAGCAGAGGACGCTATGTGTCAGAAGCCAGGTAGAGATGTCTGTCAAGCCATACCAACTGCAGGCACAGGACCACAGTGAGAGTACTTTTACTTACAAAGATTTGTGCTACTAGTCAACTGGTTGTGAGATAACTAGTAATAAAATAGGTGCTGCTAAATGTATCAAATGGGAAGACACAGGGTCTAGTGCAGTAACCTGATTCCAGTAACTGTGGGTGGGACTTGCAATTCTCAGACTCATTGTTGAGTCAAACTTGAACCAGGTCATGGGGCTTCGTAAATGAAGGAAGGACCATATTGAGAAAGCATGTCACAAAGTAGACAAAATAAATATTATCATTCTAGACAATGGCTTTCTACTGGGCCTATTCTCAGGATACATATATATATATATACATTATATATAATGGATATATAATAGATATATAACCATATCCATACCCTTGTACCCACATAAAAGTGTAATCTTCACCCTTCTTCAAAACTTCTCTTTGCAACAGAAAGAGACCACTGCAACCCATCAATATGAAGAGTTGTACAGCCTAGTCCTGATGAATATATCTACAAGCTCAGGGAACATGGCAAAAAAAAAAAAAAGGGGACAAAAAGATTGTAAGAGCCAAAGGATCAGGGAGTTTGCAGTAAGGTCGTGTCTCTTAGTACTATGAGAAGTTACGCCCATAAAATCTCACCAGTGTGGCTACTCAAATGTGAGCTGAACAACGATGACACCAACGAACGCGCTAAACTGAGCCTACAAGACCTCAACCTACATAAACAACTATAGGCAACTGAGGAAAGTTGGGAGCCGGAACAGTGATTTTCCTTAGGGAATATTATACAAATTGGCTGTTCACTGAAAACATACATTATAAGCAACATTATATAAACTAAGTAGATTATATTTCAGGTTGAACGTATATGTCTATGTCTGTCTATGTCTACGTCTGTCTATATCTAACATACAAAAACAATTCATGTAAAAACAGTCCATGAATTTGAAGGAGAGTTGGGAGGGGTGTAGGGGAGGGTTTGAAAGGAGGAATGGGGAAGGAGAAATGTGGCTATTATAATTTCAAAAATAGAATAAAATATGTTTGAAAGGTCTTGCCTTCCTATCTTATTCCTTTTTAATAAGGATATGTATGTCACCTAAGAAATTGATAGAAGATCAAAATTGATTAAAATTGGAAGAAATAGAAGTATCATTCAAAAACATCCAGCTAAATCAGAAGTAATAATACAGTAAAAGCCTCAATTTCTGTTTTCTCTATAAGAATCAATTAGGAGCAAGATGTAGGAGAAAGAAGTGGGAAATGTAAGTAAAAGCCTGAAAATGTTATTTTAACAGAAAAGAAGTGAAGAAGAGCAGAAAACTAATTATTAGGATAAATGTGATTGTTACAAAAATTTTTCTGTATGATAGTCATAAATAAAATAAAAATTTTCAAAATGTTATTCATAAACTTAAAATTAATAATATCTGCTCACATTGTTAAAACTCATAATTCAAAATCATAAATGTGCTAAAGATTCAGAAAAATAAACAATTTTGAAAATATAATCTATAAATTATTATAGTGGAAAAATTGTGTTAAGCTTTCCAATTTGCTTATTTAAAATATGTTTGAATGAGTGCTAAATGCACTTATAATAGATTCATACTTAGAGTTTTGTTAAACACAAAGTTCGTTAATGCTATTATAAAAGTCAGTTAAATCCCACAGAAATAAGAATTAATTTTGAATATCATTCTATAATTTAATAATAAAAGTCCTAGAGGATCTGAACCTAAAAGAGGCTTTATATGAGAAATCCACAGCCAACATCATCCTAAACGAAAAAACTCTTGAAGCAATCTCACTGTGCCTCTACTTGCCGACAAGATATTATGCCTTAGAGATCCCCAAAATCTTATCAGAAAACATACAGAAATGATAAATTCAGCAAGGTAGCAAAATATAGTCAACTTCCACAGATCAATAGCTTTTCTATACACCAACAATAAACATTCAAAGAAAGAAATGATAGACATGCTCCCATTCATAATAACCTCAATGAAAATAAAATATATTTGGGAATAAGCCTAAACAAAGAGGTTAAGAATATTTACAATGACACCTTTAAACCTCTGGTGAAATAAAGAAAGGAAGAAAGGAAGGAAGGAAGAAAGAAAGAAAGAAAGAAAGAAAGAAAGAAAGAAAGAAAGAAAGACACTATAAACTCGAAAGACATCCCATGCTCATGGATTGGTAGAATTAATATTTAAAAATGACCAAAAATTACCAAAAGCTATTTACAGAGCCAGCACAATGCCAATCAAAATCTCCATCTCATTCTTCACAGAAATTTTAATAGAACTATCTGAATATTCATATGGAACCACAAAAGACCAGGGATAGTTATAACAATCCTCATCAAAAAGAACAATGCTGGAGAGATTATCATTCCAGATCTTAAGATATATTACAGAGCCATGGTAATAAAAACAACATGGTACTGGCAAAAATAAAGAAAAATTCAAATGATTTGGAAAAATAAATATTTTAATAGATGCACAAGTTTTATTAATTAAGATTCCTTGAGTTTATTTTAAGCTAACTGACTTTCACCCTATTAGCATAGCACTATCTACTCTATGCCTGTCACATGGAGATAGTATTGTTATTTTTAACCTCAAGGATTTTGACACTTTACAGTGTATTTGGGCTGTGTTTATTAAGAGCAAAGATTTCTAGGTATGCCAAGGAAATAATTAAATCACATTTACTTTTAAACAATATGCAAAAATTCCACACATTCAGTCAAATGCTTACATTTACACAACACAGATGCGATTGAGGCAATCTTTAGGTTCTTAGCATAATATTCATAGGTGAATAGTGATATAGCAAAGGAAATGGAGGAGAAAGCAAAATATGAAGAGAACAAAGAGAAGAGGAAAAGTGCAGGTGTTTACTTAGAAATTATGTTACCCACGCTGTGTTGTCTCAACTCTGTTAGCTATTTTAACATAGTAACAACCTTTTTTTTTTTCAAACAAGGAGCTAAAACTAAATCCATATAGCTTACCAGATACAACAAGAAGACAATGGCAAAGTTGGAATTTAAAGAAGTAATGCCAGAATTAAATACATATATCTTAGACCTTATGAACCATATTTCTTTCTTTCCTTCTTTCTTTTTTACCATGAATGAGATTTAGGGGGAAAATCCATCTTAGGCTTCCTATGGGATATTGAAATGATGGAATCATGAGAAAATACTTTTTAAAAAATTAGGTCTCCTCTAACTGCTTATGCCACTTTTACAACACTGCCCACTTACCACCCTCAGATGTGTATGGAGTCAGCTCAGCAGAACCTGGGTCGAGGCAGCCCAGGAGCCAGGTACCTGAGTCAAAACCCATATCCCACTGTGCGTAGGACAGGCTGCTTGGCCTTGCTGAATCTGCTTCCCATCACTGGATGGATAAGCTATAATAGTTTCAACATCCGAGGTTGTCTTACAGTTAAATGAATCGTTCATGTAAATAACTTAGTATTGGCTTCAACATACGAGTGTTCTGGATGACCGTGTGTTTGTCCGGTCAAAATATTTTCATCATGTTGATTAGGTGTGGAGGAGACATGCGCCCCCATTGGTGCACCTGCAGAGGCCAGAAAACACCTTGCAGGATTCTGGGTGGTTGTTTTTGTTGTTGTTTCCCCCCATGTGGGTCCTGGGAATCAACTCGGGTTATCGGGCTGAGCCATCTTTCTTGCTTCTAGTTCTTCTTCAAAAGGGAAATGGATTTTGACTAGAGGAGACATTAAAACTTTCAACAAAATATAATTCCAACGTATATCCTATTTATTAAGAGTCAGTTTTCAGGGTCCAAATTGTCCTGAGACAATCTGAGATGTTTTAGGTAAGTTCTCCACAGTTTCTGTATCATGCTGGGCCCCGCTCACACACATGGAGCATATTACTCGGGACTATATTGGATTAGAGGCCTTCTGTTGTGCAACCCCATTTGTGTGTGTGTGTGGTTATAGACATTCCTTTGCCCTAATTCCATCTGCATTATAGTCTGGACAGTATCATCAATGACATTGCTAAAACTGGATCCAGATGGAAATAAAAACATTTACTAGCCGGGTCCGGGAAATGCCACGAGACAAACATTGAATGTGACAGACGGCAGAGAGGGGAGATGCCCTGACACTAAGCCAGGTCTAAACACTGCAGAGGAGGTTTCACTGCTCTGCTTTGTGCCTCACCTTTCCAGCTGCTGCAAAGTATCTCATTGCTGGGCCTTACAAGGATTTATTTGTTTAAAAATAAACAAACAAATAAATAAATAAATAAGTGATGGCTGTACCTTATCACCTGTGTATCTCCAGCACAAAAAGAACACAAAAAGAAAGGATGCAAAAAGAAATTAAATAGTTCTTAGAATGCTCCCTTTAAAAGCCTAAACTGGAATGTTAATATGAAGAACACAGCCATGGAACTAGGACACCAATAAAAAAAAATATAGCCCAATGCTTTAAAGTATAAAAATTCTTGCTTTTTATCTTATTTTTGTTTTAAAGTGTAAGATGTAATCAATTTTCTTGAAAATTCTATGCATGCATACAATGTGCTTTGATCATGTCTATCTCCCACTCTCCCTCTAATCTCTCATGGATATACCCACCACTCCCGTGCCTTCCCAAGTGCACATCCTCTTTTTTAATAGTGCTCTTATCCCAATTTGTGCTGCCTATAGTTATTGGGTGTGAGGCCATGCCCTGGGCCGTGGTTGACTTGCCAGGATAAATACCCCTAGAGAAAACAGAAGCTGTCAACTGTTAGCAGCGCCCCAGCTAGGATTCTGGACCTGGGAGTCTCCTCATGCTGGAATGCTGATGGTTGGATCTTGTACAGGACTTGTGCAGGTACCCGCCACTTCTGTGAGTTGATGAATATGATGGCCACATCATAGCCAAAAGATCCTACTTCCTTCAGGTCCTCCCATACCTCTGGCACCTACCATCTTCCTGGCAACACCACCCTTTTCCCACCCGTTTCTGTGTCCTGCGGGGGAAAATGTGGTACGGATGTCACATTTGTGGGTGACCGCTCCACAGACACTTGTTGGCTGTGCTTTGCCCAGTTGTGAGTTTTTGCATTAACCACCGTCTATTGCACAGAGAAGCTTCTCTGAGGAGGTCTGAGCGCTGCACTCATCTATGAGTATAAAGATACAAGCTTAGAGGGAAGTTTGATACTATGTCCATTTAGCAATATATTAATGCCAGAGCCATCCGAAGTCTATTAGCTGCCCAAACATGGATTCTTGGTTATATTTACAGAATAAGGAATAAGCTTTCTCCTGTGCCATAGGCCTTAAATCCAATCACAGAGCTGTTTATTATTCCATGTCTCAGTTACCGTTTTATTGCTGTGAAGACACGCAGGGACCAAGGTAAATCTTTAAAGGAAAGTACTTAATTGGGGGCTTGCTCACAGTTTTAGAGGCCTAGTCCATGACTATTATGGCAGGAAGCAGATGGTCGTGGTGCTAGAGCAGTCACTGAGGGCCTGATCCCCGGGCACCAGGCAGAAAGAGAGACACTGGCCTGCCTGGCATGGACTTTTCAAACTTCAGATTCGCACCACTAGTGACACACCTTGTCCAGCAAGGACACACCTCCTAACAGTTTAGCCACCGGGGACTAAGAACACAAAGACATGAACCTATGCAGGGCATTTTCGCTCGAATCACCACACTCTAGTAACGTCTCTGCCACTATTGCATCCACAGACGTATCTTGTCACCCTGGTCATTACTGCAGCTCCAGAGTTCACAGCCAGGTGATGATCTTATCCTCCAACACCCAGCAGAGTGGTACACGATAATTAACTGGTGGGAAGGAAGCTTCCTGGTAAGCACCAAATTGACTTCTCCACGTCCTGTGGCAAAAAAAAAAAAAAAAAAAAAAAAAGTGTGTCTTCCACAATAGGGTGTTACCGTTAAGTTATGGTGGGTAACTATGGCTTCTTGAAGAAGAATTATCTCCCGTGTGGAGTAACTAAATAAACTCTACGTCTTTTCCCACCCTATCTTCCCATCGCTCTCCCTACCCAAACCTCTTTCCCATGATTCCCCACTTCCCCTTTTCCTCCTTCGTATCACCTCTCTTCTCCTAGCCTCCGAAAATACTAAAAAAGATTTTAAATGTTTATTTTATGTAGTATTATTTCATTTCAACTGCTCCTGAAGGAATTTCACAACTGTGGCTTACCTCTCTCCCTGAATCCGTGGAAGAAAACATGTGCCAGCACCCTGAGCCTTTTCTGATTAATAGGCTGTAAAAAGACGTGTTTTAATCCCGGTGCTGGACTCTCTGTCCCTCTCATTCATGAGTTTTGGACAGGTCAGCTAAACGTTAGTGAAACTCTTACTATCTTACCATCTCTCCCAAGGTGAGGCCTCCAGAAAATAACAAGAGTGAAACCACTGAGATTTGAGGTACCTGACCATAGTATGAACCCAAACATTCCTTTTCCGCAGGAGCTAAAATTGGTACTTAGGCAGGATTAATGGAATGGGCTTTGAATTCTTCTACTTTTAGTACTTAGTGAGGAGTAAAGTCATCTTTGCCTATTTTCTGCTATCCTCAATAATGTGGCCCTTCTCAAGTATTATATTATTGATACTATATATTGATAAAATAATATGATATGATTCCTGAGCTCTCTTCAATTCGAGATGGTGTTACTATTCAAGGAAATTTTTGCCTCAGAGGGAAGTTGTAAATAACTGCATTCTTACACTGCCTTTCAGAGGTGTCCTCAAAATTCATTTAACATCAAAGTACAGATTTTAGTAGGTTGATCCTATATTATATGTCTATATGAGTGAGTATATACCATGTGTATCTTTCTGTTTCTGGGATAGCTCACTCAGGATGATCCTTTCCAGATCCCACCATTTACCTGAAAATTTCATGATTTCCTTTTTTTTTCATTGCTGAGTAATACTCCATTGTGTAGATGTACCACAATTTCTGTATCCATTCTTTAGTTGAGGGGCATCTAGGTTGTTTCCAGCTTCTGGCTATTACAAATAAAGCTGCTACAAACATGGTTGAGCAAATGTCCTTATTGTGTACTTGAGCCTCTTTTGGATATATGCCAATCTCTGCACCTAAAGAAACTAATCAAGAGGGAGGACTCTGGCTAAAATGCTCAATCCCCACTCCAAAAGGTCAAAGAGGATGGACACCAGAAGAAGAAGAAAACAGGAAACAAGCTAGGAGCCTCCTAGCTTCAGAGGGCCTCTGAAAGGCTCTGCCCTGCAGACTATCAAAACAGATGCTGAGACTTATGGCCAAACTTTGGGCAGAATGCACGGAATCTTATGAAAGAAGCAGGAAATAATAGCAAGATCTGGAGAAGATAGGAAGTTCACAAGGAGAGCAACAGAACCAAAAACTTTGAGCACAGGGATCTTTCCTGAGACTCATACTCCAACCAAGTACCATGCATGGAGATAGCCTGAACCTCTGCACAGATGTAGCCCATGGCAGTTCAGTGTCCAAGTGGGTTCTATAGTAATGGGAACAAGGACTGCTTCTGACATGAACTGATTGGCCTGCTCTTTGATCACCTTCCCCTGAGGGTGGGGGCAGCCTTACCAGACCACAGAGGAGGACAATGCATCCAGCCATGATGAGACCTGATAAGGTAGGGTCAGATGGAAAGGGAAGAGGACCTCCCCTATCAGTGGACTAGGGGAGGGACATGGGAGGATAAGAGGGAAAGAGGGCGAGGTTGGGATGAGAGAGAGGATGAAGAAGGGGACTACACCTGGGCTACAAAGTGAATAAATTGTAATATATTTAAAAATAATTTAAAAAAAAAGAATCTCAAAAAATGGTTGTAGGTCGTATTTTGGTTGATACACTGAATGAAATAAACATTATATGTTAGTAATAAGTAAATAAATAAATACCTTACCTAAGATTCCAGGCACTCTGCCCAACAGTTGGCCATAAGTCTCAGCGTCTGCTTTGATAGTCTGCAGGGCAGAGGCTTTCGGAGGCCCTGTGTGGCAGGTTCCTAGGTTGTTTCCTGTTTTCTTCTTCTGATGTCCAACCTTTTTGCCTTTCAGGATGGGGATTGAGCGTTTTAGGCAGGGTCCTCTCTCTTGCTTAGTTTCTTTAGATGTACAGTTTAAGAAGTGGGAAATAGTAAGAGCTGGAGAGGACAGGAACCACACAAGGAGAGGAACAGAACACAGGGAACTTCCCAGAGACTCATACTCCAACCAAGGACTATTCATGGAGATAACCTAGAACCCTTGCACAGATGTAGCACATGGCAGTTCAGTGTCCAAGTGAGTTACATAGTAATGTGAAGAGGGACTGCCTCTGACATAATCTGATCGGCCTGTTCTTTGATCACCTCCCCCTGAGGGGAGAAAAGCCTTACTAGGCCACAGAAGATGACAATGCAGCCACTCCTGATGTGATCTGATAGACTAAGATCAGAAGGAAGGAGAAGAGGACCTCCCCTATCAGTAGACTTGGGGAAGGGCATGCATGAAGAAGGGGGAGGGATGGTGGGAAGGGAGGAGGGTGGGGTTTATGGGGGGATACCAAATGAATAAAGTGTAATTAATAGTAAAAAAAAATGTGTCTCCTTATCACCAAGGTCTAGAAACACCTTAAAATTTGAGTGGCTTGAACCATTAGGAACACTAGACCTTTCAAGAGCACATTTGACAGTAAAAGCAGAAATCTGCCCGGAAGCAACTACATTGAAATTCTTTTCCAACATCTTTAAACTCTTATCTAAAGCCGCAAGGCTGAGAGCAAGGGCTGTTTGTATAATCATTTGCTGCAATGCACAGGTGCTTTTCTGCCTTCCTGTCCCTTTTGCACTCCAGACACAGCACAGAGCTTCCCTCAGCTCCTAAACTGCTGATTTTTGAGCCTTTCATGGGCTTCTCTGTGACAGAATTCTATCTAGCCTGCTCTGAAGTTAAGAAAAGTAGCCCTCTGGTGTTATGTAACAGTTATTGGTTTATATCACAAAATTTTTCAGAGGCTGGCCTTCCTCCCTCAGACTATCATTTTAATGTGACATGTTATGATAAAAGCAAAGAAAAAAATCAGTAAAAAATGGAATTCCATGCAATTATGTTGTGTCACTTTTTCATATGATAACTTTAACTTTTCATGGAAGATTTTAATTTTTATGATAGAAGCTTTGGCTTTGTTTGAAAACACCCCCCCCCACACACACGCACACACACACTAATTTCTGGCAAAGCAAAGTGGACATTTCAGCTGTGATGGATAATTTAAGCACTTTGAACACTTTTTGAGGCAGACTACATCCAAAGCATACAAGGAGGCTAACATTAAAAATTATTCCATTCTAAGGAAGTGGAGTGTGTAGCTGGAGCAGAGACAGCCAAAAATGATGGGTGGAACCTGATGGAGCTGGTGAAGGTTCAGAAGTAGGTGGCTGGTCCCCAAGTAACTAGAGAGTAGCTGACAGGCTGGCTACAAGCACCAGGGGGTGGGAGGTGTCAAAAAATATGATGGGGTCTTTCCTGAGACTGATACTCCAACCAAGGACTATGCATGGAGATAACCTAAGACCCCTGCACAGATGTAGCCCATGGAAATTCAGTATCCAAGTGGGTTCCATTGTAATAGGAACAGGGGCTGTCTCTGACATGAACTGATTGGCCTGCTCTTTAATTACCTCCCCCTGAGGTGGAAGCAGCATTACCAGGCCACAGAAGAAGACACTGCAGCCACTCCTGATGAGACCTAATTGACTAGGATCAGAAGGAAGGAAAAGAAGATCTCCCCTACCAGTGGACTTGGGGAGGGGCATACATGCAGAGGGTGGAGGAAGGGAGGGATTGGGATGGGAGCAGGGAGGGAACCCCAGGGAGGATACAAACTGAATAAAGTGTAATTAATAAAGAAAAGAAAAGAATGAGAAAAAAAATATGATGGTCCCCAAAAGCTCATGCCTCCCTAGCTGTGCACATCAGATACCTGATTGATGAGAGTGGAAGGTGACCTTGTGAAGTTTGGACCCATCAGTTCTGCGGTGGTGATGCCTGAGGAAAGACAAACACTGGGGGAATTGGAGTATGATGGAGATGTGACACAGTAAACTAAGCATCTTCCAATTGCTGGCCACAAGCCTTTGTCAGTGATTTCACCAGCTACGCAATCACCTACCCTGGGACTCTAATGACTCCAGAGACCTCATAGGTGTGCCTCTAGGAACATCCTGAACCTGACTATTGCACAACCACAGATGTTCTTCATGCTACCTGCAATTCTTGTGGCTCTGGCCACAAGATGAGGCCAGATTGTAAAAAGTACCCAGTGAGCCCAGACCCCACTAGCTGAGGAGAGCCTCTATTTTTGTTAAAGACTGAACATAGATTCCTAGGAGCCTATGTGTATTTGAGAATGACCAGGAGATTTGGAACTGTACAAAGCCCTAACCTCAGTGAACCCCAACTGGCAGAAATCTTAACAAATAATAAAAGCAGCTTTTACTCTCATGATACCAAATGATAGGTACCATGGCCACCACTTTGATAAAGGACACAAGGCTCCACTTCATCATGAAGTGAGAAGGATGAGGCTACCTATGAAAGGGTTGCCATGGGGGTCCAAGCTATGATGATCCTCAGTATGACTACTCCTCACCCCCAAATATGCCCTCCATGTCCACAGCCCTGTCCTCACTGTCCTCATGATCTATGGCAAGGACCACTTTGTGACTGAAGCTTCAATATCTTCTGCTTTCATGGCAATGTGGAGTACTCAGAAAACAAGTCAGTAATCCACCTTGGGAGATGGCTAACAGCCACACCTAGAACCTAGCCACGACTCATCTCAACAAAAACAATGTTTTCCAGAAGATGAAGGCTTGTGTTCTCAATCAGCCAACATTATGCCTGACCAGCAATTCCAGAAAGAAGACAAGTCCTGCAGGTATGACGACTTCAAGGAGTCAAGGAGCAGTCAGCCAAGAACCACACTTCAGAGACCTTGAAGCTTACCCAGGAGAACTTCTCAGAGATCAGCCTGAGATGGGAATGAAGCCACCAACCTCTGTCTATGAAAGTGTTTACACACAAGAACAAGAACAGCTTCCTTGGCTACTGAAGTGGATCCCAGGAGGGATGCTCTAGAGACTCTGGGCTTTCTGAAGTATTACCAGGTAAAAAAACATAGAGGGAGGGTCCCCCCCTTACACCTTTCATTGCACATCCTTTAAACTACTAGGTGCCAGAAAGGACCTCACCCTACTAGTAGAGAAACATTTCTCTTTCCATTTTTACAGTCGGCTTCTGTTTGGGTTGGTTGGCTGGATGCCTATCTATAAATATCTAGTGTCCCTTTTCTTAATGTGTCCTTAACAGAGGTTGTGCCTTTGTGGAAATGCTGGAGTCTGCAGGGAGAAGGAAAGGGTAACAAATACTTCCCAAGATAAAATGTTCACTTGGAAAAAACAATGTTGTGCCTGTGATTTTTTTTCTTGTTTATACATTTATGCTCCCAGTGTTTAGGGAAAAAAAATAACTATTCTATTTTTATTCCAAATATACAAATTAACAAATTTGATTTAACTTAAATTTCTGCCAATAATAAGGACTTCCAAAGACATAGCTACTTTTTTTCTTCTCTGTTTGTAAGCATACTGTGACATACTTTCCTTGCAGACATGACTCACTGCCAAACCCACTGGAGAATTGGCTACTCAGTGGTAACATAGCAATAGCTTACAGCAACATTGACCGGTCAGATGGTGACCTCTCCTCTGTTCTTCTCTGATCCCCAGAGAGACTAGCGGACCTTGCCTTTGAGTCTCTGTATGTGCATTCCTTGCTCTTACTTCTGGTGTGAAGATATAGATAGAGCAATACCACATGGCTCTGTGGTAAAAACCTTCATCTGTAGAGCACTATCCACTTGGTGACTTGTGGTCTTAATTCTTGCAGAGCTAGAAGCATGATTTGTCAGTTTTGGTAAATCACTTGACAGAATTTTTCAGAATTTAGAAATGTGCACCGAGAACCACAACAAAGACCTTTCCACATGAAGGTGCTCCCTAGGCTTGGCCTCCACAAGGCTGACCTGGGCCACTGTTTGATGACTCAGCAGTGGGAAGTGACAGGGCCACCTGGGAGATCGGAAGCCCACAGTTCCCCAGGTGAGGGTCCACCAACCAGTGCTGTGTAAGCTTCACTTCACTTCCCAGCATTTCAGGCACTCTCCTCACCCAGCTTTAAAATTAGGGCCTCTCAGTTTAAAAGAAGCTGAAAGTATTTATCACCATTTCACAATTTCCAGGAAGCCACTCCTAGTTAAATTTATTTCCTTTCATTAAACTTATTCCAAAAACTGTACTCACTCTCCTGATTATGGTATCAGCTATCAGGTTGCCTTTCTTTGCCTCCAGTTGGGGAATCTCCCTTTGAGTACATACAAATAGATCTTGGTTTTTAAAATGTAAGTTTTTGAACAAGTGCTGTATGTTCCTCATCATTTCCCGTACTTTCCACTTCCCTTCCCCTTGCCAATGCCCCTTTCTGCTTAGTTTCCAGAGTCTCATGGGATAGCTTGACTCCTACTTTCATTTACATAATTTTATGTATGTATATAAAATACAGGAATCACAAAGAAGAGAAAACATACGATATTTATCTTTAGGAGGCTGGCATCATTCCTTTAACATCACCACGTCCAGTTGCTTCCAATTTCCTGGAAATGCCGTAGCTTTGTTTTCTTTATGGCTGGAAAAAAAAATCCCATTGTGTATACATGACATATTCCTTGTGCTTCCCCTGTTGCTGGACATCTGTGTTGATCTCCTAACTTAGCTGCTGTGAATAGTGCTGCTATAAACACTAATGAGCAATTATCTCCGTGATAGTTTAGTTTGGGGTCCTTGGGATAAAGACATGAAAGTGGCACAGCTGTGTTGCATGGTAAGTGGACTAGCCTGCAATCCCACTGGCACTGTATATGATTCCTTTTTGTATTTGTTTTTATTTTCACATCCTTACACCACCTATTGTAATTTGCTTTCTTTTTATTAATACACTTATTTCTTTGCTTTACATCACAATCAGAACTTCCCCTCCCTTTTCTCCCCCCAGATCCTCCCCCCTAGGTCTCTCTCCCTTTCTTCTCAGAGAAGGAAAGACCTCCCATGGGTATCAACCCCCCTTGGCTCAGCAAGTAGGATTGAGCGCATCTTATTCTATTCAGCCTAGATGATGTCTTCCTGTTAGGAGGAAGGTATCCAAAGACAGGAAAGTCAAAGACAGCCCCTGCTCCTAATGTTAGATGTCCCACATAAGGAACAAGCTGTACAGGTTACATATGGGGGTGGGAGGCTAGGTTGCTCTCTGGTTGGTGATTCAGTCTCTGTGAGCCCCTATGGGCCCAAGTTAGTTGATTTTGTAGGCTTTCTTGTGGTGTGCTTGACCTCTCTGGCTTTCAGTCCTCCCTCCCCCTCTTCCGCAGGATGCTCCAAGCTCTGCTTAATGTTTGGCTGTGGGTTTCTGCATCTGTTTTCATCAGCTGCTGTGTGAAGCCACTCAGACGACTGTTATGCGAGCCTCCTGTTTACAATAGCAGAATATTATTGGTAGTGTCAGTGGTGGGCTCTGTGTTTCCCAGTTGTCGGGGTCGTAGGAGGCAGAGACATTGGGAGCACAGGTGTCTTTCTGAAACTGCATCTTGCTCTTGCTCCTCTGAATGTCTCGTGCCAATCACCTAGCACCGTAAAAAGATGGTCTTCCTAGTATCTCTTCCAGGAAGTGTTGCTACAGCACTGACTCTTCCCTCTTTTTCTGTGTTTTAAAATACCTGTCACTGAACTTAGAGAGCAGTTATTTCTGAGCCTCCCTGGATCCCACAGCCTGCTGTCGGCTTTTCTCTCGCTGTGAAGAAAGTCTCCTATTTCACTTGGATATTTAGACTAAAAGTATCTCTGTCGCCTGTCTCTTCTTATAGCTGTTTCCTAGCTTTGCCCAGTTTAGCTCTAGAAGATTCTGGCAGATCGAAGCGTCAGCCGACACCTTTAGAGGAGGATAGTTATTCTTCCTGTAACCACTTATTATGCCTAGGGTATATGAGTAAACTAGACGTATTACTTGGTTTCCTGTTGCTGTGATAAAACGCCACGATCAAGACAACTTGTGGAAGAGTTTGTTTCGGTTTTTTGGTGCCAGAGGGGTCAAGCCTAGAACATCAGGACAGAAGCATCAGGCATGGAAGCCTGGACGTGACGCTGGGTGCTCATATCTTGAGCCACAAGAATGAAGCAGAAAGAGAAACTGGAAATAGAAATGATCTTTAAACCCTCGAAGCCCTCCTTACTGCCATATTTCTTCCAACAAGGCATACCTCTTAAACCTCTTCAAATAACTCCACCACCCAGGGCCTACGTGCTCAAATATCTGAGCCTATGGGAGAGATTCACATTCAAACCACAACACTAGTTGGAAAAGAGGGAATGTACGTAAAATAAAAATAAAGAGTTCAGAGGTGATTGTAATCTTAGGAAATGATGTATAAAAATTGGCTTTATCTAAATGATTTAAAACTTTGATTTTATAATTTGTCAAGACATTCTCAGTGGGATTAGTGAAATAATCCCAGCAATACATATGCTTTGTATGATGAATATTTTTTTCAAAATGAGAAGTGACAGGTCTGTTCTTTATGAAGGCCTTTATCAGTGCTGACATCAAGGGACACACTATCTCCCAGGCCTTATACCACAAAGAATAAATGACAGGTATGTCCACACAGTAGCCAGAACTTCAGAACTGTAATATACAGGTATAGTTATGAATGTTGTCAAAATTTGTAATACGGTCAGTACTCAAGGGAACGTAACCATAACTATTCAGCCCATGGGCAATGTGTCAGATTAACACTGGCAAGCACAGTAGAAACAAGTCACCAAGTGGATAGTGCTCTACAGATGAAGGTTTAATCCAGGACGTGTAGACCATGAAAATCAGTGTTTACAATCATTCTCTTAAATCAGACTAGATTAGGCTGCCATGACAAACAGTCTCCAAATCTCAGAGGAGTAAAGAGTTGAATGATATTTCTCTCTAAACCCATTATAAACTGCGCATCATAGTAATATTCCAGAGATCTGCCGAGATAGAGGCCATAATACCAGAGGGGCCATGAGAGTCCTGGGGTCTTTGCACTGACAATCAAGTGCCTGCTACAAAGCAGAAGTGACCTAGTTAGCTTTGCACTGCTGTCACATGACCAACGTAAGTGAAATGGGTCATCTTATAACTACCTACTATCTCACTATATCATTGCAGTTTTACCTTAGATGACTCTAATAATTAAAGGTCGTCAGCACATTTTCCAGCAAGTTTATTGATAAATCTTTCCTGAAGAATTGTTCAAAATTTTGTACGCTTCTCTTCACTCATTAGGCTCTAATTATTGTGACGTATTATACTATCGTGTAGTTTGGGTACAAGTTCCTTGGGGAAAATATGTTTTGTCAATATTTCACCCCCATCGCATTTGCCTTTCTATTTTCTTAGAAAAGTGATCCTCCTGCACCAACATATCAAGTACATGGGGCCACATATGTCAATCACTGTATGTGGCTAAAATATACTATCCTTGGAATTTTCTGAGTTTCTTGAACACACAAGTTTATGGTTTTCACCATTTTAGGAGAAAAATAATAACAGTCTCCAATGCTTGTTTTTCATTTATTTTTTTCCCTTTTTGCATCACGAGTTATATTCACTTTGAAATGTTAAACACCTCAATGCCTCCCTACAGCTCATTAAGCCTGTCAGGTCTTTGTCTGGTTGTTTTTAGATGATTTCCCTGCTCTGTTGACTGCTGTTCACATTAACTGATTCTTTTACAATTGATAATTTTATATTAAGCATATCCATTTCAAATGCTTTATATCAGTTAACAAATTTTCATCAGTATAGTCTCTACTTTTTCCTCTTTTCCAGTCTCCATTTCTCTTGAGAGTACTCATCTGTTTATTCATGATGAAACATGTTTCTTCCTGCCCATGAAAATACATTAAAAAACTTCAAAATATTTTCCTGTTAATTCTGACACCTGAGTCATCTTATTCTCTTGTTCTTCCATGTGTCCCCAATTGGTTTGTGTCCTTTGGATATTGTTTATAATTAATCATCTCTCATTTGTTCATTGTGGAGAACTCAGAGTTGAATTCTCAATCACTTCTACTGGCCATCAATATTGCTGCTGGCTTATTAATTTCTGGCCAAGCTTTTCGTCTTGTCCAAACTTGTTCATTTATTTATGGGTTTTTTTTACCTCCATATATTTATTGTATTTAAAATATTTTACAGAGTGAGCTGCAATCTTTGACCAATTAAAAAAAATTATAACAACTGCAGTCTTGATTAAGACCAATAAAAAAAAAAGAAAAGAAAAGAAAAAGTGTAAAAACTACCCAAACTAAAACTTCTGCCTTGATAGCCTCATTTGTATTCTTGGCTGACCCTGGTCATAAGAAAGTTGCTTTCCTGAACTGTGTCAATCTGCTCTTTTGGGAGTATATTCAGGCAAGCATTGTATGGTGATTATAAATGCTTCTCAAGTCCTGCTGCTGTAGACACAGCCATATGAAGACATTTCCTGCAAGATCTGAAAGCTGTTCTTGAAGACACTGCTCATTATGTTCTTCAGTAATAAAATTGGAGACCTCAGTGTTTTCTTTTCATTTCTACCTGGGGAGTTTCTGTGAGAGGCAACTTTAGAAAAAAAAAACAGGTTTTCATCAAGTAGAAACTGCGCTTTCCTTGCCAGGAATCTTAATGCATACATCACCAAAATTGGATCTAAAGATAAGTGCAGAGTCCAGCCGCACAAGGCTCACTCTAAACATTCTCTATTTATCACAGGCTTCCAATGCTGCTGTAGAGCCATTTGGGCCGCTTGAGAGAACTATCTGGGAATCGAACTTTTAAGAGAAGTAATATATGGAAAGTTTTAGCGTTGTAGAAATTCAGCCTTGAAAACGATCATCATACAATGAAACCATAGTACTAAGAGAAATGTGAACACAACAAAAACTGATTTATAAAGCCTTAGCTGGAACTTGGAAGCTAAAATGTTACCATTGGATAAATAATCAGGAATGAGGTAATGAAGTTTCCTGTCCGGTAAGGAAAAAGAAAAGAAAAGAAAAGAAAAGAAAAGAAAAGAAAAGAAAAGAAAAGAAAAGAAAAGAAAAGAAAAAATTTAAATCTACTCATACGAAATCTACTAAAAAAATGAATATTCATCCAATAGAAGAGCACAAAATATAAATATAATAGGATACTTAATAAAACATAAAGATGTAATAACAAATAAACTTTCTCTATAATTACAATAGTAAAAAATGTTAATTTAATTAATTATAAAGTCAGTGGCTTTGGGAAAAAGAGGACATGACCTTCAATGTGGACGCTGTCATTTACTAGGTATGTGAATTTAAGCGCATTTTTAGTGCAGCTTCTCTGTCTGGCATTTGTGGTGAATAGTACTGCTACATGGGAGAGTGGTTAAAATGTTCAGAAATGACATAATGCATGAAATTGTTTAGTCCGATGGCTGGAATTTGACATGTGCTTAATAAATGGTATTGTGAAAGGGCTATATCTATCACTAAAAGATCACTATGGAATTTCAGGCTATTTATTTTATTCTTGAACACATAACTTCTTATGTTTGGTAACTGGGCCAGATAGGAATATTGTTTCCATATTTCAAGTCACTCAAATGTGAGTCATAAAAGCATGGGCCACTGGAACTGAATATTGCAGAACGTGAATACTAATGTAAGAAAAACATGATGAAAAATGAGGCAAGAATAATCATGAGGGAGCAACAGATATTTACAAATACTTTGATAGTATGTGATTATTTTATAAACATTTGAAAGATACATGGGATTCTGTAATACCATGTACCTCAGCTGCCTGTATAGTTTAAATTTTTATTTAAAAATTGGAAATCATGAGCTTTCATTTCCATACCACATTACTTTTCTCCTCATTTCTGGCAACATGTCATGGCCAACACACAAACACACTCTCACATACGCACGCTCACACATGCACACACAAATAAACACACACTAACGAGAGAATTTATATCATGGAAGCTTAAGGTGTTTTTTTTTTTTTTTTTTTTTTGCTGTTGGTAAAATTATCTAATATAAGAAGTACTGCAATGGCTTTAATTTCTCTTACATAATTATGGTCTAGCAGACACCTCCAATTTAATCAATAATCCTTTCCTGAATAAAAATGTTATTGAACGAAAAGACTGAATAAAAGAAGACGTTTCCCACGGTCACAAGGTTAACCGAGAATTCTAGATTTTGTTTTGACTGTGGGAGGTCTTACTGATCATCATCCATGAGAACCTCTCTCGAAGCAACTGAACTCGGTCCTACAGGCCAGTGAGAGGTGTGGGCAAGAGACAATGATTCTATGCTTTTCATATAATAGAGTATTGCCTAACGTTCACTAACCGCCTAATACAAGCAATGTAGTATACTGTATAACGCTCGAAGAAAATCACTGTTATCCTCATTGTGTGTATAAAGAAAAGAGCAGAGAGGTCAAGTAAGCTGTTGAAGATTACACAGAGAAAAAGTGGCAGAGCCAGGATTTTATGTAGAAGTCCAGGTTTCCTGAGCCATGAGTTTCCTTCCCCTCTAGCGCTTTGTACAGATGCTTGTATTCTCTGGCTGTTATATATGCTTATATCTCAGGCACTTATGTTAATTAGGGCCTCTAGTGAATGGTGTAATGATAAATGCTGAATGTATATGTTAATATTGAAGCCGAGGAGCTGTGGTTCATATAATTAAGGGTGTACATAATTAAGGGCATATAAAGAAGGGGAGTATGGCATTCTCAGGTTGAAGCCACAGACTCTGATAGGATGAAAACAAGGCACCAGGACACTGAGCTGGGCCACAGGGACATGCTGACTCATTCAGAGTGATCTTGTGATAAGTGATCTTAGTGGAGCTCTTGGACCAGATAAGAGGTCAGAAAAGTGCTTAACGCTCATGGGTGACAATGATGAGGAGACGGTAATAGAAGAAGGCTATTTTAAAGGTTTTACTGTGGCTGAGATAGAGAGGGAGTTTGTAGGGAGTTGTGTTTATCAGTGCTTTTGTTAGTGGTGTCAATTCAATGGCAGGCTGAGAAAAGACCCAGGAAAGTACAGGAGATGGGGGTGAAGAGCCAAAGGATGACGGTCATCTAAAGAAAGCCACTTCCTCAAGGAGAGTGAGCGCAGATGCACTGGGCGGAAGTGATCTGGAAGGAGAGGCAGAGGAGAGCACCTCCAAGTCCATCTGTTTTGTCTCAGTTAAGTGTGAGCTGAGATCACTTGCTTGAGCGTCAGCTCAAAAGGTGGGAAATGTAGAAGGAAAAGAAAATAGAAGCAGGACGACCCTTCCGGAGAGGGGAACACTGGGGATTGCTGGGCAAGGCTGGGGGTCAGTTCACAGTATTCCAGATTCACAGAGAAACCAGTCTTCCTGGCCCTAGGCTTTCTCCATCACTGTAATTAATAAAAATTAAAATAAAATTAAAAAAAAAGAATCCCTTTGCTTCTCCTGGATGCCTAGGTCTTGTCAGCATCTCTCGCTGAGTTAAAACAGGAATCTTCCCGGTGGCAGAGTCTAGGAGATGCAATTTCAGGGCAAGTGAAAGAAGAAGATACTGAGTTACCACCAATTCATATTCATATTCTTTTTGTGTCTGTGTCTCTGTCTCTGTCTGTCTTTCAGTCTGTGTCTCTGTCTGTCTGTCTCTCTCTCTCTCTCTCCCACATACATGCACAGACACTCCGTCTGTCTGTTCCTTCCTTCCCCTACAGACCATATCTTTATTAGTTTTTCAGCAAACTGTTCCCACATTCTTTCACTCTAATTTTTGCCTTTGGTACCTATAGCTCCTTAAGTCAACAACCTCTTCTAATATTCCCTATGTCCTCTCAAGAGACTGAGTTGTGACCCCCCCCCCCCCCGTAGCATCTTTTCATAAAAATTTATGTAGCTTTTCATTAGCTTACAAGATTTGCTATCTCTATTATCCACAAGCCTACATTTTAAAAATAAGGAGGATATCATCTGGGGTATTTTGGTTGGGCACACGTGTGTGTGTGTGCATGTGTGCATGTGTATGTGTGTGTGTGTGTAAGTGTGTGTGTGTGTGTGTGTGTGTGACTTCAAAGCTTTTCTTTGTTAATTAATTTATTTATTCACTTTACATCTCAATCATGGCCCCTTCCCTCCTCTTTTCCTGATCTCACCCTACTTTCCTCTTTCTCCCCTCCCCCTCCTCCCTCCCCTATTCCTCAGAAAAAGGGTGACCCCACCACCACTAACTCACCCCAGCTCATCAAATTGCATTAGGACAGAGAGCATTCCCTTTTCCTGGGGCCTGGCAAGGCAGCCCTGCCAGGAGGAAGTGATAAAAAAGCAGACAACAAAGTCCATTTCAGAGATACCCTTCCCTTGCTAGGGAACCCACAGAAAGCCTGAACTGTTCATTGGCTACATCTGTGTAGGGGACATAGGTCCAGTCCTCTCATGGTTCTTGGTTGGTGATGCAGTCTCCACAAGCCCCTCTGGACTCTGGTGAGTTGGCTCTGTTGGTCTTCTTATGGAGCTCCTGTCCCGTCCAGGTCCTTTATTCTTCCCCCGCTTTTCCACAAGACTCCCTACACTTTACCCAGTGTTTGGCTGTGAGTCTCAACATCTGTTTCAATCTGCTGCTGGGTGGAGCCTCTCAGAAGACAGCTATGCTAGGCTCTCATCTGCAAACATGGCAGAGTACCATTAATAGTGTTTTGGGTTAGCTCTCTTCCATGGGGTGGGTCTGAGGTTGGGGCAGACATTGGTTGATCATTCTCTTGATCTCTGCTCTATCTTTATCCCTGCACATCTTGTAGGCAGGGTAAATTTGAGGTCGGAGTTTTTGTGAGTGAGTTGATGTTCCCCTTCCTCCCTAGGAGTCCTGTCTAGTTAGAGGGTGGCCTCTTCAGTCTCCATGAGCACTGCTACTAGGAGTCTCAGCTAGAGTCACCCCCATATCCTCCAAGAACCCTACCCTGTCTTAAGGTCCCAGCTTGACACAGATATGCTCCCCTTGCTCAAGGTTTCTCTTCTTCCTGCAGGCCCACTATCCTCCTACACCCACTCTCCCCAGGTCTGATCACCACCCTTATTCCTCTCTGTGATTCTCCTACATTATTCCCTCTCTTCAACCACTACCACTGTCTGTTCTATTCCCCCTTCTAAGAAAGATTTAAGCATCCTCTCTTGGGTCCTTCTTGTTACTTATCTTCTTTGGGTCTGCAAATTGTAGTTTGTTTACCCTCTACTATATGGCTGAAATCCCCTTGTAAGTGACTGTATACCATGTGTGTCTTTCTAGGTCTGGCTTACCTCACTCAGGATGATCTTTTCTAGTTCCATCCATCTGCATGCAAATTTCATGATTTTCTTCTTTTTAATGGCTAAGTAGTATTTCATTGTGTAATTGTACCACAGTTTCTATATCCACTCTTTCGTTGAGGAATATCTGGGTTGTTTCCAGTTTCTGGCTATTATGAATATAGCTTCTCTCAACATAGTTGAGCAAGTGTCCCTGTTGTATAGTAAAGCATCTTTTAGCTATATGCCCAGGAGTGGTATAGCTGTGTCTTGAGGTAGAGCTATTCTCAATTTTCTGAGATACTGCCAGATTAATTTCCAAAGTGGTTGTCCAAGTTTTTACTCCCACCAACAATAGAGGAGTGTGCCCCTTTCTCCTCATCTTCACCAGCATGTGTTGTCACTTGAGTATTTTTTTTCACTTAAGTTTTTGATCATAGCTTTAGATCATTATGTGTAAGACAGAAACTCAGAGTCGGTTTGTTTTGCATTTCCCTAATGACTAAGGACATTGAACATTTCTTTTTTTAATATTAGTTACAGTTTATTAACTTTGTATCCCAGCTGTAACCTGCTCCCTCATTCCATCCCAATCCCACCCTCCTTCTCTCATCTCCTCATTGCCTCTTTCCAAGTCCATTGATAGGGGAGGTCCTCCTCCCCTTCCATCTGACCCTAGCTTATCAGGTATCTTCAGGACTGGCTGCGATGTTCTCCTCTGTGGCCTAGCAAGGCTGTTCCTCCTTCAGGGTCAAGGAGCCAGCCACTGAGCTCATGTCAGAAATAGTCCCTGTTCCTCTTACTAGGGTACCCATTTGGATACTGAGCTAGTTTGGGCTACATCCGAGCAGTTATATCTGTCCATGGTCCTTGGTTGGAGAAACAATCTCAGAAAAGACCCCTGTGCCCTGATATATTTGGTCCTTGTGGAGCTCCTCTCCTCTCCAGGTCATACTAACTCCCTCTTCTTTCATATGATTCCCTGTACTCTGCCGAAGGTTTGGTTATGAGTCTCGGTATCTCCTCAATACACTGTTAGGTAGAGTTTTTCAGAGGCCCTCTGTGGTAGGCTCCTGTCCTGTTTCTTGTTTTCTCCTGCTTCCAATGTCCATCCCATTTGTCTTTCTAAGTGAGGATTGATCATCTTTAAGTGCTTCTCATCCATTAGAGATTCCTCTGTTGAGAATTCTCTGTTTAGCTCTGTACCCCCATGTTTAATTGGATTATTTGGTTTGTTGGTCTTTAATTTCTTGAGTTCTTTATATATTTTGAATAATAGCTCTTTGTCAGATGTAGGCTTGCTGAAGATCTTTCCCAGTCTGTAGACTGCCATGTCATTCTATTGATAATATTTTTTGCTTTACAGAGACTTTCAGTTTCAAAGGTCCCATTTATTAATTTTTCATCATAGAACCTGAGCTGTTTGTTGGTGCTCAGTTCAGGAAATCGTCTCCAATGATTTCAAGGCTGTCTCCCACTATCCATTCTAATAGATTTAGTTTATCTGGTTCTAGATTGAGGTCATTGATTCACTTGGACTTGAATTCTGTGCAGGGTGATAAATATGAATCTATTTGCATTTTCTATATGTAGACATCCAGTTAGACCAGTACCATTTGTTGAAGATGCTGTCTTTTTTCCATTGTATTGTTTTGGCTCCATAGTTAAGAATCAAGTGCCCATAAGTGTGTGGGTTTATTCCCAGTGTATTTGATTTGATTCCATTGATCAACTAATCTACTTCTGTGTCAGTACCATGCAGTTTTTTTACACTACAAAGCTATTGCTTTGTAGTATAGCTTGAAGTCAGAGATGGAAATACCTCCAGACATTCTTTTATTATATAGGATAATAAAATTCTGGCATTCTGGATTTTTTGTCTTTCCATATGAAGTTGAGAATTGGTTTTTCAAGGCCTATAAAGAATTGTGTTGGTGTTTTGATGAGACTTGCACTGAATCTGTTAATTGATTTTGTTAAGGTGACCATTTTTACCATGTTAATCTTGCCAATCCATGAACATGAGAGATCTTTCCATCTTCTGATATCTTCTTCAATTTCCTTTTTCAGAGACTTGAAGTTCTTGTCATACAGGTCTTTCACTTGCTTGGTTAGAGTTATATCAAGAAACTTTATATTATTTGTGGCTGTTATGTAGACTCAGTAGCACTTCAAGCGTCCAAGAGAAGTGACATGTGGCCTGTGTCACCATGTAGTCCAACACAAGGTAAAAGTTCCCATGGTAGAAATTCAGTTAATCAAAAGTTTAGGCTAATGCTTTATTAAAAAGAATATCTCAAAGAAGATAAACAAGGAAGAGGACCCAGAGTAAGATGATCAGTCCTCACTTAGAAAGACAAATGGAATGGACATTGGAAGTAGAAGAAAACAAGTAATAGGGCAGGAGCCTACCACACGAAGCCTCTGAAAGACTATACCTAGCAGTGTTTCAAAGCAGATGCTGAGACTCATAAGCAAACCTTCAGCAGAGTGCAGAGAATCATATGAAAGAAGTTAGTATGACCTGGAAAGGACAGGAGCTCCACAAGGACCAAATATATCAGGGCACAGGGTCTTTTCTGAGACTGTTTCTCCAACCAAGGATCATGTATGGATATAACTTAAAATCCCTGCTCGGATGTAGCCCATGGTAGCTCAGTATCCAAGTGGGTTTCCTAGTAAGGGGAACAGGGACTATTTCTGACATGAACTCAATGGCTGACTCTTTGACCTCCAACCCCCCCCCCTGAGGGAGGAGCAGCTTTGCTAGGCCAGAGAGGGGGACATTGCAGCCAGTCTTGAAGATACCTGATAAGCTAGGGTCAGATGGAAGGGAAGGAGGACCTCCCTATCAGTGGACTTGGAAAGGGGCAGGGAGGAGATGAGGCAGGGAGGGTGAAATTGGGAGGGAATGAAGAAGGGGGCCACAGCTGGAATACAAAGTAAATAACCTGTGAGTACATTGGATGTAGGAGCAAACAAGTAACAGGACAGGAGCAGACCACAGAGGGCCTCTGAAAGACTCTACCTAGCAGTGTATCAAAGCGGATACTAAGACTCATAACCAAACCTTCAGCAGAGTGCAGGGAACCAAAAAAAAAGGGGAGGGGGAGTTAATACCACCTGGAGAGGACAGGAGTTCCACAAGGACCAAATATATCTGGGCACAGGGGTCTTTTATGAGACTGTTTCTCCAAACAAGGACCATGTATGGATGCAACCTAGAGCCCCTGCTCAGATGTAGCCCTTGGTAGCTCAGTATCCAAATGGGTACCCTAATAAGGGGAACAGGGACTGTTTCTGACATGAACTTGATGGCAGGCCCTTTGACCTCCCCCCCCCAAGGGAGGAACAGCCCTGCTAGGCCACAGAGGAAGACTTTGCAGCCAGTCCTGAAGACACCTGATAAACCAGTATCAGATGTAATGGGATGAGGTTCTCCCTTATCAGTGGACTTGGAAAGGGGAAGGGAGGAGTTGAGGGTGGGAGGGTGGGATTGGAAGGGAAAGAGTGAGTGGGATACGGCAGGGATACAAAGTTAACAAACTGTAACTAATATTAAAAAAAATAAAAATTTAAAAAGTCATATAAAAAATAAAAATTATTAAAAAAAAAAAAAAGACTATCTCATAGTCCATGGCAATGCAGTTTCCAAGTGGGTTCCCTAGTAATGGGAACAGGGGCTGTTGCTGGCATGAACTCAGTGGCTGGCTTTTTGATCACCTCCCCCTGAGGAGGGAGCAGCCTTACCAGGCCACAAAGAAAGACAATGCAGCCAGTCCTGATGAGACCTGATAGGCTAGGGTCAGATGGAAGGGGATGAGGACCTCCCCTATCAGTGGACCAAGGGAGGGGCATGGGAGAAGAGGGAGGGAAGGCAGGATTGGGAGGGACAAGGAAGGGGACTACAGCTGGGATACAAAGTGAATAAAATGTAATAAATCTAACAATAAATTAAAAATTAAAATATTATTAAAAAAGAATACCTCTGAGAACAAGAATCTCAGAGAGGTGAAAGAGCCAATAATTTACAATTAAGCAGGTAATTCCTTTTTTTTTTCTCTTGTAACCCCTTTAGCAATAAAGAAAAAATTCACTGTCTACCAAAAACACAAACTGGAATAAACAACAAAGAATATTATTTGCTTCCATAAGTTTAAAATCAAAGGGGAATCGGGTATTATCTGATCAGGATGATTGCTTCCTTCTTCCTCTCTCAGCTTCAAACTCTACTGCCAGTCTAACCTTTAGCTCAACTTTTCTCCACGTTTACAAAAATGCCCACTGCTATTCCAGCTCTCTCACATCTGATGTGCCCCCAGCATCGTTCAGAGAGAAAGATGCTCCCGCCATCCTACCTTAGAATTAAACTCCTTACTCCACATTGCTTAGCCCGATCTTAAAACCTGACAGTAAACCATATGAGTAGTCCCAGGACTGGTCACCCCATCCAGTAATCAGGGCAAACGTGTCAGGTTGAGCCGATTGACTTAGACCCATGGGGACTCACACTAGAATGAGGGTGAAGTCACCCATTCCCAGACCCTAGAGAAACACCTGCCTCATTACTGTGCCTTAGAGAGGGGCCCCTCTTCAGAAACAGCTGTGTACAATTGAAGGAGAGGGGCAAACCACAGCACTCAAAGACCAGCTCTAGGTGCAAACATCTTGTCCTACCGTAGCAGACACCAGGCATTCTGACAACTCTAACCAGATGGCTAGAGCTTCCTCAGGCTGAGTTCTGAATCCTTGGCTCCTATCACCCTACGTTCACCTGGGAGTCACACTGACTCATTTTAAACCTTGCTCATGGTTGTCTTGAGATTTATACACACCTTCCATGCAGCACATTTCTTCAGCAGGTTTCTAAGTGTACGAAGTTCTAAAGTGAGAACCATCAAGGAGGAAGAGATTTCAAAATAATTAACCAAACTTAACTGCCTTCTGAATACTAACCTCAGTAAACTGGAAAAATACAATGAAATAACAGTTACATTTGAAATAACAGGAAAACTAAACTCTCAAACTGCCCCATTTCACTTCTCTCTGCCCTGAGGCAAGTTTCCCAAGCCTTCTGCAGGAAAGTGTTCTCACCTGTCACATGGGATCTATATAAAATAAATGCTAGGAGCAAATTAGAAATATGGAATATAATGACCTTTTAAAGTCTGGAAAAGAGATTATCATACAGAAATGTTACTATTATGCTAGAATAGCAGTGGCAATGCCTAAATTCCTTGAAATCAAGTTAGCAAGTTACCTACATGAATAAGTCATAAGATGTTTCCCCTTGGATATAATAAACAAGGTCAGTTAATGGCAAAGCACAATGGATCGTAGTTTAATTAAGCTACAAAATTCTATAATTAAATATGGGTAAAATTTATATATTAGAGTGGGAAAGGATGTTTCAGGTATGGTGGTGATATTAGAATGCTTAAGAAGAAAGCATTGACTCTTAACATAATTGGAGGTGACTGTGCGTTGACTGACGTCAAGCTCTGGCAACACTATCAGTCTTGAAAAGGTTCTCATTCTCCATGTCCTTTCCTGCTGGATACCTATTTGTATTGGCCTTTGGTTCCTACTTCCTCATCCATGACCCTCTGCTCACACTCATACCCACACACTAGATGAGCAGAAAAGCTCAGACACACTAAGAGCAGAGGCTTTAAGTCTGATTTAGGTTCCACCAAAGTAACATATGGAGGAGAGGGCATGTGAGCAAGCCACTTTTATGTAGGCATGTTAATTATCATAGTCCAGCGTGTGATCACTGTCTTCTGGTCATGGGTCAGCATGGATGAGGAATGGTGACATCAGCATTCACTTCTAAACACTGGATTGTGTCCCACTAAGTTTGACACTGACATTCATAGTTCTACGGTAATGCCCATGACTTCCATTCCTCCAACCTTGTAGTGGCATTGGCAGCACCTATTTCTCTGTAGCAAATGTCTTTCTGTTTGAAATACCTGGTGTGTTTCTACTTCCTTTGTGAAACCTGATCTAATACAAATGTCTTACTTCCTCTCAGAAAAGCTCCAAAAGCAACAGGGAAATCGATATAAAATTTCATAATGTAGAGTTATATACTATGTAAAAACAAACTTTGATCTAGAGATTGACGATCAAACATAGGATTCATGGAATACAATGCAATGCAGACACTGAAACAGTAGCATCTCTATGCAGTCAACATTTGATTAAATTATTTTCCTATGTAAATGGTTTTATGTATATGTATTGTAAAAATAAAATGATGTAGGTTGTAAAATGTAGGTTGAAAAAAGTTCTTTCTCTCCCTGTGTGTCATTACATGTTCACCCTTCCTAGAGGCAATTCATGTAGCCATGTCTGTATCTTTCAAAAGATACTTATCCACAAATAAATGTATGTAAGTGTATTAAATTGATATTACTTTTTATCATTGCACATAATAATTTCATAACATAGATATTTTCTTTATATCTTTTATCAACATTTGTCTGTTTGTTGACATAGAGTCTCATGGAGCCCAGGTTGGCCAGAACTTTTGAGTGTTGCCAAGGTTAAGCTTGAGTTTCTGGTCCATTTACCTCTTCCTCCAAGTCCTGCCCTTACAGGCAAGCACCACCATGATTGGTTTACAAACTGTTAGAGACTGAACTCAGAACTTTGTACATGCTAGACAAACACTCAGCCAAAGAAGCTAACTACATCTCTAGCCTCTTCTGTTATTTTTCTTTAAGAATAGAAAACAAAGTAATGGGTTTCCTCATGACACCATCTTATATAAATGTTCCGTTAGACAGTTTTTATTTGTTCCCCTCTCTCATTGCCCTCCTGTGGGCCCTCTCCCTTTCCACCTCGTTCCTCCTCATTCCCAGTTGCAGATGCAGCTTCTAGTTCTAATTGCATGCATTAAATCGCCCTCTCTATTTTCCACCTCTCTTAAAATTTCTTCCTCTCCTCTCAGAATCCCTTTTCTAGTTTCATGACTTACAAATACATGTATGTGCAAACACACAGAGAAAGAGACACACACAAATGTACATGGCATTTTCAATATAGGCTTTGCATATGAGAAAACACATGTGCTATTTGTCTTTCTAAATCTGGCTTATTTCATTTAATATAATGATTTCCAGTTGAATGACTTTTCCTGAAAATGTCATGATTTCATTTTTCCTCATAACTGGATAAAATTCCATTGTGTGTACAGACCACAGTTCTTTAGCCCATTTTTCTTCTTGCTGTCATCTGGGCTCATTCCATTTCCTTGCTGTTGTAAATGATGTAGCAATAAACAAGTCTGTGTAAGTATTTCTGTGATAAATTGACAAAATGTGTAGATATAAACACAAGAATGGCAGGATGTGAGCATGAGATATTTTTACTTTCATTTTTTTTAAGAACTTGCACACATTTCCGTAGTGGCTGTACTTGCTTACACCTCCAACATCAGTGAATACGTTTTCTTCTTTTCCCACAGCTTTGGCAATATTTGTTATCATTTGATTTCTTGATCATCTGACCTGGGTGCAATGGAAACTCATTATTATTTTAACTTATTTCTCTATGGTGACTAAGAATGTTAAGATTTTTTTCAAGTAATTTCTGGTAACTTTGAGAACTGTCTTTTCAGTTCACTAGCCCAACTAATGATGGTGATTGGGGGTGGTTAATTTTTAGAGTCCTTCATATAACCTAGATATTAGTCCTCTTAGCCTGATTTATAGTTGGCAAAGTTTTTTTTTTTTCTCTATTCCCACTCTGGTGATTCATTTGCTGTGCAGAAACTACTTGATGTCATTGAATCTCCTTTGTCAATATTTGGAATCATTACCTTTGCTATTGAAGTTATTTTCAGAAAGTACATGAATGTGTCTCTATCTTGGAGCATGTGCTCTATTGCTACAGTTTCAAATTTTCAGGTTTCATATTGATCCACTTTTGATTTATGTTTGTACTGGTTGAAAAATATAGATATAGATCTCTAGGTTGATTATTATGTAGGTATTCAGTTTTCCCAGCACTATTTTTTTAAAGATGCTGTCTTTATCCAAGGTATGTTTTAGACAACTTTGTCAAAAAAATTAGGTGCCTGTAATTGGTTCTATTTTGGGGTCCTCTATTCTATTCCACTGACCCGCATGTCTGCTTTTTGTGCCAATACAGTGTGTATTTCTTACAGACAACAGAAAGTTGGGTCAGTTTTTTTTTTTTTTTTTCAATTTAACCATCCAGTCTGTATCTCATCATTGGTGATGAGATTGTAACCTTTACATGTTAGGTTACTGTTGAAATATACTGAGTAATTGCACAGGATCTTGTTTTCTGGTTGATGGGATTACTGATTATTCTTTACTTTCTCCCTTATTAGTTTCAGACATTTGTTGTTTTACTGTGTAGGACATGATGGATTCCTTCCTAGCTCTCCTTTGCTCAGCCATTCCTCTCCTGAAATATATTCTTTCCTGAGCTCTCATGATGAGAGTATCTTTCACCCTCAGCTGGGTATAATATTGCTAGGTAACTTAGCGGTTATAAACCATCTTATTTTTGGATAGTCTTCGTCAATTTGAACACAGGGGTCTTCCCAGAGACTCACACTCCAACCAAGGACCATGCATGGAGATAACCTAGAACCCCTGCACAGATGTAGCCCATGGCAGTTTAGTGTCCAAGTGGGTTCCATATGGGAAGAGGGACTGCCTCTGACATAATCTGATTGGCCTGCTCTTTGATCACCTCCCCTGAAGGGGGAGCAGCCTTACCAGGCCACAGAAGATGACAATGCAGCCACTCCTGATGAGATCTGATAGACTAAGATCAGAAGAAAGGAGAGGAGGATCTCCCCTATCAGTGGACTTGGGAAGGGGCATGCGTGAAGAAGGGGGAGGGAGGGTGGGATTGGGAGGTGAAGAGGGAGGGGCTTATGGGGGGATACAAAGTGAATAAAGTGTAAATAATAAAAAATAAATAAAAATAAATAAAATTAAAAAGGACATTAATGTGGGCTATAGCAATCTTAATTGGCATTAATTTACTTTTAAGCTTTAAAATATACCATGTCATGCTTTCCTGATTTTGATTGTTGTATATGAAAGTGGTGATGTAATTCTGTTGTGTTTTGCCTTTCCAGATGAGTCAGTGTTTAATTTGTTTGTGGATTGTTTATTTGTTTTGTTTGTTGGTTTCTTTGTACTTTTGACATATTGACAGTGATTCATCAAGGATAATTCCATCTCTGGTGGTGTCTTTCTGAGATTTTAAATCCCTGCTGTGTTTGGACTTCAGCACTTTCAGCAGTAATTTCATTGAAAGATTCTATGTGTTTACCTCAGTACCTTGCACTATCCCATGGATTCTTAGGTTTGGTCTCTGGATTGTGTTGAAGAGGTCTTATACATAAGTACTTACATTTATTTGTTTCTTTTCATCATTGATATTTGATGGTAGCATTTCTCGATCTTGTCCTCTGCCCCTGATGTTTTATTTTGTATGTGATTAAATTTATGAACAATACTTCCTCCTGTGGTTTTTATTTGATTCATTGAGTTGTCCAGTTTAAGGATTTCTATTTTTCCAAATCTCAATTTCCTTCCTCGGTTTTTCTCCTATGTTTCTGAGTTTTGTCTGCATGTACCGAATGGAATGCACATTTTTTTCAATTCGTTAGCTATTTTTACAAATAAACATTTGAAAATTTCCTCTAGAATTATACCTACTTCATTGTCTTGAGTTTAGTAATTGAGGAATTAGAATCTTTTATAGGAGTCATATTTTCTGTCTCTTTCATATTTTCTGTGTTTCTGTCCTGCAACTTGCACATCTGTTGGTTTGGATACCTCTTCTGGTTTCTTGGGAGATCATCTGATTGAATGGCCTATTCTTGAAGGTTCAATTCCCAGTACCACTCCACGAACAGAAAATAAATTACTGAAGCAACGACCTCAAATCCTAGTAGATATAAAAATTCATTTAACATCAATTATAGTCCACTAATAATCAATAATACAAAAGTGAAAATGACAGCAAAATCTACTGGGTAGTTAAAAATTTGGAGTAAATTTAAATAGTATATGAATGAGATCATACCAATACTTCTTAAACTATTCCACAAAATAGAAACAGAAGGAACATTGCCAAATTCATTCTATGAAGCTACAATCACCCTAATACCTAAACCACACAAAGACTCAACAGAGAAATAGAATTTCAGACTAATTTCCCTTATAAACATCAATGCAAAAATACTCGATGAAATACTCGCAAACCAAATCCAAAAACACATCCAAAAAGATCAAGTAAGCTTTATCCCAGGGATTCAGGGATGGTTCAATATATGAAAATTCATCAATGAAATCCACAATATAAACTAACTAAAAGTAAAATAACACATGATCATCTCATTAGATGCTGAAAAAGCCTTTGACAAAAACCAACACTCCATGTTAAATGTCTTCGGAGAAATCACGAATACAAGGCACATACCTAAAGCCAATAAAGGCAATATATAGCAAGGTGTCATAAAGATTATAGATTATAAACAGCAGAACTTAAGTTTCCACAATTCTGAGAATACCAACATTGAGACATGGATAGATTCAGTTCTGGGAAGGGATCCTTCTCACAGATGGCCCTTTTGTAGGTGTGGCTCATAGTGGCAAGGTCCAGTGAACAAGTACCCATCTACAAAAGCAATAGGCCCATCTATGAGAAAGAGCTTCACCTACATCATGTAGTAACCTACTGCACATGCCTCCCTCTTGAAATCATCACATCAACATGTTTGGGAGGAAACAAATGTCCAAACTGCAGGAAGCTCTCATTCCACATTACAGGTAAAGAAGGACGTTTAACTCTGATTTTCCAGCAAAGATTTCAACAGTTCCAGTGAGGGATTTCCAGAAGGATATTATTACAATAAAAATGTGTTGATGATTTTTTCTCTGAAGATTTCCCTATTTAAAAACAATGCTGGATAGATTATCACTCTAGATCACAAAAATACTACAGAGCCATAGTAACAGAAGCAATACAAAACTGGAACAATACAAGCACGCAGACCAATGGAACAAAATCAAAGACACAAACATGAGTGTGTGCGTTTATCTTCTTCTTCCTGCATAATTAAAGCGCTTTCCCCTGTTTTTCCTCCATTTCCCTTTTCATATCACTTGCACCACGCTATGCCCATCTCTATTGCTACCCTTCCCCAGGAATAATCCCTATTTTCTTTCCTGGTGTCCGTAGTTACTCCAGGTTATATGCAGAAGAAGAGGGAGGAGGGTAAGACAACACTAAAGATGTCTGAAAAAGTCAAGGAATCATACTATTAAATATCTACCTAAAAGTGTGTGTGTGTGTGTGTGTGTGTGTGTGTGTGTGTGTATATATATATATACATATATATATATATATATATGTCTCCATTTGTGCCAACAATGATTCTTGAAAGAGACATAGATATAAATACTTCATTTGGTGGTCAGGGTTGTCCAAGAAACTCCCAAAATATCATAGGCAATTGCTACAGCTCTTGATTACCCCCAAAAGGAGGAAGGAAAGTATTGCTGAAGGTACCATGCAATTCAGATACAGAGCCCAGGGATTCCACCAGGATCTGACCTAACAGCTTCATCCCTGAGGACTAGCCTTCTTGGTACCAAAAGATACTGTGCAAGTTTCCAAGGGAAGGAATCAAGCAACAGTCCTTCACAGCTATGACTACTCGGAACCACCGTGATTGGACTGGTGTGATAACACAAAGAGTGAAGTAGTGGCACACATACCTCCCTAATTGGATTTACGGCCCATTCAACAAGAGAGAAATTATGACTGGTGCTGGAAACTGAGCCTACTACCCAGGGCTAGTGAAGTCATGGATCTCAGAGTGGAACCCACAACTTCCACTTTATTAAACCAGCACAGTCCTTAACTGCATTCTAAATATTTGTCCTTATGTCTACAAATAAGTATAGCTCTCACTCCTCATCCAGGAAATTTCTCTTTGCAACACACAAAGACCATTATATAATGCCACAACCAACTGTGTAATTCAAATGCTCATTTGTGTACTCTTAACCTCCATATCTGTTTGCAATCCTTGTTCTAAGACTCTTCTGCCTCAATGTTGTGTAGCCACTGCTCCCCAACTGTACCCTGATATGCCAATAAAGCAGCTCACAGCCAATCACTTAGCAGAGAAAGAATAGAACTGGACTTCCTGCCAGCCAGTGGAGGAAGAGTTAGAGGAGAAAAGTAGGGTATTCAGCCACAAGAAAGGTCCAGGCAATATCAGGAGAGGAGCTGGAGCAAGAAAAGCTACAAAGTGCAAGTATCTCTGAGATGTTATGCTAGGAAAAAGTCAAATTAGTTAAGAGGGTTAAAAATAGAGTGATAACTGCTCAGTTATTGTGTTGTGAAGCTTACTATTAAGCAAATACAAAAAAGTCTCAATATTTGTGTGATAGCTTAAGAGAGAAATTGGGAAACACAGGTTTATAAAAACAACTTAAAACAGAACAGAGAGTTTGCTGTTGTGAGATAGTGTTTCCTAGAAAAGTCAGAGTAGCTGCACCCATGAAGTCTTACCAAAATGACTGCTTAAGCATGGGCTGAACAAAGAAAATACCAATAGAGATGTTAATGTGGGTAGGAAAAGGACCACAAGACTTCAGCCCTACACAGAGAATTGTAGGCAACTAAGGAATGCTGTCTTCTCCATGGGAAAAACATACAAGGAGTGTTACATGGAGTAAGCAGTATGTATTTATATACTTAAAATAATAGTGTATGTATAACATTGATGTAATTACAATCTCAAAACAAATTTTTTGGTATTTTTCAAAGATTTCTTCATTTTTATTTATGTGTATGAGTATTTACCTGCATTTTTACACTGTATCTGTGCCTGTTGTCCTCAGAAGTCAGATAGGATCCACTGGTACCAGATTTACAGAAGGTTGTAAGCTACCATGTAGGTGCTGGGAACTGAATCCAGGTTCTCTACAAGAGCAGCAAATGTTCTTAACTTCTTCTTAGCCATCTCTCCAATCCTGTGGTGTCTTTTTTTGTATAAATAATGGTCCATATTTATTAAAAAGTAAACTTAAATAAAAATTTTTAGACTTCACAGAGCGCCTTCAGAGACCATTCCATCCTTTTTTTATTTAACTTTTATTAATTACACTTTATTCATTTTTATCCCCCCATAAGTCCCTCCTTCCTCCCCTCCCGATCCCACCCTCCCTCCCCTTTCTGCATGCATGCCCCTCCCCAAGTCCTCCTCTCCTTCTTTCTGATCCTAGTCTATCAGTTCTCATCAGGAGTGGCTGCATTGTCCTCTACTGTGGCCTGGTAAGGCTGCTCCCTCCTCAGGGAGAGGTGATCAAAGAGCAGGCCAATCAGATTATGTCAGAGGTAGGCCCTCTTCCCATTATTATGTAACCCACTTGGACACTGAACTGCCATGGGCTACATCTGTGCAGGGGTTCTAGGTTATCTCCATGCATGGTACTTGGTTGGAGTATGAGTCTCTGGGAAGTTCCCTGTGTTCAAATTTTCTTGTTCTGTTGCTCTCCTTGTGGAGTTCCTGTCCTCTCCAGCTCTTACTATTTCCCACTTCTTACATAAAATTCCATTCACTCTGCCCGTCAGTTGGCCATCAGGCTCAGCATCTGCTTTCACAGTCTGCATGGCAGAGGCTTTCAGAGGCCCTCTGTGGCAGGTTCCTAGCTTGTTTCCTGTTTTCTTCTTCTGGCTTTCAGAGGCCCTCTGTAGCAGGTTCCTACGTTGTTTCCTGTTTTCTTCTTCTTCTGATGTCCATCCTCTTTGCCTTTCAGGATGGGATTGAGCATTTAGTTAGGGTCCTCTCTTTTGCTTAGTTTGTTTAGATGTACAGATTTTAGCGGGTTTATCCTATGTTGTATGTTTATATGAGTGAGTATATACCATGTGTGTCTTCTTGCTTCTGGGACAACTCACTCAGGATGATCCTTTCCAGGTCCCACCATTTACCTGCAAATTTCATGATTTCCTTATTTTTCATTGCTGAGTAATATTCCATTGTATAGATGTACCACATTTCTGCATCCATTCTTCAGTTAAGGGGCATCTGGGCTGTTTCCAGGTTCTGGCTATTACAAATAAAGCTGCTACAAACATGGTTGAGCAAATGTCCTTTTTGTGTACTTGAGCCTCTTTTGGATATATGCCTAGGAATGGTATGGCTGGATCTTGAGGAAGCGCTATTCCTAGTTGTCTGTGAAAGCGCCAGATTGGTTTCCAGAGTGGTTGTACAAGTTTACATTTCCACCAGCAGTGGAGGAGGGTTCCCCTTTCTCCACAACCTCTCCAGCATGTGTTGTCATTTGAGTTTTTGATCTTGGCCATTCTCATGGGTGTAAGGTGAAATCTCAAGGTTGTTTTGATTTGCATTTCCCTAATGGCTAATGAGGTTGAGCATTTCTTTAAGTGCTTCTCTGCCATTCTATATTCCTCCACAGAGAATTCTCTGTTTAGCTCTGTTCCCCATTTTTTAAGTGGATTACTTGGTTTGCTGCTTTTCAGCTTCTTTAGTTCTTTATATATACTGGATATGAGTCCTCTGTCAGATAAAGGGTTGGTGAAGATTCTTTCCCAATCTGTAGGCAGTTGCTTTGTTTTGATGACTGTGTCCTTTGTTTTACAGAAGCTTTTCAGTTTCATGAGGTCTCATTTATTGATTGTTGATCTTAGAGCCTGTGCTGTTGGTATTCTGTTCAGGAAGCTTTCTCCTGTACCAATGAGTTCTAGGATATTCCCCCACTTTTTTTCTAGCCGATTTAATGTGTCTGGTTTTATGTTGAGGTCTTTGATCCACTTGGACTTTAATTTTGTGCAGGGTGATAAGTATGGATCTATTTTCATTTTTCTACATGTAGACATCCAGTTGGACCAGCACCATTTGTTGAGGATGCTATCTTTTTTCCATTGTATGGTTTTGGCATCTTTGTCAAAAATCAGGTGTCTGTAAGTGTGTTAGTTTATTTCTAGGTCCTCTGTTCAGTTCCATTGATCCACCATTCTCTTTCTATGCCAGTACCATGCAGTTTTTATAACTGTTGCTCTATAGTACAGCTTGAGATCAGGGATGGAGATACCTCCAGAAGATCTTTTATTGTAGAGGATTGTTTTAGCAATTCTGAGACCATTCCATCCTAACAAGTATGTTGTTCCTACTATACTCTATGAATTGGTTTTGACTTCCATCTTCAAGAAGATGAATCATAAATAAATAATTGTCAGTGACAAACATATGTGCCTTTAGAATACAGTTCTGTCTGTATCCTAACTCATTTACTATAAAAAAATTCATTATTAAGGTTGCCAATTATTATAAAGGCATTCAATCTCTAACAAAACAGGTGATGCATTTGGAAAAAAATGGGTCATGGACTCTATGGGAGAGCCTGTTACCATTATTTTGCTAAATGGGCACAATAATAAACTGATTCCTACTGAATTATTTTTGTGGCCATAGATGAGCACATCTCTCAACCCTCAACAGAGAAGTTCCTTGTTTTCCTGGATGACAATTAACACAGAGTCAAAACTGGTCAAGATGCAGGGAATAAGACATGTAAATGGTCAGAACCAAGTGGGACATACATGTCAAAGCCCTTTTCTAGCAAGGCTCAGAGATCAGTGCAGAAGAGTAAGATTGTTAGAGCCAGAGGTGATGTATGAGTATGAGAAAAACAGTATTTTCAGGATACAACATTGAATCCAAGGAATTGCCTCCGAAAAACAGGCTGTTTGGGCCTGAATTCAAGAAAGGCCCCATGATCCTCACGGGAACGTGTTTTCCACATTGAACTGCAATCAGCATCCTGTAGAATCAACCTCTTGATTCTTTCATTATTAGATGTTCTCCCAGTTCTACAACAGCCCAAGCAGACATGGTTGTTTTCTATTTGTTTTTCTTGGGCTCACTTTCCTTATTTAGGATGGAGGTTAGGGGTTCAAGTGAGCATCCTGAAGTTTTATATAAATATACCATCCATCCATAGTCTAAGCAAGGTCTTCTGAGGACTACTTTGATGACTATTCCAGGGACAAACTGAACTAAAGCTCCATGTATGACCGGATTCAGACAGGAGCAGACAGGAAGATTTCCACCTATTCCCTCCAGCCCCCGCTTTTTGGCTTGATCGTGAATTTTTATTCAGGGCTTACATCTTAGGTTTTCCCTGTTTTCCCGCTTTTACTATTCCAGAGGGTTAATGCAATGTCTACAGTTAAACCACATCTGAACTCCTTTTAACTCGTTGGCAGCTCCATTTTTTTTCAGGCTACTGCCTCCTTCTCCTTTCAGTCTATGCATAAACACACACACACACACACACACACACACACACACTCATAGCTTTCCAGCAAAACTATATTGAATAATTTTTTTTAATACAAGGGAAAAAAAGATGTCACAAACAAAGAATCATGTGGGGCATTCTTCATTGCTGTTGCCATAATGCCCAGGTGTTGGTTATATTTTTATCTGATTATTTCTATTATGATGAAAAGAACAGGGCATATGGTTGGTATTAAATACAACTTTTTTTCATTTGAATTAACACCAAAATTTACACCACTTTTAAAGGAGGCATGTTATCACTTACAATGAAGTGTTATTAGTTTATAGATAGTAATTTGAGATAGTCATAGAATGAATTTTTTTATAGTTTTTCCTACAAATCCTCCCATATCTATCCACCCAGTGTTCGGTCCTCTTCTCTTTGTTGTTGTTGCTTCCTCACAGAGTCTGGCTTGTGTTTTCCAACTATTTTTGAGGGCGGGGGCCTGCCCTGGAGTATGGCTGACCTACCAGGAGTCACAGTAATAAATAAATCTGACTCACCCTCTCCCAGGAGCTATCAAATGCCAATAGCTCCTCAGCCTCTGGTGGAATTTCGCTCACCTCCCCACTCCATGCTGACGCTTCATCTGGCTTCAACTTGTGCACGTTATGTGCGTTGCATGATAATCACTATGACTTCACACATGCAACTGATCTGTGTGTTCAGAAAACCTGTTTCAGTCAACCACGGCCTCTGCCTCTCACAATCTTTCCGCCGCCCCCCGCCCTTTCCAGGAAGTTCCCTAAGCCTTGGGGAAAGGAGTATGACATAAACATCCCCTGTAGGACTCTTATTCTCTGCATTTTGACCAGTTGAGGAGCTCCTTGTTTATCACCAAAAAAATCTTCAAAATAAGACGCTTCTTTGATGAGGATTCAAAGATGCACTGATCAATGATTATACCGTTAGGTCATTAGGAGTCATTTAATACTGTGTCTGCTAGCACAATAGTATTCAGTTCTTCCCTAGGGGTCGGAAACTATCTGAGTTCACACCCTTAGTCCCATTAATAGTGTCAGAAATGAGTTCCATCTCACAGAGTGGGCTTTAAGACCCAATCATAAAGTGAATAGTTACTCCCATAACATTCACAGCACTATTGCAGCCTTGGACATAACTGGTCGGGCTAGTCATTGTCAATGTCCGTGTTCACAGCTGGGTCAGACTGATGATGACCTTTTTCCTCTAGCAGCATGGAACACCCAGAACTATGGAGGCAAGCGCAGGGGAATGCAGCTTTCAAGTTAGTACCAGCTTGATCTCTCTATATTCTGTGAGTCCATTACGTGGTGTCTTCAGCAACGGGGTTTTAACTTTAAGACCTGGCATTCCCAGGTCAATGTGTGAAGCTAGAAACAACCATCCCAATTTAGGTAACTCAGACACAGAAAAGGATAGCATCCTTTCTCTCATGTGTGGAGGTAGCTTTGATTTTCGAAATATGTATGTTGTGTCTGCAATACCCACAGAGGAAACTAGTCAAGGGCCATGGAAGGATTTCAGGAGCAGAGAGAGAAAGCACAATGGTGTACAGGCCTGAAGGGGAATCATGGGGAAAGAAAGGATGAATTGGGGATGAGAGATGGAGGGCAGGCTAGAAGAGGGATTACGAGGAGGGATAACTAACATTAAAGAGCTTTTGAAAAATCTATATGAAAATATACTGCTGTATAAACTTCTTAAATTATATACATATAAACATGTATTAAGAAATTTTAGTGAAGCTACTTTACAATGGGAGATAATATCCCAATTAGACAGTGCATGCAAGCAAATAAGAGCCCGTTCTTGAGTTGTTAGCCAATGGGATCAATAGACCCCCCAGCATTACAGGCTATTGCCACTCCCCTTAGTCATCCTCCAGAATTTAATAGTGTTATCGGTTTTTAAAGTTTTCACAATCCAATTTCGTCTCTGGCTGGTCAAGCTGCCTTTCATATATATGTGTGTGTGTGTGTGTGTGTGTGTGTGTGTGTGTGTGTGTTTTCATAACCACTTCCCTTAAGATTTGCTCACACTCTGGTCTGTTATGTATTACCCCAGTGTCAGACACTAGACAACTGGGGACTATCTTTGTACCTAGAAACCAATTAAAATTATTCAAAGTAGCCAATCCACCGTCATCCTCAGAAATCTAGCTAATGCTATCCTACTTGTCAAGCAGCCTACAGCTCAAGACTGTCAGCACCTTGTTGCTGGGTACCTTCCCCTTGTGTGGCCTGCCTGGTAGCCTCTCTTCTTCTATGAGTGTAACTGAGAGCCCTGCCTTTCATCCTTCCAGTGAAAGTGCCAGTGTATAGTTTCCTGACATCCAAAGAATCCTTAAATCCTAGGGAGCATCCCTGTAGTCTCTCCACCCATCAGAAACAAGTGTGTACCCTTTCCTAACACATCACAAAAGCCAGAGCCTCATTGCTGTGAGAGAAATCATAACCTGTTTTCTCTAGAGCAATCCCAAGAAGGGCAGCAGAGATGGCCGAGTTGCACCCTCAGACCTAAAAATGGCTACTGCATCCACACTTCGACTCTTAAAGACTCTCTGCTTATTAAGCAAAACAAGTCATAGTTATGTCACCTTCTTCACCTAGAGTTTGTACAATAGAGTAAGGTCTTCCTGTGTCGTCTTAATTTATTCAGTTTCATTCTGAAACTAACATTGAACGGTACATGCAAGCCACAGGCCCAAGTCATTACTCCTTCCAGGAACATATTCTCCCACTTGGAAGCCCTTGGCAAAGGGGGGGGGGGAGAAACAACTCATGATTACAGGGAGCATCTGACATGGCAGGCAGCAAGCCTTCCCTGGAACTTGTAGTCTTTCCACACACTAACTTCTGTCCTGACAGGAGTAGGAGTAAGCACTTTTTAAAGGCAACATCCTATAATAAAATGCATTAGCTCATTTCTGCTTTTGGACACCAGCCACACATAAAACATGAAATGACACCCTGCAAACTCCCCCAAGTGGGGCCGGGAGCCTGTGTATCTCACCATATGAGGACAAGACCAAATCACCTCCCCAGGACCACAGAGACTGAGCAGGGCAGAGCCGAGGACAGAGGCACAGACAACACAGTTTCCTGAAACTATGAGGAACAGGGTCTCCCTTCAGTCTTTTCTCCAAGCCTCTGCCAAGATGGGAAAAGAGCTGGTCATTTCCATGGTGCTTTTCCCCTTATAAAATTCTCACTTTCCCACTGAAAAATCTCTTTATTACTAGTATGTAACAGTTTAGGTACAGAACAGCTCTGATGCCCTGCCATTGTGTACATTTTTAAGACTCTGAAACACAGAGTTTGGAAAGGTATTTCTGTAGGAGTGGTGGAATGAAAAATAGTAAAAGGTCAAATTCAAAGTGAAAACCTTAAGGACTAAATTTTGGACTTTTAAAGCTTTTCCATGTGGTTAGAAGACAATCAGGGATGATTTAATTAATGAGTGTCTCTATCATTTTGCCTCCCCCACCCACTGCTGCTCTCATTAGTCTGGGTGTAAGGTTAGTCAAGGACTGTGGCACTGTTTCCATAAACAGTGGGCATAACAGGTTAAGAAAATCTAACTTGGGGCGGGGGGGAGATGGCTCAGAGGTTAAGAACACTGGCTGCTCTTCCAAAAGTTCTGAGTTCAGTTCCCAGGAACCACATGGTGAGTCATAACCATCTGTACTGAGATCTGGTGCCCTCTGCTGGTGTGCAGGTGTTCATGCAGGCAGAGTACTGTACACATAATAAATAAATAAATCTTTAAAAAGAAAAGAAAATCTAGCTGAAATATGTTTCCCTATCAATCATCATGTTTTCTCAATGCTTTCCAAATCCACATAAATTTCTGTAAAAATTTCTTGGGTCAAATTACATCACTACATCAATCCTATCAAGATAGCTCTAGTATAAAATCCTCAGATTTTAAAGAATGATCTTTAGGGAATTACTATAGAAAATAATTGACATGACATCTTACTCTATTATTCTGTAATGAAAGATTATTCTTCTGGCCAAAAATATAGTATTTTTTTTAAAAAAAATTTATATATATGCATATATAAACTTATGTGTATTATTTGTGATTTTTCTTAGATAATAATATGATGCCTTATGAATTTTTCAGACAACCTTAACTGTTAACTCTCCTCCCTCTCCTCTGTACTGACTCCCTCCCCTTCATTAATCTCCCCATTTTTCAGTTTCTCCCTTCAAAATACTTGTGCCCTCTTTTTTAATTTTTATTTATTTATTTACCTTACATCCCAAACATAGACCCTTCCTCCTCTTCTCCTGGTCCCATCCTCTCTCTGTCTTCTCCCATATTCCCTCCCCTACACCTCAGAAAGGGGGAACCCCCCCAACTCTCCCCAGCACATCTAGTCACATCAGGACTGAGCCATCCTCTTCTCCTGTGGCCTGGCAAGTCAGGCCCACAAAAGGGAAGTGATTGAAAAGAAACCAACAGAGTCCATGTCATGGACAGCCCACTCCCTTTACTAGGAGGTCCACATGAAGCCTGAGCTGCCCAGCTGCTAAATCTGTGTGAGAGGCCTAGGTCCAATCCATGCATGGTCCTTGGTTGATGTTTCAGTCTCTGCAAGCCTCCTGGGCCATGGTTAGTTGACTCTGTTGGTCTGTTTGTAGAGCTTCTGTCCTCTCCAGGTCCTTCTATCTTTACACACACACACTTTCACACTAGACTCCTAACACTTTGCCCAATGTTTGAAGAGGATGCCCTCTAACTAGACAGGACTTGTAGTAGAGGGAGGAGAACACCAACCCACCCACAAAAAAAAAATCAACACAAAATTAACTCTTCCTACAAGATATACAGGGATAAAGATAGAGCAGAGATTGAGAGAATATCCAACCAATGCCTGGCCCAACCTGAGAGCCAGACCACGGGAGAGAGCCATCCACTGACGCTGTTAATAATATTCTGCTATGCTCGCAGATGAGAGCCTAGCATAGGTGTCTTCTGAGAGCCTCCACCCAGCAGCAGATCAGAACAGATGCTGAGACTCACAGCCAAGCCCTCGGACCCTCTATTCCCTCCTCTGTTTCTCATGACCTAATATATAAATATCATAGTTTTTAATATTAAACTTTCAGCATCTCTATTCACACTCATCAGACGACTCTCTTAAATTGGAAATGGATCACCCCAGGAACCCTAACTGAAGACAAATCAGGAAGCCTGGACCACTCTCCCCTTGGTGCACACAGTGTGTCTGGCTACTGATGGGAGGCCAGCTGTGGACAGGCCGCATCAGCGTTCTTTTGCTACAGCTTCCTCTGAAAATGCTTCACCAAAGAGAAGGAGCCGCAAATCCTGAAAGTTGAAACAGAAGGACATAAAGGGCAAAGTTAATAAAATGCATTTCATTATGGATCTCGCTCTCATGTCTACTAAATTTGTACAGCAACATTTTATAAATACCCAGAATGGATATAAACCCTAGCTGATTTAGAGCTGCTTAAGAATACATATGTAGTGATACTAACTCAGAAGGGTACATCGGAGAGAGAGAGAATTTTTTACTCTGTAGCAAAAGGCATGAGAGTCATAGCACACCAAATTAAAAACTGTGTGGGGGTAATACAAGGCCAGCAATGACGTTTGCTTTATATTCTAGTTTAATGATTCCGCCCCCGATATTTTAAACACTTTGTGGGTTTACTGTTGTTGCTGTTGTTGTTTGGATTGCACCACTGATGGGGAAATTTGGTAACAAAAATCTAAGACTATTTTATCATAGAACTAATCGATGTCAAGATGTTGGAAATAAATAATAGGTTTCCCAAATGCAGAGGAACAGAGATGGGCTATAAATACCTTTTATGTGAATGTTATGGTTGTGTAGCTCGGGGTTCCTGTGGGACCCCTATCACGGGGGGTAGATGCTGTTTCTGACTCTTGTATCTGCCTGAGGGATCCTTTTCCTCCTACTGGTGACACTATCCAGCCTTGATATGAGGGTGTTTGCTTAGTCTTGTTATAACTTGTTTTGACATGTTCCGTTGATATCTCTGGGAGACCTGCTCATTCCTGAAGGAAAATGGAGAAGCAGATCTGAGGGAGAGAGGGGGCGGAGGAGGGACTAAAAGGAGCAGAAGGAGGGGAAAGTGCAGTCAGGATGTAATATGTGAAAGAAGAATAAATTCTTAAAAATATATCTTTTATCACTGAGTAATATTCCATTGTGTAGATGTACCACAATTTCTGTATCCATTCCTCCACTGAGGGGCATCTGGGTTGTTCCCAGGTTCTGTATATTACAAATAAAGCTCCTACAAACATGTTTGAGCAGATGTTGTATACTTTAGCGTCTTTTGGATATATGGCTAGAAGTGGTATGGCTGGATCTTGAGGAAGTGCTATTCCTAGTTGTCTGAGAAAGCGCCAGATTGATTTCCAAAGTGGCTGTATACATTTACATTCCCACCAGCAGTGGAGGAGGGTTCCCCTTTCTCCACATCCTCTCCAGCATGTGTTGTCACTTGAGTTTTTGATCTTGGCTATTCTGATGGGTGTAAGGTGAAATCTCAGGGTTGTTTTGATTTGCATTTCCCTGATGACAAAGGATGCAAGTATATGGTGGGAACTGGAAAAGATCATCCTGAGTGAGGTATCCCAGAAGCAGAAAGACAAAAAGGGTATATACTCACTCATAAGTGGATTTTAGACATATAATATAGGATAAACATACTAAAATCTGTACACCTAAAGAAGCTAATCAGGAAGGAGGACTCTGGCTAAGATGCTCAATCCCCATTCAGAAAGGCAAAGAGGATGGACATTGGAGAAGGGCGAAAACAGGGAACAGGACAGGAGCCTACCACAGAGGGCCTCTGAAAGGCTCTACCCTGCAGGGTATCGAGGCAGATGCTGAGACTCATAGACAAACTTTGGGCAGAGTGCAAACCTTATGAAACCTTATGAAAGAAGTGGGAAAGAGTAAGACCTGGAAAGGACAGGAGCTCCACAAGGACAGCAACAGATCCAAAAAGTCTGGCACAGGAGTCTTCTGAAACTGATACTCCAGCCAAGGACTACTTATGGAGATGCCCTGGAACTCCTGCACAGAGGTAGCCTATGGCAGTTCAGTATCTAAGTGGCCTCCATAGTAATGGGAAGAGGGACTGTCTCTGACAGGAACTGATTGGCCTACTCTTTGATCACCTCCTCCTGAGTGGGGAGCAGCCTTACCAGGCCACAGAAGAAGACAATGCAGCCACTCCTGATGAGACCTGATAAACTAGGATCAGAGGGAAGGGGAGGAGGACCTCCCTTATCAGTGGACTGGGAGAGGGAAAGGGGTGGGGAAAAGGGAGTGTGGGATTGGGAGGGGAGGAGGGAGGGAGGTACAGGGAGATACAAAGTGAATAAACTGTAATTAATAAAAATAATAAAATAATAATATATATCTTTTGAGTTGGGCACACTAGTGCACACCTGTAATCCCAGCGTTCAGGGAGACTGAGGCAGGCGGATCCCTGTGAGTTTGAGGACAGCCTGGTCTACAAAGAGAGTCCAGGACACCCAGGGATACACAGGGAAAACACTGTCTCGAAAAGCGTGTGTGTGCATGTGTGTGTTATGTGTAATATCATGACCCATGGCAATGATTGCATTAAAAATAGCCACTGTGAGGAACTAAGTGTTTAGGAGAAAGACACATGTTTTCTTTAAACATTAGCTAGCTCCTGAGACTATAAGGATAATAATGCAAAATTCTAGAAGGAAGGTGCTGTGGCAGGAATGGCTAGCTCTTCACCAAAAGTGAAGAAAGCTCTTCCCTCCGTCCATAACAGAGAGGTGGTGTTGATGTGGCTGCCCAGATAGGGCTGATCTAGCAGGCTTCCATGATGTAAGCACAGCCTGTGGTTCATAGCTTTATTGTTGGATGGGAAGAAAAAGTATATGTTGGCCTTGTATACCACTTGATTAAGTGGAATGTGCTGGCTCTAAGCTCCATACAGTGGAGGGACATTGGTTTGCTAATTCATACACTTCCTCAAAAAAAGCCAGCTGCCAACCTTGAACGCCTGCCCTGAGGAAGTAAGACAGGAAAAAGCTACAGTTTCCCAGCTACTCAGTTCTAAATGTTCTTTGTTCAAACAGCTTTATTGACACAGCAATATAGAAAGTGGGCACTAGTGAAAATAGACAAACAATAAAAGAAAAAAAACCCAATGAAATAAAAAAAATTAAGACATTATTACTTAGAAAGTTTACTAACAAAGGGGAGGTAAAATTCTCCACTCCCTTGAGTGTTTGATCTTAGCCATTCTGATGGGTTTAAGGTGAAATCTCAGGATCATTTTGATTTGCATTTCTCTGATGACTAAGGACATGGAGTATTTCTTTAAGTGTTTGTCTGCCATTAGATATTCGTCTATTGAGAATTCTCTGTTTAGCTCTGTACCCCATTTTTTTTTTCAATGCAGTTTATTCAGGAACATTGAACAATCCTCGGACCCCGGGGAAAGCCAGCCCACAGCTTAAATAGCCTCTGGGTAGCCAACCCAGGCGTGCCACGGGGGCAATGCAGATAGGTCCACATACATGGAAGCAAGCCAGATCCTCGGCCTTAGCCAAATGTGGAGTTGTTCATGACAGAGAGCACTCACCATCGGGAAGGTGGAAGGCGGAAACCAGCTCCATCTTTAAGGCATAGCATTCCGCAGCTCTCTACAGTTCCCCCTTTTTGTTTTAGACACATCAGGCAAGAGTAGAGGTCTGATCTCTGATATTAGAAATAAATTGGGACTTTGTACAGATGTTCATTTAGGTGTCATCCACCCAAAGAGCATCAGACCGTCCGATACCTTTTTGGAGTGCTTGATTTGTTGCTTTTGAACTTCTTGAGTTCTTTATATATTCTGGATATTAGCCCTCTGTCACATATAGGGTTGGTAAAGATCCTTTCCCAATCCATAGGCTGTCATTTTGTTGTGACAACAGTTTCCTTTGCTTTACAAATTTTTTTTGGTTTCTTGAGGTCCCATTTATTAATTGTTAATCTTAGAACCTGTGCTGTTGTTCTGTTTAAGAATTTTCCTCCTGTGCCAATGAATTCTAGGCTCTTCCCTACTTTGTCTTCTAAAAGGTTTAGTGTGTCTGGTTTTATATTGAGGTCTTTGATCCACTTGGACTTTAGTTTTATGCAGGGTGATAAAAACAGACCTATTTTAATTTTTCTACATGTAGACATCCAGTTAGACCAGCAACATTCGTTGAAGATGTTATCTTTTTTCCATTCTATGACTTTGGCTTTTCTGTCAAAAAACTCAAGTGACAACACATGCTGGAGAGGAGGTGAAGAAAGGAGAGACTTCCTCCATTGCTGGGGGTAATGTAAACTTGTACAATCAATCTGGAAATCAATCTGGTATTTTCTCAGACAATTAGGAATAGCGCTACCTCAAGATCCAGCTATTCCACTCCTAGGCATATATCCAAAAGATGCTAAAGTATACAACAAGGACATTTGCTCAACCATGTTCATAGCAGCTTTATTCATAATAGCCAGAACCTGGAAACAACCCAGAGTCCCTCAATTGAGGAATGGGTACAGAAATTGTGGTATATTTACACAATAGAATACTACTCAAAATTAAAAACAAGGAAATCATGATATTTGCAAGGCAAGTATCTCAGAAGCAGAAAGACACACAGGTTATGTACTCACTCATAAGTGGATATTAGACATAAAATATAGGCTAAACAAACTAAAATCTGTACACCTGAAGAAGCTAATCAAGAAGGAGGACCCTGGGTAAGATAATTAATCCTCATTCAGAAAGGCATGTGGGATGGACATAGAAAGAGGGAGAAAACAGGAAACAGGACAGGAGCCTACCATAGAGGGCTTCTGAAAGACTCTTCCCAGCAATGTATCAAAACAGATGCTGAGACTTTGGGCAGAGTGCAAGGACTCATATGAAAGAAGGGGGAGTATTGTCCTCTACTATGGCCTGGTAAGGCTGCTCCCCCCCAGAGGGAGGTGATCAAAGAGCAGGCCAATCAGATTATGTCAGAGGCAGTCCCTCTTCACATTACTATGTAACCCAATTGGACTCTGATCTGCCCTGGGCTACATCTGTGCAGGGGTTCTGGGTTATCTCCATGAATAGTCCTTGGTTGCAATACAGCCACTTTTGATGTGAACTGACAGACTAAGATCAGAAAGGAGAGGAGAACCTCACCTATTAGTGGACTTGGGGAGTGGCATGCAAGCAGAGGGAGGAGGGAGGGTGGCATTGGGAGGGGAGGAGGGAGGGGCTTATGGGGGGATGCAGAATGAATAAAGTGTAATTGATGAAAAATTTTTAAAAAAGGGAAAAAAATAATTTAAGAACCTTAAATGACTTTCAAAAGTGGAGTAAAACATGGAGTTAGTCAATTGGCATGGAGCACGTCTCGCCCCTGGGGGCAATGGTCTCCTGAACCTACTCAGACCTCGGACACCACCACTGCTGGTTCTAGAACTGACGCAGGATGTTCCAACGAGGGGTTAAGGCTTCTCATAATATTTCCTATAAGCCCACACCTGTTTGTCTATATCCCCCATTTTTATTTATTATTAGCCAGATAGAGCCAAGTAGTTGTGGTAATGATACTTGCTTTTTTGCCCAACACTGGAATGCTAGTAAATTTAGGTATGCCCTGGTTACTTGCATGCCTCACTGGGTGCCTGTGCCCATTGATGCCCCTCACGCTATGACTCTCTTCAGACAGAAAAGGGATCTTGGAACTACAGCCACCATTGTTACTACCATCTCATTGGCGGCTGTTGGAGCTACCACCAGGGCATTAGCCATGAGTCATACTGGGCAGACTGCTCAGACGCTGAATAATCATTTAGCCAATGTAGCTCATGCCTTAGTTGTACATAAAGGAATTAATGCTCAACTAAAAGGAAGCTTGATGGTGTTCAATCAGAGGATTGACCTCTTGCAGGAGCAAATTGATACCCTATGGCAAATCGCTCAACCTGGCTGTCAATGAAAGTATGCTGGACTTTGTGTCACTAGCATACAACATGAGAATTTTTCCTGTGCTGCAAATCTGTCTAAACAATTGTCGAGCTATATTTTAGGTAATTGGACTGGAGAATTCGATACTACGATGGAGCAGCTGAGAGTGGCCATTGTCACAGTAAATTCTACCGGAGTGGACGCAGGACTAGCCACAGGATTATCAACATGGATTGCTGCAGCCATGAATCATCTGAAGGAATGGGCGGGCATGGGAGCGTTAGCAGGCCTTCTGGTGTTGGTCTCCTTGGTTTGCCTGTGGTATATATGCAAGATTAGAGTCTCACAACAGTGTGATGCAGCCATGATCATTCAGGCCTTTACAGCCATTGAAGCAGGACATTCTCCCCAAGCATGGTTGGATACCATAAAAAGCTAAAATGATACGCTCAGGATGCGAAGCTAAGCACTGCACTCAGGGTCAGCCGCTTTGGACCCAGAGAAGAGCATGTCTGATTGCATGCGGGTTGATGCCCCAGGTCCCGCCTCTGAGAAAAAGGTATCAGACGGGTCTGATGCTCTTTGGGTGGATGACACCTAAATGAACATCTGTACAAAGTCCCAATTTATTTCTAATATCAGAGATCAGACCTCTACTCTTGCCTGATGCGTCTAAAACAAAAAGGGGGAACTGTAGAGAGCTGCGGAATGCTATGCCTTAAAGATGGAGCTGGTTTCCGCCTTCCACCTTCCCGATGGTGAGTGCTCTCTGTCATGAACAATTCCACATTTGGCTAAGGCTGAGGATCTGGCTTGCTTCCATGTATGTGGACCTATCTGCATTGCCCACGTGGCACGCCTGGGTTGGCTACCCAGAGGCTATTTAAGCTGTGGGCTGGCTTTCCCCAGGGTCCGAGGATTGTTCAAGGTTCCTGAATAAACTGCACTGAAAAAAAAAAAAAAAAAAAAAAGAAGGGGGAGATAGAAAGACCAGGAAGGGACAGGAGCTCCACAAGGAAAGCAACAGAACCAAAAAATCTGGGTATAGGCATGTTTTCTGAGACTGATAGTCCAACCAAGGACAATTCATGGAGATAATCTAGAACCCCTGCACAGATGTAATCCATGGCAGCTCAGTCTCTAATGGGCTTCCCTAGTAATGGGAACAGGGACTGTCTCTGACATGAACTCAGTGGCTGGCTCTTTGATCACCTCTCCCTGAGGGGGAACAGCCTTACCAGGCCATGGAGGAAGATAATGCAGCCTGTCCTGATGAGACCTGATGGGTTAGGGTCAGATGGAAGGTGAGGAGGACCTCCCCTATGAGTGGACTTGGGGAGGGGCATGGGAGAAGAAGAGGGAGAGCAGGTTGGATTGGGAGAGGAAAAGAAAAGGAGCTATAGCTAGTATACAAAGTGAATAAATTGTAATTTAAAAAAAAATAAGTTGAGGAACAATATTCTCCAGTCCCTTTGATGGATCCATTCATGAGCAATTAACCAGAAGATGAGTTGGGTGTGGAGGCCAACTAAAGCACGTTTTGCTTGAAAATGTCATAATGATGCCTAGTACTCATATACTAACTGAAAATAAACCTAAAGAATAATGAAGGCATACTATACAAAACTATTATTCACACTATATTCTTTTGGTAAGAACTCTGGAGAAACAAAAATGAAAAGATAAAATCTACCCCCTTACCACATTGTGCTTTGAAGGTACTGAGCATGGCAGTTCATGGGAGAAGCAGAGACAGGCTCTCTCTCACCATCAGTATCTTCCCTTCACCTCCCTTCCTCATTGAAGGCAAATAGCTTATCTATCTGACTTGGAAGGGAGGAAGGGAAAGCACAGATTTCTTGGAGATGATGGCATTAGAACTTTATTTCCCATCTTGATAATTTTTTTTAATTATTTGAGCCACTACAAATGAAACTACAATTTGTGTTTGACAGCATGACAGATCTTGTGAATTTTTGAAGTTTAGATAATATATCGGGCTTCTTAGAAATGAGGTATTCTCTTCTGGGATGTTGTTGACATTATGTTTACATTTCTCGTAAATTTCCAATATGCTTTACAGATAACAGCTTTCCAAGCAGATGTTTCTACCCCTGGGACTGTTTCTCTTAGACTCTCTATGGCGTGGAAAGCACAAGCTATTATTCACCTTGCACACATACACACATACACACACACACACACACACACACACAATGTTGGAAATCGAAGCGGGTGAAGCACATCAGCTTCATGTTACTGAGGAGCCACAGTGGTCCACGCCCACAAAGACAGTGGCAGAGCTGTGGCTCCAGACCCTTTCCCCTTAACCCACCGTATCACAGAACTTGCTGCATAGTTAGGAAGCTAACTGCTCAGTATCGGCTGTTAGTCTTGTGGCTAACAAAAGTCAGTAAATACTTCTAAATAGTCACATAATTGCCTTCAGTGGTTCATTCTAGCTAATTGCTGTTTAAAATTTTAAATATCTAGCTACATGTGAAAACACCATGACTATAATGAAATTGAACTTCAAAATAACTTCATTTTTTTCACTTGTGGAAGGACTATTAGAAATGAGATTTTTGCAAGGTTAAAAAGGACTAAATGAAGAGCAAATTGTAGTTGATAGAAATGTCCTCATTTAATTAAATATGGTTCCTTGAGCTGTGCTATTTGTGACTATTTTCTCATTATCCCATTCCAGGAGAGAATTACTGTTTCTGCCATTGACAGGGGATGGGAAAGGCTGGAGATCAAGCATTGAACATATATTTTTAGAGAGGTGTGTACTTATTCAGAAACTACGTAATATACAAATACAACAGCATCAAGCACATTAAAAAGCACTTCAAAGGCTTGATCTTTTTATCTAACATAAATTTTTTTATTTTTTTCTAACTAAGATTATTTTATGGAATAAAAAATAATGTAAAGATATACATATATTATACATATGTACATTTGTGTTTTCACACATGCATATACATACAATGTGAGCACACACAAAACAAACATTAAGTGTGTAAGTAGAAGACACATGAATAAAAGAGAAAAGATTTATTTCTAAGTAAGGTAACGCTATTAAGAAAAACTAAAAGAAACAAATTTTATAGAAGATTACTAAGGGATTTCTTTGACCATGTTGAAATGCACCAAGCGCTAAAGCTGGTTAGATGGTGATATATAGATGTAGAAACTGAAGACCTTCTATTACGTAATAACAGAAAACCAACCTATGTTCCAAAGAGAGGGGCTTGGAAGATGGCTCTCCGGGTGAAATGCTTTCTGCACAAAACATGAGGACCTGAGTTAGGAGCCCACGCACCCACATAAAAAATCCACACATGTTGGCACATATTGTAACACCAGCACTGGGTACAGGATGTCGACAGACAGACAGACCGCCAAAGCTCGCTGGCCCCCTGGTATCACCAGATCACTGAGTTCTAAGTTCTGTGAATGATTCCTATCTTAAAAACCAGCGTGCAATACCAGTGCTCAGCAGATAAGAGTGCTTGCTTCACAAGCTTGACGGTCTGATTTCAGTCCCTTGAATCCACAGTGGAAGGAAAGCGCTGACCTGAACGCCCACACAGGAGTCACAACAGGCATGCACACACATTAATTAATTGTTAATTAATTGTTAATTAACTAAGTTATTTTACTTAACTTAAGTTTTCAGAGATGATAAGTTGGAGAACAAGAATTAGTGTAAGATGCCCTACATCGACTTCTGGCCTCCCACAAGCATGCATGCTCACATCCAAACACCCCATATGCACGTACAAGGTTGTACATACACACACGTATACATACACAAAACAAAGAGGGAAATGGAAAAAATGCTTCCCAAGGGAGTAAAGTAGTAAAAACGATACTTGGGATGGAAATATAGGGCAGTGTCAATGTGTTTTCTTAGGGTGTGTGAGGCCCTGGTTTCAATCCCTAGTACTACAAAATAAAAATAAAATTAGTTCTTGAAGGAACCTTTCCAACTATGAATAAAGCTCTGCAATGTCTGACTCGGAGGTGTTTAGACTCAGTACAGAGTCTGGACTGGAAACCTGAATGCCTACAGAAAAGCCATTCTGTGGACATGGAAAGAAAGGGAGACATGTGAATTATTCCAGAAGAAAACCCAGAAGGATTTGGCATATAATAATGTTCCTGTGCCAAAGAAGAATAAATAATAAAAATAGCTCTGCTGTTATGACACAGCACAGTGTTTTTTCATTGCTATAGCATCAGAAGCAAACAGACATTGATTTTTCTCTTGATCTTTTAAAAGACTGAAACATGCATGATTGCAGATAATTTTCCACCATAATTTTCTTTTTTTAATCCTTCAGGACAAAATATTTCTAATGTGGTCAGTTCACTTCATCTTATGACATGTACATACACACATACACACACACAAACATACACATACATACACACAGACACACACATACATGTAAACAATTTTTCAAACAATATATTTGAGAATTAATACATAGTTTTTCTATTCAAAGTTAACTTATCTTTCCCATTGCCATTGGCCACTTCTCAAAATTCCAAAACACAGTAAGTTCTAGTCAGTAGAAATGTCTTGCTACTTCATGAATACTTGTTTATACATCTGTGCTTAGCAAATAAATGTAGATTATGAACCTCTGTCAAATAATCTTCCCTCTTGTTCACCTGAAGAGTACCTAATCATTTTCAAAACCAAAACATTTATTTTTTCCTCAATGATATATGCCATGACATCTCATCCATTCTTCAACAAGCTTTTCCAGTACTACCAAGCAAGCTAAAGAACTACCAGTAAATAAAATTAAGTGTCAGTCTCTTAAAGGAATAGATTTTCCTTGTTAAAATCAGAGCTGTGAACAGTTGAATAGACCAAGAATACAAAGAAAGAGTTTTCCAAGTCTTTGTGAAAGACAATAGATATTTGCTATAAAGCTTGCACATACTCCTGTCAGCATATTTTAAAATAATCATCTGTGTGCTGTCAGTTCAGGTAGCCTCATAGAGAGATGCCAAGACAGAATAAAAGAATGCATTGTAGGTTTAAAAGAAAAAAAATGGTAAGTAAAGTTTATGAACCATAAGGAAGAAAGAACAGTTGAAGGCAAAGGAAGCCTCTACACCATGGCACCGGTCAGAGGCCCTGAGCAGTCAGAGAAAAAGATGGAAGAGCAGAGGAGGAACTGGACAGCAGGACAACACGAAGAATATCTTAGCCAGGCAAGTGGGAAGCCAACACAAAGACCACCAGGGAGCAGTCCTACTTTGGGTGAAATTGATCAAGCCTGGTACCGCCACAGCCCTCAGCAATTTGCCAAGAGCTGTGCAGAGATCTTGAGAGCAGCTGTGGAACCGCGATGAACAGGAAGTTCTCTCTTGAAGGGGACATTTGGAATGCACCTTTGTGACTACTCCAAGCAGACTCCTGTGCTGACCTCGTCCGAGTACAGGCCAAGCCACACTGTATCTATATTTCTGGAACTCTCCACAATATTCAAACTTCAGTAAGTGTACACCAAAAATACAATAAAATGATAGAAAGTACAAGGCTGCAAGCTAAACATTATAGATGCAAAAGAACATAAATCGTATTGACTTTTGTAATTCTTGTGAAAAATACGGTTAGACAACAAAACCTGAGTATCAAAGACAACAGTGCAAACAGACATTGCTACTAGATTATGACTCACACATAAAAGCCTGCTGAATTCCAGATTCCTTAAGGCATCTTGACAATAGAGCCTTGTTCATATCTTTAGGAATCAACTCAGCAATGAGCTTGTGCTAGACCGTCTTTGGAGGCTATAAACGATAGAGAGGCTAGTTAAAGGTACACATACTGTGTGTGCAGTACCTTTGTGATCATTTTTTTTTTACATTATGAAGTTCAGAGGTGTATGATATCTGATATGAGCTTCATCCCATCCTGTTTCACATATGAAACCGTACACATACTGGTAGACCCCATTTCACATACCATAAGCTCGGTCTGTCAATAAACAATACTGCAATTTTTCTATTGTGTGTCCTGGTTGAGCTGTTTCCTTTCATTTATAATCATCAATTTACCAAAGCAATATCTGTCTACAACATCTTTCACCAATCTAAGCTAAGGGAGTATGAGGACTGATGATAGCAATGGGATTGCTGCAAAAGTCCAAGACTCATAATGGGTACCTCTCAGACGCAGAAGCTCCATGGGGTAGGAAAAGGAAACAATGATTTCAGAATGCTTTGTTGATCTTTCACAGTTTAAGATGATTCAGATCTCAATATAAATGATGCAAGATACAGTTTTCAATCTGCAATGTTTTTCCAAAGATAGCAGGAACTCAAAGGTCCTACTTGTCCTTTGGGTAAAATTAATTACAATGTATACTCCTGGAGTCATGGTAATTCTTGAACACAGTAACAAGAAGTTCATTAAATTTAGGGGAATGATGGGCAAAGGTTGGAATTAATATAAACATCTGTGCTTTGTTAAGATGATGGTGTGGGGCATTCTGGCAATGCTTGAAAATGAAGTTAATTTTAATCTTAGTGCATGGAGGCATACAGAAGGTGAGAGGTATAAATAAGCATTGTGCAAAAATAAATGAAGATTTCTTTCAACTGCTGTTTGAGATGTCAAGAACACATATTGGAGAAAGAACGTCTAGTAGATGTTGCTGGAGAAAATGGACATCAATATGCAAACGATTGGAAAGAAACTCCTCTCTCCAGTTTCAGAAACCAACCCAACACCTATCAAAGGCTTAATTTAAAACTGAAACTACTATAGAAAAATATTCCAGGAAATTTCAGTGAGCAAGGGTTATTTTTAGACAAGATCATAAAGGGATAAGAAATAAAATCAAAATAAAATAGTGTAAAGAAAACTAACAAAATGAAAAAAGAAAACGGCAAACAGTGGGTTAATATACAGACTATATAAGACACCAAGCAACTCAAATATGCAGAACAGTCTGATTTTAATGTACTTTTACTTATTCTTTGAAAATGTCATACTTACATGCAATACACCATATATTTTGATAATATCTGTTCCTAGATGCATACCTGAAACTCCTCCACTGTATCTCCCTCCCATCTTCATGTCCTCTTTTGTGCAGAGGTCACTGCTTCTTGATGCTTCTAATATGCACATGGGTATACTATGATCATTCACTGAAGCATGAGCAACCTACCAGAAGCCACAATCCAGAAGAAAACTGATTCTCCTTCCTCCAGCAGAAAACCACTGCCAATAGTTCTACTAAGGGTGGGGCTTTGTGAACCCTTCCCCCATCCATACTGGAATTTTGACTGGTTTGTGGCCTATCTTGAGCAGAAAACAACAGACTCAGAATTTGTACGAACAGTAGCCTTTTTAGTGTATAGAAAACATTTTTGCCTTTGATTGTCTTTTTGGATATATACCTAGAAGTAGTATAGCTGAATCTTGAGGAAGTGCTATTCCTAATCGTCTGAGAAAGAGCCAGATTGATTTCCAAAGTGGTTGTACAAGTTTACATGCCCACCAGCAATGGAGGAGGGTTCCCCTTTCTCCACAACCTCTCCAGCATGTGTTGTCACTTGAGTTTTTCATCTTAGCCATTCTGATGGATATAAGGTGAAATCTCAGGGTCATTTTGATTTGCATCTCTCTGATGGCTAAGGACATTGAGCATCTCTTTAAGTGTTTCTCTGCCATTCTATATTCCTCTAAAGAGAATTCTATGTTTAGCTCCATACCCCATTTTTTAATTGGATTACTTGATTTGTTGCTTTTTAACTTCTTTAGTTTTTTTATATATTCTGTATATCAGCCCTCTGTCAGATATAGGATTCATGAAGATCCTTTCCCAGTTTGTAGGCTGCCATTTTGTTCTGACAACAGTGTCCTTTGCTTTACAGAAGCTTTTCAGTTTCATGAGGTCCCATTTATTGACTGTTGCTCTTAGAGCCTGTGCTGTTGGTGGCTCTTTGACCTCCCCATCCCCTAAGGGAGGAGCAGCCTTACTAGGCCACAAAGGAGGACATTGCAGCCAGTTCTGAAGATACCTGATAAGCTAGGGTCAGATAGAAGAGCAGGAGGACATCCCCTAACAGTGGACTTGGAAAGGGGCAGGGAGGAGATGAGGGAGGGAGGGTGAGATTTGGAGGGAATGAGGGAGGGGGCTACAGCTGGGATACAAAGTAAGTAACCTGTGATTAACATAAAAATATAAAAGAATAGCGCTTCCTCAAGATCCAGCCATACTAGTCCTAGGCATATATCCAAAAAAGGCTCAAGTACACAATAAGGACATTTGCTCAACCATGTTTGTAGCAGCTTTATTTGTAATAGCCAGAAGCTGGAAACAGCCCAGATGTCCCTCAGTTGAGCAATGAATACAGAAATTGTGGTACATCTACACAATGGAATATTACTCAGCAATGAAAAAATAAAGGAATCATGAAATTTGCAGGTAAATGGTGGGATCTGGAAAGGATCATCCTGAGTGAGCTGTCCCAGAAGCAGAAAGACACACGTGGTATATACTCACTCATATAAACATGTAACATAGGATAAACTTACTAAAATCTGTACTAATCTGTACTAATAAAGAAACTAATCAAGAGAGAGGACCCTGACTAAAATGCTCAATCCCATCCTGAAAGGCAAAAAGGAAGGACATCAGAAGAAGAAGAAAACAGGAAACAAGCTAGGAACCTGCCACAGAGGGCCTCTGAAAGGCTCTGCCCTGCAGACTATCAAAGCAGACGCTGAGACTTATGGCCAACTGTTGGGCAGTGTGCATGGAATCTTATGTAAGAAGTGGGAAATAGTAAGATCTGGAGAGGACAGGAACTCCACAAGGAGAGCAACAGAACCAGAAAATTTGAACACAGGGGTCTTCCCAGAGACTTATACTCCAACCAAGGACCATGTATAGAGATAACCTAGAACCCCCTGCACAGATGTAGCACATGGAAGTTTAGTGTCCAAGTGGGTTACATAGTAATGGGAAGAGGGATTGCCTCTGACATAATCTGATTGGCCTGCTCTTTGATCACCGCCCCTGAGGGGGAAGCAGCCTTATCAGTCCACAGAAGATGACAATGCGGTCACTCCTAATGAGATCTGATAGACTAAGATCAGAAGGAAGGAGAGGAGGACCTCCCCTATCAGTGGACTTGGGGAGGGGCATGCATGAAGAAGGGGGAGGGAGGGTGGGATCGGGAGGGGAGGAGGGAGGGTCTTATGGGGTGATACAAAGTGAATAATAAAAAAAAATTAAAAATCTCTTGGCAGAAAAGAAAAAAAATTCCTAGTCTCTTAGGTCTCATCAGGAGTGGCTGCATTGTCTTCCTCTGTGGCCTGGTAAGGCTGTTCCGCACTAAGGGGAAGGTGATCAAAGAGCAGGCCAATCAGTTCATGTCAGAAGCAGTCCCTCTTCCCATTGCTATGGAACCCAATTGGACATAAACTGCCATGGGCTACATCTGTGCAGGGGTTCTAGGTTATCTCCATGCATGGTACTTGGTTGGAGTATCAGTCTCAGGATAGACCCCTGTGATCAGATTTTTTGGTTCTGTTGCTCTCCTTGTGGGGCTTCTGTCCTCTCCAGATCTTACTATTTCCCCCTTCTTTCATATGATTCCCTGCATTCTGCCCAAAGGTTGGCCATAAGTCTCATCATCGGCTTTGATAATCTAGCAGACTAGGATCAGAAGGAAGGAAGGAAAAGAAGACCTCCCCTACCAGTGCACTTGAAGAGGGGTATACATGGAGAAATGGAAGGAAGGGAGGAATTGGGAGGGGAGGAGGGAACAACAGGGGGATACAAAGTAAATAAAGTGTAATTAATAAAAAAATACATTAAAATTTTTCAAAAAATAAAAAATATATATATCAGGTTTCAGTGAATAGCACAGGATACAAAGTGAAACCCTGTCTCAGGAAACACAAAATAAAATAAGAAACTTGAAAAAAACTAAAAATAAAAATTATAAAAAAGAAAAGAAAAGAAAAAGAACACACTTTTGCCTCAGTCTTCACTGACTCTTGAAATTTTTTGCACACTCCTCTGCAGTGGATTCTGAGATGTAGGGGAAGAGGGTGTGACACAAGGGTCCAGTCTAGTCATAAGCATTCCACGTTCCCTTTTTCTGCATTTTCTCAGTTGATAGTCTGCATTAACTGCCAACCACTGGAAAAATAGGCTTCTGGGTGAGGGTTAAGAATTGGGAGGACTGAGTGTGATCTGGATGCTTTATAGGAAATTCCCAAATAATCAATAAAAACATTATGTTGGGAATAAAAAGAACTGCAGTAATCTACTGATATAAAATATTTAGGAGGAAGCTTGATGATATGACCATTTGCCAAATAACAGAAATAATGTTCTACCCATCACTCATCTTTGGCCAAGTTTAGAGTGCAGAGCATGAGTACCATCATGTGGAGGGAGCCTTGAATCCTATCAGAGAGCAAGTAGAAAAAGACAAGTACCAGATGACTTTGCTCATGTGTAGAATATAAAGTTTGATGTCACTAAAATGGAGAGAGCAGAATTAAATGCCTGTGGAAAGAGAAGGCACAGTGCTATGGAGAAGCTGAAGAACAGGTACTGAATCAGCCTTAGGGTTGTGTGCTACAGGATTGCATTATACAGTGACTTCAAACTATGTATGTTCCAAGAAGAGCAAGGAATTATTTTAAATGGGTCCCATCATCAACAGATGATAGATGCATGAGAAGATAAATGTTTGCCTTGACTTTAAAGCTGAACACTGTATACTTATATCAAAACCACATGTGATCCCAGGTAGCATGAACAATCTTACACTTTTATACATGACTTTAAAATAAATCACTTTAAACTAACAGGTGTAAAAGTAGAAAAGGGCCTACTCTGTCCTTGGTATGGTAAGGAGACTTCAAAAAATGTCAATAAATCACTTATTTATATTATTCCATTCTGAAAAGGATTTGGGCAATTTATTGAAATATTAGGGTCAAATAGTATAGAACTTTAAGGGGTTTTTTTGGATAATTCCTCTATTATTCTATGAAGAATGAAGAATCACCACCAGAACAAAGATTTCAAACATGTCAGCCCACAGCAGGGAGCCTAAGTGAGACAAAGGAAATCTCTGGGAACCATGCCTGAACAACCATGGAAACATACCTTTCTAAGTCCCTCACATTCCACTGTCTCTATACAAATAGGGCCCCTTCCCCATGCATTTCAGGTCTAGAATGCATAATGCCATCATTATCACTGTCTATATCAAATATGTGAAATTGATTCACACTGAAGAAATTAAATTTAAAAAACTAACACCATGTAACCAGAGGGGTGCAAATGGGTAGAGGTGGAGAAAGGTGATCAAAGAGCTGGCCACAGAGTCTAAGTCAGACACAACCCCTGCGTCCCTTACTAAGGAGACTGAGATGCCTATAGGTTACATCTAATCAGGGGGTCTAGGTCCTCTCCATGCTGGTCCTTGGTTGGTCCATTGGTCTCTGCAGGCCTCCCTAAGCCCAGATTTTTTGGCTTTGTTGGTTTCCTTATGAAGCTTCTGTCCCTTTCAGGTCTTTTTATTTCCCTCTTCTTCCATAAGACTCCCTGCACTCTGCCCAAGGTTTGGCTGAGTCTCAGCATCTGCTTAAATGCCAAAAAAGCATTTGACAAAATCCAACAACCGTTCCTGTTTAAAGTCTTGGAGAGATCAAGGATACAAAGCACATACTTAACATAGCAAAGGCAATATAGAGCAGGCCTATAAGCCAACATCAAACTAAATGGAGAGAAACTTAAATCAATCCCACTGAAATCAGGGACAAGGTAAGGCTTCCCACTCTTTCCAAATCTTGTAGACATAGTACTTGAAGTTCTAGCTAGAGCAATAAGACAACTAAAGGAGATCAAGGGGTACTTGGAAATTAGAAAGGAAAAAGTCAAAGTATCACAATTTGCAGATGATATGATAGTATACATGAGCGATTCAAAAATTCTACCAGGAAACTTCTTCAGCTGATAAACACCTTCAGCAAAGTAGCTGGATACAAAATTAACTCAAAAAAATTTGAAACCTTCCTGTATACAAAAGACAAAAGAGCCGAGAAAGAAATTAGGGAAACAACACCCTTCACAACAGCCACAAATAACATAAAGTACCTTGATGTGACTCTAACCAAGCAAGTGAAAGACTTGTATGAAAAAAAAATTCAAGTCTCTGAAGAAAGAAATTTAAGAAGATGTCAGAAGATGGAAAGATCTCTCATGTTCATGGATAGGTAGAATTAACATGTGAAAATGTTAATGGTCATACTACCAAAAGCAATCTACAGATTCAATGTAATTCCAATCAAAATACCAACACAATTCTTTACAGACCTTGAAAAAAAAATTCTCAACTTCATATGGAAAAATGAAAAATAGCTAAGACAATCCTGTATAACAAAAAGGTCTTTTGGAGGTATCTCTATCCCCTATCTCAAGCTGTACTACAGAGCAATAGTAATAAAAACTGTATGGTACTGGCATGAAAACAGACTGCTGGCTCACTGGAATCAAACTGACGACCCAGAAAGAAATCCACATACCTATGAGTACTTGATTTTTTACAAAGAAGGTAAAACCATACAGTGGAAAAAAGATAGCTTCTTCAGCAAATGACGCTGATCTAACTAGATGTCTACATGTAAAAAAAAATGCAAATAGATCCACATTTATCACCCTACTAAAGTCCAACTAGATCAGAGATCTCAACATAAAAGCAGACATTAAATCTGTTAGAAGAAAGTGTGGGAAGAGCCTTGAACTCACTGGCAAAGGAAACAACTTCCTGAACAGAACACCAACAGCACAGGCTCTGAGATCAACAATTAATAAATAAGACCTCCTGAAACTGAAAAGCTTCTGTAAAGCAAGAGACACTGTCATCAGAACAAAATGGCAATCTACAGACTGGGAAAAGATCTTCACCAACCTTACATCTGACAGAGGAATAATATCCAGAATATATAAAGAACTCAAGAAGTTAAACACCAACAAACCAAGAAATCCAATTTAAAAATGAGGTACAGACCTAAACAGAGAATTCTCAACAGAAGAATATCAAACGGGAAACACTTAAATAAGTGCTCAACATCCTTAGTCATCCCAGAAATGCAAATCAAAACGACCCTGAGATTTCACCTCACACCTATCAGAATGGCTAAGATCAAACTTCAAATGACAATACATTCTGGAGAGGATGTGGAGAAAGGGGAACCCTCCTCCATTGCTGGTAGAAATGTGAACTTACACAAGCACTTTAAAAATAAATCTGGCCCTTTCTCAGATCAACGGTTTTAAATGATGTTAATAATAGGATGACTATACTCTTGACAGGGGTTGGGGTGACCAGGGAATGTTGATTCTTAGAGTGTAATTGGTGAGAAAAACTACAGCAGAAAGATATGAGATAGGGGAGTTTTAGAATTGAACTAGAAGTCTGGCCTATAAGCAGTGAGAGAAGCAGAAGACAAAAGTTTCAGGGAACCAAATTCAGGAGGATTCTTTTCTCTCCTAAGGTAGTGTCCAATGTATGTGTGCAGGCAAAATGAAAATAAGAATATGAAACAAGACAAAAGTAATGAGACAAGGGTGTCAGTGTAACACAAGTAGAAAGTATTCAGAGAAAATAAAACAGTAATACCTATCAGAAGAAAGAAAGAAAGAAAGAAAGAAAGAAAGAAAGAAAGAAAGAAAGAAAGAAAGAAAGAAAGAAAGAAAGAAAGAAACGTTAGAAAGGGACACTGGTCATTGATTTAGAGATCCAAGTGCACCTTTGAAGAAAGCATTTTTAACTGATTTTAGAAAACAAAAAAGGAAAGTATTTTGTTTGGTTGGGTTTTGTTTTAAACAGACCATTTGGGAACTTTGGTAAAGAAACTGATATTTCAATGAGTGCAGAGCTGAGAGAGTAGAAGTGTAGAGATGCAGTTGTTCTGAGGGGGTAGGAAGCTACCAAGAGAAAGGGCAGCAAGAACAGAGCTGAAAAGAAATGGAATAATTGCAGAAATGAGGCATAGAGAGATCATAAAGAATTCAACTGCCAGGCATAGGATTAGTCCTGTAGTGGAGAGGCACAGCTCACTTCTGAAAAGGAACAAAAAGATGATTCATTGAAAAGATATCCTGAGATATTTTAAGAAAGGAGGTAACTTCAAACTTAATCTAAATCACCCCAATGTCTGGATGAATGGCATTTTTGATAAATCAAGTATGTCAAGAATAAATTATGCACAGCAATCTTATGCTTCACTTGAATTTTTCATTTCGCTGGTTTTGCTTGAGTTCAGCTTTGTGTCTACTGCTTTGTGTGTTTGCATTGGATTGAGAAGCACAATATACTTAAACTTTAAACTGAAGTCCTGCAGTCACACTGATGAAGGGATAAAATTGCAGGATTGAGGGGATTACCAAGGTCAGTTCACACAGTCCTAGGATCAAAGGTCATGTTTTGACCAAAATAAACATTCCAGAATGGAGGGGAAATTCATGCTCATCCTCTGAGCACTACAGACCTGATCTATGTTTTTGGAAAGGCAAGACAAAAATCTCCCAGATGGTGCTGGCTAACAGAGGCAATGAGAAAACTCAAGCAAGTTGGTAAAAGGGAAGGCGGACACAATAAACAGGATTGTTCCACACTAGGCCTGCCTTCCTCCGGACCAGATTTCCTTTTCATGTGCTCAAAACTAGAAAGCTAAAGCTGTTTCGCAGACCCTATGTAGCTACTGCCTTGGCTGTGGCTGCCAGGCAGATATCCATGCATGGAACTTCAATACAGGATAGAATTAAATGGAGAGAGAGAGAAGCATCTGAGAGATGATTGGCTGGTACCAATGGGAAGGCATCGTGGGGCTCTCCCAACCCAGGAAGGATAATAAAGTAGGTTTCTGGAGCCAACAGATCTCCCTGGGACTAAGCAGCAGAACACTTGAAGCTGACACTAGGACAGCTGTGTCCTTGGCAGGATCATTCTGGCATGTGGTTTGGAGTTTGTTCCTGGACACACAGTGTCAATTCTCCTCCTCCAGCTGCTCCAGGGATTTAACAAGCACTAAAAGCCCTACGCTCTACCCCTATCTGAAAGTAGCTTCTAGCTGCTGAAACCAAACTCTGAGTAGTCCAAGAGGTCACAGACTGACAAAATACAGTCCTGGGCCCAAAATGACAGCCAAGTGATTTTTGCGGCATGAGAGCTAAGAACAGTTTTTCAAGTAGTTACATTTTAAATGTTACGGGAGTCAGCATTGTCTTTAGAAAATACACAATGTTAAGCTAAAAGGAAACTTCATATCAACAACGAATAATCCTAACTACAAGTATGTCCCAAATTGTCTACGGGAGGTATGTGTATGTGTGTGCCTCTGAGTCTCTGTGTGTGTGCCTGTGTGTTTCTGTGTCTATTCAGCAATGTTTTACGGGTCAACCATAATATAAATACACCCTGATATACTCAATTTTTCCTCTGGGTCTGAAAAGGCTAAATTTTTTTACCATCTGATCCTTTAAGAAAAAAAAAATTTATGTGTGGAGGCCCATGATCCATGCTTCTGCTGACTGTGAAGAGCTTTGGCTGTGCTGATGATGATTGCGGGTACGCAGTTGAGGGAGGAGGCCATGGAAAGCTTCTGTGCCCCTCTACCCCTCAACCTTCCCTCCCCACAAAAAGTAATAGCCTGGAAGCCACCAAAGAGAACTCTTTAAAAAAGAGTGATTGTGCTGCTAAAGTGTAGATCTCTATAATTGATGGCTCCTGGAGAGGGTGCAGGAGGGGAAGGGTTCAGTGCTATTTAAGTGGCAACAGGCCACTGAGAATTTGACCAAGGTTGAGGGTGTATATGAACAGCACGAATTGAACACTTTTATTTTTCTTATTTTTACTTTTACTTTTTTGAGGAGGGAAGGTCACAAAGGTGAGGGCACACATGGAAGGGGCGTGATCGGGGTGTCTGATGTGGAAGTCCAAGAAATCAATAAAATGTTATGTTGAAAAAAGAAAGAAGAGGGAAAAAATTAAGCCCTGCAGTAAACCACTTCTCAGCAACACATAGCCCTGTAGTCCTGGACCACCGAATCCATTCTTTCAGCTCAAGCAACAATTAATGAACCCACCCTATGTGGGGTGCCCTGGGGAGAATGCAGGCCATGTGTTCCTGGTGCTTGCTTGGAGACTGGAGAACAGAGATGTCCCCATCAACTGAGGGAAAGCCCTTGGTAACAGGAGCTTAACTTCCCTAGAAAGCTGGAGTGGAGCAACCACAGAAACAGAACCCAGAAACAGCGTGAATGAAACGCAAGAGGAAGAGACGCATCTCTGTAAGGAGATAGCAGGGTTCGATTCTGAGGAAGCCAGAAACAAAGATATCAAAGGGGTTGTATTAGTCCTCAGCCCATAGGCCACCCTCCTCTATCTGCCCTGGGTCGCTGCCATCCACAGTTCGGTTTCAGGCTCCGAAGGCAAGGATTTTCATACCATCTGGGTCTAGAGGACTTCAGATCAAGGGCTGCTTCGCAAGGGCATGTGAATCTAATTTACAGTCTTTCCAGCACTTTGCACTGACTTTGCCACCCCCACTCAGAGATGCTGTCATCACCCACAAGATTCATCCTCAGAGGTTGCTCCATAAGTGAATGCAACTACATCAAGCCCACACTCCTCTAACAAAACTGGCTGTGGGGATCATCATTGTCTTAAAGGTGCTACAACTGAGTTCAGAGAAGACCCACACACCCCACCAGCCCATCCTCAAAATCTCCACACAGTTTCTGTCTGTATCTGGTTTGGTGCTTCTGCTGCCTCTTAATTTTGAGACTAAAGCTTCCTTGAATAGACAATTTTGGGGACTCAGCACCATCCTGGTCAGAACTTTCTTAGAACTAACCCATGATATGGGAATTTTTTGTACTCTCCCCTTTTTCACAGGTATCAAAACTCATCAAGAGTCTTCAGCTTGTCTACCTACTTGCTCCCCTTAGAGCTCACAGGTATCTCCACCAATAAATCTCTGGAGCATTGAATCTTGTCTTGGTAGATGCTTCTCCAATACACTAACATGGGGGTATATGTTGAGTCCAGGAAAGGGATGATACCAACCTGAAAGAGGATGCTAGCAGGAGGTATTGACAATAGACACGGCTCACACAGTTATTGATCTATCTTATCCCATACAATACAAGAAAACAAAAATTTCACTTATATCCAATGGTATTGAAGAGAAACCTCTAAAGGCTTGGAATACAACTATTATATGCAGCAAGGCTCCCTTTGAGAATCTGAAGTCAGTGTCTTTGCCGTATTTGAATCATGATCACAATGTCATAGTAAGAATTTTCATGGTGAGATTAGGCTGCTTCATATCCAACTGCATTAATTCTTCTGTCCTTCACCATTCAATATGTGTTCTCTCTTCTTAACAGACTTCGTCTTCCATTTGGACAATGTTAAATGATGTCAAGGGACTTTTCTTCTTCCCAGCAGCACTTAGGATGATTTTTCATCCTCTCTTTAGCCATTTAGTTTGCATGACACCATATACTCAGAACTCTCCTGCCACATTAGCCATGCCTGCCTGGGTCTATTCTCTGCCTGACCTGAAAATGTTGGAGTGACCCTGACCTGTCCTCAGCCTTCCTTTTACACTTGGTCTTGCTTCCTAGCTTATCTCATCCAACCCTGTAACTTCAAAAGCTATTAATATGCCTGTAACTCCCAAATTTTATATGAAACCCTGACTTTTTCCAGTGTTCCAGGCCTGCCGTCCAACTGCACCCTCAGTAAATCCATCTAAATATCTAACAGGATTTCCACAACTTAAAATAGCCAACATGAACTTTCGATTTCCCACCAACATCTCTCCTGCTGCCCCTCCGAGCCAGGCAGCCCCTCATCCAGGAATAAGCAATCCCCACTAAGTATCTCCCTATCCTTTGCTGCTTTCCTTCCTACCCTCATGATCCATCAAACATGAAACATGTGCTGACATATGCTGTCAGGTTTGGCCTTTCATGGATCTCTCTGTTCCTTTCAGTATACTACATTGTCATGGAACTTCTCACTATATGGCTGCTGTGTGTGTGTATATACATACCTTTGGTTTATTCATATTTTTCTAATTTAACTGTTTGTCGTTAGCAATTTCTCCTGTACCTACAACTGTTACCTGAGCATATCTAGCATCAATAAATACCTGTCAAGTTAATGAATACCAAACAGAATAAATTAACAAGTTAAATCAAGGAAGTATCCTGATGTTTTTTAATCTCTTGAGGATTTGTACTCTTACTCATTTCTTGTTTGCACATGGAAGTGTTCACTAATGGAGTCTTGGGTCATTGAAGCTCTCATTGCAACAGTCCCTATTTTTACTAACATTTTTAACTCCCATTTGTTTATAGCTTTAACTTCGTAGGCATTAGCTGATCATTGAGAATGGAAAGAAGCACATCCCAGTTTTTAGAATTCCTAAATCTTTACCAGAAGGCGTCATTGCTCAGCCAGCAGTCCACTCATTTCCAATAAAATTCAAATTCGGAGGGCGGGGGGAGAATGGACATGTTCTTTTCCTTTGCACTGCTGTTAGTTTTCTTTAAATGAAGTATCTCCCCTATATCTGGTATAATGGATAATTTGACCATTCCTAACCCTAAAGTGTTGGACTTGGTGGGTCATCATTGTTTTTTAGAGAGGAAGCATGCATCAGTTATCTCCTCATAGTTTCACCCAGAAGTTCATGAATTATAACTTTTGAAGCTCTTCCTCTTGTCTGTGCCTTTGGTGCAAGCCATTGCAAATTCCACCTTCCGCAGCAAAACTAGCTTTTCTAATCCCCTGAGCAGACAAGTCTAGTAGCTATGCCATGGACAATCTTTCCAAAGATATTTTAAGGTAAGGAAGTCTGGACGCACCATGTAGAAAGGTCAACAAGGGTTCCTAGCAAATGGTGTTCCTGAGATCACTTTCCATTCCAGGCTTTATGGGACTTTCTGAGGGAAATCGTCTTTACCACCAAACTGTCAGAAAGTCACAAAATTTCATGAGAAAGGAAAAGAGATTTATAACCTTTCAAGTCCACAGTCATTATCTGCAGGGTGATCAAGTGCATGGATGCTTCCCTACTTTTCCAAAAGTCTAAACACTTAACCAAAAAGATCTGTTTCCCAGCCAGCAATCAGCTGGTTTCCAATGAAAGTGCCTTAAAAGAATCTACAGTTCAGTGGTTGACACGAAAAAAAAAAAAGGAAAAAGCATTCTGTGTTCAACAGAAAGTAGTTTATGTGTTTGGTTTCTACAGAAAATAATGGATGCCACCTGGATCTGAGCAACTGAGAACTAATTAATTAGCAAGGTCTAATGTTCTAATCACTTGTAAACACAATGTGCTAAACAAAGAGACAAGAATAAGTTTTCATAAGAACGTTTCCTTCTGTTCATATTGTGCGTGCTACAGAATATCAACTCCCTTAGAGTAAATTTAGCCCAATATTGCAAAGACCAAATAAATTTTTAAGTAGATTAATTCAACATGGTGATATAAATTTTTCTAAAAATTTGTATATGCACTTCCAACATTATTGTATTTCAGTTGCTACCAAGATATTCTACAAAATGTGGGCTGTTTCATCAGAGAGGTTGAATACCATGCTTTTACTGTTGATAGGGTAATAACTAGGTTACTTAGTTTTTAATTTTATGCAAATGTGCTTTATAATCTTGCATGCACAGTGTCTACTAATCTATGGTTTCCTGGTATGTATTACAGTTTTTTTCTGTGGCAGTATCTTATTAAGCTTTATACTTTTTTCTTTTGTTCATTCAGTACTCCTTTGTTGGGCTCCTACTACCTAAAAATTGTTCAAGAAACTGAAATTGCACAGTGAATACTAATAGATATTCTTAAGAACTCAGAACCCAGTTGTCCAATTATATGCTATAAGAATCTTTGAGAATCTTTGAGAAATGGTTCATTGAAACACACATACTATGTTAACTATTTACTGTCCTGAATATTTTCCCCACAGACTGGCAATTCCTGAGCCAATTCCTAAGCCATATAATTGTCCTGATGGGTCTCCATTTTTCATCACATTGTCAGGTATACAGTAAGTGCTCAGTAAATGTCATAGATTACATTAATTCTAAGTGCCTCAAGAATATATGAGACCAAGTTTCTGCTCCAGGCTCCTGCCTTGAATTCCTGCTTTGACTTCCCTTTGTGGTGGACTACAGTCTGTGAGCAAAATACAGCTTTTCCTTCCCAAGTTGTCTCTGGTCGTGGTGCTTTATCACATCAACAGAAAGCAAACTAGGACATCTTCTAAATTTGATTTTCTGTAAACCACTGAGAGATTCTATTGAAACACAAATCACATCAGCAGTCTTCTCAGAACCTCTCAGTATCTTCCTATAAGTATAAATCCATTCTCTGTAACAAAGTTCATGGCACTTGGCAAGAAACAATATAATCCACACCAGTTTCCACTGATGCTCTATTTATTCATTCTACTTCCTTACTGATCTGTAGCCTCCCTGATTACACAGTATGCCCAGGGGTGAGGATTTCCCTTTAGAGCTCTTCTGCCAGAAACAAATTGTCATTGTTATTCCCATAAAGAAAATAATAATATCAAATAAATGAAAAGAGCTAAAATCACTATACTTCCTCTAGTGTCATCTAGCTACTGCCAAAGCATTCTAGATTTAATTGTAATTCATCAAGGTCATTCTAAATGTAAATGTTCAGTAGAGTTACAGCATGATTTAGCCTAGAATCTCACAATATCTCAGACTCACCAGACTATCTACTTAACTAGGCAGCTCAGTCTCCATGTGGGTTCCCAGTAAGGGGAACAGGGGCTGTATCTGACATTGCCCACTCTTTGATCACTTCCTCCTGGTGGGGGCCCAGGCATTGGCAAGCCACAGAGGAAAAGGATGCAAACAGTCCTAATGAGACTTGGTAGGCTGGGGTCATATGATAAGGGAGGAGGGCTCCCTCTTTCTGAGAAATAGGAGAAAGGAATGAGGGGGTGGGAGGGGCCTACAATCATGATATGAAGTGAATAAATTAATTAAAAAATCAAGTTAAATTTTTAAAAAGACAGTGGTTTAAAGAAGAGTTGTAACACTGCAGCTTCGGAGCTCCAAGTTTCTGCTACTGTCTGGTACCAGAAATCTCATTAAAAAGAGCTAACTGTAATATGGCGGAAAAACTCTTTTCCACATCCCGGGGAAGAGCAGGAGTCTTGTCAGTAATCCAGCCATTCCTGAGGGAAACAGAACCAGGAAGCTGGCTGTGCTGGAACTTCCGCTTGCAGAAGCATGTACTTCCGGCAGTAGTCAGAGAAACAGAGCCACTGAAGTGGGCATGCAGAGACTCTAGCTCGTCTTATCTTCTCCTAGAGCATTGACCTAACTGGGACACAGGCCAGAGACTGCCCTAAAAGGTTTGAGTAGGTGTAAGTGACTCAATGGCAGGTTAGGCTATCCCCTGCAAGTAAAACCTGACATTTACACTACAGCGTGATGGCAAAGGGAAAACAAAAAGTCTGCTCTTCGTCCGAAGGTTTTTGGCAATTTTTTTTTCTGAGAAATATTCTGCTAGCACAGAAATCCCTTGTTATTTCAAGAGGCCTTCAATTCTAATTCCTTATGTGGAGCTAGAACAGAGGAAGAGGTCTGAGGTTATTACCTATAATGCTCACACACTATTGACACCAGAGAGCAGTCATACTGCCAGCCCTGGCCTGGTGATGGCCCAATGTTGGTGTACTTAAGAAAAAAAAATTCTATTTACAATTTTTATTTATTTTTTTTTAATTTTTCATCAATTACACTTTATTCATTCTGCATCCCCCTATAAGCCCCTCCCTCCTCCCCTCCCAATCCCACCCTCCCTCCTCCCTCCTCCCTCTGCATGCATGCCACTCCCCAAGTCCACTGATAGGGGAGGTTCTCCTCTCCTTTCTGATCTTAGTCTATCAGTTCACATCAAAAGTGGCTGCATTGTCCTCTACTATGGCCTGGTAAGGCTGCTCCCCCCCAGGAGGAGGTGATCAAAGAGCAGGTCAATCAGATTATGTCAGAGGCAGTCCCTCTTCACATTACTATGTAACCCAATTGGACTCTGAACTGCCCTGGGCTACATCTGTGCAGGGGTTCTGGGTTATCTCCATGAATAGTCCTTGGTTGGAGTATGAGTCTCTGGGAAGTTCCCTGTGTTCAAATTTTCTGGTTCTGTTGCTCTCCTTGTGGAGACCCTGTCCTCTCCAGCTCTTACTATTTCCCACTTCTTACATAAAATTCCCTTCACTCTGCCCAACAGTTGCCCATCAGGCTCAGCATCTGCTTTGATAGTCTGAAGGGCAGAGGCTTTCAGAGGCCCTCTGTGGTAGGTTCCTAGGTTGTTTCCTGTTTTCCTTTTCTTCTGCTGTCCCTCCTCTTTGCCTTTCCGGATGGGGATTGGACATTTTAGTTAGGGTCCTCTCTCCTGCTTAGTTTCTTTCGATGCACAGGTTTTAGTGGGTTTGTCCTATGTCTCTTTCTCCCTACTCCACTCCAATCCCTTCCAACACTCCAACAACACGTAGGAGAGAGAAAGGGTTAGTGGGAGGGGGAAGGCAGTTCTCTTAGCTGCCTCCTGCTGGTCAGTGTGGTCGGCTTCCTTGGAGCCAGTCCAATCCTGGTTTCAGGAGATGTCCAACTTCTTGTCTCACTGCATCAACAGCTACAGGAGCTGAAGCGGGGAAGCAGCAGCAGCCTTGTTCTTTCTCAGAGCTCCTCCACACTCCCTGGGCTCTGGCATTTATTCTCTCTCCAGAGACTTCAGATTTAAACTATCTGGAGCTGGCAAAGAGCTCCTCTAAGAGCCCACAGAAGACAACTAGTACGTTGCTGTGGGCTATCTGAATGGGTCCCACATTCCACACCTGGGATTAAAACAAAAATATGTTTAATATCCACCACACTCCAAGTTGGCTGAAATTGCGACATGTTGACATGAGCACATACATGCTGTGCCTTCCCTTGCGTATGCTTTTCTAGTGAGTTAGATTGTATTTTCACTGCAGAACAAGCCAGGGCATTTGCTGCTGCCGTAACATACCCCTGGTTATGTTGCCACTAGGGAGACGGCAATTCAGCTACATAGACAATGTATATCCTGTATGGATGAAAGACCAGTGGCCATATCTTGCTCTTAGGAAAGACAGAATCTTTGTCTCTGTTTCTGCAATGTGTTTCACATTTTCTTCACCACCTTTCACTCAACTAGCCATGATGCTACCTGCTCTGTCAATGCCTTCTACTCAACGCTCCCTCCGTTTCTACATGAAACTAGTCTGTGGCTAACAATGAATAGCCATGTCTGAATTGGGGATACAGTTGGGTTGTGTGTTTTCATATTCAACAGAATTGCATTTTACCTTTTATTTTCCTGATGACTAAGGATGTTGAGCATTTCTTTAAGTGTTTCTCTGCCATTCGATATTCCTCTACAGAGAATTCTGTTTAGCTCCGTTCCCCATTTTTTTAATTTTATTATTATTATTTTTTATTATTATTATTAATTACACTTTATTCATTTTGTATCCCCCATAAGCCCCTCCCTCCTCCCCTCCCGATCCCACCCTTCCTCCCCTTTCTGCATGTATGCTCCTCCCCAAGTCCACTGATAGGGGAGGTCCTCCTCTACTTTCTTCTGATCTTAGTCTATCAGATCACATCAGGAATGGCTGCATTGTCTTCTTCTGTGGCCTGGTAAGGCTGCTCCCCCTTCAGGAGGAGGTGATCAAAGAGCAGGCCAATCAGATTATGTCAGAGGCAGTCCCTCTTCCCATCACTATGTAACCCACTTGGACACTAAACTGCCATGGGCTACATCTGTGCAGGGGTTCTAGGTTATCTCCATGAATAGTCCTTGGTTGGAGTATGAGTCTCTGGGAAGTTCCCTGTGTTCAAATTTTCTTGTTCTGTTGCTCTCTTTGTGGAGTTCCTGTCCTCTCCAGCTCTTGCTATTTCCCACTTACGTAAAATTCCATTCACTCTGCCCGTCAGTTGGCCATCAGGCTCAGCATCTGCTTTGATAGTCTGCAGGGCAGAGGCTTTCAGAGGCCCTCTGTGGCAGGTTCCTAGGTTATTTCCTGTTTTCTTCTTCTGGCTTTCAGAGGCCCTATGTAGCAGGTTCCTAGGTTGTTTCCTGTTTTCTTCTTCTTCTGATGTCCATCCTCTTTGCCTTTCAGGATGGGGATTGAGCATTTTAATTAGGATCCTCTCTTTTGCTTAGTTTGTTTAGATGTACCGATTATAGTGGGTTTATCCTATGTTGTATGTTTATATGAGTGAGTATATACCATGTGTGTCTTCTTGCTTCTGGGACAACTCACTCAGGATGATCCTTTCCAGGTCCCACCATTTACCTGCAAATTTCATGATTTCCTTATTTTTCATTGCTGAGTAATACTCCATTGTATAGATGTACCACAGTTTCTGCATCCATTCTTCAGTTGAGGGGCATCTGGGTTGTTTCCAGCTTCTGGCTATTACAAATAAAGCTGCTACAAACATGGTTGAGAAAATGTCATTTTTGTGTACTTGAGCCTCTTTTGGATATATGCCTAGGAGCGGTATGGCTGGATCTTGAGGAAGCGCTATTCCTAGTTGTCTGAGAAAAGTGACAACACATGCTGGAGAGGTTGTGGAGAAAGGGGAACACTTCTCCACTGCTGGTGGGAATGTAAACTTGTACAACCGCTCCCCATTTTTTAATTGGATTACATGGTTTGTTGCTTTTCAGCTTCTTTAGTTCTTTATATATACTGGATATTAGTCCTCTGTCAGATAAAGGGTTGGTGAAGATTCTTTCCCAATCTGTAGGCAGTCGCTTTGTTTTGACAACAGTGTCCTTTGCTTTACAGAAGCTTTTCAGTTTCATGACATCCCATTTATTGATTGTTGCTCTTAGAGCCTGTGCTGTTGGTGTTCTGTTCAGGCAGTTGTCTCCTGTGCCAATGAGTAGGTTTTACAAGTAGGTCTTACACATACCTTCCTCTGCCTGTATTCTTTGGAAACCTTCAGACTGAATTCAGTCCTAATGAGGCAGAACTCTCAATATGCAAGTATCAGAGTAGTAATATAGAGGAAGCACTCATCTGAGATACTTGTCATAACTTAATATTTTCTCCTCAAAATAAAATCACTATCTTCTTTCACTAAAATTGTTTTGAAAACAATCATAAGCACTTTACAAGACTACAAAGTTACACCCCACCTTTTTCATCAGAAAATAGTAACACTCATAACATTTGCTTGGGTTCCATATTCATTCTCAGAAACTCACTGGCAACTCATATAATATCACCCAAACTATTCTGAAGTGTGATGGGCTACACTTCAAAATAATTGTGATGGCAAATTAATTGTGAACAGAGAAATATTCCTACTGAGTAAGCTGGGTATAAAATCTCATCATAAGACTTTGCTTTGTCGTTTCCATACAGTGCACAAGTTAATGGTCACCTTTTCCTTTCTCTTTATCTCTGTAAAAAGACACACATGGTATGTACTCACTCATATAGACATACAACATAGGACAAACCCACTAAAACCTGTGCATCTAAAGAAACTAAGCAAGAGAGAGGACCCTAACTAAAATGTCCAATCCCCATCCGGAAAGGCAAAGAGGATGGACATCAGAAGAAGAAGAAAACAGGAAACAACCTAGGAACCTACCACAGAGGGCCTCTGAAAGCCTCTGCCCTTCAGACTATCAAAGCAGATGCTGAGCCTGATGGGCAACTGTTGGGCAGGTGAACGGAATTTTAGGTAAGAACTGGGAAATAGTAAGAACATTTTTTTATTGAAAGAAAATTTTGTTGTGTTTCCATCTAGAGTATTAACTGCCTTTTATTCTGGAAAGTCTCTCTTAAAAATGCACAGAAAGCAGACAGCCCTGTGGGAAGGAAATGACATCTGACAAACGGTAGATGTTTCCAGTCTATCACAAAAGATTCCCTAAGACTGCCTCTGACATAATCTGATTGGCCTGCTCTTTGATCACCTCCCCCTGGGGGGGAGCAGCCTTACCAGGCCATAGTAGAGGACAACGCAGCCACTTTTGATGTGAACTGATAGACTAAGATCAGAAAGGAGAGGAGAACCTCCCCTATCAGTGGACTTGGGGAGTGGCATGCAAGCAGAGGGAGGAGGGAGGGTGGGATTGGGAGGGGAGGAGGGAGAGGCTTATGGGGGGATGCAGAATGAATAAAGTGTAATTGATGAAAAATTAAAAAAAAAAAAAAGATTCCCTAAACTCCATCTTCTCTCTAATGCACTGCACGGTGTGTGCAGGTGGCATCTGGCTGCATGTGCTGCCTTTAGGAAACAAGGAGCAGATGCAAAGCCACTCATGCCCATGCTGCTTAAGTTGCCACAGAAGTAAAGACCTTTGACTTTGACCAAGGTCTCCTTCCTCTTCTGCCATTATGCATGAAACTACTTACCGGTCATTTTCAACCAGGATTAACAGGATCATTTTAAACTGTCTCTGAAACAAAAGGTGGAGGAAAATGACTGTAGGGAAGAGGTCATCTGCTGTTTGTTGTGTCTGCCACAATGGAGGAGGTAAGAAATCACACCAAGAAGTCGCAATGCCAAGTGGCAAATCCCCTCTGACCTCTGCCAAGTCCAGAATTTGGCTACAAAGGAAGAGCATCTACAAGTGCTTTGGATTCTGCTGGATTGTGTTGCTTATGGAAAGTCATTCTGAATATATACTGAAAAGTCAAAGCTAAAGTGTTCACCAACATGAATACAAAATATAATAAATGGCAGATATTTTCCCCCAATTATAAGCATTCTACACTTTAAACCCTTTGGAGGAAACTTTGACTTTCTCAGTAACTTTATCTCTGCATACTAATTGGACTAGATCATCTTCTGGAACCAGCTACAGTGTTCCTATAGAAAAGACCTGGAATTCTTCACATTGTGACAATTAGGGTGTAAAATAAGAAACAGCTTCCCTGCAGGCCATTCAGTTCCTTCATTGTACTCTGACTTTGTGAATATAACCTATAAATTTCAGTGCTACACCATTTATTTGAGCCCCTGATAGTGAAAAAAAAATAAAAATGCTGACGAAACATCTAATTACAAATTAATTACATTTGGTACTACTAGCAACCAACTTGAAAACTTCTCTTTTTATGTAAGATTTGTTTTGTTTGCACACACACGTGCGAGCGTGTGTGTGTGTGTGTGTGTGTGTGTGTGTGTGTGTGTGTATGCATGTGTACATGGGTGTAGGTGCCTGTAGAGGCCAGAAGAGGGCACTGGATCTCATGGAGCTGGCTGGAGCTGTGCTTAAAGACTGCTGTGAGTTAACCAACGTGAGTGGTGAGACCCAAACTCCAATTCTCTTGAAGAAGAGCAAGTGCTCTTAACTGCTGATCCAGCTCTCCATCTCTGCCCTCCTTTTTTGAAGATTTCTTTTATTAGAAATTTCTTTAAAACATCTAACAAAATTTCAGATTTTATTTACATTAGAGGATTTATTACTTAAAACTTTCTTCAGAACATCACTTTTTTTTTTTTTTTTTTGGTTTTTCAAGAAAGGATTTCTCTGTGTAGCCTTGGCTGTCCTGGACTTGCTTTATAAACCAGGCTGACCTCAAACTCTCACTGATCCACCTGCTTCTGCATCCCTGAGTGCTGTCATTAAAAGGTGTGCACCATCATGCCCTGGTGAACATCACATTTTTTTTTTTGTTTCATTGAAGAATTATGAAAGCCATGAAACATTATTTTTTTAACATTATTTTCATAGCTATAAAAATCCATCATCTGGGAATGACCTGTATCTTCCTCTAAGAGTCTTCCTTTCCAAGTGCTTACTTCAGAAATTTCTTCAACTGCAAGTTGCTCTCATGTGTTTGTGCCTCAAAGATTCTCAGGGCTGAAAAACTTATCTTTAATTGTATTAATGAAAACAAAAACAAAAACAAAAAACGCAAGCCCTGATATCTTAACATCTCATCTGGTTAATACCAACAAAGCTTCTGCCTTAAAATTTTCGTATGGCACAAGATGGGTGAAAATATTCCTCTTTGGAGTTCTAAGTTTCTCCATTATGGCTCCAGTCTAGAACATTCTCAGTGCCTGCACTGCCCATCCTTACTGTGTCCTCCCCTTATTGTTATTCTCACCAATCAACTTCCAAATCCCAAAACATGGTCTCTCAGTCCAGGACCTTAACACACATTATTTTTCTCAGAATAACCTCTCAGAGTGAAGACCATCTTTTAGAAATTTGCCAAGAAGTCAGAGTATACTGCAATTTCCTGCTGCATTGTAGAAATGTGAGTGTGTGTTGTCTCTGTCATTGCTGCTTTAATTTCCTTGTGTACAACATCCAGTAAGCAAGCAGTATTTGTTAACTCAAACTGATTATAGTTACTTGGATGTAAAGAGCAACAAAATAACTAACTTGTGCTGTGGCCTCATTACTGTTAAGTGAAAATAATATCAAGTAGCTCAGAGAGTCATTATTGACTGAAACATTTGAGAACTATTCTCATGGATTCAAGATGGTGGTCACCAGCCCCTTTGGAGCACAGAGCTGCTCTGAGGAGCCTGAGAGACACAGCGAAGCTTCTTGGGGAGAAAATGTGGTGGGGAATGAACCTGAAGAATGTGCAGTGTCTCTGAAACAACTAAAACACAGCAGGTCTTACGGAAAGATGCTTTTAAAAAGTGGTTTCACGGAACTGGAAAAAAGGATGGTGGAACAACGGAGAAGTAGAACTAGAGATGCAATGGCAGCAGCAGGTATGGGAACGTGACTGTGGTGGACAAAGGAGCATGTCATGACCAAGTAGAGCAAGTACCTGGACAACCTGGAGGCTCAGGCTACCTCTCAACCTGCTTTGTCCAGTCGTAGCCTCTAGGCTGGTTCACTTTCTGGATTAACCTCTAGTAGTCTGTGCTGGGGATGGAAGCCATGTTGGCGTCAGTGGTCTGTGCTTCCCCTGGAAACCATGTGGAAGTCCATGATCCACACTGCACCCAGCTGTTATGGGCAAGGAAGCTTCTTTTGCAGTGGTATGATGACTGTAGACTCATAACTGAGAATGAGAGACATGAAAGGTTTCTGTGACGACCTCTTGTTGTGGATATAAACATGGTTTTGTTTTGGTCCCAGGTGAGAGATGTGGGACTGATTCAGATAGCAGCAGACTATTTGCCTCCTGCAGGCTCTGAGAGGACCTCTTTGCCAGCTGCAGATAGTTTAAATCTGAGGTCTCTGGAGAGAGAATAAATGCCAGACCCCAGAGAGCAGAGATGGGAGAAAGAACAAGGCTGCTGCTACTTCCGCCTTGCTGCTCCTGGTTGCTGTCATGAGACAAGAAATTGGAGATCACCTGAAATGAGGATTGGACTGGCTCCAAGGAACCTGACGACCCTAACCAATATGAAGCAGCTAAGAAAGAACTGTGCCTCCTCTCCCGCTAACCCTTTCTCTCTCCTACCTGGTGTTGGGTAGGGAAGGGATTGGGGTGGAGTAGGGAGAAAAAGATATAAGAAAGATAAATAAAAGAGGTTTTTTTTTTTTAAGTGTGACTAAAACTTTTCCCATAATCCCTGGAGAAGAGAGGAAGAGAGGAAGGGAGGGAGGGAGGGAGGGAAGAAAAGTTAGGAAAAGTAGAAAGGGGGAGTCCAGACAGGAAGCTATTGAAGAGAGTCCTTTAAAATTGTGATAAAGACATTGCAGTGTGACTCTTCAGAGTTGATTGCTTCTGGATGGGATGGGTGGGAAAGGAACAAGTTCTATTTAAGGGACTGACTGGGATTTTGACTACGGTCCAGTAAGTATAAGGAAAACTCATATTGGACTTGGTGAACTTTTCCTGAGGGGAGGGGGGGTCGTGCCAGGATGGGAGGGTGGACCTGGGAAGTATGGGAACGGAGTGTGATCAAGGCAAATTGCATGAAATTCCAAAATAATTAATAAAAATGTTATGTTGGGGGTGAAGACATGCTTCTGATTAGATCTAACATCTTGTCTACGTTCAACACAGTATTGGAAAAGTAGAAGAGAGTATCTCAATAAACAACATTTTATGTATTCTTTGACCATTTCACACACATGTATAATGTATTTCAGTCATTCCCATGCCCATAATCCTCTTTTGTCAACCTTTCCTCTACCACTAAAGGCATTTGAAGCTAATTTTACTTACAAGTACTGATGCCTCACATAACTCACAAAGTAACTCAGTGAGAGATAAAAGCCTGATAGCGCTGCCTCCCTCTTCTGCCTGGCTCCTTTACAAAGACTCATGGGCTTACCTCTGCTCCTTGGCTGTTAATCACTCGAGAGGTGTCTGTCGAAACTATCTGACTCCCCTTCAAGGTTAAAAATGCAGAGATACATCACTGACTTAAACCTGCAGCCACCTCGTATTCATGAAACAGCAATTTTTTTTTTTCAGGACAGACCCTCTCAAAGATGAAGGCAATTATTTATCATGGCAAACTGTGCCCTGGAAAGGAAGTAATGATTCCCCTGAGAACTCTGCTTATCCCCTCAAACAAGGAGACCATCTAGAGCTTGTAACAGGGATAGAGCCTGCAGGACTGAAGGCTGTTCCAGGAGAGTCAGGAGGTGGGGAGGGAAAGACAGAGTGTACAACACAGTAGACTTCTTCTTTGTTTGTTTGTTTGTTTGTTTGTTTGTTTGTTTGTTTGTTTGTTTGCTTTGAGACAGGGCTTCTCTATGTAGCCTTAGCTGTCCTGGACTTGCTTTGTAGGCCAGGATGGCCTCGAACTCACAGAGATCCGCCTGCCTCTGCCTCCCAGAGTGCCGGGATTACAGGCGTGTGCCGCCACACCTGGCCACAGTAGCCTTTTAAACAGTTTATGCTTTGCCTATTCTGAATGAATTCAAATTGCTCTTTCTTCAATCATAAGCTATTCTTAATTTGTTATAAGTGGGTGGGGGTCGGGGGCTGGCAGGTGAGCCGTGCGATCGGGGGAGTTCTGAAGAGTGCAGCTTTGCCGGCCGGGGCAAGAAGGGGTGGAGTAAGCCATGACTTAGCATGGCTGTTCATCTATCTTTTGCTAACAGTCACTAATGCCTCACTCTATTAACTTTGTAATAGAGCCCGGTGGAGCGCAGGGTTGTCGGGCAAGCGGAAGAGGGTTCGGTGTGGCTGATGGCTCATGAAAGGATCCCTCTGAGCGGTTGGAAGGAGGCAGGATTCTGCTTCAGCACCACACTGTTGCCAACATAGAGGGTGAAGACTGGGATGACACCTTCCTTTTCATGAAACGAAAAGATGTGGGACGAATGAGCGCTGCTACTGGGGGAGCCAACCTAGAGCAAGAGTGAGTTGGAGGCATGTCCAAACCCTGAAAATTTCATCTCGTGACCGACAGGAATAGGGACTGCTTCCTCCCTACTCTGGGCCTCGATGTCCACCTCTGCCACCCTTGGTGGCCGGGTTTCAAGGTAAAAACGTCCTATTTCCTCGTAAGGACATGTCCTGCTAGCACCTGAAATCATTCTCTAGGCAAATGAAGGGTTCCCAGCACCTCAGCCCCAGCCAATGATCTACACTTATCTCGAGAACCCCTATGTACCACCCCAAGTTTCATACAGCCCCTAGTCACCCCCAATAGAGAGAGCTGTTTCACTGAAAACCCATCTCTGAGAAGGCTGTTTCTCCCCACACGTGTGTGTGTGTGTGTGTGTGTGTGTGTGTGTGTGTGTGTGTGTGTGTGTAGGCTAATGTATGACAATGACTATCTTCTACTAACACTCTCCACTTCGTCTTTTCAGACGGGTCTATTGCTGAACCCAGACGTCACCAATGGGCCAGACTTGCTAGCCAGCAAGCTCTGAGAGTTCGCTTGTTCCTGCACTCTGTCCACCTCAGTGGAAGGGATACAGGAATGCACAGTCCTGCTTGGTTTTATCTGAGAGCTGGGGATTCAGGCTCAGGACTTCATGTCTTCAGGGAAGGCACTTTTCCTGACTAACCCCCATCGCCGCTACATACTCAACACTTGTGAATGTAATAGTATGCTGGGAAATGTTTAACAACTCATTCTTGGTTGATAGTGTTGAGTGTATCAAGGGTGTATCCTTCCACCCTTGCCAATTCAGACTACAGACGAAACGTTACTGCATGAGAGATGGTCGCCAGTTAGCTTTCAGGACCCGAGAGAACAGCCTCCCACACAGTAAAAAGCTTTACAGGGGGAGGGAACTCTAGATTTGCTATTTTGGTGTGTGCCGACATTTAAAATTCTGTCAATAAGTTGCGTTTTACAATTACATACTACTGTAAAATTATATACGTACATGAGGACTAAGTTCTATCTCCCTGGATTTCTTCAAATCTCTACAGGAATATGATTCCTTTTTTTTTTTTCTTTCTGTCCTTATCATTGCATTTTCAGCTTCTTTCTGTGGATATTTTTAATGTTTTACACTTACTTACTTACTTAGCTTCAGCCCTCATGTTGAGGTCAGAAGACCATGTGAAGGTGTCATCCCTCTCGTTCCATAATGTGTGTTCCAAGTATCAAACTCAGGTCAGCAGGCTTAGTGCCAAGCTCCATTGCCCACTGAGGCATCTTGCTGGCTGTTTGTGTATACATTTAAAAATCCATGTAAGATGCAGAAGTAGAGTAGGTTTCCTAGTACTGCTTATATGAAATTGCCACAAACCCAATGCTCAAACATATTGTATTACAGAGTCGTTAGTGAAATGATGCATGGGTTTCTTGGGGATAAAAATCAAGATGTCAGCAAGGGAATAACTCATTTCCCAAGACTTCCAGAGAGGATCTGTTTCTTTGTTTTTTTCCTAATTTCTAGAAACTGCCCTCATTCCTTCTTTGACATATTTTTCTCCTCCCTCTTCAAAGCCAGCATTACCCCACTGATTTCTCCAACTTCACTGATTTTCTTCTCCGTCTCTCAGGATATAAGGCAAATGCATGGAATAAAGGATAATATCTAATCATTCTAATGTCAGATGATTAGCAACCCTCATTATCAGATTTTTTTAAGCTATTAGCAAACTTTGGGAAATAGTTTGTGGACGTCGTTGGTGGCCATTGGTCTGCTTAACATGTCTGCTGTGCTTTCGTGTATTACACATACACCAAAAGGAATATTTGTATTATATCAAATACTTGCATTTGTACAAATGTTTGTATTATAACATATATCTGTATCTACATTAAAAGAGGTGTCTAGCTCTAGTCTCATATGTTTCTATGACACAAAAACTGAAGACATTTTTTGCTATAATTTTGTCTAGAGAAAAGAACAGTGTCCACAGAACAATTTGTCACCTGCTTTTTTTTCTGTTCAAAAAGGTTACCAAACCATATTGTCCTTCCCTTAGTCTCTGAAAAGCCCAGAACCAAACCTCCTAACTATTTACCAATCTGGGATAAACAGTATATCTATGCATCACCTTTTAGTTATGAATGGAACTGAATTCAAATGGTTCTCTATAATTGAACTGCACTACATTTTTCTCTGGTCCTGGAGTTGAGATGCTCTTTCAGAAAAGCAGGTAAGTTACACATTATAAACAAAAACATGAAGGAAATTCCAAAAAGGCAAAATGACAGTTACATGATCTTCAGTTCCAGGTGGGCCACAACATTAAAAGTCAAACCATGGAAAGCTGCAAACATTCAATAATTAGACTTCACATCACTGAGAAGGAAATGATGGCCACACTGGCATTCCATTTTCTAAAGTTCCAGGCTCTGAGCCATTCCAAGAAAATCAAAATGTGATAATCCCAGTCATATAGAATATCCCAAAGAAAGAAGAAAGAAAACCTTCCAGGAAGAAATTGAGCCTGAGTGGTTGGCTGCTCTCCCTACATGGAAAGCTTTGTGTTACCCCAAGCCTGCCACTCCCTGACATTCATCCTTGCCTAATGCAAGGCTCTTTCACAGCCGAAACCACAGCCCACATCCATTCCTGTCAACAGTAGCAGCCCTCAGCTCATTCACTCCACCTACAAAGTATTTCTCAGCTTACAGGCCTGGGCCCTACAGGAAGGGTAGGCATGCAGGACCCAAGACCCTTGCTTCATGCAGAGGATACTGTCCTTCCACAGGGGCCTTGACAAGCAGCAGATGAGGCCTTTCTCTTCAGAATGTTTACATTCACCCTCCTACCCACACGCAGCACACCACCATGCAGTAGAAATCTCTATTTACAACTCTGAGGCCAAACACTTAGGGCAGGGAAAGGAGTCCCTGAAGTCAAAAATGCTTATGACAAGGCTCCTCTCTACATTCATGATACTGTGTCTAAGGCAATCACATGATTGGTGCTGTCAGTGAATGACTGAGATGTGATTATATTATCCATTTTTATCTTTCCCAAAAATATCAATGGTTGTCTGTAACCCATTCTTCAAAGCAACATATAAACAAGCAAGAAATCACACTGTGCAAATATGCAATGTTACCCTAAGAGCTGTTTATTATGCAGTGACATTGCCGTGGCATCGTTAGGCTACAATTATGCAGACGAAGAATAAAGTTGCATTTTTAAATCACTTTGATATACAAGGCAATGACCAAATGAAGACTATTTTACACTCCCTTTTTGGAGTTCTACTCTAATGTAAATGCTAAAGAGACAGAAGTAAGAGATGAGGTGCAACTGAATGGCAGTGTTTAATGTGTGCAAGGCCCTAATGAGAAAAAAGAGAGAATGTAAGGGGCTCAGGGTCATACATAATCTATACAGTCTGTGCCTAGGTAGATAGGAGTATTTGCCCAAATAATCCACCAATTCAACATGCGAAATGGCCAAGTCCACTGTTTCAGGAATAGGGAAGTACAAATGTTAATGAAAAAAAGCACCATAAATTTCATAACTACTCATAAGTGAGTTATAAATAGGGAGTCAATAAAATATTCTAGAAAGCACTATCGCTTCTAACAATATGAAATAATCTTGGCTTCTCCTTTACCCTAACGGTCTTTCTACTGATAAATGTTGGCTGTTTCCTAGGCTATTTTGAGCTAACTAAGACTGTTTCTGTCACCCTTTTTTTTTTTTTTTTTTTTTTTTTGTGATCCCAAAGTGCCACATTTCTGGACTTTAAATTGCTGAATGACATCACATTTCTGAATGATCATGCTAATGGACTAGGTTTTGTCTTTTAATGTCTTACGTGTCATATATAATTTGACTTGCTTATTTACAGATCTTGGTATCATAAAAAAACGATTATCCAACTTTTCCATTATGAAATAAACATTTGGTTCATATGATATGGATGAAGGAAAATAAGGAAAGGTCAAGAAAGAAAATGCATTCAGAATTACAGAAAATGTTACCAGTGGAATAATTTAATTTTCTATTACTAAGAATTTTAACTAAGATAATCTACCTAGGAATGCCACAAATACACCTAGTTTTGGTGTTTCTATGTGTGTGGACACACATGAAAATAGACAACATAGGGGCTGGAGAGATGGCTCAATGGTTAAGAGAATGGGCTGCTCTTCCATAAAGGATGCAGGTTCAAATCCCATCACCCACATGGCAGTTCACAACTGTCTGTAACTCCCACACCCTCATACAGACATACATGGAGGTGGAACACCAGTCCAAATAAAATAAAATAATTTAAAAAAAAGAAAGAAAATAGATGACATAGACAAGTAGTTAATGGCAGGGACAAGAAGTTAGAGAGACTCACTCACTAATGAGCATGCATTGTAGAACACATTTCTCAAACTACTCATACTCAGTTTTCTTGCCTTCTAAGAAAAAGAATAAAGTTAATACCTTGATAGAAAGATTTAGTATGATAGGCCGGGAGAGATGGCTCAGTGGTAAGAGAACTGGCTGCTCTTCCAAAGGACCTGGGTTCAACACCCAGCACCCACCTGGAAGCTCACAATTGTCTTTAACTCTAGTTCCAGGTGGTCTGACACCAATGTACATAAAATAAAATTAAATAAATTATATTTTTTTAAGATTTGGCATGATAACGCACATGAGACACCTTATACAGTCAGGCATGAGCCTCTTGTCTCAGCACTTAGGAGTCAGAAGCAGTGGGTCATGTGTTTGATCATAGCCTAAGCAATAACAGCCTGTCTCTAAAACCAAACCAAACCAAACAACAAAATGCAGAGTGAATTTCCTTACAAAACTATTTACTAATAAGGAAGTTGAAAACTAGAATTTATATCATTAAAGCAATTGTATTGTTAAAGAAAAATTGTAGAACAAGTTACCAAAGTTAGAAAAAAAAACTAACATATTATACACAATGGAATTGTGTAACCATAAAAAAATCAAGTCATAACATTTGCAAAAAAAATAGATGTAAATGGAAAGTGTTGATAAATAAAATAAGCCAGAGTCAAAAAAGATGAGCAACACATTTTCTCTTACCTGAAGATTAAAAGTGTGTGTGTGTTGTGTGTGTGTGTGTGTGTGTGTCAAAAAACTAGGAAGGTTATCTAGAGAAGGAGGGGGAAGATTTTAGAGGAGCAGGTAAAATGATATGGTAATGAAACACATGTGACAAAAAAAAAGTTGAAGCTGAGTTTTACTGAGAGTAGAAAGGGAACCAACTGAAAAAGGGAAAGGGAACAAGTGGAAATGCAGAATAAAGCAGGGTGAGGTACAGTGACATACACGTGTGAAAATGGCATGATGAAACACACCACTTTGTACGCCTATCTAAATTATTACACAAATAAACAGTAAAAATGATTTTAATTCCCATCACAGTGCTGTTGCCTACTGCTGGTAGAAATGTAAATTAGCGTAGCAACTGTGAAGGACAGCATGGAGTACACAACGCAAATGAATTCCGAGTGCCAAAAAGATGCCTCCTTGCCCCTAATCAGCGCTGCACTCTTCACCATAGCTGCCAGATCTTTTGCATAAAGAGGATGCAGCAGGTATAGATCTACTCAACTGAATTTTATTTTTCCATAAATAATAATGAAAGATCATTTGCAACAAAACTGACAAGATTTGAAAAGCTCTACCAAGTGAAATAAGCCAGATACAAAAAAGATCAGTACTGTGGGTGCTCTCCGAAGTAGTTCCTAAAAAAAGGTTGACCTGAAATAGAGTAGTGATTAATAGAGGTAGGAAGGATGGGACACTTGGGTATGGTTTGGGAATGCTATGTGCCTTCATGAAAACAGCACTGGACTCCATCAGTATCTGTTATTAGGGTAACTAATACACGCTGATACAAAAAAGAATCCAGGCTAACAAGAAGTCTTTCAAATAAGAATTCCAGGGCTTTAGTCATAAATAGAGGAAGCTTTGATGCTCTTTTGTTCCATTCCTGGTCTCACCTCTTGATCTTTCACTTTCTTTTCCATGAGCTTCCCGTTGAGAAAGCGTTCTGTGTCTTGTCTCCTCCCACATCTCTGGTGATTTTTCTCTTCTGAGGTGTGGATTTTTATGACCCAAGATTTTGCCCTGAATACTTTCACTCCTTTCTCAACTGTCTCATTCCTCTGTACAATTTATTTGCTCCCCTGTCTTCCACCAACCCTTCTATGACCTCCATGTCTGAAATCCAAGCCAAGTTCTCTCTTGGGTTTTGTCCTCTATTGCCAGCTGCATCGCGAAGCTTTCCACCTGCCCCCTCTCCCTTCCGCCCTTTGTATTTGTCTTCTTCCTCACTGCATCTCCTCTAGATATCACTGTTCCATCTCTCCAGGACTCAAGGTTTATGGTTTTGTCATCTCTCATTCATTTATCTCACCTTCTACCTCCAAGTTGTAGCTAAGTCATACAGATTCTAAGAATTCTGTGATCCCTCTCTAAATAATTTATCTGTTATCATTTCCTCCTTCCTGTTTAGACCTAGCAACTGTAATAATGAAAACACCTCTCACAGGTCTCTCCTCCCTCAGAATAAACTCCATTCCTAATTAACTTGACCATATATCCTCTCTAATCCTGACTCTGATTACATAATTTACTTGCATAAATACTTTCAATAGCTTTTAACTGTCTTCCATGGAGCGTATCTCCTTTTCTCTAGCATTCTCAGCCCCTAACAGTATTGTCTGGAACATCTTTTCAATGATTGCTCTACTGTGTCCCACTTGAATAACTTTCCCATTGCAATATACACTCTGGTGTGTGTATGTGTGTGTGTGTGTGTGTGTGTGTGTGTGTGCGCGCGCGCGTGCGTGTGCGCACATGTGTGCATTTGCAGATAGAGACAAGAGGTCAACCTCAGACGCTGTTACTCAGAACAGCCATGCACATTATCCCCTGAGAAAAAGTGCCTCATTAAGACCTGGGGCTCTTCATTAAGCTATGCTGGCTAGCCATTAACCCCAGGAATTTGCCTGTCTGCCTTGCCAGCACTGGGATTACATGCCTGTGTCCCTCTGCCTGGAGCTTGGATCCTCATGTTCGCAAGGCGAGTTACTATACCAAGGAAACCAGCATCTAAGTGCCCACATGCTGTGAGTTCTACCATACATGGAATTTCTTCAAGTTTTCTTCTTGAATTCCCTCCCTCATCTCCAATGAGGGCCTCATTTGCCCACATACACAAGCAATCTCTCACCTCTTTCGAGTATCTTATGCCATTTGTGAGTCTTCTGCTATACTTTTCATTCTATATTTTCTAATATAATCATTGAGGTTTAAGTCAATCTTCCATTTCAAATCCCCATCATCAAAGGCATGACCTATAAATGGCACATTTTATACAAATCCATTTTTAACCAACAGTACAGGACTTTGCATATGCCATAAAGTCTACCATTTATTTTAATTGTAAAGATACTTATCAAATAGCCTGCTTGACCTTTACTGAACAAGCATTACTTTAATTACCAATTCAGGATACCATTCACCTTGATGAGAGTACAATATGATCACAGCATATTGTATGGACCTTGCATAGTCTACTCAAAATTCTTTTAATATTAACCGAGAGATAATGTCTCAAAAATAGTCAACAATGCCAAACTTGGTAACAAATCTTAGGGAAAATCTCCCCAATGTAGCTTTATGCAGTTTAATTGGTAGCATGGAAAACATTGACAAATCTCTCCGAAGCTTGTTGACATAAGTTCTCAACGGTGCTGTTCAGTTTTAACATCTTTAATTACAGTTACGTTCTGTGCTGAATCGTTTTCAGTTCTATTTAACCCCCAACTTTAAAAACTTTCATTCCAATATTGGCCTGCAAAGGACAGAGGAGGCTGTCCTCTATCCTTCCAGCTGCATTTGTAGAGTCAGAGTCTGAGGCTATCAAACTCCCAAGTGGGGAAGTTAAGATGCAGTCCTGCCCACACACCTCCCCAGGCCTGCAGATCTGAACTCCCCGTCCCCCTGTTCTGATGAATTACCTTACAAATTAGTCCAATCATCTCACCATTATATTTGCAGGTTTTATTTCTTTCCTGGAACTTACCGAGATTAAAAATAAATTTTAGTTTCTTCCAACAGAGTTTCCAAATCTGCAGCTCTTCTTTCTTTCACATCTGAGTCCACACCAAGCCAAATGCAGGCTACTCCCTGCCCAGTGATCTCCCCCGCTCATCCATCACGCCTCGCTGATGCAATCCAGGGCTATAAGTTTTCTTCAGGGAGCATGGGTGGCCAGCAGACGTGAGCCCATGAGTGAATGGAAGAACTGTGTAAGAGTGTGCCTTGGGTAAAGATCATGCACAGGCATGGCTGCCAGATCTCCTGATGTAGATGGTTTGTGTAGATAGTTTTAGTCTCTTCAAATGGAATAACTCAATTTCTGCTTTCAACCTTCCGTGACATTTATTTTAATGTTTTTCTTCTATTTTCTGCATGCAAGTTTAATTTAGATGTGCTTTTCAAGACCATGTAAGCTCTTCTCAGAAATATCTGACACATATTAGGGATGTGAATAGAAAATTATGTCCAAATTTGATTAACTCTTTCTTTCAATATATTTACCTTTTATTCTTTAACAGCAAAGCTTAGGGCCAAAATGGCTTTTCTATTTGGTTGACCTGTATGGTTTCTTTAACTTTTCTAGTAAAAACTCGATCTTGCTACGAATCTTCCGCTAATTCAGACAAATCGGCATATTTGTGTTACTTGTTCACAATTTTCATTTTCAAATTGGCATTTTGATACTACAAAATGAGATCCTATTTGCAGAAGATTCTTTATAAAGATTTTATCTGAACCTTTGGTTAGGTGCTAGCTTTGATACTGTTTTCAGTTTGCTTCCAACAGACTGTGAGCTCTGTCTCCAGAGACAGTGAGAGACGTTGTTCCTTCCAACAGGCACAAAAAAGCAGCTGGATGTTTTCTTCAGGTACTCAAAGGGCTATCTGGGACATCTTTCAAGAGCCTCTATTACTTCTGCAGACTGTGTCCCAGGGACCCGGAGCTTGAAAGGAAGGACTCAGGGGCTTTGCTTTATTTCTCCCAAGCAATGCCTGCTTTGGAAGTGATCGTTCCATTCGCACTAGCAACCAAAGAGTTACTGGAACAGAAGGACTGTGGTTCCTTTCCCTGATGTCAGCTTTCTCTCGTGGAAATCAAAGCAGGCTGGGTGGCTGGAAAGGACAGTAATCGGGGAATTAAAACAAAGAATTAAAAATAACGATTTACATAATGGGAAGTCAAGGAAGGACCTGGCTAGATCAAGGTGTCATCTGCCCATCTGAGTCTAAGAAAAGTGACTGCCATGCAAATATGTCTGGTGGCCTTTCACTCACAAGAGTCATTTGGACTAAGACCTGTTATTCTCTGAAGCTCATCTTGCATTTGTACTGAGGCCATACCTCAATGAAGCTTTTTGCTGCCAAGGATTTGCTTGTTTGTTTGTTTGTTTTCATTGACTTTAGCTTAAGAATACTGATGAAGCTTTGCAAAACCTTCCTTAGACTGCCCTGCAGTTTGGGAGTACATCCAACTTTGTATCCATCTCTCTTTTTCTTGAGGTTCAATAAGCAACCCATTCTGACCTTCTCTGCTCTGTTCCTTCTTCTTCCCATGTAGACATTCCTCACAATAGGATCCTTCCTATTTAATTGTATCTTGGCATCTGCTTCTTGGAGGACTCAGACTAACATACAAAATGCTCTTGTAATAGGCATGATGGTGACTGGCTAGAAAGTGGCTGAGTTTGTTCTCTGACATGGACAAAGAACTAAACATCCAGAAAAGGCTGAAGAGCAAGCCTCAGAGACAGGGAAAGTGACAGTTTTATATACTCAAGATGCAAGAGGCCTGAAGCTGGAAGCCTATTAAATGGTATCTAGCTTGGTTATTCCTCCCATGGGTCCTGTTTAGATACCCACTCCTGTGCCTTCCTTCCATTTCTCTTCTCAGTGTTTTCTGAGAACAGGAAGCTGCATTCACAGGAAAACCACTTTGGCTTTTCTAATCTACTGATGTTCCCCTCACTTTGCCTTTGTGACCCCAAAACTTATTTCTAATCATACTAGCCCAGAATGTTTACAGTGATGAAACGTTGGAGACTCTGCTTTCAAAATCGAGTTTTTGTGAACTTGAGTGGGACTGTGCTTCTAATCTTGGGAGGACTGGAGATCGAGAGGGTAGTGCAACCCCTGGATTTAGAAAACTTGAATCCAAGAAATGGCTCCTTTTATTATGGCCATGTTTCCTTCAGAAACAGCTTCTCCTCACAAGCCCACATCCTTTCACCTAACTCTTTATCTTTGCTCATCTGTTAGTGATGGGAAGCAAAGCCTGTCCTGATTCTGTCTCATAGACAAGCTTGTCCTCAAATGGATGTCTCAGCTCAGAAATTAAAAGAACTTTGACATTTATGCACCCCTTGCTAATGGATACTACAATCCACAGACCTAAAGAAGCTGAACAATAAGAAGGATCCAAGGGAGGGTGCTTACTTTTCATTCAGAAGGGCAAATATAATAAACACCGGAAGCAGTAGAAGAGAGGAAACAGGATAGAGCCTACCATAAATGTCCTTTGAAAGATTCCACCCAGTAGGAGATCAAAGCAGATGCTAAGATTCACAGCCAAACTTTGGGCAGAGCACAGGGAGTCCTAGGAAAGAGTGGGGGAATAGAAGGACCTAGAGCAGACAGGAGCTCCATAAGAAAACCAACAGAACCAAAAAGTCTAGGGTCATGGCGGGGGAGGGCTGCAAAGACTGAGGTACCAACCAAGGACCATGAATAAAGAGGAACTAGAACCCCCTGCTCAGATGTAACCAATAAGCAACTAAGTCTACATGAAGGTACCCCAGTAAGGGGAGCAGGAGCTGTCTGTGACATGGACTCTCTCACCCACTCTTTGATCACTTCCTTCTGGTGCAGGGGCATTGCTAGGCCACAGAGGAAGAGGATCCAATCAGTCCTAATGAGACTTAATATACGGGGGTCATATGGTAGGGGAGGAGGGCTCCCCCTTTGTGATAAATAGAGAAGGGTAATAGGAGGGAACAGAAAGAGAGGGTTGGAAGAGGAGGAGACAAGGGAAGGGGCTGCAGTTGGGATGTAAAGTAAATAAATTATAAAAAATAAAGTTAAATTTTAAAAAGAACCTGAAAAAAAGAAAAAGAACTCTGACACTGAAAACAACAGTCAGTTTAGGAAGCATTGTTTTTAAAATTGTGTGTGTGTGTGTGTGTGTGTTTTGTGTATCCTGGAAAGGAAGGGTCCCCCTCTAAGGAGCAGGCAAGATACATTAAGAGGCGGTAATACCAGGTACTCTACCTCATTTCTGTTTCCTCTTTCACTCAACAAGGCAACTTTTACTTAAAAAGCATATGGAACTTTCCAGCCAATAGACTAACAGAATCAGAAAGTCTTTAATTCTATCCAGACTATGGAAAAATAGTATTAGATAGGTAATTAGCAATTAGTAGACCTGAAGATAATCACAATGGACCTCTCCTTTATAATGTAATGGGCTTTGGATCCCATCTCCTCTGTTCCTAGTAATTAACTTCTAATTAATTACTAATGATTAAGTAATCACTAATTAGCCAATGAAAAACAGTAACCAGTAAAGAAAGAGGGAAGTATTGGGTTATCTTAACCATCAGCAAGGCTTTTTACTTGTCTGTGATTGAAAAGTACCCTTTGATAAAGACAGCCAAGCCATCCGAGAACTCTTGAGACAGGATAAAATCCTAATTACACCTAATTTACAACATCAGGGGAACAGGCTGAAGGCGAAAGTAAAAACAGACATCATACTGCTAAAGACACATCAAGATGGAAGGAATAACCCTGCCCTCACATGATCTGTGCTTTACACCCCAGAAGCCTCTTCCTGGATGAAAACACTGCTAAGCCTGCCTGCCTTCTGAGTTTTAACCCAGAAAGCGTAACTTTTGTCTTTTGTATCTCCCTTCTGGCCTCTGGCCAAATTCCTAAACCTGCTTGCCTGGACGCCTGGAACTTGTTCACTGTCCCCCTCCCCTGAGCACACATTTGCAGGTCAAGGCTCCAAGCCTGCCACCATCCCCAGCTTGCCAGCCCTGTGTCCCTCTCTCAAACTCCAATAAATTTACTCTCGTTTTTTTTTTTTTTTTTCATGTGCAAAACTCAACACCTGCCGGAAGGACCCTGTGTGGCCTGGTAGTGAAAACAGAAATATAAAAAGGAGAGTGATGCACACCCATGCAGGCTCCGTGCTTGCTGATTCAGTCAGTGAGCCCTGCTTGGAGATCTACTCCTTTCCGAAGAGAAAAAGGATGCAGAGTGGATCTGGGAGAGAGGAGAGGTGGGCTGGGAGGAGTTGGGGAAGGAGAAACTGTGGTCTGGGTATACTGTGTGAAAGAGGAATCTTTTTCAATATTAATTAACTAATGTTTTAAAAGGAGAATGCCCTTGAGGAAAAAGATTTTTTTTCCTCTATCGACAAAAGCTGCCTGCCCTCATCAAAATCAACATATCCTTCAAGTTCAGTGTTCGACAACATACTGTCAAACTAATAATGGTTTAAAGAATTGCTTTTTGCTGGTGAAATTAATGTTTGTGATGATTGATTCTAACTGAAGTTTTAACCTAAAACATGAAGATATTTTCTACCCAATATTGTTCATGATTCTAAACGTGGTTAATCGGATATCTTTTATGTTAAACACCATGAGAAAGTCTGGCTCTTTTTGTTAACCTCATAGTTAACCATTTATTTAGAAAGAAAATCAAGTTTGCATGTAATAAATTTGATAGCTACAATATGAAAAAAGTCTTTGTTTTCTCATATACTAAAATTAAATCAGAAAAATATTCCACTTGATCTTATCCAAGAGGCTAATAATCATTCCAAGTTTTTTTAAAAAAAAAAAATAGGATACTTGAGTTCTACAAGCAAGATCCACTCCATGCCAAGAAAATGGTAAAGTAAAATTATTGCCTTTTTATTGCTTTTAATAGATCATATTTCTTCTATGCAATTCAAAATGTTGATCTATGATATTTTTATTTTGTTTTACATAAAAATTTTTCTAATTTATTATGAGCTTTTCACCAACATTTTATTTCTTTATTATTTGTGTGTATGTAGTGTTGAAGCCAGGGCCTCATACATGCTAAACTTGACCACTGAGCTATATCTTCAGCCGCATAAGCTTTTTTAACATCCTAGAGTTTTCTATTCTATGACTTTCATAATATGCTTAAACCTTCAATATTTGAGGATGTTTACATCACTTCAATTTCTGTTTCAGAGAGAGTGTATATGTATTTAGGATCATTCTCAAGAATGGAATTGCTGGATTAAAGATTAACAACAGTTGAGGCTAGTGATATACATTGATTTCTATATAAATATATAGATATATATCCACTGATTAGCAATACATTAATGTGCTCATTGGAGAGCACGAGGAAACATGTGGAGGGCCATAAAATACTGATTTGAAACATCTTTTCTGGTGTGACGTTAAGAGTTAGCTCATTTAGCCTTACATTTCTGCAGTGGAAATACTTAACATCTTTCACCAGATTTGTTTCGCTTTTCTCTTCAGAATAACTTCAGACTTCACCCTCAGAAGTGAGTTCTAGACTCTTTCTAAAATTATCTTCAATTACTTCAGGAGATCTCAAGGCTCTCAGGCATTCGGAATCAGTCAGTATATTTGTCTCAGTTGTTGAAAGTTTTACATAAATGTATGATCGGGAATATTGGCACAACACTAAGTTTGTGGATATGTAAGTGACATATAGTTTACACATTTATCATCAATGAACACCAGCTAACATTCGGTCTCCACCAAAATAGAACAGTCACTGACTTGTAGCAAAGTAAGAAGCCAACTAATTAACTAAATCTGTTTTCTTCCTTAAATTTCTATTCTGTTGTTTCTTATGTTTTCCTAAAATTCTCCTAAGCCGTTATTACCATCCATATAGTAAAATTCTCCAAGTTAAGGGGTAATAATCCATCTGCATTGTTGGCTTATTAATATTTTCCCTGATGTATGTCTAGATGTAGACAATTTTATATAGTGTTTTTTTTTTAATATTAACTAACCCAATTCACCCTCCCCACAATGTGGTTTGGAAGTTGTATAGAGCACTATAAATCAGTGTGGAAAATAGTTTTGCCAAATTTCAATCCCAAACAGCTTCAATCAAAGTTCATCATTTTGCTGCCTAAATATATTTCTATGACAAATTTTAACTTCTTAAGAGTTTATTTTAAAGGCTCAATGGGTTTCCTGGGCGCTAAACTACTATATAAAATATTTCTGATAATATATACTAAAATAAATTAAAAACACATGAAGTCAATGTTTTCTAAAAGTATATGCTTTCTTGAAGTTTAGCGATGAGGGTGAAAAGGGGTGGTTGGCAGAATGTTTGGGATTTAGCAAATCCAAAATTTTTGAAAATGTATTCCAGATGTCTGATGAGACCCTTGGTGTCCCTAAGTTTCACCCAAGCCTGCTATGACTAAAAAGCAACAAAATAAGATGAAGGCAGTGTGCCAAGGATGTTAGCTAAAATTAACTCTGAGCTGGATTGCACTACAGATAACAGAGAATGTGGGTGAGTTGTCAGTCATGATAGGATTGTTTTATAATTTGCCAGCATGAAAGAAATGGGAAAATAACAGAACTTTACACACAAACATAACAACCACCTGGCCATTTCATCCTAGCATGCAGAAGTTCTCATGTGTAGCCAGGGGTTCTTAAGATAGTATGATAAGAATGGATAAAGAAATTGTGGTACATTTACACAATGGAATACTACTCAGCTATTAAAAACATGGAAATCATGCAGGCAGATGGATGAAACTAGAAAAGATCATTCTGAGTGAGACAACCCAGAACCAGAAAGACACACATAATATATACTCATTTATAAGTGGATATTAGCCATATCATGCAGGATAACCATACCACAAACCACAGACCTAAAGATGCTAAGAAACAGAGAGGACCCTAGGGAAGATGCTTAATTCTCATACAGAAGGGCAAATATAATAGACACCAGAAGTGGTTGAAGAGAGGGAACAGGATGGGAGCCTACCATAGATGTCCTCTAAAAACTCCATCCATCATGGGATGGAAGCAGATGCTACTCACAGCCAAACTTTGGAAAGAATGCAGGGAGAGTTATGGAAGAGTGCAGGGACAGAAGGACCCAGAGGGCATAACAGCCCCACAGGAACACCAACAAAGCCAATAAATCTGGACCTAGGCAGGCCTGGCCTGCAGAGTGATGCACCAACCAAAGACCATGCATGGAGAGGGATAGGACATAAATCCTCTTCTCAGATGTAGCCAATAGGCAGCTCAGTCTCCATGTGGGCTCCCTAGTAAGGGGAGCAGGGGCTGTCTGTTGTCTGCTCTTTGATCACTTCCTCCTGAAGGGATACCTTGCCAGGCCACAGATAAAGAGGATGCAGGCAGGCCTGATGAGACTAGATAGGCTGGAGTCAGAGGGTAGGGTAGGCAAACTCCCTTTCTGCGGCTGGAGAAGAGGGATTGAGGGGGGAGAGGGAAGAAGGGGTTGGGACCAGGAGGAGATGAGGTAGGGGGCTATAATCAGGCTGTAAAGTGAATAAATTATAAAAATAAATAAATTTAAATTATAAAAAGATAGGATGATAAATCTTCCATCCAAGATGTCTGGAAGCCACGTTTGGTCATCACTATGGATGAGAATTTGTACCCGTTATATTCCAGCAGCCAAGGCTTGTCAACATCCTGAAGTTCTGTTGCTCTAAATAGCCAAGGCACTCCTAGCACTTCACTATCCCTCATGGATCCTAAAGTACCCTGCCAACTTTCTTTCCATCCCTCCCAGACCACAGATAACTTACCTATGTGTCTTCTCTCTGTTATCTCCCTACTTAGAACTAGTTATCTTTCCTCTTCAATTACCCACTCTTCATCTTCTCTTTCCAGAATGACTTTTTTCCAAGTCTATCCTCAAGGGCTAACCTCCAGAGTGAAGTTTTTACCTCCTCTCAGTATCACTTAATAGCCTCACCCACCTTATTTCATATTTTCTTGATCATATACAAGATACTCTGTGTTAGGAAAATCTACATAATTAATATTCCTTATTATTTTCATCAGGATTGTGGTCATGTAGACTCAGCGAAGTACAATTGAATACTTTACTTGGCTTTATTGAGATAGTTTTGCCATGTGTAGCAAAACTCATATGTGTGAATATAAATGTGGACACAGATGGAAATTAATACAGACATATTTCCACAAGCACACAAGTGCCATCTTCATTTGAGGGTGCTGCTGCCTGAAGCCTTTTTTGCCAGGTCTGGCCCTTACTCATATTACCTCCTACTGAGGCTTAAAGTGCAGCCAGGAGGAGTCAACATGGAAAAATATCATCTAATCGTTCTTCAGGGAAATAACTCCCAGACTCATTTTCTGGAAGACATAACCTATACATTTGAACAAAAGTAAGCTTCAGAGTGGCTGTGGAGTTTCATCTTTCAAGGCAATGATAGTTGCATTAGAAAGCATGCTTTAGAAGAGCCCATGGCTGGCTTCATAGGAAAACACGCAGCAGCTTGGTTGAAAAGTAACTTGCTTTTACCAAAGGCAATCACACATTCTCACTATCCTTGGTGTCTGCTATGTGGGAGCTGTGACATGTGCAGGGGGCCCTGTGCTCCTATCACTGTCCTAAACAGTCTTGACCTGCGTGTCATAAATTCTGTGTTCATATGTGTTTGTGTAAGTGCCTCTAAGAGAAATAGCTCTGTGTCATCCATGTTCCCATGTTAAATTTTTACAGAGTGTTTTTAACCCTAGGGAAAGAAAGCATTTTCTTGTGTATATACTGTTGTTTTTTTTTTTAATGAGTTAAAAAGAACTACCCACAAAATGAATAAATAATAGCTTTTAATTTAATTTAGGGTTGAGATCGCTTTGTGGTCTAATGTCTAACACACATAGCCTTTGACTGAAGAACACAACATGTTCCTGTCTGAGGGCTTCTCCGGGTGTTTTCCAGAGTGCCATGCCATTGAGCCAGCTGTCATCACACACACACACACACACACACGGTCTCTTGACCATTCCTTCTGCCTTATCACCAGTACAAGGTTCAAAGGTCAGGCTACCCAAAAGTTAACCTGAGAATACAGAGGAAGGATTATGCCTTCTGGGGACAGGGGAGAGCTTTTACTAACACTTTTTTCATGTCTGTAGACTAACTGAGGATAAAAATTAGCAATAAAGTGATGCCGGGTCTAGGAGCACTTACAAACAACACAGAGCATTTTCTAGCTATAAACGCAACACAGCTATTTCACGAAGATAACAAATTAAAAACTGACAAAGTATTTTTTTTTCAGCTTTCCCTATTTTATTGTATTTTTTTAAAAATAATATCTGGGGATATGGTTCTTTTTTTTTTTTTTTTTTTTTTTTTTTTAGTCTTACTTTCTGTATTTTTTTTTCAATGCAGTTTATTCAGGAACCTTGAACAATCATCTGACCCTGGGGAAAGCCAGCCCACAGCTTAAATAGCCTCTGGGTAGCCAACCCCAGCATGCCACATGGGCAATGCAGATAGGTCCACATACATGGAAGCAAGCCAGATCCTCAGCCTTAGCCAAATGTGGAGTTGTTCATGACAGAGAGCACTCACCATCGGGAAGGTGGAAGGCGGAAACCAGTTCCATCTTTAAGGCACAACATTACGCAGCTCTCTACAGTTCCCCCTTTTTGTTTTAGATGCATCAGGCAAGAGTAGAGGTCTGATCTCTGATATTAGAAATAAATTGGGACTTTGTACTGATGTTCATTTAGGTGTCATCCAACAAAGAACATCAGACCCGTCTGATACCTTTTTCTCAGAGGTGGTACCTGGGGCATCAACCCGCATGCAATCAGACATGCTCTTCTTTGAAAACCATCTCTAATTCTATCACACAGAAACCATTATATGGGTTCACAATCACCCAGAGTTCACATGTGTCTGATCACACACAGGTACATAGATGGCCTCCGATATAAAACCAAAAAGCACACACAGTCTTTAATATGTTTTGTTATATAACATGTTAGGACATTTATATGCTGAGCATAAATTGAAAATAAGCAGTTTGTCTGTATTACCACTTTTTAAAATTTTTTTAATATGCCACTAAATTAATGTCTCAAAGTAAACCAAACATGGTGGTATGCAGCATCTAGACTTTTCTCAATGATTCATTCTCTCCTGGAACCTTGTGGCTGGTACATTTGTGCATATACACTGTAGGAGTTTCACTGGTGTGTGTGTGTCTGTCTGTGTGTGTGTGTGTGTATGTGTGTGTGTGTGTGTGTGAATGGATAAAGTCCAAGACTGGAATCACTGACACTTACTACAGTGGCAAAATCATTTTAATTTACACTGCCAAGTACACACCCCCAGAAACCTCTTTAAGGAGAAATAATTTATGAGTTTAAAATTTTTATTGAAATAGTTTTGGGAATATATCCCACTCCCAATTTTAAGACCACTTATGTGAATATATAAGTAGTTTAAAACTGTGACTTTAAAGTTGTGTTGTGGTTTTTTCCTCTCTTTCAAGGGATTAAGGATCCTGATGGAGGAGTTTGTGACAGATTAAAAAGAGGGGGAGTAAGGAAGATTCTCTTTTTTTCCCCCTTAAGATGTGAACTAAAATAGTTTCTGCCTCTAATCTCATATAATCTTCATTCTGGGCCAGCTTTAATAACAATTTTCAGAACTTTCCTCACAGAGTCAAGGGGGGAAAAACAGTTTTCTCCCTTGTTTTAAGTAGTTCTCAAAAGTAAATCACTGCACCATGCTTTAAGGTGAAACTTGATTTCGGTGTCAGTGTCTGACAGTGCATGTAACTGAGAATCTTGCGGAGATTATAAAGATAGTTGGATGTAGATGGACTGGGGACATGTCTCAGCTGGTAAATTGCTAGTGGAAACATGAAGAACTGGGTTCAGGTCTGCAGTGCCCATGCAAAAACCTAGCTGTGGCAGCACCTGTATCTCTAGTATCGGAGTATGCGTGGGGGAGGTGGATAACTGAAACTTACTGGCCAATCAGCCTGGCTGAATAAATGAGCTTCAGACCAAGTCTCAAAAACAGCAGCGGATGGTAGTCAAGGAAAGATGGCCAAAGTCATCTCTGTTGTCCACATAAACAAACAGACATGCATGTCTGACGGCACACAGAAATGCACATACATTAGCAAATACACCACACATCACACCACATACGTACAAATATGTATTATGGTATAGAATATATGTATATATATTATGTATAAAATATATGTATATATATATATTTGCAATATATGGTTGGATGTATTTAAATAAAATAAAAACCAACAATTTAACCAGTAAATAAATTTATTTAGATTGTGAATTTAAAACAGCAAAAAAAAATACAGATTCACAGATTAAGCAAATAAGGTTATTATTTTAACAGTTCTCATTAATGCAATTTTGATAGCCTAAACAAGATGGTGTTAGTTGTAACGTCCAATTATTTCATTGCAAAGACATGAGACCTTGTCGTGGTAAAGCATTTTAAGGAAGAAAACTTGCATAATATGTCAAACATGGGAAGGATGCATTCCTTCCCCCTTCACACAAGAAGGGGAAAGAGCAATCAGAGAAGGCAGACACAGAAGGAAAAGCAAGCAAAGCCAAAGACACAGGACTGTAGCCCGCAAGACATGAGGTCATCCCTTGAGGTCTAATAGAAAACTAAGCAGTGCTCTTGTGGAACAGATTCACACTGCAGCTCAATCTGCCTCCTGCAGGCTGGACTGCCTCTGGAGGCCCTTGTGTGGTCACTTTGGAACAGTACAGAAATAAACGAGAGAAGCCATTTAAGTGAATAGAGGACACAGTGTGCTTCCCATTCGAGCCCTACTTGTAATCTGCAGGAATGAGGATTTTCTATGGGAGAGGGATAAAAGAAAGCGGTCCTGATATTAGAAAGGGATGCACTGAGCAAATGGCTACCGTACTCTGTTAAAAATCCTCCAAGAATAATATTGTATTTGCATTTGACAAGCAGAACATTTGCATAGCATAAACCATAACATTATAACAAAAATAACCTGATAAAAAGTCAGATTTCCTGTGCTGACTAAATTAAGACTTTTATTTAAAAGTCAACATAAACAAAATCATCGGTCCCTATGCAATTTTTTTCTTCTAATTGCCGGTATTTCCTTATTCTATTTAGTTTTGATTCTCTTGCTAGCAAAGGCAGAAACTTGGACATCTAGGAAATATCCAGTTTAATAAGCCTTAGAATTTTTTCGGACAAAGTAAAACTGTAAACTTTTTTCCTCTAATTACTTGAAATCCCAAAAAGGAGGAGGGGAGGATAAAATAAGCAAGCAAAAGGCACACATCTCTTTACAGCTGCTGAAAGGAAACTATCCCAGCTCTGTGCCCAGCCCCTCGGGCTCAGCAGCTGCAGAAGCTGTGAAAATGGCCCAGTTCCAAAGGGGTCTTTTCCTTCTAAGGCAGGAGTGAGACTATTCAAGAGCATCTGGAGAGTCTGGCAAATGTCTCCATCACCTCCAAGGGTCCTGTACACTTCCTAGCTAGCTAATGATAGAAACAAGTAAGCGCCAGGCCGTCCCCTGCCTCATATCCTGTGCTTCACCTGTTCTGAGGATGTGACAGGAAATGTTTGCTTTAGGATGTAAGTGGCAGGCGACGAGGAGTGACGCTGATAACCACCCACACACCTTTAAACATCTTTAAAAAAAAAATTCCTGACCCCAATTCAAGCAGGAAAAAGTCTAGGCAAGCACTTCCCTTAAGAAACCAGCAAATGTTTGGAAATCGTTTGGGTTATAAACATGATGTAAAATCATACCCATGCTGGACCCAGGTGCTTCGAGACGTGTGGCTTCAAGCCAGCCTCTTACAGTCTTTGTGTAGACCACTGGAAAGAGCCATTTCCCTGAAAGCACACAGCCCATGCAGCCAGCAGCCATCCGTCCCTGCATAGATGGAGAGGAACAGAGTTTAAGACACCTAAGTATTTGAAAAATACATTTTACTGATTTGGAAAGAAGTCAACACTGGTTTCAAAATACAGGGGAAAGGTTTCAAAATACAGGGGGAAATGACAATGAGGTGTGGATTAGAGGTACAAAGGGTTTCCCCCTGATCATCTCATTACTTCTGCAGAGCTGGTTATGAACACATAACATGACTTTTCAACATGCTCGGGAAATCAGCAATATGTTAACAAGCACCTCTCTACCCCTCTTTCCTGGGTCCCACTCCTTCTCTCCACTGTACTCATGATAGCTTTAATATTCCACTCTGTTTTTGTGATACATAAGAAAGTATTTTATCAACTTACTCACTGAGAGGTAAGAGAACAAGTCCTGAGTGTTTTCACTGCTCCAACGTTATCTGTCTTTCAGTGGGAGAACGCTTAGCCATTAAGATGGACAGTTGAGGGATGCTCAGCCTCAGTCAATCAAAAGTAGGTGCATGTGGAAACATGAGCACTCTGAGAGTCTACAAACCCTGATTATTACGTAACTGCCTGCTTCTCCTAAGCTTAAGATGTCCATTTTCTAGTGTTCCTAATGTCCCCTTGTCACCACCATAATATGTTAATAGAGAACAGTGACCAAAAAAAAAAAAAAAACTTTCTACTGAGACATTTAATTTTCAAAAATTTCACTCACAGAAGCTATTAAAACATTTAGACAAAAAAGAAAAAATCTTAATTAAACCACTATTTAACACCAGTAAGCTCCCAAGGCCACTGAGAAATCTTCTGAGTTGAGTAAATTCCCTTAAACCCCCAAAGCAATGATGGGGTGGCTAATCTTGTTTGCCAACTTGGATGTATCTGGAATCAACAGAAAGCCCGCACCAACCACAGTTAGCTCTCTCAGCCTTGTGCTTGTGGATCGAGAGATGAGCTCTCAGGTACCACTCCAGGGCCATCCCTGCCTGCCAGCTGCCATGATCCTATGATGGTCGTGGGCCTCTGAAAAAGTCTTTGAAACCACTGGTGCCCAAATTAAATCATTTCTTTTTACAAGTTGCCTTAGTCATGGGGTTTTCAATCACAGCACTAGAAAAGTAACTAAGAGAAATGACATCTGAAGAATGCAATGTTAATTAAATTATATTAGTCATCTACTTGACTAATATAATCTATATTTGTCTTACAAGTTTTAACTGAATGTAATATCTCAAAATTTATTTTTAGCACGAGACTTTTCAGAATGACTCCTTCAAGGAGACAAATTGCCAGACACTTCACTGTGAAGCTGCTGTGCAGTTTGACCTCCAAAGAGCAGCAAATAAACAGTACACAAAAACACAGTTGTCAAGTCATATGTCAAAGCTTATTTTCCAAGGAGATTTTTGAATTAAACCACACGGTCCTAAGAAGTTGGTTTAATTTTAGTTATTTATAGACTTCTCATAATTGCTTTTTATGCTTTACTCTCAAGTCTCTTAGGAAGCATTTAGTAATTGTTTGCATTGCAGTTGGAGGAGATGAAAGTAATTACTATTTAATAAAAAAATTTTTAAAATAACAAATCTCAACATTTCCCTCCCATGTTTCACTCAAATGTTTTGTATTTTTTTATAACCACTTCCATAAACAATCATTCCTGTGCCAACTCCCACAAACCTATTCTTCTCAGGGGATGTTTTCATTACCCACAATCTACACTATGAAGCAACATTTTAAAACCATTTCACGTTGATTTTCCCCCGCAAATGAATTCATAATATTTTTGAGACTTGATGAAGCTAAATTGACAGTGTTTACCTTTGATGCACAGCATCACACTAGAGCTACTTTCTCGTGGAGGGGGAAGACCCTGGGACTTAGAGAATACTTAACTGGAGAAACACATTTCCACAATCATGTGGCAAGCCATTGTTCCGGGAAGGCAAGGTGTCTCTTCAGTGAACAGCACCATCATCCTGGTACTGCACCACAGCTCAGGCCGCTGTGAGAAATGTTAATTAGCCCTCAAGATGTCTAAGAAAAGCTTTGTGGGAGAAGCACAGAGCAACCTCTCCAGCTAATACAACACTCTCCCCTACGGTTTCCAGGAACTACCTCTTCTTTTTTCTATTTTTCTTCTATTGAAAATTTTTTTTTTGACTTTATACTAGCATTTATTTATTTATTTATTTATTTATTTATTTATTTATTTTGCTGCTCTTTATAGATTTTTTTTTTTTCAATGCAGTTTATTCAGGAACATTGAACAATCATCTGACCCTGGGGAAAGCCAGCCCACAGCTTAAATAGCCTCTGGGTAGCCAACCCAGGCGTGCCACGGGGGCAATGCAGATAGGTCCACACACACGGAAGCAAGCCAGATCCTCAGCCTTAGCCAAATGTGGAGTTGTTCGTGACAGAGAGCACTCACCATCGGGAAGGTGGAAGGCGGAAACCAGCTCCATCTTTAAGGCGCGGCATTCCGCAGCTCTCTACAGTTCCCCCTTTTTGTTTTAGATGCATCAGGCAAGAGTAGAGGTCTGATCTCTGATATTAGAAATAAATTGGGACTTTGTACAGATGTTCATTTAGGTGTCATCCACCTAAAGAGCATCAGACCCGTCCGATACCTTTTTCTCAGAGGCGGGACCTGGGGCATCAACCCGCATGCAATCAGACATGCTCTTCTCTGGGTCCAAAGCGGCTGACCCTGAGTGCAGTGCTTAGCCTCGCATCCTGAGCGTATCATTTTAGCTTTTTGTGGTATCCAACCTATTGAAAATTTTTTACACAGTATGTTCTGATTACAGTTTCTGCTCCCCCCCCAACTGTTCTGACATCCTCTCCACCTCTCCTACAACACTAATCCACACTCTTTATGTGTCTCATTAGAAAACAAACGGGCATGTAGAGAAAAATAAAAATAATAGAAAACAAACACAAGCTGAGGTACAACAAAACAAACAAGAGAAGAAAAGGCACAAGAAACACATATAGATGCACATTCATATACATACACAGTCCATAAAAACAAAACAAAAGTTCTGAGAAAAAAAAAACTGCCATTGAGTTTTGTTTTCTGTTGTTTTCTTGTTGGGCATGGAGCCTGCCCTTAAGACTGATTTGTATCTCCAGTAAGACTCCACTGGAGAAAACTAAATTTCCATTTGTGAATGGTTATCAGTTGGAGCTAGATTCTGGGTCAGGGATACAGACTGTGTCTACTATTACAGCTTTGGGACTCCATCTGGCATAAACCTCTCACAATCTCTGTGAATACTGCCACGGCCTCTGATTTCATATGTGCATTGGCCCTGCTATGCTTAGAAAGCCTTGTTTCCTTATGTCCTTCATCCCCTCTGGCTCTCACAATCTTTCTGCCTTCTCTTCAGCAGGGTTCCCTGAGTCCTGAGGAGAGAGATTTGATAGAGAAAACCCGTTTAGATCTGTGTGTTCTGAGGTGTTTCACTCTCTACACTTTGTCTGGCTTGGTTCCCATTCTGCTGGAGGAAGCTTCTCTGGTGATGGCTGAGTGAGTGACAGATATATGAGTATATAGAATAGTACTAGAAGCCAATTTCATTGCTCCATTGCTTTATCAGCATATGGTATTTGGTTTTCCCCTGGGTCCCTGACCTATCTGGTCTCAGGTTCTTGTCCACTTGGACACTGTTTGGCTCTATCTCACAGAGAGGGCCTTATTGCCAGTCAGATATTGGCTGGTTACTCTCACAAGCTTTGTGACACTGTTTTACTGGTACATAGTGCAAGCGGGTCACCATTGTAGATCGCAGGGTTTATACCTGGGTTGGTACTTAACCTTCTTTCCTGGTAATGTGCAGAGTACCTTCCATGTGCCACTTATGCTAGTCAGTAAGGGTGCTGGCTCTAGGTTGACACCAACTCAAATTCTTTCTGTTCAGTGGGTTGTGTAGGTGCTGTCAACAATAGGACATTACCATCAGCTTCTGGAGAGCAACCAATAGCTTTGGCAATAGCCTTGCTTAGGGGTTCCCATGGAGCCCCTTTGGCCAATTACGTCATTAGATGTAACCCATTCCTGGTACTGGGAGCTTCATTTGGTGAAGGGGCTCTGTCTCCCTGTAATTTAGATTGTATAAGCATACATACACACACACAGAGATAGAGGGGGGGGGAGAGAAAAAAAAGAAACTTTTTAATATATATAATATATAAAGAGACTTTCTAATATATTATTATATAATATATAAATGTATATTTATATTATATAATAATTTACTAGTAACTTTTTATCTTATTTATATTTCATGTATGCATATACATGAAATATATTATATATTAATATATTATATTTATTATATATTATAGTTTATATTTTATATATATTATATATATAATACAAAGTTTCTTTTTTATGCTTTTAAATCAATAGTCTTTGGTTTCACCCTAGATCTCTGGGCTCTCTAGTGTAAGGTTCTTGGTCACTCAAGCAGTATTGGGTATGGGTTCCATGTCATGGAGTAGATTTTAGATCAAATAAAACAGTGGTTGGTTATTCCCATGCCATTGCCCTGGCATATTTTGGAGGCAAGATCAATTTTAGATCAAAGGTTTTGTGGCTTGATTGGTGTTTATGTTTCTCTTTCAGTAGCCTGCAGGATGCCTTTCCACACCAAGGACAGTAGAACACAAGAGTGAAGGTTCAATGTTCACACCAACTCTACCTTCCTATGTTCAATGAGCTGTGTAGAACGCTGTCTTCAGTAATGGGGCTTTGCTGTCTGTTTGGAGAAAGCAACCTATTATATTGGTAACAGCCTGGGTTGTTTGAGAATTCTTATGAGACTTCTTTGCCCAACACCTCAAATGGATATAACCCAGTCCCAGTAGTAGAAGCTTTGTGTGGTGACAAAAGATGGCCAAATAGAACTCCATCTTCCTCATTACTTAGGAACTTCATTAGGATCACTTTCATATATTTTAGAAAGTTTCTACTGCATTGGGTATCCATACCACTCCTAAAATGCCAATAAATTCCAGCTATCTCTGCCCTCATTCCATCCATCAAACCCATCTTCTCCACCCCTCTCCACCTGATCCTCCCAAGGAGATGCATTTGCCTCCCCTAGACATTTCCTGTATCTATGAACTCTGGGACTACAGCCTGTAGATCGGTTATCTATTTAATGGCTAACATCTACATAGAAGTGAATATATAAACCATACTTATCTTTCTGGGTCTGGGTTACCTCACATGGGATGATTTCTTTTTCTAGTTCCATTCATTTGCCTACAAATTTCGTGACGTCATTTTTAAGCCACTAGGTAATAGTCTATTGTGTAAATGTACCATATTTTTTATTCACTCTTCTATTGAGAGACATCTAGGTTATTTCCAATTTCTGGCTATTGTGAATAGAACAGCAATGAATATGATTTTAGAACATGTTGTTTTGGTAAAATGAAGTGCCCTTTGTAGATATGCCCAAGAGTGGTATAACTGAATCTTGAGGCATATCAACTCCCAACTTTCTGAAGAACCACTACACTGATATCCATAGTGGCTCTAGAAGTCTGCATTCTGCTAGGAATTGATGAGTGTTGCTCTTATTCCACATCCTCACCAGCATGAGTTGCCATTTGTGTTGTTGACCTTTGCTTTTCTGATAGGTGTAAGATAGAATCTCAAAGTAATTTTAATATGCATTTCCTGAATGTCTAAGGATGTTAAACATTTATTTTTTAATTTTTATTTTATTAATTACAGTTTATTCACTTTGTATCCCAGCTGTAGCTCCCTCCCCTCCCAACCCCACCTGCCTCCCTCTTCTTTGTGTCTCTGCCATTTGAGATTTCCCTATTGAGAATGCTCTGTTTAGATCTGTACCCCATTTTTAATTGAATTACTTGGGTTTTTTGATGTCTAGTTTCTTGAGTTCTTATATATTTTGGATACCAGTCCTCTATTGGATATGGAACTGGTAAAACTCTTTTCCTGTTCTGTAGGCTGCCACTTTGTACTATATATAGTGACCTTTGCTTTGCAGAAGCTTTCCAGTTTCATGACATCGAATTTACTGATTGTTGATCTTAGTGCCTATGCTAACAGTGTTCAGTTCATAAAGTCTTTTCTTGTGTCAGTGAGTTAAAGGCTATTCCCCAATTGCTCTTCTCTTAACTTCAGTGCATCCAGTTTTATGTTGAGGTCTTGATTCATTTGGAGTTGTCTTTTGGGCAAGATGATGAGTATGGATCTATTTGCTTCTTCTAAATTCAGACATTCACTTTGTCCAACAACATGTGTTGAAGATGCTGTATTTTCTCAATGTGTATTTGTGGCTTCTTTATCAAAGTCATGCATACATGTGTATATGGATTTATGTCTGAGTCTTCAACTGACTCACAACTCTGACTGAACTCTCTGAAAAACTGATTTCCACTCCTGGACAGAACTGACTGCCATCTCACTGACTAACTCTTCCTGTGCTCTTTTAAATAGCTTCACTTTCCTGTGCCATTCTCTTGAAAGTTGAGTGTATCCTATTCTGTCAAATCTTTCTTTGATTCATCACTTTGTCCCTCAATTAGAATACATTGTTTGGGATTAAAGGAGAGTACTAAGAGCTTGTCTGTATTCCAGCCAGAGAAATTAAAAGTGTGTGGCATGTCTGCATTCCATCCAGATCACACAGAACAAGAGGGTCTTTGGATATGATCAGAGCAGATATGTTGTGAGAATAAAATTCCTCTACATGGTTTTCCTTTCTGTTTAAGCCAAAACTTGTACAGTTTAACTACTACAACAGAAACAATTATCAATACCAAAACCTTAACCATCCAAATGTCCTTATGAATATCTATTGATTCATGATCCTTAATAACTACAATCCTGATCATCTGTCTTTCAGCAAATGTCTATTTCGGCATCAAGGTTTTTCAGTCTGCCAGTCTTATAAAAAATCTGCCCTTCTTCAGTTTGTTTGTTGAACTGTCTCTAAGCAGGGGAGATCAGCTTTCTGCATCATCTGTGTTGCTGTCCATCTGTGTCTCTTCCTTCCTTGAATCATGTCTTTCGTGTGGAAGCTTTTCTTACTCAGCTCCAGACACTTTTGTTATAGGTATATGGTCACTGGGAAAATGGAAGGCCTTTTGTTTACATTTGCTTTGGAGTATCCAGGGTCATCTCTTGATGCTGCAGTTAATGTACAAGACAACAGCAGGGGAGATCAGGCTTTAAAATCCATTAATTCCAGGGACTAAAAAGAAAATTAGTGAGAGATAAACTAACTAACATTTGAGGCATAAAAGTAACACAACTACCAGACATCATCATAAGCCACACAATTGAATGCACTATATAAATTCCAGTTAAATGTAACTACATATTTACCACTTGCAAAAAGTGACATGATTACATGTTAAATAAATGTGACCTAGATATAATTGCTCTATTTGTTCCTCATTTCCAACCAATTCTACATCAGCAAATATTCTGGATAAATCCATTCATTCATTAAAACAAAGACTGGTTAGGTGGAAGAACAAGCAATCTGCTCTTCTCTGAACTCTGCCTCAACTCCGCTTCTGTAATTACATTTCCTTTAGTTCTTCTGACTTGATGATGGTGTTCATTTTTCCTCTTTCTGCATGCAGAGTGAAACAGACTCGAGAGAAGTAACCCTTCAACCCCTCTGATCTCTTAAAACAGATCTTCATCAGCTCCTGGGTGGCTGGCATTAGTCCCTGTGCCAGAGTACTATGAAGCACTGGACACAGTAGTTCACCAAGAAATAAACTGCCACTGCTTTAAGATACTGCCCTATACTGTCTCTTTCTTACCATAACAAAGTAGGATCTTTACCATTTTTTGCCAGTAGAGAGAGGCTATTTTTAGTTATTGTTTGTAGTTTACTCTGATTATTCCTCTTGTATAGATAATTGGTGTTCTCAATGAAGAGTTTTTGTGGCAGAATATTCAAGGAGGATTTTTTCCAGTAAAAATATAATTACATACATAGGCACACAATAAATACATAAAAACCGAACTTAAAAATTATCTGTCCACTATCTGAAGAAATCTATGTCTTCTCTTCCCTTCTACTAGTATCCATGCTTAAACTGTGTTTTAAAAAGTTCCTTCCCTCTGTGCAGCCTTGCCAGAGCACAGAGGAAGACAGTGCAATGAGTCCTGATGAGACCTGATAGGCTAGGGTCAGATGGAAGGGAAGGAGGACCTCCCCTATCAGTGGACTATGAGAGGGGCATAGGGGGAGAAGAGGGAGGGAGGGTGAGATTGGGAGGAGTCGAGGGAGGGGAACACAGCAAGGATATAAATTGAATAAACTGTAATAAATGATAATAATAAAAAATTCCTTAGTCAACTCCAACTTTGTGTCATCAAAAAAGAAGTTGCCTAATTTAAGAATAATAATATGACAAAGTTCATAAGTCCCTTGGATCTGTAAACTATGATAGATATAGGATGTACATTGTTATGTTCAAATTCATTTAATATCTAAGAAAACCGATACTGCATTGCTATTTTAGGGACAATAAACAGATGTGAAGGCTTTTCTAGCAACCTTCTATTTTGGATGTGAACTATCTTGATCAAAAAAAGTTTCAAATTTTGTTTTGTGTGTATGCCTAGCCATACTGTCCATCCTCTTCGCCTTTCTGGATAGGGATTGAGCATTTTAGCAAGAGTCCTCCCTCTTGATTAATTTCTTTAGGTGTACAGATTTTAGTAGGTTTATCCTATATTATATGTCTATATGACTGAGTATACCGTGTGTGTCTTTCTGCTTCTGGGATAGCTCACTCAGTATGATCTTTTCCAGATCCCACCATTTACCTGCAAATTTCATGATTTCCTTGTTTTTTATTGCTGAGTAATATTCCATTGTGTAGATGTACCACAATTTCTGTATCCATTCCTCCACTGAGGGGCATCTGGGCTGTTTCCAGGTTCTGGATATTACAAATAAGGCTGCTACAATCATGGTTGAGCAAATGTCCTTATTGTGTACTTGAGCCTCTTTTGGGTATATGCCTAGGAGTGGTATAGCTGGATCTTGAGGAAGCGCTATTTTTAGTTGTCTGAGGAAGTGCCAGATTGCTTTCCAGAGTGGCTGTACAAGTTTACATTCCCACCATCAGTGGAGGAGAGTTCCCCTTTCTCCACATCCTCTCCAGCATGTGTTGTCACTTGAGTTTTTGATCTTACCCATTCTAATGGGTGTAAGGTGAAATCTTAGGGTAGTTTTGATTTGCATTTCCTTTATGACTAAGGACGTTGAGCATTTCTTTCAGTGTTTCTTTGCCATTTGATATTTCTCTATTGAGAATTCTTTGTTTAGCTCTGTACTCCATTTTTTAATTGGATTACTTGATTTGCTGCTGTTTAACTTCTTGAGTTCTTTATATATGCTGGATATTAGTCCTCTGTCAAATATAGTGTTGGTGAAGATCCTTTCCCAATCTGTAGGCAGTTGTTTTGTTCTGATGACAGTGTCCTTTGCTTTACAGAAGCTTTTCAGTTTCATGAAGTCCCATTTATTGATTGTTGCTCTTAGAGTCTGTGCTGTTGGTGTTCTGTTCAGGAAGTTGTCTCCTGTGCCAATGAGTTCAAGGCTCTTCCCCACTTTTTCTTCTAAGCGGTTTAGTGTGTCTGGTTTTATATTGAGGTCTTTAATCCACTTGGACTTTAGTTTTGTGCAGGGTAATAAGTATGGATCTCGGGAAACAACACCCTTCACAATAGCCACAAAGGACATAAAGTACCTTGGTGTGAACCTAACCAAGCCTAGCCATACTGAATGTTTGCTTTCTACTTTGTGAACTGCCCACCTCAGAAAGATTTAAAAAAATTAAAAAAAAAAAAAGAGGTGTTCTTAAGGCAGTGAGCTGGCTCAGTGGAAATGTTCTTCCCACCAAGCCTGACAACCAGTGCTCTACCCACAGGACCCAGGTAGTGGAAGGAGAGAACCAACACCCACAAGTGTCCTCTGACTTCCACAAGCATCCCATGGCATGTGCACTCCCCTTCCTGCCACAGACATAAAATTAATAAATGTAATACAACATATTTTAAGATTTTAATTTATAGATAAAATGTTGAGCCTATTCCATAACATATATCTTATTCACATTAATGGCTAGGTCCTATTTCCTGTGTCAAAAATAGAATTGGGTTTGTGACTGTAAGTTTACAATTTATGAAAGAGTTGTGTGAGTGTTCGTGATTGTACTCATAATTACTAAGTCCTGCCAATCATTATCATTAATGAAATCATCTCTAAATGCAGACATTAAACAAAACTGTTTATTTTATAAGATGAAGCTAATTGTTTAGTTTAATAAATAACTGAGTATCCAGAGTTACAGAATTGGTAATAAAACAAATATGTGTGTTTGAATTCCTCTAACAGAACAAAAAATATGTTACCATTTAACAAGGGGGAAAAAATGACATAATAAAAAAAGATTTTTTTAAAATACACTAAAAGACTATTTGGATGCAATATAGTTTTTACAAACAAGAATTTTGATGACATAGCCAAATGAGTCCAAAACATGTGAATTAAATTTTCCTTTAAAAAAAAAATGCATATGGTGTAAAAACAAAGAAAATGAGAAAATACTGAGTACAGTGATCTTGGGCTTTATTAAATGTCAAATACCTTTAAATAATTAGTGACATTTGTAAACATGAAAGATCAGACACCCATTAAGTAGTATTTTCTTATGTGATCACATACATATTTAATTTGTTTATTTTTAATTCAATCTCAGTTATTTCCACTTGACTTAAACTTCATGCAATATGATTTTATCAGTTTTAAATTAGTCTATACAGATGCAGATCCGAGATGACAGCACCAAAAGCACACTGTGCTTGCTCAGCAGGGAAGCGGTGACTGCACAGCAACCAACAGACCGAACTGTGGGTCCCAAAACACCAGCGACTGTGTTCCCCAGATGAGAGAAAACCCCACAATGTAGGAGGCAATAGGGTTGGAGATCAGGTCACCCAGCTAACCCCCAGAAAACTTCCCCGGTCCCCGCAGAGCTACACGCCTCTGTGCTCTGCTCACCATCCCGGACTGAACTGGGGTCCCCAAAACACCACAGACTGGGTCTCCCAGTGGTGAGAAAGCCCCCCAGTGAGGGAAACATCAGATCTGACCTCAAGACACCCGAGTAATCACTGGAAAAACTCCTGGGTTCCTGCAGGTTCGGAAGCTCCAGCCTGCAGCCACAGACCTGACTGCTGTGCTCACCAGCCACTAATTAGCTTTTGGGTACCGGAGAGCAGAGCTCCAACCTCCGACCTACAGATGCCTTTGACCTGGGTTTCTACTTCCTATAACTTTATTTTTCATTGAGTGTATGTTTTCATAGCGTCCCAGATTTCCTGGCTGTGCCCGAGTTTGTATGATTGCTTGTTTGATTGGCTCTTCTGTTGTTATTGCTGTTGTTTTTAGATTTAATGTTTTCTTCAACTCTTTAATTAAAATTTCTGTTTCTTCTGATATCTTCTCTTCCAGGTCTTAAAAACTGTTCATGAGACTTAGACCTCTAAGGTTTGTGTTTGACATCCTAATTTTTTTTTTCAGTTTTATTTAAGTTTGGGTTTTCTTTAGTCATTTTATTTCTTTGTTCAATTCTATATTCACTTCCTGAATGGCTTTTATTGTGTCATTCAGTTGGTTGGTTGTATTTTCACAGGCTTACAAATTTTATTCATCGTCTTTAGGGTCCTTGAATATATTCATGGTTGCAATTTTGAAGTCCTTATCTTGTGCTTCAGCTATATTGAATTTCTTAGGACCAACTAAAATATGGTTACAGATGGAGGCATATTATCTTGGCTATTCATGTTTTCAAGCTAGGATCTAGGCATCTAGAGTTATCATGTTTGAGGCACTTCTTAGTGTTGATATCTAGTCTTGTCTTTGTTGTGTGGGTGTTTAGTTCTTCGGTTGTTGTTTCTCTCCCTGGATCCTGGTGTGAAGGCTTTAGCGTCCCCAGTAGAGAGTGATTCTGTAGGTCAATCAGTGAGGAATGGGGTGAGAGGGGCTGTGGGAACGAGCTAGGGGGACCAGAGTTCACAATAAGGGGCATAGTCCCCAAGAACAGAGACAACCTGGGAGTAGGTGCCCCTGCTACGAAGCTGATATAAGACTAAGTTGGGAGATATCATAGTGGAGGATAGGAAGATAATGAAAATTGCCTACATGAGTTCCAGCCCAGTGTGGTCCAACCTAGTGTAGGGGTCCCTAGTAGAAAGTGTTTCTGTGGATTGGGACTAAGACAAAGAAACAGAGATGAGCTAGTAGACTCCTTTATAATTATTTATATCTTAAAATATTATATGTTAGTAAATTATATAAATAACTTATGACAATTGTTTTTTTGGCTCAGAACTGGCTATAAATCTCCCATCAGGGAATACAACAGGATGTTGAGTAAACTTTTTCTTACATTCCTGAAAACAAGGCCAAAGCTCATAACTAAGAATAATAAATGCAAAATTCTACAAAGCTATGGCCTCCCACAGGGCTTACTATGACAGATAAATTCAGAAATTCAGCTTTACAATAAACCACTAGTTCCCACACATACAACCAGAAGCATAAGGTGATTGAAATATAGAGGGATACATGTGCAGAGGGAGGGGTCTTTAGAAATTGTGCCTTCTGGGATAGTGGAAAGTCAATAGCATCCTTTACCTGAATCCAAGGGAAATAACTCAGGTGTGAAGTGGGTGTGTCTCATATATTTTTCTCAAGAGAGATGCTTATATTTAAAGCATTTATCTATTCTTCCAAGCCTGAATGATGGCCTGGGAAGGTAAGGGAAAATGGGACTTTCTTTCTTGTTGATATCACTGAGTGTATGGAAGGGGAAAAAGAAGGAAGTCAATGCCGTCTCTAAGTGTGACATCCAGACATTGACAATTCTCACCAGGAACCACTGAATGTCTGGGGTGGTGCTTATAGGTGCTCATTGAAAGCATCCAAGTCAGCTCCTTGGGCAACAAATTTAAATTTAATAACATCTAACCCAGAAGATAACTTGGTGTCATCATAAAGATCTTCATCATCTCAAGCTCTCATCTTCTCTGGTCCAACCTCAATCTGCAACCTGCCCATAAAGAGAAGATTTAAACAGAAAATTGATCAAAATTTTTAAATAAAAACTTTACTGGGTGAGACCATTCAGGCCAAGGGAGAAAAACACTGCATGTTTTCTCCCACATGTGGTTCCTAGTTTCAATTCTTACTTTTTGAAATTATTTTTTACAGTAATTACATTTTATTTGCTCTGCATCCCAGCTGTAGCCCCCTCCCTCATTCCCTCCCAATTCTACCCTCCATCCCTCATCTCCTCCCATGCCCCACTCCAACTTCACTGATAGGGGAGGTCCTCCTCCCCTTCCACCTGACCCTAGCCTACCAAGTCTCATCAGGACTGGCTGCATTGCCTTCCTCTCTGTCCTGTCAAGGCTGCTCCTCCCTGGGGGGGGGGGGGGGAGGGCAGGGGGGAAAAGAGCCAAGAATTGAGTTCTTGAGCTGAGGAAGCATTGACATTTTTGTGACAACTGAAGGAGAGATAGAGAGTTGTTCTACTGTAGGGGTGTACCCACTGGTAGCTTGTCCATGCCCCCATGAACAACACTAATTAGACTCAGTGGGTTATTAATTATTTTTAAAGAAATGAAGTTGAGAGTAAAATGTATTGTGGGACACTAAGAGGAGCTAGAGGGAGGTAGACCAATCTGTGGGATATACATGTAAGAAATGTTCAAAGGATCAATTAAAATACTGTTTCAAGTGTGAATAATAAACATCAGGGTAAGACTCTGCTCATATCTAAAGGTGGCTGGGAAATCACAGAATCTACTGAGGAGTCTAAATGAGCAAGGTTAAGGTTTTTTTTTCCCTTTTTTTTTTAATTTTTCATCAATTACACTTTATTCATTCTGCATCCCCCCATAAGCCCCTCCCTCCTCCCCTCCCAATCCCACCCTCCCTCCTCCCTCTGCTTGCATGCCACTCCCCAAGTCCACTAATAGGGGAGGTTCTCCTCTTCTTTCTGATCTTAGTCTGTCAGTTCACATCAAAAGTGGCTGTATTGTCCTCTACTATGGCCTGGTAAGGCTGCTCCCCCCCAGAGGGAGGTGATCAAAGAGCAGGCCAATCAGATTATGTCAGTTTTTAAGAGGGTTTCTAGTCATTAAGGAACGAGTAATTCAATATCAAGGGGCAGTGCGCAGTTGCCATTGGGAATAAAAAAGAAAGAGGGATGTTTATGCTAAATGAATCGCAAGGCTACTTTCCTCATCTTCAAGATGAAATTGATTGACAAGTTTTATCAGGGAATGCTTGACTTTTAGAGTATTTCAAAATCAACTGAGTTGCAGCTCCCAAGTTCTACCTTCCCAGGGCAACTCTGGCAAAATCACAGCAGTCACACTTCTAATGACTCAATTATTACTGACCTGATTAATTAATATTTTGCATATGAATCGCCTCCAGTGCTGCTTTCATTGTTAGCACAAACTTTCATGGTTGCGTTTCATTCCCATTTAGTTCAAAATTTTTTCTACTTTCTTTTAAGATTTATTCTCTGGCCCATGTGTTATTTAGAAGTGTGTTGTAAACTCTCTAAATACTTGGAGATGTTCCCGCTGCTTTTCTGTTACTCATTTCTTAGTGTAAGGACAGATACTGCATCACTTCTCTTTTACCTTGTTAAGATGCGTTTTGTTTCCCAGGATGTGGTCTGTCTTGGGGAATGTCCTATGTGAGCATTTTACTGTTGTTGGATAGAGTTGTCTATGGCATCCACGATACCCAGCTAGCAGATCACTCTCCTGAATTCAGCTATCCCCTTGATTATCTGTTTGTTTCTGATACAGAGGCACTGAGAACTCCAGCTCTAATGGATCCATCCTTTTCTCTGAGTTTTCTGAGCTTTTGTGTCACATATTTTGATCTTTCCTTGTAAGACAGACACACTGTTTTCGTGCAGAGCTGACTCCTGCCTCAGTGAGTAACATACCACTTTGTCCATAATTTTTATTTCTCTAAAGACAAGTTTATTACAATGCAGCCCACTGAGGGGTCCTTTTTTACTCCTCCAAGCTATCCTACAACTTATGCGTGTGTGTGCATGCACACACACACACACACACACACACACACAAATAAATAAATAAATATAATCATTAAAGAATTTGATTAAAGCAGTATGTTCAATAAGATAACCCAATACTTATACTTTATCAAAGCATGCATTCTGTAACACTGCTCAAATGTGTTTACAAGTCCAGGACTTTGTGAAAAATACATTAATCCATTTTATAGAATGTGAATTGTGTACAATATAGAGTGGTTTGTTCTAAATAAAAGCATAGTTACAAAGAATACAGAGAAAAGTCTGATACTTATTCACAAAGCACCCTTGAGAAAGTAGAAATCATCACTAGTGTGCAAAAGATGTGATTTCTGCCATTAAGTTTCCTATAGAGGTAATCTTAAGTTGGTTTCGTCCTGGCTCTGCCTTGAGTGCTGTTTGTACAAAGTCTTCAGCATACACCTAAATTATTTTGTTTTTTGAGACAGAGTTTCTCTGTGAGGTTCAGGTTGTCCTGAAACTCGCTCTGTAGTCCAGGTTTGCCTCAAACTCAAGAGAGTCATATGCCTCTGCCTCCCAAGTTCTGGGAAGATTTGCACCACACTGGGCACTGTTTTTCTTTTGTTCAGTATCAATGGATTCTCTGTCGGCTTCTGCTTTCTCCCAACACCTGTGACCTCTAGCCCAGTGAGTGTACTTTGCCCCTACTGAGTTTCCATGATAGCATCCACTCTTTTTCTGTCATCGTTATCACGGGCAGTGCTGTGAGCTAAAACCTGAATTCTCTACCCTGTCCATCCTTGCAACACTTTGTATAACTGAGGCAGAGGGAGGAGCTGTTTCATGAGAAGCCTCCTCTGGGCCCTTTCAACAGTGGACAGCCAGGAGTCATATAACTTAATTTAACTCCTACAAAAAAAAAAAAAAAAAACTCATGGCCACCAGCCAGTTTCTTCCCATAGCTTTGAAAGCAAATAAATCTTATTTTGTTCTTATTCCCTGTTTTTAAGAGAAGTATCATTACGGGGTCCAGAGAGATGGCTCAGTTGTCAAAAGCGCTGGTTACTCTTGCAGTGGTCTATTCCCAGTCCCCCTGTGGTGATTCACAAGCATCTGTAACTACAGCTCCTGGAATGCCAGTGCCTTCATCTGCCCTCAGCAGGCACCAGGCACACACATGGTACACATACATACATGCAGGCCAAATAACCATACACATGAAATAATCAAAACCATTTTAAGTGTCATTATGGCAGGGATAAAAAAAAGGAACAGTCAGTTGCTCAAACCCAACACCTCATAGCCAACAATCTTTTTTTTTCCCCTCCTCTAATTTCATAAGTCTCTGGATTTCTCCCTAACTTTCTAGTATGGAGAGTCTAAATTGATATCATAAGTATATTCCACCTCATGGAACTCAAAATCAAGCCATTAGAGACAAGCTTTCCCTGGAATCAGATGTGTAACTAATCCTGAAGTTCACTTTACAAGAGGAAAGATTATCTTCTTTAAGTCATAACTTGTACCTCATCTAAAGTCTGCTCTTCAAATAAAAAGAGGAACAGATGGTTAAATAGTATCTTTCAGAACAAATAAATGTCAAGAACATTCCTCAGCTGTACTTGATACCTATGGGAATTTGGAGAGTACAGTGTGAAATGCACTCTTAGTCCATATATATGTGAGCTACCACCTTTGCCAAAGTCACTGCTATATTTATATTTGGTTAATTTCACAATGCAATATGGCACCCTGCAAGCTCCTAATATTGTGTAGTACTACAAATAAAACAGTCTGTGCATCACAGAATGAAGCTCAACTCTAAAAAAAAATCAAAGAAAAGGTGTAAAGTCGGAGCAAAATGTAGTTAAAATTGGTCATGGCATAGATTTGTATATGTCTTGAGTTCTTATTTAGCATTCTCAACTTCACACCTGACAGAAAACTTTTGCCAAAAAGAGAGGAAAAAAAGACTACTCTTCTCTCACTCTCTCTCTTTCTGTGCCCCTCTTCTTCCTCTTCTCTCTCTCCTCTATCTACATTATCTCTCTCTTCCCCCTTCCTTCTCTCTCCCTCCCTCCCTCCCCTGCATAGTGACCAAGAGTTGCTTGCAATAAATCAGCATTTTTGTAAAACAAAAAAAAGAAAGAGAGAAAGAAAGGCAAAACAGTAAAAGTAGTTTTTCATTTATATTACGGACGTTTCCATCTGTGAGTCAGCCAATAATATAGTGAGCATGTGCTATTCAGAGAAACTATGTTAGGTACTTTTACAAGAGTGTAGCAATAGTGTCCAAATGTTCGTATGTAGTCTGGTGCCCAAAAGTTTAAATGTCAGGATTTGACATAATAGATTTGACAAAATCCAATGGTTGTTCCTGATTTAGAAAGGTAACTCCCAGCAAATTAAGAAAAGAGAAACTTCTAATTATAATTTTCAAATCTATAAAAGGTTCTGCTATAACATACTTTCAGGTGGAACGTGGCGCTTTTACCTAAGACTGGAGAAATGGTAAGGGACTCTATTCTTGCCAAGATTACTTAACTTCATACTGCAGGTGTTGCACAGTGCAAATAAGGCAGAGGCGATAAAGAAAACCCTGCAGCTCAGAGACTGATACTCCAACCAAGGACCATGCACGGAGATAACCTAGAACCCCTACACAGATGTAGCCCATGGTGGCTCAGTCTCCAAGTGGGTTCCCTAGTAAGGGGAACAGGGACTGTCTCTGACATGAACTCAGTGGCTGGCTCTTTGATCACCTCCCCCTGAGGGGGGAGCAGCCCTACCAGGCCACAGAAGAAGAAAATGCAGACAGTCCTGATGAGACCTGATAGGCTAGGGTCAGATGAAAGGGAAGGAGGTCCTCCCCTATCAGTGAACTAATGGAGGGGCATGGGAGAAGATGAGGGAAAGAGGGCAGAATTGGGGGGTGACAGGGAGGGGGCTACAAAGTGAATAAATTGTAGTAAGTAAAAAATTATTAAAAGAAAAAAGCCTACAGTGGAATAAAAATGCTACAGACTGAGAAAGCATTTCAAACTCAAAGTGACCAGTTCTGTCGCATGCTTCTAGTTAGAACTGAAAGGTGAGAAGTGACCACTACATCAGATTCTATGGAAACCACTTCTGACCTTGAAGAAAAATAAATAAGTAATCTGAATACATTCAAGAGAAAACTGTCTGCATTAACACTGCATCAATCTTATCCACGCTGGAGATCTCGTATTAATCTAAGACCACCTTCCTCACCCTCTACAATGGATGCCACAACTTCAATTGCACTTCCCTGTCAACTTCTCTCCTTGACCTTTGTGACCACTGAGGACTTTAACCAATCCTTTATCTTTGTCTGCACTGCCTTAGGAATTTCCTAGGTGTCTCCACCACACTGATTCTTATCCCCTTCTGGTCAAAAATCAGAACCAACTTTGCCATCCTACTGCTTAAACTTGTTCTATTATTTCCAGCAATGAGAAAAAAGTTTACAATTCTTTTTGGGTTTTGTTTGTTTGATTGGTTGTTTGGTTGCTTGGTTGCTTGGTTGCTTGGTTGATTGCATGGGGGCGGGCATTGAGGAAGGGTGGCTGTTTTTTTAATTTATTTATTTATTCACTTTACATCCTGGTCATAGCCCCATCCTTCCTCTCCTCCCAGTCTCTCCCTCCCTCTTCGCCCATCTCCCTTCCCCCATTCCTCAGATAAGGGGAGCCACCCACCCACCCCAGCTTATCAAGTCACATGAGGACTGAGCATATCCTCTTCCCTGTGGCCTGGTGAGGCAACCACAACAGGAGAGGGTGATCAGACAGCAGGCAACAGAGCCCATGTCAGAGATAGCCCACCATCCCTTATTAGGGAACCTACATGAAGCCTGAGCTGGCCATCTGCTACATCTGTGTAGGTCCAGTCCTCTCATGGCCCTTGGCTGGTATTTCAGTCATCGCAAGTCCCTCTGGGCTGTGTTTAGTTGTCTCTGTTGGTCTTCTTGTGGAGCTCTTGGCACCTCCAGGTCCTTCTATCCTTCCTCACACTTTTCCACAAAGCTCCCTACGCTTTGCCCAATGTTTGGCTGTGAGTCTCAGCATCTGTTTCAATCCGCTCCTGGATAGAGCCTCTCAGAGGACAGCTATGGTAGGCTCCTGTCTGTGAGCATAGTAGGATATCATTAATCATGTCAGGGGTTGGCTTTCTCCCATGGGGTAGGTCTCAGGTTGGACCAGGCATTAGTTGGACATTTCCTCAATATCTGCACTATCTTTATCCCTGCACATCTTGTAGGAGGATGCTTAACTCTTGCTCAGAAGGGGAAATAGAATAGATAGTGAAAATGACTGAAGATAGGGAGCACAGAGAGAAAAGAGGGTGGAGACCAGACCTGGGGTTAGCAAGGGTGAGAGGACAGAGGGCCTACAGAGTGAAGAGAAATTGCAGTCAGGGCCATCTCTGTGACAAGCTGGAGACTTAAGACAGGGTAAGCTTCTGGGAGGATATGGGGTGACTCTGGCTGAGACTCCTAGTAGCAGGGGTCATGCAGACTGAAGAGGACAGGACTCCTAGCAGAGGGAAGGGAACACCAACCAACCCACAAAAACTGTTTACAATTCTTAAATTAACTGCCAGTGGGGTACCTGTCCAACCTCCCACATTTTCTTCTAATTTCCATGCCTATTTCACATGGCCTGACCCTTCATTGATTCTTTTCCAAAGGAATTTTAAAGTTGCATAAGAAGGCATAGTCAGTTTCTGAGTCTTCTCAATAGAAGAACCCCAATCCAGACCCAACACCAATATTTACATGGCTCAGGGTGAAAGGCATAACTGGGGGACCATATGACAAATGTCAAAATGTTAAAGAGTTACTTATCAAACTTGTAAATCATTAAGTAGAATATATTCTGTCCTCTGTCCTTTGTAATGAGATGGAATGTCAAGTCCAAATTTAGGTTTTGCATATCCTCTTTCCATATCCTGGCTCCATCTGATTCTGGAAGGGCCCTGGAGGCATCTTGGCACACACACACATACACACACACACACACACACACACACACACACACACACCACCTGAGCCTTGCTCATTCACTGCTAAGTAATGGAGCACATACCTGCAGTGTGTTAGAGAGAAAACCTCCCTTCAGCCTGCATTGCCTCCCACCTCCAAACAGAAGCCCCTGGGATGGCTATTTCAGGTTCACCCATGGTGAAGGATTTAGCACTGGGAAAGAAAAGAGAGCTACACAAATCCCAAAAGAACATGTGGGGCTGTTAGTGTAGGAGAGTCTGAACCCTTCAAGCACTCAAGCATAACTCATGCCAAAGCTTCTTAAAGTGTAGCTCCTATCAAAGCTTTTTAAGGTTGTAGCCCAACAGCTATATAGATGTCACAAGAAATTTGACCATGAAAGGTTTCTGAACATGCAATGATCAAAAATAATGTATAATACATTAATTATGTATTAGAATTAATATACTATATTCTTACATATATAATTTATCTAATACATAATATGTATCATTGCTATATATTCTTATATCATATGAGATTATATCATATATTAATATATAATTTATATGATTTATATATAATTTTATGTTATATGACTTATATGATTATATCATATTACATATATATTAATATAAAGTATATAGTATGGTAAAATGTATCAATTAGTGTATGTTAATAAATCTATATTTTATATAATTAATATATAAACACTGCCATGGGCTACATCTGAACAGGGGTTCTAGGTTATATCCATGCATGATCCTTGGTTGGAGTGTCAGGCTCAGAAAAGACCCCTGTCCTGATGAGACCTGATAAGCTAGGGTCAGATGGAAGGGGAGGAGGACCTCCCCTATCAGTGGACTTAGAGAGGGGCAGGGAGGAGATGAGGGAAGGAGAGTGGGGATTGGAAGGGAATGCGGGAGGGGGCTACAGCTGGGACACAAAGTGAATAAACTGTAATTAATATGAAAAATAAAAATTTGGAAAAATATATAAACACTCTTTATTACATATTAATATATATGTATATAACACTATGACCACACACAACTTGGGGAGTAAAGGGTTTATTTAAGCTTACAGTTCTCAGGTCACATTCCATTGCTGTTGGTATGGGCTCCTCAACTGCCTGACTGTCTGCCTGTTCACCAATCTGGACCTGACCAGATCCAGATCCTGTATGGACTTTCCTCTAGCAGTTGAACTCTGTGGCTTGCTTTCAAACCTGACGCTAGCAGCTCTCTCTCTCAGTGCTGGTCTGGTTCATTATCTTATCAATAAAAACTCTCTCTCAGCCTATTTCTGAGTTCCCCTGTTCTGTATATAACACATGATAGGAGACAGTATTAGTAAATAAGATTAGGGTTTTAAAAAAATCTCCATTCGTTCCAGCTAGGTTAGTAGGGTAGGTAGATTATCTGACAAGTTGTTACCATTAAAACCACTTAAGCTTGTAAACTTGTTGTCATTCAGTACACTTTGATATTGTGGAAAGAAACAACATGTTCATATATGTTTCCAGCATATTTCACAATAGGTTTCATGATTATTTGTTTACCATTCTTTAAATGTTTTATACTGATTTTAGGTGCTTCCTTTTACATATTTTGAAGCTTCAAAGCTAAGGGCCTACGAAGGAAAAATTCACCTGTATTCATCACTGATAATGACTGCCTTCTACCCTAATAAATGAAGAATTATCCTTTTATGTATTAATTAGGATTTGGGACTGAAAGTGCTGTTTCAAGATAGTAATTGAATGATACACATTTGTTTGAAAATGAAAGAAAACCCCAATTACTAATGAGTTAAGTAAGAAGATGAAGTTTTGTCCTGTGTACCTGCAAACCGGGAGCTCTTGCCCAGGCGTGGCTTGATGAAGCCATGGACAAAGCCCATACCTGCGCTGTCCTAGCACAGACCCTGCTGTCCCTCTGAAGTCTTTCTTCTCCACTTAGCCTGTCTTTTCCCATCACCAGGTACCCAGAAACAGCCACAGTTCAAACTCCACAGACAAAACATGTATCCCAAACATGCTCAACAAAGCTGTCATATTTTTTTCATGGAGTTGTGTAAAACATGAGTCTCATGATCATGTGTATGTGTGTATATATATATATATATATGTGTGTGTGTGTGTGTGTGTGTGTGTTATAAATACTTATATTTACATTATATATAAATGCAGGTTCTTTAAAGCATATTTAACTTGTATTAACAAAGGATAATAAATTGAGGGTCAAAAAACTTTAAAAATATGACAGACACATAGACACAATACAAAATCCTACCCTTAAACTGTCCCCACTTCTGGAAAAACATCCAGGAATTATATATACACACTGAAGGAAACGCATGAAGATGGGGCAGTGGCCACCAGGTAAGCCCTTCATGCTCAGCTCTGTGGTCTGTCTCCCTGACCAGACAGAGGAGTTGGGCATCCTTAGACCTAAGTTGTGAAGGCCTGTGCAGTGCGGAACCAAAGCAACAAAAATGCTTTGTCCTTTTTCTGGCCACATTCTCAACCCAGCGTGAGCTACTCTCACTCTCAAGCAAGAAAGGCTAAACAGAGAAAGGTATGATCAGCCTGGTACAGCATTCACTCATACTCAGAGCAGTGAGAGCTAGGGTAGCACTTAGGGGTTAGAACTGCTCTTGTTTATATATTACTTACAGTTTATTTGCTTTGTATCCCAGCTGCAGCCCCCTCCCTCATTCCCTCTCAATCCCACCCTCACTCCCGCTTCTCCTCCCATGCCCCTCTCCAAGTCCACTGATAGGGAAGTCCTCCTCCCCTTCCATCTGACCCTAGTTTATCAGGTCTCATCAGGATTGGCTACATTGTCTTCCTCTGTGGCCTTGCAAGGCTGTTCCCCCCTCAGGGGGAGGTGGTCAAAAATCCAGACACAGAGTTCATGTCAGAGACAGTTCCTATTCCCGTTACTAGGGAACTCACTTGGATACTGAGCTGCCATGGGCTACATCTGAGCACGGGTTCTAGGTAATATTCATGAATGGTCCTTGATTGGAGTATCAGTCTCAAAAAAGACCTCTGTGCCCAGATATTTTGGTACTGTTGCTCTCCTTGTGGAGCTACTGTCCTCTCCAGGTCCCACTATCTCCCCCTTCTTTCATAAGATTCCCTACACTCTGCCCAAAGTTTGGTTTTGCGTCTCAGCATCTGCTTTGATACACTGCTGGGTAAAGTCTTTCAGAGCCCCTTTGTGGTAGGCTCCTGTCCTGTTTCCTGTTTTCTCCTTCTTCCAATGTCCATCCTGTTTGTCTTTTTGAGTGAGGATTGATCGTCCTACCCAGGGTCCTCCTTTTTGCTTGGTTTTTTTAGATGTACAGATTTGTATAGGGTAAGAGTCCCCAAGGGAGCTTGACCTCACCCAGCACTGTTCAGTGACCTATACAGAGGACTCTACTTCTGGGTCAGAATCAAGTCCATTGTTCTGAATCATCCTTGATCAAAGAGCAAGGACAACAATCCACACCTGTTCCAAGCCAAGTCAAAGCTTACTTACACAGTATTTCTTTTAGATACCATCTGGTTGGCAAAGTCACCTTTTAAAATATACTTTGGGTGACTATTATGCATGCAGCCTGATTACGTATGCCACCTTTCATTTTATAATTAATTTGAGTTAAACTAGTATTGGTGAATGGTGGCCAGGATTCTAGAGGATGACCGAGTCTTTGAGTCTGGTAAAGCCATTATTAGCATGGAGAAGGCAACTGACAAAATGCATCAGATCAAATAGAACTCTGGGTTCCAAAAATAACATCTTTAAGTGATTTTCCATACAAGATAGCCCTCTAATGCCCAATAGCAAACATTTCCATGAAAACACCCAAAACAGTGTCAAAAGTCCAGGCAGATGTTTTAAATGTTCTTTGGGCTATAATCCAAAGTATTAATTACAAGACTTGCTTAGGTTCTGTGAACACTGTTCATTAGTATTACTTATCTCTGTATTTTGTTAGATCTTTTGTGAGACAAACCTCCACAGCACTGAGATAGTTGTATGCTTAATCACTTCATATTTGAAAAAGAAGCTATTGGTTAAATAACAGATAATATCTATGGACTGTGTGACTCCATTCCCCCATCAAGTACATATTTAAGAAAGCTTTCTTGCAGAAATGCAATGGGGATGGACATCAGAAGATGGAGAAAACAGGCAACAGGATAGGAGGCCATCACAGAGGGCCATTGAAACACTTTACCCAGAAAGGTATCGAAGTAGATGCTGAGATTCACAGCCAAACCTTGGGCACAGTACAGGGAATCTTATGAAAGAAGGGGGAGATAAGAAGACCTGGAGGGGACAGGAGCTCCACAAGGAGAGCAACAGATCAAAAATTCTGGGCACAGGGGTATTTTCTGAGACTAATACTCCAACCAAGGATCATGCATGGAGATAACCTAGAACCCGTAGAACTCCTGCACAGATGTAGCCCATGGCAGTTCAGTCTCCAAGTGGGTTTCCCTAGTAAGGGGAACAGGAACTGTCTCTGACATGAACTCAGTGGCTGGCTCTTTGATCACCTCCCCGTGAGGGGGGAGCAGCCTTACCAGGCCACAGAGGAAAACAATGCAGCCAGTCCTGATGATACTTGATAAGCTATGGTCAGAGGGAAGGGGAGAAGGACCTGCCCTATCAGTGGACTGGGGGAAGGGCATGGAAGGAGATGAAGGAGGGAGGGTGGGATTGGAAGGGGATGAGGGAAGGGGCTACAGCAGGGATATAAAGTGAATAAACTGTAATTTATAAATATTAAAAAGATGTGAGGCTAAGCACTGCACTCAGGGTCAGCCGCTTTCGACCCAGAGAAGAGCATGTCTGATTGCATGCGGGTTGATGCCCCAGGTCCCGCCTCTGAGAAAAAGGTATCGGACGGGTCTGATGCTCTTTGGGTGGATGACACCTAAATGAACATCAGTACAAAGTCCCAATTTATTTCTAATATCAGAGATCAGACCTCTACTCTTGCCTGATGCGTCTAAAACAAAAAGGAGGAACTGTAGAGAGCTGCGGAATGCTGTGCCTTAAAGATGGAGCTGGTTTCCGCCTTCCACCTTCCCGATGGTGAGTGCTCTCTGTCACGAACAACTCCACATTTGGCTAAGGCCGAGGATCTGGCTTGCTTCCATGTATGTGGACCTATCTGCATTGCCCACGTGGCATGCTGGGGTTGGCTACCCAGAGGCTATTTAAGCTGTGGGCTGGCTTTCCCCAGGGTCAGATGATTGTTCAAGGTTCCTGAATAAACTGCATTGAAAAAAAAAAGTAAAAAGAAAAATGTAAAAGAAGAAAGCTTTCTGCAGTGATTTTCTAAGAATTTCATGAATGCAGAAGTTACAATATTTGTGAAGGTACCAATGGTCATTTAACCCAGCAACCAAAGCTAGGAATCAAACTAGAAAGAAACATTTCTGCTGCTTGGAGTTAGGTGGTTACCATTATCTGAATTATGGAAAGTGATGGGAGGTGTATGTGCGTGCCTGTGTGCATGTGTGTGTTATGCCTGTGCCTGTGTTTGTACATGCATATACATGCATGTGCTGTATAGATGTAATCACTTGTAAACGCCAGAGATGAATGTCAGATACCTTCCTCAATGACTCTCTATTCATTTTTGAACAGGGTCTCTTGATGGACCTGGAGTCTACCAACTTGGCTAGCATGGCTGGCCAGTAGCATATGCCTGTTTCAACCTCCACAACACTGAGACTGCACATGTTTGTTGACATGCCTAGCTTTTACATGAATTCTGATCTGAACCAAACCCAGATTCCTGTGGTTGTGTGGCAAGCACTTTACCAACTGAGCCGTCTCCTTAGCCCCACTTTATGGGATTTTATTACAAGACACACACCAAAATAATCCCATGGCCAATGGAATTCAAAAATTTTCTAGCATGTTTTGTCATTCTTTCTATGTAAATAAAAAATGTTCATAATTTTTCATTGGAACCATTTTTATTGAGCAGATTGGAATATAATAATTTAGGCCCAAATGCCTTTCCAAAGAATTCAGGGGTTAATCTAGAAACACAGCTCAGATATTTAGAGAGATTCTGTCAAGAAAGAAGGAAAGAGGGAGAAGGGGAGAAAGAAGGAGAAAGGAAGTTGGAGAGGGAGGGAGGATGGAGGGAAGGAAGGAAGGAAGGAAGGAAGGAAGGAAGGAAGGAAAAGGAAGGAAGGAAGGAAGGAAGGAAGGAAGGAAGGAAGGAAGGAAGGAAGGAAGGAAGGAAGAACCGACATCTATTTTGCTGTTGCTATAATAAACACTGTGACCAAAAACAACTTTGGGAGAAAGCAGCATATTTCATTTTACAGGTTACAGTCATCATCCAGAAAAACCACACAGGAGCTCAAGCCAGGAAATGGGGTCAGGAGCTGAAACAGAGACCACAGAGGAATACTGCTTTCCTACACACCTAGGACCACATGTAGACAGTGCGTAATGTTTTAAGTGGTTTAAATTTATCTGCCTCCTCAAACATGGATGTTATATAAAAGACATATATTGTGTGTTATTAAATGAAGTTGTATCAGTTAGGATGAAAATAGACTCCCCAAGAGCCATAGGCTATGTAACAATATCAAGCAGTGCCAAACATGGAACACCTCCTTTCCTGCTGTTGATCAGGAAAGTCCAAGAGATTCCCAAAACAATGCAGGCTACTGACATTACCCTTGATGGCCTCCTAGAATTGGAAGGTTAGACCCTAGTGGTGTCCAAAGACACCACATATTTCAATCACAGCACTCGAAGAAATCAAACTGGAACCTCCTCTTTGAGGATTAGCTCTCCTGGTAACCAAAGATGCTTTGCAGGTTTCTAAAGAAGAAATGAACAGTTATCCACAGCCATAATGACTATGAACCATACTGGTCAACAATGGCAAGAAATCTCAAGGGTACAACAATGACAGTTATATCCAACTTATAACCAACAGCCATCTAATTGGGCTTAAGGTCCACTCGGTCAGAAGGAACTCATAACCAAGACTGTAAATCTGGCCAATGCCATACATGAAGCCATAGAGGAGGAACCTACTATTGAGACTTCGTTAAGCCAGTATAATTTCTAGCCACGTTCTCGTACCCACCCTTATTGCCATGGCTCACTGTAGTTCTCACTTACATTAAAAAGATTCTTTTGCAAAAATCTACAAGTGATCAAAATGCAGAGAATTGACCCTACAGTGCCCATCACCAATTGATTCATCTATAATACAACCCCTACACATAAGGCTCGGGGAATGTTGCAGAAGACGGGGCAAAAAGATTTTAAGAGCAAAAGGACCAGTAGGTCTGCTATGAAATAGTGTTTTGTGTATGACAGGAAAATGCCCTAATGAAATCCCAATTCTATGGTCACCTAAACAAGACCTACACAGTGACAACACCAGTTGACTTCCTAGAATGGACGTAAGAAATCTGACAAGGCCCCACCCATACACAAAGAACTACAGGTGATTAAGAGCTTCTTTTTTTTTTTAAATAATTTTTTTTATTTTTTTTATCAGTTACATTTTATTAACTCTGTATCCCAGCCATGTCCCGATCCCTCATTCCCTCCCAGTCCCTCCCTCCCTCCCTCATCTCCACCGTGCCCCTTTCCAAGTCCACTGATGGGGGACCTCCTCCCCATTCATCTGATCCTGTTTTATCAGGTATCTTCAGGACTGGCTGCAAAGCCCTCCTCTGTGGCCTAACAGGACTGCTCCTCCCTTCGGGGGTGGGGAGACAAGGACCAAATATATCTGGGCACAGGGTCTTTTCTGAGACTGACATTCAACCAAGGACCATGTATGGACAGAACCTAGAACCTCCACTCAGATGTAGCCTGTGGTAGCTCAGTAACCAATTGATTAAGAGCTTCTAAGAGAGAAAGAATCATTCTTCTCTGCCGACAAGATCCCCACTCCCCTCCCTCCCCATAGGTCAGCAATCGCAAGTGATCATCTCTGAATGAGTGCACATAAAAGCAACACTAAATGAATTCAGCTGTGCCTGTGTGTAATAATACTTTTTTTAAAAAAGAAAAGATTATGAATTTGAGAAGAGGTATATGGCAGGAGTTGAAGCGGAAAGAGGATGGAGAAAAGTTAGGTAAATAGAGCATTTGTGTATGGAATTCTCTTTAAAAAACATGTAAAAGGATAGTGAAAACCCTGTAAATTTTTTTTCCTTGAGCTTTGTGAAGTATTCAGCACATTAATGCCAGCCCATTGTGGAACAGCACACTGGGACTTCTTGTTCCTATCTAATTTTGTAACCACTAATCAACCTTTGCCTATTCCCCGATTAACCCGTTCTTCACAATCACCATTCTGCTCTCGACTTCTACGAAGTCTTATTTTACTTTCCACATGAGGGTAGTCACACGGTGTGTCTGATTCTGGTTCACCCAACATCGGACTTCCAGCTCCGGGCACACTGTCATAAATGACAGGACTTCAGGATGTTTGCCACTGTATAGTAGCCCACTACTTCTCTGCCATGTTTTCCTTGTCCGCTTGGCAGTTGACCGACATGTTCCTTTTTCAATTCCCTCTTATTGTGAACACTGCTGCAATGTGGACAGAAGTATAGATGACTCCTCAACATACTGGCATCATCTATTGTATTTATTCCCAGTTCTGGGCATGTCAGGTTGCATGGTAGTTCTGGTCTATTTTTTTAAAGAACTTCTATAATAACTAATAATAAGGAAGGGGTCCCTTTCTCTACATCCTTGAGAGCACTTGTCTTTTTAGAATAACTACTTTTACTTGGGCAATATAACATTTCACTGTGGTCTTGATTCCGGCTTCTCTGATTGTTAGTGATGTTAACCAAGATTTTACAGAACTATCCAGCATTCACACTTTTTTTTTCTTTTAAGAACTGTCTACTTAAGTCTGTTGTCCATTTTTCAATGGGTTTGCTTTTCTGCTGTTGAACATTCAGAGTTCTTACATAGCCTGGATATCAACACCCTGGTAGTTGTGTAATGGTTTGTAAATGTTTTTCACACCCTCTAAGTTGTCTTTCCACGCCATTGTTTGTTATACAGAAGCTTTTTCACTGAATTACTTAGTTTGTTGGTGTTTAATTTCTTGTGTTTTTTTATATATATATTTTGGATATTAGCCCTCTGTAAGACGTAGAGCTGGTGAAGATAGTTTCCCCATATGTAGACTGTTGTTTTATCTCATTCAGAAGGGCAAATAGACACTAGAAGTAGTTGAAGGGAGGGAACAGGACTGGAGCCTACCATGGATGTCCTCTGAAGGATTCCACCCACAGGGGATGGAAGCAGATGCTGGGACTCACAACCAAACTTTGGACAGAAGGCAGGGAATCTTACGGAAGAGTGAGGGGACACAATAACTTGGAAGGGACAGGAGCTTCATAAGAAGACCAACAAAGCCAACAAATCTGAGCCCATGGGACCCTTCAAAGATGGACGTACCAACCAAGGACTATGAAAGGAGAGGAACTATTCCCCCTGCTTAGATATAGCCAATAGGCAACTCAGTCTCCATGTGGGTTCCCTAGTAAGAGGAGTAACAGCTGTCTGATGGACTCTGTTGCCTGCTCCTGGATTACACCCCCCTGGCGGGGTAGTCTTGCCAGGCCACAGAGAAAGAGGATGCAGCCAGTCCTGATGAGACTTGGGGTCAGATGGTAGGGGAGGAGAGATCTCCCTTTATGGGGATTAGGAGAGAGGAAGGAGGAAAGAGGAAAAGAGGGCAGGACTGGGATAAATATTTTTAATTTAATTTTATTTTTAATTACACTTTATTTACTTTATATCCCCCCTCTAGTTCCCTCCCTCCTCCCCTCCCAATCCCTTCCTTCCCCCCCATTCTCCACACATGGCCCTCCCCAAGTCTACTGGTTGGGGAGGGTTTCTTTTTCTTCCTTCTGGTCTTAGTCTGTTAGGTCTCATCAGGAGTGGCTGCATTGTCTTCCTCTGTGGCCTGGTAAGGCTGCTCCCCTCTCAGGGGGAGGTGAGCAAAGAGCAGGCCAATCAGTTCATGTCAGAAGCAGTCCCTGTTCCCATTACTATGGAACCCACTTGGACACAGAACTGCCATGGGCTACATCTGTGCAGGGGTTCTAGGTTATCTCCATGCATGGTACTTGGTTGGAGTATGAGTCTCAGGAAAGACCCCTGTGCTCAAATTTTTTGGTTCTGTTGCTCTCCTTGTGGACTTCCTATCCTCTCCAGATCTTGCTATTATTTCCCGCTTCTTTCATAAGATTCCCTGCATTCTGCCCAAAGTTTGGCCATAAGTCTCAACATCTGCTTTGATAGTCTGCAGGGCAGAGACTTTCAAATAATTTTTTTTAAAAAAGAAACTTTTTCATTTAATCCAATCCCATTTATATAGTTTTGCTTTTCTTTCTTATGATTTTGAGATCTTTTCTAAGAAATATTTTCCTGTTTCAATGTCCTGAAGAATTTCTCTACATTTTCTTCAAGTCTTTTTTTTTCTTTTTTTTTTTTAAATGTCTGTTTATTTCCTTTACATCTCAAGGGTGCCTCCTCCCTCCTCTCCTCCTTCGCCCTTCTTCCCCTCCTTCCCTCTTCCCCTCTCCCTTTCCCTCCAGAAAAGGGGAGCCCCTGCCCCCTATCAACCCTTCCCTAACACATCAAGTCACATCAGGACTGAGTTTATCGTTATCCCTGAGGCCAGGCAAGGCAGCCCTGCCAGGGGGAAGTGATCCAAAAGCAAGCAATAAAGTCCATGTTAAAAACAGTCCCCAACCCCTTCCACTGGTCAGGTGACCTACATGAAGACCAAGCCACCCATTGGCCGCATATGTGCAGCGGACTTTCTTCAAGTCTTAAATTTAAGTCTTTAATCCACTTTGAGTTGATGGCTTCACAGCTAAGAAATAGAAACATACTTTTACTTTTCTACATGTGGCTACTCAATTTTCCCAGCACTACTTATCACCCTTTCTCTGATGTCTGTTCCTAACACCTTTGTCAAAAAATTGGCTATATATGCATGGATTTATTCTATGCTCTGTCCTCTACTCCACTGACCTATATGCTTGTGTTTATTCCAATACCATAATATATTACCTTGATGTACATTTTATATACTTCCTGATGTGTTCTTTAAATTTACTGATAAATTTACTCAGTTCCATTTGTGGTTTCACAAACATTCAAGATTTTTTTCTGAAGATTATGTACTGGTGTTTCCATGAATCTTTGGTTAAAATGGACATTTTAACAGCATGTATTCAACAAATCCATGAGTCCAAGTATCTGTTTTTCTTTTTATCCCCTTCCATTTCTTTCATCATTGTTTTATCTCTTCCACCGTAGATGTCCTTCACTTATTTAATTAAATTTATTCATAGGAATATATCTGAGATTCTTTTCTTGATAAGTACAAAAAAAGCTTAAAGAACTTGCTCAAACTGTGACTTTATCAGACAGCTATTGATTCTTCACATCAATTATGAAACCACTAATCATAATAGTCTCTACGATATACAAGACATTTTTAGTAAATATGATATTAAAACATACCATATGTCAATGTGGTATGTTAGAAAAATACACACATCTTAAATGTACAGGTAAAAAATCAAATACATTTTTAGAAGACACATGGAATATGAGGAGTAACATCTCTGTTTCATGAATGAATACATTAAATGTTTTTGTTTTTAATAATTCCAAGTTTTCCCAAGAGCACACAACAGCTAAGTAGATCTGGATAAGGCTACATTTCTTGAGACCCCCTGAGCTACTTGACAAAACTTCAAAACCTAACACATCAAGTCACATCAGGCCTGAGCTTATCGTTATCAAGACCAACAATACCATAAAAAGAAGCATAAAATACTGTACATTTTCTAGTTCAAATTTTACTACACTCATTTGCTTGTGCTATGAGTTTTAAACTTCTGAATTTCTGATCTTTCATCCTTCACTGCCCGGACCTGATTTCTCCTCCGTCTCCCACCTGATATCCTAGATAAATGACTTCCATCTTGTTCTTGGCCACACTAAACCACTAATTCCTTAGTCACCATTCCTAGGCTCTGAAATCATTGGCTTCATTCAGACCTGGACATCACTTGAATTCTCTTTTACCCACTTCTGGTCCAGCCCATGCCTGCCATTGCCCACAGAACTGCATCACAGACACTTTTAAGGAAAGACTTGACATCCCTCATTTAAACTATTTCAGTTATTCACATCATTTGCCAATCAGGCAGTTCTGATGCTCTCTTTCAGGGCCATTCCAGGATTAAGCAATGCATTTTGTTTGCCAGGAGAGAAGGCCCTTCTAATACTTGATCACATACCAATTCTTTCTTAGTTACATCAGTAGTAATTACTTCCAGCATGATCTATTCAGCTTACTTGATTTAAAACACTAGATGTTCAAGGTAAAAAAAAAAAAATCATTATCTCATTCTCCTTTCTTCCCTCTCTTTTGAAATCTTAAATGACTTTAATTAATACATCTTAACATTAACCTTCTTTGTATTATTAATCTATAGAGGCATGGGAGTACTTGATCATAGTGTCATTAAAATACTGTTAACCCTAAACCAGAAATTAAATTAAAATGTATTCAGGGTTCCTAGCTCTATCAAGACTACCCACATGTGTGAAAAGGTCAACACTGCCATCTACATACTCTGGTGGCCCTGAAGAGTAGCACTGTAGTGTAAGGGTCACGGTCACTGAACCAGAACAACCCCAATTATCATTATTCAAAACATCTGGTTTAATCTACACAACCTATAATGAAAATTACTCTTACCAGAAAACAAAACAGATAATTTGTGTTAAGAACAAAGAAAAGATCTATATGCAAACAGCAAACTGGTGGCACAAAGAAAACAGATAACAGAAAAAAGCCATGGTTCATATGCACTGAACCTATTTTTCCAGACTTAAAAAAAAAAATTGAAGGTCATTATGCTATGTTGCCCACAGGTTATATTTACTGCCGTGAGTAACCTCTCATGGGCAAAACATTTTTTGGGTTGGGTTGGGTTGGGTTGGGTTGGGTTGGTTTGGTTTTGGGCAAAATGTTTTTCTCCTGTGAGACCTACTGTTGTCTTTCTTTATACTGCCCAAAGATTTTCTCTAGAACTCACTAGTCAAATAACAGTACTAGCCCAAGAACTAAGTAATACAAGACACTAAGTTGACTCCCCATAGTTGTAACTCAAAACCACTCAGCCCTAGATTTACTGAATGTTGCTTAAGGTGGAACTTGCACCCCATGCGAAAGAAGGAATTCTGCTCTAATGTCAACAAATCTGGACAAGTGAAAAACATCTCCGAATTATCATCAAACATGCCAGTGATTTTCAAAACAAGGGACAAAAGGAGGGTTTAACTAGAGGGATTTTAAAACAAGTATCTGGTCTTGATTTTCCTGGTTGCCTCACTCTCTGGGACTACCCAGGGTCATCTCTTCACTTCACGTTCTTGGTTCTTGCATTGTTAAAGTCTATTTTTTTAATTCTTTGATAATTTCAGAAGACGTATTTTATCATATCACTACCCTTGCCCCAACTCCTCACAGATCTACCCACATCTTTCTATCCATCTTTCTATTTTGAGTTATCTCTCTCTCTCTCTCTCTCTCTCTCTCTCTCTCTCTCTCTCTCGTAAGCTTGTAGAGTTTAATTTGTGTTGCCCAGCTACTCTTGGGTTTGGGGCCTGTCCTAGAGTATGGTCCACCTGCTATAGATAGCACAGTAAAAAACTGGTTCTCCTCCTCCCACATCTATCAAATACCAATAGCTACTCATCTATGAGTGGAGCTTCATGTCCTCCCCATTCCTCTGTGGTGGCATTTTGTCTGGCTTGAGCTTGCACCAATGTTGTGTATGCTGTGGGATCATAGACATACCCCGATATGTTCAGAAAATAGTTTCCTTGAAGTCATCCACCATTTCTGTCTCTTATACTCTTTCTGCCTCCCTTCTATAAGGATTGCTGAACCTTGAGGGCAGGGTTGTGATATCGGCATCCCATTTAGAACTGAGAACTCTGCTATCTCTTATTCTCTGCATATTGATCAGTTGAAGGTCTCTGTCCATCATCATCATCTACCGCAAGAATAATCTCTGGTGAGGATTAAGTTCATCACTGATCTATGGACATACAAATGAGTCATTAGGGGTCATCCTAACACTATGTCCATTTGTCAGAATAATGTTTATAAATTCTTCTCTAACCTATCTATGACCTATCTAGCAACAAGTTCTTGTATCTGTTAATAGCGTCAAGTATAGGTTTCATCTCGTGGAATGAGCCGTAGGTTGTGCTACTATTGCATTAGTGGACACATTTGTCAAGCCAGTCATTACTGTGACTCCTGGGGTTCACTGAGACAAGATTTATGGATAATTTTTCATAGTATGCATACCACATTTTAGCACTATTAAAATTGGCCAGTAAGGATGAAGTTTCCAGGAGGCAAACTGACCCTGCATATTTTTAATTGTTTATCATATATGTGTCTTCTCTATATGTTCCATCTTTAAAAGAAGCTTTGACAAAGCTTTCTACCCCTACCAGTAGAAGACACACTTTCCTTAAGCCCCTGAACAAGGCAATAAAGATCTTCTACCCCAGTGTTTCTCAACTTGTCGGTCACGACCCCTTTGGGGGATCAAAGAATCCTTTCACAGGAGTCACCTAAGACTATTGAAAAACACAAGTATTTATATTCTGATTCATAACAATACCAAATTACAGTTATGGAGCAGCAACAAAAAATAATGTTATGGTTGGGGGTCACCAAATAAAGAGCTATATACAGTCTTAGGAATATTAAGAACCAGTGTTCTACCCAAACCATTCCTAAATATGGCTGCCTTTTTGTTGGTACACAGTGGAACTCCTGCCAGAGTAACAAACAAGGCAATTGACAGAGCCAGTGTGTCACCCTGTAGAGCTTGGAGAAGGGACACGAACAGATCTCTAACCAACTTTACAGTTCTGTCCAGATAAAAGATTGAAATATGGAACACATCTCATTGAATTGTCACAAGCAAGGTCCGGAAATCGAAAACTTTTGTTTCTGTCATGAGAGAGCTGCTACCCTGTGACCAAAGTTTTTATCAGTCTTGATCAACCACAACTGCCTTATTTGCATATGGACATATTTGCATAAGACAGATTGTGTCACTGGAAACTATGTGCACAAGTCACACTAACTTCCTCAAGCTGTGCAGTGGCCAAGATGCCCTTCGTCAAGTGATATGAATCACATGCTGAGAAACTAGACCCAGAGAAATTAATTCTAACCAAACAAGTACTTCTCCAAAGCAGAGACACCCCTATTTGTCTATTATCCTTTGCACTATGCTACTGCCTAACCTGATGGTCTTTTCCTACGTTCTTCCAGAATTCATTCAGCTGCCCACCAATCTTTTCCCTAATACCATAGAGAGAGGTCAATCAACTCTGTTCTCTTCTGTGTATCTTCATATTACCCAAGCAGCTCAGCTGTTAGAATGTGTTTTTCTACACCAAAGGGACTGTGCAGTTCAGACGACAAGAAAAGACAGAAATATCTGGTAGTTAAACAAGATAGAAAATGAAGTGCTATGTCAATAAAATATAGTAATACATTGTAAGCTGGAAGAATAAAAAATAATGATTATCATACTAGTTGGCATACCAGATATCTCTGTGTGAACCAGCATATGAGGATATTTTAGCCAGTTTTTAATTGTATTTTCTAGATTTCCTATAATAGATATACAATGCTTTCAAGAACTACAAATACAAACATCAAAAATAACTTTCATCTTTCAAAAAGTTGACCTATCCTCCTCCCTAGTTAGTAGAACCCAGAACAGTAATGGTATAAGTTTTAGGAGGAAATATATATTTTCCATCTTTGTGATGGCTATTTTTTGGTTGTCCATTTAGCTACACCTAAAATTAACTAAAATTCAAAAATGGAGGTTATATCTGTGAGGGATCTTTGATTAATCTGAAATAGGTAGATCCACTTGTAATACAGAATTTTGAGGTAGGAAGCCACATGCCTTCAATCTAGATCTTAAGATAGGGGAACACACACCTTTAATCCGGGACACACCTTCTGCTGGAAGCCTATGTAAAAACATTTTGCTTTTGCCTGCTTGCCCTCCCCTTGCTAGCAAGTCTATTCCTTTACTGGCATTAGAGCCTATTTGTTCAGGATTCTACAACATACTGAAGACCAGCTGATACTGGTGGACTGAGAAACTACTAGATTCTTGGACTTTCTATTCACAGCTGGCCATTGTTGGATTACCTAGACCACATCCTGAAGGTCATTCTAATAAATATCATATATAATATTTATACATATATATATATACAGTCAGTTAACCTAGAGAACTCTGACTAGTCCAGTCTTCTTTGACTAGTCAAAAGCATCCAGCATTGGTTCTTACAGCAAAATCAGAGATGTTCAGACAAATGTTTTGCTTATTTCAACCACTAGGATCCTTTCATTGCTTAAGATGATGTGTTAGATTTATTGGTTTGAAATTTCTCCACAACCATGGTCATAAATAAATAAATAATAAATATAAACAGTGAGAGTTCCTAGTGATTTATTTCAGGTTCACCTTCTGAATGTTTTCCATTAATTACAATCGGCAGTTTCCCATAAATTTTGAGAACAGAGTGTAACGGCTAACAGAATGCCAGCTTCTGGGGCATGCCCATAAGGTTTTATTTTATGCTTTTTATTATTCAACAGGAATTTGTTTTATAAAAGAAGGGACCCAGATTATAAGAGACAACAAACAAATGCCCAGCCAAGCTGAGTCTACCACTTATCAATGCCTGAATCTTCTGGAAAAGTTCTTTGAAAAATCCTCGGGCACCAAGTGTCATTCAGTTGAGCTTTACCTTTATCACCAAGAACGGCAGTATCTAAAGGGGAAAAGGAAGACAATGCGCTCTGAGCAAGTCAAAGCATGCGTGAAGCTGGACATGTGAGGTGAAGTTGACATAACAACAACCATCTTTGTCCTGGTTTAAAAACTCCGTCGATTTTAGACTCCCAAGCTTTATACATGCCAGGGCACAGGACATTAATTGAAAAGATGGTGAGTAACTGAAGACTAGTAACCATCATCTTTGTGTTGTGAAACCCTGAAGGCTCTGTAAATGATAACAGGATCCCTTACTTCCCAATACTCTTAAATAGAATTTACCATGGATTTTTCACTGAACATTTTTATCTCTCTATAGTGTGCCCTTGAGTTATCAGTTTAATTGGAGAATGTGGCCTCCTTGCAAGTGAAGCTACAAATACATGATTTAGAGTGATTATAAATAGTTTCAACGTAACCCAGAGAGATGTATTTTCTAAAACATTCGTCTGTATGTCTCATTGGGTGTGCCCTGGGATGTGGAACCTTCTCCAGGACAAGGCATAGCCCCAGTGGGAAGTAGGCCTTTTCCGGGTGGCAGCCTTCTGCTTATAACATTTTTCTTCCCAGAGAAATGAGTCTTTTACTTATCAATGAAGACTTCATTCTCACAGTTACCAATTGAGTGTGTTTTCCAGATTGTCCACATCAGACTATCAAAGGTGAGATTCAGATAATCTATAAGAGTTTCTTTGAATAATTTTAATAACCAACAAGCTTTACTAAAACTTCCTTAGACCATGTTATGTAGTTCCTGGTACAAAGCACTTGCTCAATAAAAATGTTTGTAACACCACAAAAGAAGGAAGGGAGTGGAAAGAATACAGCCTCTGAAATAGCTTCTGACAGCTTTCCCTGCTGTAATCCCAACCTATGTAAACCCCTATGTAACCGCAATCGGGCTAGACATGGTGACCTGTTTTTAGTGAACCAGAATAAGACAAAGTCTTATGGTAGAGCTTTAGCTGAGACTGAAAGGGGGTGGTTTCCCTTGTAGTTGTTTTCTCTCTGTCTGTCTGATCCCTCTCATGTACTTGATCTTATGAAAAATTTGTCATGTTCAAGCTGTCTTGTGGAAAAACCATAAATCACGGAACTTTGAGTGTCCTCCAGGTAATACTGAGTATGAAACAGGGGTTCTCAAACTAGTATCCCTCGAGGAACTGAATACAGCCCCATGGATGACTATGGAAGCAGAGCTTTTACTAGCAGGTTCCTAAGCAAGTCCACAGCTCCAGGCTATACTCTCATGACAAGTTTAAGAGGCTGAGGTCCTGAGTTAATTCCTCACCTACCAAAACTGAGCTAATAAATGCATGTAGCATGAAGAAACAGTACCAGTGTGATTTGTTACTTGGGGTACAGAACTATATTGTCACGTCTAAGGAAGTGTATGTAGTTTTCTCTACTACGGACTAGAGATTGCTTGGCCATACTATGTTATCCAGGAAGGAAAAACCACTTCTGAGAGAGAATTGATGAAAACCAAGGTGACCTAAATCAACATCTTGTTCTGTTTCTGAGACAGGGTCTTGCTATGCATCACAGGTTCATCTTGACTTCTTAACTTTCCTGTGTTAGCCTCTCAAGCACGTGTGACCACGCCCAGCTCCAACCTGTTTCAAACTATCACTAACAGTGGAGAAATTGCCTCCCCACAATTCAGTTTTCAGTTTCCACATGGACTTCCACATCATTGGAGAGACTAATTGAAGTTAAATTTGTTAAAAAAAAACTTAGCATAATATCTAATTTATAATTACGGATAAAGTGGTAGTGGTTCTGATAAGAAATGGCCTTGATGTGTAAGGTAAAGAGTAACTGGCCAAGGGTGACACCTTGGCCTCTTTCATGCATGTTCACACTTGTACAAATGGATCCCTACAGACACAGTGCTACACACATGTTTATGTGTGCGCACATACACACACCACACGCACACCATGTTTAAAATTAAAGAAACTCGGGCCGGCCCCAGCGGCCCAAGCTACTCCTCCACTCTAACGGTGCTACAGGACCTCGGTCCTCCAGCCCCAGGTTCAGCGGCTTGGACCTGGAAGAAGACTCAGAGGTGTTGGTGATGCTGCAGGAGAACGACCAGGGATGGGCCGGCCCGAGGCAGTCCAGCTCCCTTCGGCTCCTGCAGGAAGCCTCGGAGGCTGAGAGGTGGCACACCAGCCTTTCTGCCCAGCTCGCTGAGTCCTCAGGCTTCCTCGGCCACCCCACCTGTGAGAAGTACCACGTCAACATCTCCAACCAGGCATCCAGGAGGGGAGGTACCCTCACCCTGGCTGCTGCACCTGCGCAGAAGGGGGTGGGGCTGAACCTGAAGATGAGCGGTCACTTCTGGGTGGGCGATGAGCTGTACTCTGAGAAGCACGCGCGCCAGTGCCAGGGCTACTCGATACCCGGAACTCTCAGCTCCCGAGCCTGAGCCTTGAGGTGCCCAGCCCGTCTGCACGCTCAGAGTCTGCAGACATGACCACACTGAGCGCATACAGGGAGGGGTGGTAGCAGGTGATGGCTCTTACATGAGCTGAGGTTGAGGCCTCTTTGTCCTTGCTGGGTGAGGCCAAGGGCTGGGACTAGTCTTGAGCTGCAAGTGCTGAGGACGCTTCCGCTTTCTCTGGCCTTTGTCCTGCAGGGCAGCTGCTGTACTGCAGTCTGAAGTGGCAGCTGTGTTCAACAGGTTTGTGCAAAGGATTGGACACAGAGAGAAGTATCTAGAAAGGCGAGGCTAAGCACTGCACTCAGGGTCAGCCGCTTTCGACCCAGAGAAGAGCATGTCTGATTGCATGCGGGTTGATGCCCCAGGTACCACCTCTGAGAAAAAGGTATCGGACGGGTCTGATGTTCTTTGGGTGGATGACACCTAAATGAACATCAGTACAATGTCCCAATTTATTTCTAATATCAGAGATCAGACCTCTACTCTTGCCTGATGCGTCTAAAACAAAAAGGGGGAACTGTAGAGAGCTGCGGAATGCTATGCCTTAAAGATGGAGCTGGTTTCCGCCTTCCACCTTCCCGATGGTGAGTGCTCTCTGTCACGAACAATTCCACATTTGGCTAAGGCCGAGGATCTGGCTTGCTTCCGTGTGTGTGGACCTATCTGCATTGCCCACGTGGCATGCTGGGGTTGGCTACCCAGAGGCTATTTAAGCTGTGGGCTGGCTTTCCCCAGGGTCAGATGATTGTTCAAGGTTCCTGAATAAACTGCAAAAAAAAAAAAAAAAATGCAAGCACACCACAGGACTATTGTTCAGCCATTAAAATAAGGAAATATTCTCATTACAAAATGAATAAATTGCAGGGCATTAAAAGAAATAAATCAGGCACGGAAAAGCAAATTGCACATGTTCTCACTTGTATCTGAAAGTTTTTAAAAGTTGCACTCCTAGGAGGAGATGGGTCTGTTTCTCCTTAAATTAGCTGTGCCTTCTTATGGTCTGTCTAGGAGACCATGTAAACTTAGCATGAGATAATGTGAATTGAATCCTGTTAGTCTCTTTTTGGAAAAATCACCTCAAATGAAAAGTAAACTGCTTTCCTGTGTTCGCATCCTACCTTTTGGATCTGTTGGCTGCTGGCTCCATTTGACCCTTCTGTCTTCATGGATTATGTGATTATATGTCCTGCACACCCCCACCCTTTGGCATACTAGGTCTACATATGACTTATGACTTGTGTGTATTTTTGTTTGCTTCTATTTATAAGGTAGAATGGTAACCCCAAACCTGTAATGGTACAGGGCACAGGGCGGCGGCAGCTCTGTCTCCCTGCCAGAACGGAACGTTCACATCTGCCATTGTTTCAATAGTCTGATGCTCTGAGGTAGAGCCAAGAGTTTATCTCTTCAGAATGTCTCTGCCATTGCCGGAATAGTTCCACTGGTGTATCTCATTCTCCATAATCGAGTTACACACTGCCCTGGGGATGTCATGAATCTGCCATCTCCAACACTCTCAGCACGGTCAGTTCAAGTTGCTCATCCCAGCCCAGGGACACCTCAGCTGCTGGTAACCTCACATCCCCAGTGGCTCACAAGAGCCCATCAGCAAGGATTGCTTTTTTCCATGTTGCCTCCAAATATTCGGCCTTCGCTTCAACAAGGAGTTGAGTGGATGCTTTGCTCAGTTTTTATGACTCAACTTTGCTTACTGTGTCCCCACCCACCTCCATGTCCCACAGTCTTAAGGCAAGAGAATGAGGCAGAAAGTGAGGCCTGGAAAGGACTGACACAAAAGCTACAAATTTAGTATATGAGAAATCAACATAAGCATGATGGCAAAGAGGAAGACTGGAGACTCCTCAGCCTTGCAACGTGTACCAGATGCTGCGTGCTTGAGGAAGCCTGTGCTATGCAAATGACCCATAAAAGTTCTCTGTACATGGGCACCTCTAAGCTTTTGAACTTGCCAGCTCTGGCCCCCTTAACTTCCTTAGAAGCGAATTCTTTTTAATAAATTCTCTCGCTTTTAACACATGCTGGAGAGGTTGTGGAGAAAGGGGAACCCTCCTCCACTGCTGGTGGGAATGTAAACTGGTACAGCCACTCTGGAAAGCTATCTGGTGCTTTCTAAGACAACTAGAAATAGTGCTTCCTCCAGACCCAGCTATACCACTGCTAGGTAAATACCCAAAGTTTGTTCAAGTACACAAAAAGGACACTTGCTCAACCATGTTTATAGCAGCTCTATTTGTAATAGCCAGAACCTGGAAACAACCCAGATGTCCATCAATGGTGGAATGGGTACAGAAATTGTGGTATTTTTATACAATGGAATACTACTCAGCAATCAAAAAGGAGGAAATCATGAAATTTGCAGGCAAATGGTGGGATCTAGAAAAGATCATTCTGAGTGAAATATCCCAGAAGGAGAAAGACAAACATGGGATATACTCACTTATATAGACCTATAAGATATGATAAACATAATGAAATCTATACACCTAAAAAAGATAATCAATTGAGTGGACATGGGGTAAGATGATCAATCCTCGTTTAGAAAGACAGATGGGATGTGCATTGAACGTATGACAGGAGTCTACTGAGCGCATCTGAAAGACTCTAACTAGCAGTGTTTTCAAAGCAAAGACTCATGACCAAACCTTTGGCAGAGTACAGGGAATCATAAGAAAGAAGGGGAGTTAGTCTGATGGGGAAAGGATAGGAGCTCCACAAGGACCAAATATATCTGGGCACAGGGTCTTTTCTGAGACTGACATTCAACCAAGGACCATGTATGGATATAACCTAGAACCTCCACTCAGATGTAGCCTGTGGTAGCTCAGTAACCAATTGGTTTCCCAAAGTGAGGGGAACAGGGACTATTTCTAACAGGAACTCAATGACTGGCTCTTTGGTCTCCCCACCCCCGAAGGGAGGAGCAGTCCTGTTAGGCCACAGAGGAGGGCTTTGCAGCCAGTCCTGAAGATACCTGATAAAACAGGATCAGATGAATGGGGAGGAGGTCCCCCCTATCAGTGGACTTGGAAAGGGGCACGGTGGAGATGAGGGAGGGAGGGAGGGAGGGACTGGGAGGGAATGAGGGATCGGGACACGGGGCTGGGATACAGAGTTAATAAAATGTAACTGATAAAAAAAATAAAAAATAAAAAAAAGAAACTCCTGATATAAAAAAAAAAAAAAATTCTCTCGCTTTGCTTACTACTGTCCATGTGGCTCTGTCTTCGAAATCCCAATACGCACTGAGAACAGTTGGCATGCCAGACAGCCAAATGGTAAACTTTCTTTTTCTAATCTCTTAAGCTTTCTGCTGATTCCAGACATGCCTGAGAGAAGGCTCTCTAAACATATGTTCTACTATGCGTGGCAATGACTGTGAAACCTCCGCAGCCTGTTACCACTGACTCCTTGCATGTTATTCTGCAGACCACAAAACGTGTTCTAAACCTTTAGCCTTTTTTGGGCATCTCTCTACTCGCTCACTGTACCCCACGCATCAAGCAGGCACACTGCTCTATACCATACAGAGGAGGAGAGACTTTCCCCGCCAAAGAAGAGCTGGTCATGGTTGCATGCCTCCGCACCCACTGTGGCTGCTCCTGTCCAGTTCTTTGTTCTGGGACAGAAGATCCTGGAAACCCCAACAGGTGCCACCAAACCCCAAGATCTGTGAATATCAGCTCCATAACCCTGGCTAGAGATACACTTCTATTTCTTGCTTAAAAGAACATGTTCTTTACATTGTACTTTAATTTGGATCTCCAGCTTTATGCTGAATCATGGATTTTTTTTTCCTTCCTCTGTATTAAAAGTTGGACCGGGGAGGGGGGTGTATCTCAAATCACATGCGCCCACTCTCTCCCCCTTCAATATCTGAATTTCCTGTAGATTCCAAGGCTATTTTGTTGTTGTTGTTCCCAGGAAGGGCTCTTTATCATAGACCTAATGTGTGGATGTATCGCCTTTCATCTCCTGGTCCTCCACTGTAGGAAATGACAAGCCAGTATCTTTCTCACGCTTTCCTGTTACCTGGGTTGCATGTCTTAATACCCATACAGCCATTACTAGAGCAAAAAGGTGTGGCACCACATACGTGGGGAATGATGTCCATCTCAAGACCACCCCTGCACGTGCTCCATCTTCAGGTGGTTCAGCCTCGGATTCAGTTTGATGCCTTGCATAGCAAGACCCTTATGATCACTACTCCCAAATTCAGTTTCCATCCTGCCATATACCTAACTGACATCAATTTGTTATCTCACCTTTTCCTGAAGATATGTGAAAGAAAATGTCCATTCACCCTAGATAGAGCTTCCGTGATAGTAAGGGTTCCACCAAATTCCATTTTGGTGAACTGATGAGTTATTGGCTTATTTTCAGGCGCATGGTGAAAGGTTTGATACAGGAATGTGGGTTCCAAAACAGCTACGTCATTACAAAGTCCCACTCCATCACTGATGATGATCTCGTAGAAGCTGTATCATGGGGCTTCTTTCCAGTTAGCCTTTCAATCCCTCACACATGCTAGTATTCCCAAAAGCCCATGTAACTGGGAGGAGGGTGGAGGAGTAGGAGGGGGTATGGTTAGAATGCCAGGTGAGGATTCTGTGATTCTACACTTCTGCTGGAAAATGCCAATGGTTCCATTGTGGTTCCCTTAGACCTAACTGTCTATCACTGTGTCACTCTACTTACTTCATCGTCATGGCTTCTGGGTCAAGGTAACGTCTATGCCAAGACAGAAATGGCATAATCGTGTCATGTTCCAAGGACAAAGCCATGCTATGACAAGGAAAGCAGTTATGGATAGAAGATGGTGAGTGGAGACCAGAGAGGAGTTGGGTATGAGCAGTAACTTCAGTGTTCTAAAATATACTACCGTAACTTTGATGGACAATAATTAACTGTGTGTTCAGAATAACAACTGAAGAAATTCTTGAATGTTCCCAACACAAAGGAATGATGAATGTTAGAGATAATGAGCAATTACCTTGATCAGCTTAGTATACATTGTGAACATGCATCAACATGAAACATCACACTCTAGTACCACATGATAACACACATCTATAATCCAGCACCTAGAAGGCTGATTTGTGACAACTATGGGTTCAATGCCAGTCTGGACTACAGAGTCAGTTTCAGGTTAGCTTTAGCTATATAGCAAGACTCTGTCTCAAAAGAAAAAACACAAAAGAGAGAGACAGAGAGAAACAGATCACATTCTACCCTGTGATGGTGTTGCAAATACTATGTACCAAATTAAATACAGGATTTTTTTTTTTTTAGATTTCTCCTTGGTGGCAGAATTTGGAATTTGCAAGGGAAAGCATGGAAATAAGAAAATATTATTAAAGTCACATAGTCAGGGAGGAAGGTAACTCAAACTTGCAGCATGAAGTTGGCCGTGATAGCAAATTGCCTGTTTGAACTACTTCCTATTTGGATTGCACATGCCACCTGACAAAAGCATGAGAACTAAGATGACTTCTAACACTTTGAGCTAACCGTAGGCAGGGATGCTCACCACAAACCCATCAAATTTCCGAACTTGAGATACGGCTTCCACTGACTGTGCGCCACTTTCAACCCGTCATAAAGTTAAAAGCAACATACCAACCAACTCGAAAGTCAACTGTGCGGAGGTGCAAATGTGGGTGATGGATCAAAGGTCCTCATGGTGGACACATAAAATACAGGATGGTCATCAATATCTCAGTCAAACTATCAAGAAGGCAGCTGGACCTGAAGGCTTACCGGTGTGCAAAGATTACATATCCATCTAGTGCTTCTGATGTATGGGAACGTTAACTTGTGCCCTGCAAACTTGGAGTAGACGTGGAGAATGTAGCTTTGCCTTTGAAGGAATAAGAAGCCAAGTGTTTGTGTGCACATACTGACGTGTTTGGGGAAGTTAATACAGTTAATACAGGGTTTAGGAAGGACCAACACCATCCATCAACAGGGCAGCCTAAGAGAAAACTTATGTCATCCATACTTAAGAGATTTAATTTACTTTCCATAGAACCAATTTGGAAGAGGGGGGGAAAGAAGCCAAACTGTTGAAAATCCTCTTTTCTGACTTTGACCTTTTGAAGGCTATAAAGTTTAGGGGTTTTTTTTCCCCTCATAATTTTTGAGGCATATGCTACTATTTTTCATCAAGTCAGCTATAAACATGACAATTTGTACAGGCACAGCTGATTTACCCATCAGGGTCATAAAAATCCATATAAAAACCATCTCAGGCCGTCACACAACCCATTGTCTTCAATGTGTGTTGGCCAGTTTTTGTTTTTTTTTTGTTTTTTTTTTACAACTGACCTGACTAGATTGTTATTTCCAGACGCCCCAGCCAGGATCCATGTGGAAGAACACGGAGAAGTCACGCCTCATCCAAGACTGATGCAGAGGCTCCTCCGGCTACATCTTCAATGTACAGCTAAAAGCCCAGCATCCGTCCTGTCCTACTGTCTACCTACTCTGAATGCATACGTCCTTCCCCTACTCCCTTGCACCTTGCCCATCCTGTTCTCTGAGTTTCTAATGTGAGCAGAATTAGCATGCAGAAGATTTCTTCCTGAGTGAATTTATTTTTTCCAGAGATATCAGGAGCGGGATACCTCTACGAGGTTCTAGCTAACTGTGAAAAGATGCCCCGCTCTGAGTGATCACTGTACTTGCATAATCCCACAAGCGTCCACAACACAACTATTCCCCAATCTGTTGCAATCCAGTTGCAGGCCACAGCCACAAGAATGGCTGAGGGATTCCAAGTAAAAGAATTCCTTTTTCTATACGCATATTGTTTGCTATCCATAATGACAAAAGGCCCTAAGATCTGAACGACGCCCATCTCACCTATAAAATGACTATACTAACTGCTCCTTTGTGAAGTTTTGAATGAAATTACTACTTCTGTGCCTTAGACATGAGAAAATCAAAAAAAAGGGTACAATATTAAATGGAAACAGTGAACCAGCAGTTGTCCATGAGGATGAAGGCTTTTGTCAGACAAGAGAGGTGACATGAGTCCAATACTCCAGGCCCACGTGAAGGTGGAAGAAGAGAACTGATCCTTCAGAGTTATCCACTGACCTTCATGCATGCATACTAGCAAGTATACATGAGAACACACACATGTATACACATACATACATACACACACATTTTTTAAAAAGTAAAGAAATCGTGGAAAATAGTTCATTAAACATACGCTTTCCTGAAAAGCTCCTGTGAGTTAAAGCACTAACCTGCCCGGAGAATCATCCAGTTAAACAAGTAGAATTAACACGGGGTGCACCATTTGTGTGGGAAGAAGTTTCTGAAGGACTCTCTGTGATGTCCGCTTCCGGCTGCCTGTGTAGGGGCTGGACCTGGGGGTCACATTATCAGGCAAAATGTAAAAAGTGAATGCTGTCACTCCTAAGGTCAGGTTGCAAAGACTCTGGCTTCTGTCCTGTTAATTTCTCTTGCTCTCTGGCTTACTGACTCCAGCAGAAGTTGGTGCCATCTTAAAAGCTGCCGTACAAAAAGCAACTGCCAGTGAAGAATGAGCCCTTCTTTCTGACAGGAACTCAATGGCAGGCTCTTTGACCTCCCCACCCCCCAAGGGAGGAGCAGTCTTGCTAGGCCACAGAGGAGGACTCTGCAGCCAGCCCTGAAGATACCTGATAAAACAGGGTCAGATGAAAGGGGAGGAGGTCCTTCTCAATCAGTGGATTTGGAAAGTAGCAGGGAGGAGCTGAGGGAGGGAGGGTGGGATTGGGAGGGAATGAGGGAGGGGGATACAGCTGGGATACAGAATTAATAAAATGTAACTAATAATAAAAATAAAAAAGTAACCCCCGAAAAAGAAAGAATGAGTCCTACCATCACCCACCGTGAGTGGGCTGACGCAGCCTCTGCCCGCACAGGAGCTGCAAACACTGCAAGGTCCAGGCTGTCCCTTGGCAGAAACTGAAGGATAAGATGTGTATGTGAAGCCATCTATTGTGAGTTGATTACTGTAAAGCTGTGGATAGAGAATATAACTGAGAGTGAACGTTGTGTGTGGGGAAGGGGGAATAGTGAAAGAGAGATGCTGCTTGCAACTGATGGGTTATGATTAACTGTCAATATCCAGGAGTCTTTCACTGAGGGTCTCTGCCCCATCAAAGAACAAAAGCAAACTGAGTCCATGAAATAAAAGTGGATTCTAGAACAGGCTACTCTACTGTTTTAAAAGGAAATGTATTAGCATCACCTCCTTTTATACATGGTAATTCATAAATCTATACCTACTTTGTAAAAAGTACCTCTAAGATCAATTTTACTTACATAAAAATCCTCTGATTGCCCTGCTCTTTGATCACCTCCCTCTGGGGGGGGGGGGGGGAGCAGCCTTACCAGGCCACAGTAGAGGACAATACAGCCACTTTTGATGTGAACTGACAGACTAAGATCAGAAAGGAGAGGAGAACCTCCCCTATTAGTGGACTTGGGGAGTGGCATGCAAGCAGAGGGAGGAGGGAGGGTGCGATTGGGATGGGAGGAGGGAGGGGCTTATGGGGGGATGCAGAATGAATAAAGTGTAATTGATGAAAAATTAAAAAAAAAAAGATATAACCATTAAAAAAAAATCCTCATTTATCAACATGGTATGTACCTTCAAAATTCTCAAATGTTTCATAGAAACCACAGCTTATTTTCTTTTTACTTAATCTTTTCCTCATGGAATATATGGCATGCTTCCTTATACTATATATAGATATATAGATATAGATGATAATTATATTTTAAGGACATCTTCATTTGTCCTTTTAAAAAAAAGTGCGGAGTTCACGCTAACACAGAATATTAATATTTTATGTCTATGCCATTTATATCCAAAGACAAATTTTTTAAAACTACTCAGTTGGGGTCTGGTGATATGACTTAGCAGTTAAGAGCATTTGTTCCTGTTGTGGGATTTGGGTTCAGTTCCCAGCACCCACACTGTAGTTCACGATCATCAATAACTCTAGTTCCTGGGAATCCAACACCCTCTTCTGACCTCCACAGCCACCAGGCTTGCACGTAAAGACATATATGTGAGCAAACCATTCACACACATAAAATAAAAATAAATCTTCAAAATACTTTAAAGGATTACAAAGTAAATCTAACCTATCCCATCGGTTTTACTGAAAAAGCATGAAATATATTTACCACCTTTTTTTTCTTCTGATAGTTAGACTGTAGTTTGTCAGAAATATTTTAATATTTTAAATAAATTATATTTCCTCTTTAGTACAAAACAGTTAATGTTAATTTTTTGGTTTCCCACTTGTAAAGCATAGGAACTCACTAAAAACAACTCTCAAGTTTAAAAACACAACTGAATAATTTAAAAAAAAATAGCACTGTTCATGCTATGCTTGCACTTGGGACTTAAATCTGGTGGCATGCCAATGTCAGCCTCCCAGACCACAGTTACCTAGGAATTGGGCAGCTTCAACAATGTGTGGGGGGGACCAAAGCAATGCAGGAATCAGAGAGCATGTAATACTCCACCTTGGAAGGGTAATGCTATCAGAAAGCCATCTTGGCATAGAAGCCTGATCGTGTAACCGAGGCAGACGTGGAAAATGTGTCTACAGAGACAGCGTCGTGCTGTATCAGTTTAAGCACCAGTGGTAAGCAAGCCCTTAGCGTGAAACCGAGTACCGATCCGATCTAGAGAGATGAGGGGTGAGAGAAACTAGATTTCTGGGTCACTTAAGAGAAGGGATCATACCAAAAGAGAGACAGGGAGAGATAGAGACAGAGATGGGGAAAGAGAGAGAAACACACAAAAACATCCCAAACGCAGCTCCAATTTGGCTCTCTTCCACACTAAGCTCCTATCTATGGACCGTTGACATCTAAGGATGTTCTATGTATCAAAAGTTAAGTCTGAAACTCCAATAAACCTGGAATCCAAGTATTTTCCATCTAGGGAAAAAAAAAAGAGAAGGGATTATAGAACTGCTTAGGTTGTCGGCTGAAGTCGAAAGACCTAAGGACACACAGTTCCTCGGTTGTGGAGCATGAGAGCCCCGGATGTGCCGATACCCCATCTGGTACCCTTTCTCTACAGCACAAAGATTAAAGCCCCAAAATGAGTTCAAGACATCCAGGCTCAAAACCAACACTTTATACACTCCTTACCCCTGAATGAAGGGATGAGTATCCACGAATTCAGAAATCTAAGAGGTGTGGGTGTCCAAGACAACCCTGCTTATCCTCAAACTGGCTCTTACCAACCGTAAGTTAACACTGCCCTCTAGCGGTCTCCCGCTTGGTCTCCATCTCAGTTTGGTCCCCGCAGCCTTTTCCTACTGTGGATGGAGTGTGTCCAGTCAAACGCTCTCAACAGCACATTCTATCCATAATCAGGAGGACAGAGTCAGTCATCCACAAGAAGACAGAGAGACGTGTCTACTCAGCATGTGGCATAATTATCTCCCACTTCACAGAAACTCTGCGTAATCCATTTGAGTTTGTTTACGTGGCCTCATCTCCGCAAACTGACAGTAAACAAAACCCAACATCTAAATCCAAAGGCCACATCCATCTTTAGCTACATATAACATCCAAAGATTTCTGAGTATGAAACAAGGAACACAGAGAACAAGCTACTGCCGACCCACATCAGAGGACGATAATGAACTGAAAGAGACTGAGTGAAATGAACCCCTCTTTCCTGTTGTCAGCGACATCACCAGGAGCCATAGAAAGGAAGCAGTGTGCTAGTCTGTTTTTCTCATTTGGTTCTAATCCTTTGCGGCAGATGCTCTGGAGTCAAACTGAGTCTCGGGAGCCTTCAGTTCTATGTGCATGTCTGCTAAAAAGATGTGTGACCTTGACTGACTCCTCTAACCTCCCATTGTTTAAGTCCTTCTACTTTAAAATGAGGTCTGTGTTTAATCGACCTTCAGCCTCGGTAACTCTCTGCACTCAGTTCTACTGAACACTAAACCTGTAGTCCAGAAAACCCGTATTTAACCCCACTAAGAGTCTATATTAGAAACAAGGTTGCTTTGGCAGAGGGCCGAAGAGCTAGGGCAGCCACGAGTAATACCTATATAGATATTTCAAATCTCAGACTAGTCACTGAATACATGCCACTGGGAACACTTATGACTGCACCCAAAAACCTTCAAACGGAAAACAGTTACAGTTCTTAAGTGCACCTTTTACTCTAGTAGCTAAGCTGGAAAAAAAACAAACAAACAAACAAACAGAATTTCAGCACGACGAACTTAAATGAAGCAGCCTAGCACACACCTGCAATGCCAGCATTTGAAAGGCTAAGGGAGGAAGATCATGTAGCCATCCTTGGCTGCACAGTAAAACCTTGCCTCAAAAAATTAAACAGAGGTCCAGAGATGCTGGTTACTTGGTAGAATGCTTGCCTCACTATACACAAAGCCCTGGATTTGATCCCCAATACTAGGTGAATTGAGTGTAGTGGTGTTTGCCTGTACTCTCAGCACTCGGGAGGCAGAAGCAAGAGGATCAGAAGTTCACGGTTATCTTGAACTACTTATTAAGTTCAAGGCCAGCCTGGGATAAATGAGAGTCTTTATTTTTAAATGTATGTGTATCTGTGTGTGTGTATCTGTGTGTGTGTGTCTGTGTGTGTGTATCTCTGTGTGTATCTGTGTGTGTGTGTCTCTGTATGTGTATCTGTGTGTGTGTATCTGTGTGTGTGTATCTGTGTGTGTGTATCTGTGTGTGTGTGTGTGTGTGTGTGTGTGTGTGTCAAACTAGCCACATTCACAGAGTAGTTGTGACTACTAATAAGAATCAAAAGCCTTTTGGTGTCAAAATCAAATACTCCTCTTCTCCTAAAACGTAAAAATGTAATCTATCTTTAGTTCCACTTAACTTTACCCAAATTGTTCCTGAGTTTACTAATTCAATATCAATCCCCACCATCATACCTAAAAATGACAAAACTATAAGCAGTAAATCTAACATATAACTCATCTGAAGGGGTATTTTTGAACAAACTAATTAAAGACACCCAGGAATAATTCTGTGTCTTTCAGGCATGCAATCAATCAACCCCCTCACTAGCTCTGATGAGGTGATGTTTTATGCAATTGCTATGTGTACGCATTTCATTACTGTGACTGACTCTAGTTCTAAGAAATGTCACTTCATATTTGCAGGGGAAATAGATCCAAATAACCAAACCCTTCTCCACATGACCTAAAATTGGCAGTGCCACAAAAATACATTTTCCTGTTTGTCAACCTCTTTAAAATAAGTTCAAAGATTTACATGATCACGATCAGGAAGAACTGCTCCAAAGGAGGAGGCTATGGCTTGAGTCAAAAGCCAAGGGAGATCTAGAATCCAAACTTCCCAGGATGTGCAAGCTCTGTGCTCAAACAAGCTGTCCAGATTCCGAAGATCAACACAATGGGGAGGAGCCAGCAGCTCAAGTCTGAAGAGCACAGTCTGTACTTTTAGTGTGGAAGGTGGAAATACTGCAGGTCCACTGAAGCCCACTTCCTCTGAAGTCAGATGGCAGGGTGACTGGTGGTATAGGGACTAGAATTGGCACCTGTCACAGTGAGAAGAGCATGGTGAGTGATACTTTTGATGTGCCGTTCCTTTCAGTCTGCGGGTGTTTTTCAAGACTTCTTGCACATGTACTCGTCATGGAGGTTAGCATGTATAGACTTTGATGGAAGAAAGTAAAGAAAATACAAATGCATGTCAACCAACACTCCTCCCTCTCCATAGGTTCTGACTTGGATTCAACCAACCAATTTCAAAAATTACCAGGAGTGAGAACGCCTGTATTATATACGTACATGTGGGATTTCATTTTGGGTCACTGTTTCCCTAAAGAATACAGTGGCTGTATACATGGCATTTATAATATATTAGGCACAATAAATAACTCAGAGATTATATAAAGAAGGTAGCAATATATGTATAGGCTACTTATAAATACTATGAGATTTTATATAAATAATATGAGTTTCCAGTGAGTCTGCTGGGGATAGGTTCCTGGAACAAGTCATTCCTGGATACTACGGACTAATTACATGTAGAAAGATATCCTGTGTACACACACTGGAGTGGCAAATATTGTTAAAATGCTTGTGCAGGCTAAAGCAAACTGTACTCAACAGTCTCTAAGTGGCTACAACATTTTCCACAGAAACAGATCAATTTCCTAAAATTCAGGTAGAATCTCTGAGACCCCAAATAACCAAACCCATTCTTGAACAAAATGAGCAAACCTGGAGGAAGAAGCATCATGTTTCTTGACTTCGGCTTTAGCAGTCAAAGCAGAAAAGTCCTGGATCAATCGATCAATTGGCGAGATCGCTCATCTAGTCAAACTGCTAGCTACAAGAACCTGAAAACAGTTTCATCTTCAAAATCCACATACAGGTGAAAGGAGAGGACCGGTTCCACAAAGTCGACATCTGGCTTCTAGAGACACCATGACGTGTGTGGGCCTTCCCCTCCCACACATAATAATAATAATAATAATAATAATAATAATAGTGACTTTTAAATGGTAGGGATATGAGGCAGATCATATGCTAACAAGCTTGATTTGACCATTTCACAAATATCACAGCATAGCATGTTGTAAATAATAGATACCATTTTTTTCAATTTTAAAAATTTACATTTTTACACTTCAGCTTCTGCAGAAATAAATAAATAATAGATATATTTTTATTTGATATGCCCACGGCACCACCACCCAAAAATAGCCAAATCCTGTGGAGAGAGAGCACGAAGTCAGCTGAGGAACCCAGGACTGTGTCAGAGATGATATAGTGACAGACATCCTAAGACAAGGAGCTTGAGGGGCATCTTCTGAGAAACCTTCCTCCAGATGAAGTTTCCATAAACCTGACAAACACACTTGTTCCTAGAGCAACCTAACACTATCAGAATTCCCAAATGAGGCTCCACCGAGAAACGACACAGGTGGCACACACTGGGATGGATCCAGTGTGTTCGAGTCCTAACAAGCGGTTAGACGAGGATGAAGCAAGTGTCCAGACGAAGCACCCTCTCTGCAAATGTAAGCCCCTGTCTCAGACAGAATGTGGTGGTACTCTACAGACAGGGGCAGAAATTCAAAACAAACAAACAAACAAACAAAAAACTGTCTTCTTCTCTCCCCTGCCAGGTCAACCCGTCTGTGTCAAGACACCCCCTGCAGGCTCTCAGGAATCTCCCGCTGCCTCTCAAGAGTTCCCGTGGGGCATCAACCGCCTGCCCAGGGCAGGACTCGGGCACTTGTTATGCAAGATGTACATGCACGGATGAGAAGTTCTTTAAAAATGAGACAATGCTGAGTCTGCAGCTGGGTTTATTAGAGTTCACAGGTTCTGCTATAATTATGGAACTTGGCATGTTAAGAACATTGAACATCTGAGAGTAAATGTTACGTTGAAGTCCTTACAGCGAAGTAGAAGCTGCTGCTGCTCCTGCTGCTGCTGCTCCTGCTGCTGCTGCTGCTGCTGCTCCTGCTGCTGCTGCTGCTGCTGCTCCTGCTGCTGCTGCTGCTGCTGCTGCTGCTGCTGCTGCTCCTGCTGCTGCTCCTGCTGCTGCTGCTCCTGCTGCTGCTGTTCTTGTTCTTGTTTGTTGTTGCTGCTGCTGCTGCTGCTTGTGATTCAAGGGAATATCTTCCCCCTGAGAAAGCTAGGTGCCTCATTTACTGGGAGTCAAAACACTGCGAAAAGGGTGTTTGATGCCTTGGCTATGCATTGCTGAATCCTGAGACGTAATCTCTGCTTCTCTTGATCCCTACTCTCTGGGACACGGGGCACCTGTAAGGCAGATTCAGCCACAAATAAAAGCCACGTAAACGTAAGGCAAACGTGGAAAGAGTTAGCGCTCACAATTCCTAACACGTGTTGGGTGGGTGGGGGCCTCCCCTCCCCCTGCAGCCTGGACTAGAATCCACAGCCCTCAAAGGAGCACCTGGCCCCTGTCCTCTCACAGGCCTCCATCTGGGTTTAAGGGAGTTTTCTTCTTTCCCTGTCTTTTTTCCTGGCTGGAACTGCAATAAGGGCAGGAGACTGTTCACTTATTCACTGGTTCAGAGATTGTAATCTGCCTCCTTGAACCTCACTCGTCCCTGCCAGATCTCTTGGCAATGGAAAAATGTCTCACAAGCGTGCAGAGACTTGCTGGAAGAGCCGGAGTTCATTAGTTTCTGCTTGACATTCTTCCTATTATCAATGCGCTTGGAGCTTAAATTCAATCAACTCTCCGTGTGCCATTTCTAAAATGGGGCTGAGTCTTCCGAACAAAGTTTCTTAAACTGTAGAGAATTGAGGACTCCCTTAAGGCATCTACAGAGATCTGGGTCCCACTTCCCGAGTTCTGATACTGCAGGTCTGGAATGGAGCATGAGAATGTTCACCGAGGCAAATCCACGGACCAGCTTGACAAAAATGGACCTAGAGACCACACTTTCATATTTACCATTTTACCACACTCTCCCTAGGATGCAAATCAAACCAAAGAAGCTTATATCGGGCTACTGGATTGTCCGTGATGATTGATGTCAAACCTGTTTTATGCAAATTATAGCTCTGACCTTGGGGCTATTGTAATTTCACACGCACTGACTAAATTTGAACAGGATTTAGCTCCTGTGTCTGCATACTAGCATTGCATAACTAAGTGTGCTATGAGTCATTTGTGAGTTGGCACTCCAGACTTCAGAGGAGAGCTAGACAAGCCAGGTGCCCTGACTAGCAAGCTGGAGCTCCACTGTGGATCTCCTCCTCATACCAAGAACCTAGAGGAAGAGGAAGAGACTCAAGGAAAAGTTGAATAAAGAAAAGACAACTGGAAAAACTTGATATTTGCTCTTAAGCTGGACAGGCTAACCAAACTGAGTATTTTCCAAATGTTGAGGAAACAAGAAAAAAAAAAAAAAGCCTTCCTTAGGCCAGCAGACAAGGAAATTTGGGAACCTACTTGGGAAAAGACTGCAGTCATGGTCATGGGGGAAGGAACGAGGCAATGCAAAGCCTAGCCCAGTGTTTGTTTTTATAGTCTCCCTACCTTGCCCTGGCTTTTCCTGTCTTTGGATTATCATTGGTTATTGTATTAGAAAAAAAAAAAAAAGTCCAGTCTCTTACAGCTATGTATAACATGAGTTTTGCCTCTATAAGGCACAAATGGAGGGAAACAGAATTCTAAGAATAAAGACATGTAACGAAAAGCTAAGTAATACGGGAAGGGAAAACCCTGACGTCTCCCACTGGCACAATCCCTATCAGTTTCTTTACTCGGAGTTCGGAGGGGTTAGTGTATTGGTATGCAAACAAGCCATTCACTTATTGCTCCAGGGTTTTGTTGCTAAGGTTCCAAATCATGGGATTCTTGGTTTGGGTGTATGTGTGTATGTGTGTATGTGTGTGTGTGTCTAAAGACTGAATACAGTGTTTTGGAGATACTAGGCACGTGTCCTGCCACTGAAATATATCCCTAATTCTGAGTTCTGTAAGCAGGGAGAGTTCTTTTTGGTGGCTTAAATCTTAATATGTCGGTAAACGTTTAACAGCTACTTATTATAAAGACCAACTATATCACAGAGGGGCATACATTCTCCTGCATCTAAAAAGCTTTGAGTTTAGTGTTACATATAGAGAATTGAATGAGGAAGCAAATAGATAAGCAGGTAGAGTTTTATGGATCCAGTTCAATATAAAATGTCTGAAGTATAAATTAGAGGAAAATGGAACTATTCATACGTGATAAATCATATCACATATCTCATTAAAAGCTAATGCTTAGTAATTATGTTTTAATAAAACATAGCAATAAGAAAACAAGCCAGTAAAAGGATAAACATATTGAGCAATCATTTTGCCTAATTCTGTATGGCTGACAACTAAGGAGAAAAAAAACAGTGGTTCTCATTAATTGTAAAAAAAAAAAGGCAAATTAAAACAGTTTTGGCTTTCTGGGGGTGGTGCCACACACCTGTAATCCTAGCACTCAGGGAGGCAGAAGCAGATGGATCTCTGTGAGTTCGACGCCAGCCCATTCTACAAGGTGAGTCTAGAACAGCCAAGGCTACACAGAGAAGCCCTGTCTCAAAAAAAAACAAAAAAAAAACAAATAATAATAATAATTTCAGCTTTATGACACTGTCTAGAGGTTTTAGGCAGCCTGACTGAGTTCAGTATTGGCATCCTTTATCAGGATGAGAGGCAACGTCACTCGTGTACATGAATGGTGGGAGTGCAAACACTAGAACTAGCTTGGAAGAGTTCAGTGGTTTCCCAAGTTAAATATAAACTGGCTATCTAAGCCAGCACTTCTACCCACAGAGATGGATTTACCTAAGGACATAAGAACACTTTTCCATGAAAGAACACTTAGGTGAATGCCCACAGATGCCTTACTTTAGAAACTAAGAGCTGCAAACAACCCCCACATCTGGACGAAACATGAACTATCTGCTACATACCTCGAAGGACTGAACTGTTAATCCAACCGATAAAGAAGACGCTCAGAAAAATCAACCTCCCCCCAAATAATGATATACCGCATGCCTGTATTTATGCACAGCTTTGGAAAACACAAATTAATCTAGTGGCAACAGCAGGTTGGATGTTTTCGTGGTAAAAAAAAAAAATTCTTGGAGAACTTAGAAATGGATAAGACATACCTCTAGATAATAAAAGCTATACACAACAAACCTATGCCTGACATGATCATCAGGACAAAGCTGAAAGCGTTACCCGCCAGAACCTGGTATGAGACAAGGGTGCCCACTCTTTTTACTTTTACTCAAGGTAGTGTCTGAAGTCATAGATTGAGCAATAGGATGAAAATGATAGAAAATGATGAAAACAAAAAAGGAAAAAGTCAAACTATCCGTACTCACACATGGACATATTAATGATTCTACAATTTAAAGATCCTACAGACTCCATAGAAAACTCTTAGATTTAATACACACTTTAAGAAAAGTTGCAGGATAAAAGGTAACATGTAAAAATTAGCAATTTTTATGTATACCAGGGGTTAATTTTCTGAGAAATAAAGTAAGAAAAAAATAGCCCTAACCCATTGCAGCCAGTCCTGAAAACACCTGATAAGTTAGGCTCAGATGGAAGGGGAGGAGGACCTTTCCTATCAGTGGACTCTGAAGGGGACAGGGAGGAGATGAGGGAGGGAGGGAGGGGTTGGGAGAAAAAGAGGGAGGGGGCTACGGCTGGGATACAAGTGAATGACCTGTGATTAAAAAATTAAATAAAGTGGTTGTACAAGTTTACATTCCCACCAGCAATGGAGGAGGGTTCCCTTTCTCCACAACCTCTCCAGCATGTGTTGTCACTTGAGTTATTCATCTTAGCCACTCTGATGGGTGAAGGTGAAATCTCAGGGTCATTTTGATTTGCATTTCCCTAATGACTAAGAACATCAAACATTTCTTTAAGTGTTTCTCTGCCATTCGATATTCCTCTGCAGAGAATTCTCTGTTCAGCTCTGTCCCCCATTTTTTAATTGGATTACTTGATTTGTTGTTGTTTCACTTCTTGAGTTCTTTATATATACTGGATATAAGCCCTCTGTCAGATAGAGGGTTGGTGAAGATCATTTCCCAATCTGTAGGCAGTCATTTTGTGTGTGTGTGTTTTAATAATTTTTATTTTTTATATTAATCACAAGTTATTTACTTTGTATCCCAGCCATAGCCCCCTCCCTCTTACCCTTCCAACCCTCCCTCCCTCCCTCATCTCCTCCCTGACCCCTTCCAAGTCCACTGATAGGAAAGGTCCTCCTCCCCTTCCATCTGACCCTAGCTTATCAGGTATCTTCAGGACTGGCTGCATTAGGGGATGGGTTTCTGAAAGGCTCTACCCTGCAGGGTATCAAGGCAGATGTTGAGACTCATAGCCAAACTGTGGGCAGAGTACAGGGAATCTTATGAAAGAAGTAGGAGATAGTAAGACCTGGAGAGGACAGGAGCTCCACAAGGACAGCAACAGATCCTAAAAGTCCAGGCACAGAGGTCTTTTCTGAGACTGATACTCCAGCCAAGGACCACTCATGGAGATAACCTAAAACCCCTGCACAGAGGTAGCCTATGGCAGTTCAATATCCAAGTGGCCTCCATAGTAATGGGAACAGGGACTGTCTCTGACATGAACTGATTGGCCTGCTCTTTGATTCCACCTCCGAGGGGGGAGCAGCTTTACCAGGCCACAGAAGATGATAATGCAGCCACTCCTGATGAGACCTGATAAACTAGGATCAGAGGGAAGGGGAGGAGAACCTCCCTTTTCAGTGGATTGGGAGAGGGACACGGGTGGGAAAGACGGAGGGTGGGATTGGGAAGGGAGGAGGGAGGGAGGTACACAGGGGATACAAAGTGAATAAACTGTAATTAATAAAAATTTAAAAATTGGCTTTAAAAAAACAAATGGCATATAAGTATCTTAAAACTGTTTAACACTTTTAGTAATTAAGGAAATGCAGGTCATGGCTGCTTTTAAGATTTCATTTCACCATTGTCCAGCCTGAGGCTCTGCAGAGTGCTGAGTCCAGCATTGTCCAGCCTGAGGCTCTGCAGTATGCTGTCCCCTGAGTGCCATTGTCTGGCCTGCTGCCCTGACACCCTTCCTTAAAAGACCTCTGGAACTCTAAAAACATACGGGTTAGGTCCCTCCTACCCACTCCTCTACTTGCAGGATCCCCTGGAGCACAGCCAGCAGCAATGAACTGCATTCTTTCTCCTGAGTTCCATCATCTGGCCCATAGCCCTGCCAACCTTCCCCAAAAGGCCAGTGGGCCTCCAGGAACATCCAAGTTAGACCCCTCCTGCCCAATTCTCTGCTTGCTGGGTTCCCCCTGGGGCACAGCTCAGCAGCAGTGGGCTGTTCTCTTTTCCCTGAGCTTCATCACCAGTCCCTGCCTACCTGAGGAGGTACCTGCTGGTACCAGGAACATTCAGCCTAGAACCCCTCCTCCACCAATCCCTCCCTGGCAGGTCCTCCTGAGGCATGCCCACCAGCAGTGAGCTGCATGCTCTTCCCTGAGCTCCATTGCCCCAGCCTACAGCCAGCCTGCTGGGTCCTGTGGGCACCGGAAACATCCAGTGGCCAGCCTGCAGCAGGGAAAACCATATGGCTAAAGGCCAGTGTAAGAATACAACCAAGAGCCAGGGCACTATGGCACCACAAGAGCCCGGCTATCCTGCCACAAGGCCTGGATATCCTAACACAGCCAAAGCACAAACAGATGACCTGAAATCCAATCTTATAATGATGATAGAGGCCTTTAAAGAGAAAATAAATTAATCCCTTTAAAGAAGTACAGGAAAATACAATAAAACAGGTGAAGAAAATGAATAAAACTATTCAAGACAAGAAGGGCCCAAGGGATGATGCTTGGATCTCCCTCAGAAAGGGAAATAAAATAGACAAAGGAAGTGGATGGAGGGAGGAATCTAGGTGGGAGAGGGCTTGGGTGTTTGAACAGGGTGGGTGATCAAGTGTGGGGAGAGGGGTGGCTGGGAGAAAGAATGGAAATCAGTAAGCTTTTCTCTGGGACAAGCAAGAGACCTGGAACTGGCAAGTCCCCTGTGTGTCTCTAAGGATGACCCTAGATGAGACTCTTAGCGGTGAGGGCTATGGAGTCTGAAGTGACCACCTCCTGTACACCAGGCCAGACTTCCAGTGGAAGAATCGGGACAGCAACCCACCCACAAAACCTCAGACCCAAAAGTGGTCTTGCCTTCAAGATGCACAGGGATAAAGATAGAGTAGAAATTGAGGGAACGGGCAACCAGTGACTGGCCCAACTTGAAACCCATCCCGTGGGAGAGAGCCAACCCCTGTTAGATTAATGATACCCTGCTACGCTTGCAGACAGGAGTCTAGCATCACTGTCCTCTGAGAGGCTTCCCTGAGCATGTGCTGGAAACGGATGCAGAGAACCTCAGCCAAACTTTAGGCAGAGCTAGGGGAGGTTTACAGAAGAATTGGGGGAAGGATGGAGGGGGCCGAACGGGTCAAGGGCACCACAAGATGACCTACAAAGTCAAGTAACCTGGATCCATCGGTGCTCACAAAGAGTAAACTACCAACCTAAGAGCATGCCTGAGCTGGACCTGAGAGCCCTGCACATATGTAGCAGCTTCATGTGGGTTCCCTAACAAGTGGAGCGGGGGGAGGGGGGGGCTGTCTCTGACTCTGTTGCCTGTCTTTGGGTCCCTTTCCCCTAGCTGGGCTGCCATGTCTGGCCTCAGTGGGAGAGGATGTGCTTAGTCCTGGCGTAATTTAATGTGCCAGGCTGGGTTTGAATGCAAGGAGGGCCTCCACCTCTCTGAGGAGAAGGGGAGATAGAAATGAGGGACGGACAGGAGTGAGGAGGAGACTCAGAGGGGGTGGCTGCAATCAGGATGTAAAGTAAATAGATAAACGATAGAGAGAGATGATTGGGGGGAAAGATTCCATCTCACCCTAGCAAGAATGGCTATATTCAAGAAACAGTAAATGCTGGCCAAGGTGTTGGGAAAGAGGAATATTTATTCACTGCTGGTGGGAGTATAAATTGGCACAGCCACTGTAGAAATCAGTATGGAAGTGTCTCATAAAATTAGCAATAAGACTTACGCATGAGCCAGCTATTCCACTCTTGGAGATACACCCAAAGGACCCTATATCGTGCCACAGAATACCTGCGTATCCATGCTGATTGCTGCATTACTGCCAACTGCAAGGAAATGGAACAAGCTTAGATGAACGGATAATGAAAATTTATTTATATATCTAGATATGTACATATATGAGTATACATGTATATGTACTGAAATTTTAGTCATATGTAGAGAAACATTTTATAGGAAAAAAGAGATGAATCTGGACAGTATTACAGTAAGTGAAGTAACTCAGACTCATAACAAAAATTACATGTTCTCCCGCACATATATGCTCTTGCTTTGATTACAATGCTTATCTCTATATATTGTTGGATTGAGTGTGGGTATAGGCTGGGAAACTAGAGAGGAGACCGTGAGCTGCAAATATTACACATGAGATGTAGAATCTGGAAAGAAAGTTATTGGTGGTGGGTAGAAGAGGGAGATGGGGAACCAACAAAAACTATGTTTTTCAAAAATACCATAAAGAAACTTATCCTGTGTGTGCTAATTTTTAAAATGTTTAAATAAAAATTGGGGGGGGGGGATATGGGTTGGTGTTGCCTGAGGCGATGAGAATAGATTCCAGGAAGAATATTCATGAGAGGTTTCATGGTCTTAAAGGGTGTGTGTGTGTGTGTGTGTGTGTCCATAAAAACGTGCACACGTCAAACTTGTAAAATGTTGCATGTCAATTATGCTTCAATAAGACCATTTATAAATGGAAAAAAGTCAACTACTTGTCAGGCTAAGAATCTCTAATGAGATAGCAGGGAAAATCCATATGTAGCTGGTCATTGCCTGTTTTAAAGTTATATCAATTTACTTATCCTCAAATATGAAAAGAAAATGTAGGAGAAACTCTGGCCAGGGGCATGCAATTATATAGGACAATCTAACACTGACTTGTCTAGGGCAGTTCCAATTTACACCTGTTGCCTGGTATATCCTTATTAAATGTCCTTTCATTCTCCAAAGTGTCCTAATTTGGAAATAACCCACTGTATGCTCGTGGTCACTGTACGCTTATCCAAACTAAGATGTGCTATCTTCTCCTTAGTAACTGCAGAATAATAAAAAAAAAAAAAAAAACAAAAAAAAACCCCTGAAAATCACTAAAGTCACCATAACAAATAGCCAGGCACATTTGTCAACCAAGACAAGATCAACTTTCAAACACAGTAAATGAGGCAAAATATGCCTGAGTGACTACTGAACGCTCCCAAGCCTGAGCAACACCCATTTCAAAGACTGCTAGGACCACACAGCTTCAACAGCAGCAGAACAGACCCATGGTTGAGAAACGGACAACTGTGACAAGGCCAGCTCACTCTAATGATGTTATTTCCTTAGTGTCAACTACGTCTTTGGAGCAATAGCAAAAATTTAGTCCAAGAATATTGTGCTTCCTGCCTTTTTTCCTTTCTTCAACGTACTGATAGATTATTTATGTACTTATTTTGGGGTTTGTTTGGGTGGCATAGAGGGTTACAATATTAGGCACGATCTAAATATTTGTTCAGTAACAAATGAATTAATTGTTGTTCACTTCTCCTAATATTTCTGTATACAAAAGTAACAGTGTTTACTATAGACTTTCTGTTAGAACATTGGTTGCTGCTGGCATGAAGCCGCTTTTCTGGTATTCTACTCAAATGCAGTAAGAGAAGAAGCGCTCCATCTGTTTTATACTAGAGGCCACTGATTTCAAAGGAAAATTAATGATGTTAAGGGAGTTAAATTGAGTTCTAAATGCACAAAGAACAGTGTTTTTTTAATATGGAATGGGGGTCATGGGAAGAGCGATTCGAAGACCCTGTGCTTTCATCTCTAAATAGACATTCAAAATCTTTAGCAGCTGAGGGACAGGAAGGGTTAGGCTCTGGCCTTTAATAAGGAACTCCTTTGACCCTCATTTATCATTTTTTTCTTTGCTCCTCGTTTATTGCTCAACAATCAGAAAGGAACCTCGGGCCACAGGTGTGCGGTATACATGCTGTTGTTATTCTACCCTGCTGAATTTCAAAATTTGTCTGACAGAAAGACTTAAGTGGTCTTACTGTCAAGTTTTGCTACCTGAAATTTAATGGTCCTGCCTTAGAGCTTCGTTTTCAGGTAACTAAATTACATGTAAATGCCATTGATTTAAAGGTTAAAAGCTGCAGATGCAAAGCTAGTAATGGTCCCGTCTGTAATAGCATTTGCTTTTAATAGAACAGACGTACATGCAGAGGGATAAGGTTGAATACCAAAAATTAACTGGGTGGGCTTCTCCCTCAAGGGCCATTCACAGCAATGAAAAAAATATGAAACTCTAAATATGACAGGACAACCAGCACATGTCCCTTTTGTGGTCCACTTCACTTAATTTAGGCACATGAGTAAGTTCTTATTCGATTCTTATTGGCATCTCTACAAGACCGAACACATATGAACAACGTAGCAAAAGAAAATGTCCATAACTATGATAAAGAGACCGTGAGCCCTGCACTGTCTTTCCGACTGCTTCTGGGGTAAATGCACAGAAATGGAGATTGCTCGGACATGGATTCAGTCCCAGACATTCACCGGACACGTCAAGCGCAAGCACCGACAAGCATGAGCCAGTATTCACCGTGCTCGCTTGCAGTGCTGGCATGAATGCGGACACTAATGATGAGCAGAGAACTGTATTTAGGCTCCGTTGCTTCAAAAGTAATCATTTCTAGACACATCTAAGCTCAGAGGTCACATAAATGAGAAATTGTGTGTCCTCCGCTTATTCGAATCATGCATTTTCCTCGTTGTTCTATCTTGACCTCCATGTTAGGTCAGGATAATATTTACGCCCTAAGAAAATTAAGGTGAATAAAAGGTCAGCCTGGGTTTAGATGTGGTAGTGGAAAAATATTCTGGCAGGTACGGTTCGTGGAGTGTGTTGCAAGCGCTTTTTAAAACTCTGGAAAACTAATGCTGAAAAACTTTATAGAAACTAAGGCACTATTAGCAAGGCCTGTTGACAGAGACAATTGGGTGGAAATAAAGCAATCCTCCAGAGCACCAAGGGTTCCCTTCCTCCAGGAGTCGCCTGCCATCTAGTGGATGTATCGCCATCCGCCCGGGAATTGCTGTCCTTAAAACCTACATCTGAACAACGCAATCTTTCGAATAAGCATAGCGGCCTTTATTCCAGTTGGCGAACCCCAAAATAAAGCCTGTGTGGTTTACAGAGACATGTGCCGTCTGTCCGTATTTGCTTCTCTGCTGCAGTCACAAAACCCTGACCAAAATCAACTTCGAAGGAGGAAGGAGCTATTTCATCTTACAGCTAGTGAGTGCGTCACAGCCCCTCACTCCGGGAAGCCAGGGAAGGAGCTCGAGGCAGGAACCCAGCGGCAGGAACTGAAGCAGAGACGGTGGAAGATGTCGTGTTTGCTTCATAGGCAACTACCTGTCTTATACAGCTCAGGACCGCATGCCCAAGGTGACATCACCACAATGAGTTGGGGCTCTCTTCCATCAGTTAGCAAGCAAGAAAAGTCCCTCATACAGGGCCATACACCAATCTGACAGAGGCAGTTCCTCAGTTGAGAGTCTCTCTTCCCATCTGAATCAAGTTTGTGTCAAGTCTGCAAAAACTAACCAGCCCGATCCTTACCCAGACTATCGAAAACCATGTCATTTTTTGTACTTAAATTTACTAAAAACCAAGTCGTCTTAAATGCAAGGTCAAAGCGAATTAAAGAGAATCTATAATATTAGTTTTCTTTATGTTTCTTCTGTGCCAACTCAAGAAATCATTCTACTGTATCATGCAATAATTGGAATACTTGTAGCAAAAAATATATATCATTGAATAAAAAATTACCTATTAACTAACTTTCAAGATAGATGTTAAAGGAATACAAAATGTAAGAGAAACACTCTTAGATTTTTCTAATGTGGTCAGAGAGAAAAGGAAATCCAAACGAAACAATGAGAACGTTTGCTCTCCTTGTGTGGTCTAAAGGAAAGAGCTTTGCTGCAAGAATTGTCAGGGTTTAGGAGTGATGCTTAGCCTCTGTCTGACAATAATGAAACCCCCAGCCCTGAAAACAATGAAGGCTTTTTTCCGAGTGGTATGATTAACATCTTAATATAAAGGGGAGGGAGAGACGAATGTGCAATGAATAGATTCACAGGAGTGTCGTCTTAAGTAAACCTAGGTGGTGGCCTAGGCTGATGGGGTCAGCACACACGACCTGCAACCCCTGGAAAGTCTTTGTGAACTTGTTAGCTTACACTGTAAATACCTTCTCAGTGCTCAGGCTCCCCTTACTTGCCCTGTGTTGAGCAACCTTTGGCAGACTGTACATGGAAAGAAATGCTTGTAACTGGATTCCAGGATCGCTCTTGGAAGCCTTTCTCAAGAGTGAGGTGAGTTACTGAACCCCACTCTCCCCACCAGGTAGTCTGTTCGTTGAAGGGTGGGGCCAAGCAGCCTTTGGACACTTCATCCTTTCTCTGGAGAACCAGCGTGCCACCCTCAGTCTAGTCACAGACCCATGATTATCTTCTACTTTTCCACAAACAGCTTTTTCTTACCTTGAAAATTGAGTGATTTTTTTAATCTCACCTTAGCAAGAATTTTAATGTACTTAAAGCAATTCTTTCTACAGTTAAATGTTTCTGTGCTTCTATGCCTGTTCTTTGGCTTTAAAGCCCCATCTTTGATAATAGTCAATAATTAAAATCACCATTTATTTTATATATTATATGTATAATACATTTACATGTATTTTCTGTTTCTTTCAGGTGATCTTAAAGCCCTGTAAGACATTTGTTATCTCACAGTTATATTTTTATTATTATGTTATATTATTATTTGCTACAATTCATTCACTTTGTATCCCAGCTGTAACGCCTTCCTCCCGGTCACACCCTTCCACCTTCCCCCCCCCACGTCCCTCCCCTAGTTCACTGATAGGGGAGGTCCTCCCCTACTACCTGACCCTAGCCTATCAGGCCTCATCAGGACTGTCTGGATCCTCTTTCTCTGTGGTCTACTAAGGTCACCTCACCAGAGGTTCATGCCAGAGACTGGCCCTGCTCCCCTTACTAGGGACCCACATGGAACCTGAGCTGCCCATGTGATACATCTGAGCAGGGGGTCCAGGTCCTCTCCATTCATGGTCCTTGGCTGATTTTCCTGGGCCAGAATTTTTGGCTCTTTCGTCTCCTGTCCCCTCCTCTCTAATTCCCCCTTCTTCCATAAGATTCACTGCACACTGCCCAAAGTTCGGCTATGAGTCTCAGCATATGCTTCAATACCCTGCTGAGTACAGTCTTTCAGAGGCCCTCTGTGGTAGGCTCCTGTCCTATTTTTTGTCTTCTCCCATTTCTGAAGTCTATCCAGTTTGCCCTTCTGAATGAGGATTAAGCATCTTCCCCAAGGTCTTCCTTGTTGTTTAGCCTCTTTAGGACTATAGATTTTAGTATGCTTATCCTATATTATATGGCTAATATACACTTATGAATATATGTGTGTGTGTGTGTGTCTTTCTGCTTCTAGGTTACCTCCCTCAGGATGATCTTTTCTAGTTCCATTTGCCTGAAAATGTCATGATTTCCTTATTTTTAACTTCTGAGTAGGATTCCATTGTGTAAATGTACCACAATTTCTGTATCTATTCCTCCAGCTTCTGACTATTATGAATAAAGCTGCTATGAACATAGTTGAACAAATGTCCTTGTTGTATACTTGAGCATCTTTTGGATATGTGCCTAGGAGTGCTATAGCTGGATCATGAGGAAGCTCTATTCCTAATTATCTGAGAAACCACCAGATTGATTTCCAAAGTGGTTATACAAGTTTACATTCTCACCAGCAATGAAGGAGGGTTCCTATTTCTCCACATCCTCTCCAGCATGTATTATCGCTTGAGATTTTTATCTTAGCCATTCTGATGAGTGTAAGGTGAAATCTCAGGATCATTTTGATTTGCATTTCCCTGATGACTAAGGGTGTTGAGCATTTCTTAAGTGTTTCTCTGCCATTCAATATTCCTCTGTTGAGAATTCTCTGTTTAGCTCTGTACCCCATTTTTAATTGGATTACTTGATTTGTTGCTTTTTAACTTCTTGAGTTCTTTATATATTCTGGATATTAGCCCTCTGTCAGATATAGGGTTGGAGAAGATCCTTTCCCAATCTGTAGGCAGTCGTTTTGTTCTGACGACAGTGTCCTTTGCTTTACAGAAGGTTTTCAGTTTCATGAGGTCCCATTTATTGATTGTTGCTCTTAGAGCCTGTGCTGTTAGTGTTCTGTTCAGGAACTTGTCTCCTGTGCCAATTAGTTCACATTTATAGACAAAAAAAATTGCTGTTCAAGTAAGTGTACAATTACCTTACAAAGTAGCAAAGAATGACTTTAGACCATTCTTAATTCAAGTCTTGCACAGTCCATACCTTGAGACACCACCCAATTCAACAAAATCAGAAATGAAAAGGACACCTTGTTTTCTTTGGATTCTACTGCTTTATACTGAGGAAAATACATTTGCCTCCTACTGAAGCAATAATGATATTGAACTTGGGGGTCACAATCTGTGTCCCAAGTCAGGTGCAGCCACCTATAAGCCAATTTAAAAAGCCAAATTAAAAGTGGATAGCAAAAAAAAAAAAAAAAAAAAAAAAAAAAAAAAAAAAAAAAAAAAAAAAAAAAACAAGACTTGTATAATGTAGCCACATTGGGAAGAGTGGCAAAGAGACCCAGCAAATCCCCCAAGTCTGGCTTCATCTTCAGGGTCCTGAAATGAGATCAAATTTTAAATAGAGAACCAAGGATTGTACATCTCAGCAGTCCTGGACAAGATGTGGCCCCACCCACCTTTAACCCATCATTGTAGTTAACCCATCATAATCTCATCCTGTAAGGTGATCTGACAAGTTGTTTGAACTGTATGAAATCTCTTTCTGGGGAAAAAAAAAATGTTTCCTCGCTGAGCCTTTTCCTTCACCCAGCATAAGATTCACTTCTTTGGGGTCCGTTTTCTCAATAGACTGATGATCAGAGAGACGCGGTGTCTCTTTAGAACATCTTCATCTGCCAAGTCGATTACAGTAGTGTCTATGTATGCTTCCTTATGACTCAGAACCTTGATTTAATCAATGAATTAGATATGGAAAAAGACATTTTTGATCAAGGAATGCGACTTCCTGCCAAGAATAGGACTTTCTTCTATAAAGCTTTCACTGCTCCAGATGTATTTATAATAAATATCACATTTGCCTATTTTAGACCCTCTGTGAAACCATCCCCACCAATATTCAAGATTGCCACATAATTCTATAAAATATGATCATCTCCCAATTCAGCCTCCCACCACTATATTTTTTTAACATTTCTTATATTTCTGTTTCTCCCTCCCATTTCTGTGCTTAGCAAACCCCATCTGCCTCTGTGGAACCATCCTCAGCAGCTAAGTTTCATCCTGCCACAGTGGAGGCACCAGGCTAATAGAGACATTTGCCACCAGCGAGAGATCTTGGTAAACATCCAAACCTGATGAAATTACCAGAGTGTCTGCTTAATGGTTATGTTTCTCTCATGTGTTCCTTAAGATCTTTAGGGGAAAGATCTATTTGGGTCCCTCAGTCTTCACGGAATAGAGTACTAGCTGGGCTTCTGAAACAATATGCTTCAGTGTAAGACTCCTGGAGGAGAAAGATCATGGCTCTTATTGAGGGTCTCCTAAACATTAAAGAAACTATGTCCTTGGGCCACAGACACATAAGTCACACTGAGAACAAATTTTTTCATGGTGCTAACCAAACTCTAACGAGCTAAAAGACATCAAAACTCAAGGCTTTTGAATGAAACAAACCAAAGTCAGTGTCTACCACCAATGTCTCATAACTAAGCAGAAAATTTACCCAGATCTTTAATAGACTTGGAAGGTATTATTCAAACTCAGAGTAAAGACTAGACTTTAGGCTACCCTGATTTCAAATCTTTTATATAGATATATAATGTGTGCTATTTGTTCTCATCAGACCCTATCCCTTTCTCTTGAGGCATATAGTTTAAGGTGATATTTGCCTTCTGTACTGGAGCTCTAGTGTCTACATATACCATGGCTCAGAAGCCTTAATTGAATCAAATAAATTAAATACAGGGTAAAATATTTTAGGTAACAGTTAAGATTTCCCAGTAACGTTCAATACATACTTTTCACTAAACTCTGAAGAGGTCTGAAAAGTCCACGCCAAGCCAGTGCCAGAATAAAGGCAATGGCGGATGCTGCTCCAGCAGTGTGAGGGACAGCTGGCAAGCCTAGTGCCCTCTGTACTGAAGATACATTTTGCAATTAACAAAAAGTTAAAGATTTTCCTAAAATTTAAGTAGAGCGTGATGCTAAAATGATGGTGGCTGAACACACAGCACTGAGACTCTGTAAAGGCCCATCTTACAGAGGATAAGAACACAGTCACACAGCCCTGAGTTCAAGTCATGACTCTGCCAAGAACTACCCAGGATAATTGCTTTGATGTCTCATAACCTTATCTTCCTCATTTTTCAATTTGAAATTTTGTGAGGATTAGATAAATTTTCACCTAGAAGCACTTGATACAGCCGGGCATAAATTCTATATCCTCTATAAATGCAATTTAAGAAATAGAAGTGAGTATTGGCACTATGATCGTCAACTCCCCATTAACAAAGCAGAAGCAAGATTCAAATATCATTGGGCTGTGTATGACATAGCTGTGCTCCAACCAACCACTGGGGCAGATGCTTAGGCAGGCTTCCTGAAGTAACCCATTCCTGATACTGGAAGCTTCATTTGGTAAGAAGAATTATCCAGTTGGAGCTCTGTCTTATTGGGCAGTTTCATTTAGATCACTTTTATATATGCATCTATTTTAGGAAGCTTCTGCTGGGCTAGGTTTCCATAGGACCCTTCAAATGGCCCTTAGTTTTAGCATCTAACAGGGCTATTGGCAAAGAAGTCTCATGGGAACCCGCAAACAGCCCGGGCTGTTGCCAAGGCTATTGATTGCCTTCCACAAAGTGACAGTAAGGCCCTATTGTTGGCAACACCCACACCACTCACTGAATGTGGAGAAGTCAAGCCGGTGCCTACCTAGAGCCTTCACCCCTACAGACTAGTGTTCATGGCACTGGAAGGTACTCTTCTCACAACCAAAAGAGAAATGTAAACACCAACCCAACTACAAACTCTTTGATCTACAATAGTGACCTGCCTACAAGATTCACTACTGCAACAGTGGCACAGAGCTTATGGAAACAACCAACCAATATCTTATTTGGTTTAAGGCGTACGCCATGAGATGGAACCCATACCCAATGCTGTTTCTGTGACCATAGTCCAGGGACCTAGAGGAAAATCAAATACTGCTGTTCTGCTAATTGAGTGTAGCAACAAAATGACTCCTAACGACATTCTGATACACTCATAGATCTGTGCCTTGGTCAACCATCATCAGAGAAGCTCCTTCTTGCAGGAGATGGGAACAAATACAGAAACCTACAGCCAAATAATATACAGGGAATGACAGAGCTTGGAACATTCAGACTTAAGCAGGATGTCTTCTTCAAATGCTTCCCCTCAGGAATCAGGGATATGGGATCAGGATGCAGAAGAGGAGCAGCGTAAGAGTTGGGGGTGGGGAGGGCACCAGGTAAACAAGGACTTTTCTAATAAAACTACCTAATACACATATGAACTCATGGAGACTGAGGCAGCACATGCAGGGACTGAACAGATAGGCACCAGATGGGGTCCTAGAGCTGAAACGAGAAGTAGACACAAGTCCCCATCCCTAATCCAGAAGTTATCTCCAATGAATAACAACTTTCTTTTAAAATTGTGGTTTTCTCCAAAGGAGTCTCACTGAGAAAATAAACCACTTTTAAGGGTAGGCTCCATGCCCAGCAGCAGATGGCCAATGCAAAACAAACTCAGTGACATCTTTAGAAATTCTTTGTCTCATAATGTTTAGTTGGGGCATTCTTTTATAACCTTTGTATCTATCTCATGGCTTCCCATTTTGTATTTTCATGAGATTCTTGTGTGTGCAAGTGTGTGTGCCTTTACATCCATATGTTTCTTGTGATTTTTCTTTAGCTCTTTTTCTTCTGTTTGTTTTGGCCTATTCTGATATGTCTGTTTCTGTTTTGTTTTACTTTCTCTTGTTTTATTTTATTATTATTACTTATATATCAGTTTGTTCCCTAACAAGAGACAGAAAAGGTGTAGATCTGGGTGGGAAGGAGAAACTGGGACACATGGAGCAGGGAAATCATAATCAGTATATTGTATGAAAAAAATCATACAATAAAATACAAAATAATAATATGAGAATAATAAAATAAAAAAATAATAAAAATGAGAAAAAAGGTTTTTGATGTCTCTCCAACTTGTTGCCCCCAGAATAACATCAAATAGGTCATTCTAATTTACTCATGTCCAGTCCAGTTCAGATCAGTAAAAGATGTCAGTATCCATCAGACACCCTACAAGATAGTATCACCCAGTCCAGCAAAAGACCAAGACAACCATCTACAAATTCAAGCTTTGCCCAGTTAATTACAGCAAGGGAAGGCATCCACAGCAGAAGAAGAACACTGTGGGAGTCCTAGGTGAGATCCTGAGGGGGAATCTAAAAGAAACAGGATCATTTGGGACTGGGTGCCACCATGAGTAAGGTTGGCTGGGCAACTGGCTATCCCCAAGAACAGTTGAGTATTTAATAGTAGAGTTGGAGGCATGATTCCTAGGAACTCAATCATCAGTTATGGCCACTAAGACGTCTACGGCCATTATCTAATTGTGGGAGACTCGATCCTCTGTTAACTTTGTGCCTGGCTTTTCTGTTCTGAGATTAAGGAAGAGCAGGAATGCCTATTGCCATCTCAGACTGAGAAAATGTACACTCCAGGGCTCTGGGTAGGTTTTAGTTATTTCAGAGTAGCTCCTCAATCCTGTGTTAGGTGGAAGGACCACTGAACTATCCCTGAAACTTTTCTGTGAATCTAAGTAATCATTATAACCATTTACTGATCACCACTTTAACCCCTAAGGGTCCTCACAAGAGGGCACAGTTCCATGTATGGCTCCATGCCTGCTCACTGACTTCTGTTCTCTGACCGGTATCTCTCTGGAAATAGGAGAGTTGTTTGGTATGTGTGCATTTGTTTGTTTAGTGAAGCAATACTGAGGTTATAGGTGAGGGGTTATTTCCAAAGAGCGCTTCTGATATGGTTTGACCTCCTTGTCTTGATCCATTTCCCCATTACCCTTTCTGTTACCAGATTGCACTATTGGCTTAAGCTGTACTTATGAAAATGTTAAATTCACAACTTTTTCTAATTAACTGAGTTCAAACCAGCTGCCCTGTCCAACTTCCTAGCCAACCCATACTCAACAACTTAATTTTTAAGTCAATCAGAACTTTCCTGGCAACGATAAACTCATACATTTCTCCTCAGAGTCAACACTGTGACAGAACAGAAGAAAACGAAGACTCGGAAACCCCAGGGGTAAACCCCAGCTCTCCAACTGACTGCAGAACTCCAACCAAGTAACTCTGCTCCCCAGGGTCTCATTTCCTTGTTAAATAAAGTCAGTGCCTTTGACTGTCTCTCAGAACCTCCAGCTCTAATATCTTTCCATATTTCCCCAGACTGCTGTCATGCTAAAGCCTATTTTACTAGTGTGATTCTTAACTTATTGGTGAAAACCTTATTCAGGGAAGCCAAAAAAGTTGCCCACCATCATAAATTACAGGATTCTGGTAGGTGCCATCAGGAACTCAATTTTGTGCTTCTCTCCCTACTCAAATCAAATTCTGTTTAACCTCACTGAGTTGTGTTCTATCAATATCTACCTTTGACCACAAATCCACCAAGTATCTTCTCGGTCTGGAATAGTCCTTTTCTATAATAGCCACTACTTACTCCAGCATCCTTCTTCCCCTTTGCCAGACAACTTCTCAAAGAGGCTGTTTGTAACTCACTCTTTACTTCAACTCATGAAAGCTAGGCAGGCTTCCTCTTGAATGTATTTCTGAAAATGGTATCTCTATCAGTATGCTCAGGAATCTGGTCTCAGGTGTTACAGCCGTCAGCCTCCATGACTGCAGCAATCCTGATCCCAGCTCCTTTTGTGGAAAGCCCTAACATTCATCTCTATACAGGTCCCTATACCTTTGCCCTTCAGACATTAGTGACGGAGTCATTTACTGTGACCTTGTCTTTGAAAGGTCTCTCTCCACGTTTTTCTCTTGCTGTCGAAAGTCCTCAAGGAATAATGTTTCACCAAAATCTGAAAACCCCTTGGGCCCCTGCTCAGATTCTAGACTTATTTACCACTGTAGTCTACTAGACAGAAATCCTGTCCAACTAGCTGAAAGCTGACCTGTCCAGCACTTTATCCGAGAGCACTATGAGTGACTAAAAGGCTATGAAGGAAAAAAGCATTCACAGCAATTCTTAGCATAGGTCAGAGAGCTAACAGGCACTTGGCCAATAACTCATAAAAGTGCAAAATATTCTCTTTTCAGCTAAAGAAGTGATAAATTTTAAGGGGAGTGTGAGCTACCCAGATGTGTAAATATAGTTTGGTTTAGTACCAAGAACATTTTTTTAACATCCTTGTGTTTTCGCATGTCTTAGAAACAGTAAAAACAATCCATATGATGACCTTCAGTGCAAACAAAAATGGAATGTACACATTGCAGGAAAAAAAAACCAGATGCATGCAAAGACAAATGAGGACAGCAAAGTAAAGACAGGGTGCACACAAAAACATGGAAAAAGTCACTCAAAGACATGTTTATGAGTATTAATTAAAAGACTTTCAATGCCAACCGAGGGAACTGTATTTCAGGCATTTAGACATTATGTGGAATAAAAGAACAAAGTTTAGCAGCTCAGAGTCCCACCATTGCTTTCTCACCCAACATGCAAATTAATATTCAGTAAAGAGCTCAGTTTAGACATTTTAAAATATCACATTAATTTCCTTATATCGTATGACAAAACCTAAACATTAAAATATTTCTCTATAAGTACTGACATAAACCTTGGACTACTTTTTGAGGTTTCTCTGACTTGTAGTCTCTAAATTTAGCCACCCCTATGTGAAGAGAGAGTTCAGTGCCACATGTCGTAATGGAATAGAGACCAGGTGTATAGACTATTAAGGACAGTTTGACAGTTATTGAGCAATTTTCTATTGCTTCTTGATGAAGACAGGTCCAAGACAACAGTCCAACTATAGTGAATTAATTCCCATGTCAGCCTGCTGTATTGTCAGTCTGACTACAGTCCTTCTTAGGCTTCTGTGACTATCATAAAACCATGACCAAAAGTAACATGGGGAAAGGGGAGTTCTTTTAGCTTACAGATTGCAGTCCTTCATCAAGGGAAGCCAAGGCAGAAACTGAAGCAGAGATTATGAAGGGAAACTGTTTGAGGACAGCTTCCTCAGGCTTGCTCAGCCACTTTTTTTAGACAGCTTAGGCCCACCTGTCTAGGGATGGCCCTGCCTGTAGTGAGCACTCTCAAACCAACTAGCAAGTAAGAAAATGTCCTACAGATATGCCCATAGGCCAGTCTGATGGCAATCCCTCAACTGGTGTTTCCTCTCCCCAGATGACCCTGTAATTAGTGTCAAATTGACACTATTTTACATGGGCCTCCATTTCCAACCCTGAAAATCCACTTCAAGATATCAGACTGAGGGGGTGAGATGAAGCGCAGCCTTTGTTTTTTGTTTTTTTTGTGTGTGTGTGAAAAATAGATATTTTAATATATAATTAAAAGATTTTTTGTAGTTAATCTTTAGTAATGGTTTTTTATTTATTTTTTATTTTTTATTTTTTTATCAGTTACATTTTATTAACTCTGTATCCCAGCGGTGTCCCGATCCTTCATTCCCTCCCAGTCCCTCCCTCCCTGCCTCATCTCCACCGTGCCCCTTTCCAAGTCCACTGATAGGGGGGACCTCCTCCCCATTCATCTGATCCTGTTTTATCAGGTATCTTCAGGACTGGCTGCAAAGCCCTCCTCTGTGGCCTAACAGGACTACTCCTCCCTTCAGGGGTGGGGAGACCAAAGAGCCAGTCATTGAGTTCCTGTTAGAAATAGTCCTTGTTCCCCTCACTTTGGGAAACCAATTGGTTACTGAGCTACCACAGGCTACATCTGAGTGGAGGTTCTAGGTTATATCCATACATGGTCCTTGGTTGAATGTCAGTCTCAGAAAAGACCCTGTGCCCAGATATATTTGGTCCTTGTGGAGCTCCTATCCTTTCCCCATCAGACTAACTCCCCTTCTTTCTTATGATTCCCTGTACTCTGCCAAAGGTTTGGTCATGAGTCTTTGCTTTGAAAACACTGCTAGTTAGAGTCTTTCAGATGCGCTCAGTAGACTCCTGTCATACGTTCAATGCACATCCCATCTGTCTTTCTAAACGAGGATTGATCATCTTACCCCATGTCCGCTCAATTGATTATCTTTTTTAGGTGTATAGATTTCATTATGTTTATCATATCTTATAGGTCTATATAAGTGAGTATATCTCATGTTTGTCTTTCTCCTTCTGGGATATTTCACTCAGAATGATCTTTTCTAGATCCCACCATTTGTCTGCAAATTTCATGATTTCCTCCTTTTTGATTGCTGAGTAGTATTCCATTGTGTAAAAATACCACAATTTCTGTACCCATTCCTCCGTTGATGGACATCTGGGTTGTTTCCAGGTTCTGGCTATTACAAATAAAGCTGCTATAAACATGGTTGAGCAAGTATCCCTTTTGTGTACTTGAACAAACTTTGGGTATATACTTAGCAGTGGTATAGCTGGGTCTTGAGGAAGCGCTATTCCTAATTGTCTTAGAAAGCACCAGATAGAAGCGTAGCCTTTGAAACTAATTCTAAACCAACCAAATAACAACGGACAGGGAATATTATTATAAAATATGACTTTGACCATGTTTGGGAGGGGAAAATATGAAATGTGGTAAAATCGACTTAGAAATGTGAGATAAAGAAAGAATAAAGATGGGGAGATGTAGACACTGTCCGTTGTTACTGGTGTCCATTTTCTCTTTCCTTTTCAGTCATCAACCTTTTATCTCTACATACAGCCACCTAGAATAAGTACTACAACTTCAAGAGGCTGGGTTTGGTTTGGTCACTGTGAGACAGGGGGGTCCATTCAGTCAGTGTCAGGTCTCAAACAAAGGCATATTTAAGCACGCTCAGAAAGGAACATAGGAAAAATGTTATTGGACTTAAAGTAAATGGCAAAGCAGCTGTCAGGAGAAAATAAAAAGAAAGTTATTTTTTCTGATAACTTGAGAAAGCAATGTGGGCAGGCTCAGCAATCCATTTACAAGAAGCTGTAATGAGGTGGAGGCCTCGGGGAGAATGAGGCTAGCCAGAAAATTGAGATGGGAAGGCATGGGATTTCTACAGAGCCTGGGGGACAGAAAGTGGAAAGGGAAAAGTCCTACTTTCTGAGTCCTCATTGAGAAAGTGGTCAGGCTTTGTAATGAGTCTACAAGCAACTGCAGCAAGGGATGGCCTTTGGGAATGCATCAGTCAGGCAGGAGTTACTCCTGCGCTCTTGTCCTCAACTATGTCCTACTTCTGTAGTACTTTCCAGTTGTAGACTGGTGTCCTCTGGGCTGTAAAACAGAATTTCCTCCTTGAGGAAGCTGGTCTCTGGCCTTACCCGGGAAGAAAAAGTACCGATTGTCCAACTCAAAAGGATATTATCAACTACTATCCAAGCAGTTTGTAAAGGGGATGATAAAAACACTACCTATGCTTTTGTGTCAGGGTTGCCAATATATTTGGTCTCATATGTCCTAAAGGGGGTTCCAAAACAACACAAATCCCCAACAAAGGAGGCACCTTCCGTCCACATCTTAATGAATGTTATTGAACATGGGTCACGCCATTTATTCCAGACAATGGCAATAGTTGGCATTCGTATGTTCCAAATGGTGCCTGGGAAGCACCTGACTGCAAATGGCTCTTTTTATTCCCTTGCTTCCTTCTGATCAGCTATTTTAAACTCTAGCCCTTGGGGTTGTTCCTATGAAAATTCTCAACGACCTTCCTTGAGAAAAGGCTGGCATTATTCCTTGCCCTCTTCCTACAGCCTCCTCCATCCCGTAGCTTGGATTCAGACATATCTTGATCTCTATCTTTCACCATGAGGACCAAGAGAATGCCCTTGTGAAGGCAAAACAAAAGTCAGAGGAAACCAATTCTTCCGGACTTTATGCTACTGAGTTGGTACACCAGACCTAGATTACTGTGTTGCTTTCCTGAATCTACTGTGACAAATTGCTACAAATGGGTAATGGATATTTTTTAAATATTTTTAATCTAAAAAACCAGACAGTTGTTCTCTCATAGTTCTGAGGGCTGCGAGTTCAAAATCAAAGTGTAGGCAGGCCCATGCTCCCTGTGAGGTACACAGAAGAGGGTCCTTGTACTCCCCTGCTTCCAGTAGAAGATGGTTTGGGGGAAATTCAACTAAAAGAAATAGTTTTCTTTTTATTTATTTTTAACTTTTATTAATTAAACTTTATTCATTTTGTATACTCCTGTAGCTCCCTTCCTCCTTTCCTCCCAATCCCACCCTCCCACTCCCTTCTCCACGAATGCCCATCCCCAAGTCCACTGATAGGGAAAGTCTTCTTCTTCCTTCTGATCCTAGTCTATCAGGTCTCATCAGGAGTGGCTGTGTTGTCTTCCTCTGTGGCCTGGGAAGGCAGCTCCCCACTCAGGGGAAGGTGATCAAAGAACAAGCTAATCAGTTCATATCAGAGACAGTCCCTGTTCCCATTATTATGGAACCCACTTGGACACTGAACTGCATGGGCTATAACTGTGCAGGAGTTCTAGGTTATCTCCATGAATGGTCATTGGTTGGAGTATCAGTCTCAGAAAAGACCCCTGCGCCCAAATTTTTTGGTTCTGTTGCTCTCCTTGTGGAGCTCCTATCCCCTCCAGGTCTTACTATTTCCTACTTCTTTCATAAGGTTCCCCGCACTCTGCCCAAAGGTTGGCCATAAGTCTCAACATCTGCTTTGATACCCTGCAGGGTAGAATCTTTCAGAGGCCCTCTGTGGTAGGCTCCTGTTCTGTTCCCTGTTTTCTCCTTCTTCTGATTTCCATCCTCTTTGCCTTTCTGAATGGGTGCTGAGCCTTTTAGCCAGAGTCCTCCTTCTTGATTAGTTTCTTTAGGTGTACAGATTTTAGTAGGTTTATTCTATATGTCTAATATCCATTTATGAGTGAGTATATACCCTGTGTGTCTTTCTGCTTCTGGGATACCTCACTCAGGATGAACTTTTCCAGTTCCCACCATTTACCTGCAAATTTCATGATTTCCTTGTTTTTTATTGCTGAGTAATATTCATTGTGTAGATGTACCACAATTTCTGTATACACTCCTCAGTTGAGGGGTATCTGGGCTGTTTCCAGCTTCTGGATATTACAAATAAAGCTGCTACAAACATGGTTGAGCAATGTCCTTGTTGTGTACTTGAGCATCTTTTGGATATATGCCTAGAAGTGGTATAGGTGGATGTTGAGGAAGCGCTATTCCTAATTGTCTGAGAAAGTGCCAGACTGATTTCCAGAGTAGTTGTACAAGTTTACATTCCCACCAGCAGTGGAAGAGGGTTCCCCTTTCTCCACAACTTCTCCAGCATCATCTTCCAGCCAAGGGAATTCTCCCCACCCCAGGATTCCAGGAAGCACCAGAAAGTAAAAGAAATATTTTATCCCCCAAAATTTCTCAACAAAGGCAGAAGTAATGGAAGACAATGCTATTATTCAATAAGCATTAAGCAGGAATGTAACATGCTTCACTGGCAGTCCACAAAGAAACAGAAAAAAAAAGAAAAGAAAAGAAAAAGAGAAATCAGCCTGTGACACGCCAACCTAGCCCAACTCATTCCACCCATGTTTCCAACATAAGCCCTCAATGTCAAGAAAGAGGACTTAACATTGCCTTTTGTCAAATATCTTACACTCCCCCGGTACCTGGGAGGTACAGCTCTGTTTACCAATTTAATTCACCCAAATTAAAAATAAATGTACAACTTCATGACCTGGGAGGTGATTCTTCGGCAAAATGAATGCTGAAGTTAGGATCCTTCTCTGTCAAAGCAATTAGAGTTCTATCTTCTCATCAGTTGCATTCCTGGCAGGCATAAAATTGGCCAAAGGCTGTTTCCCCCTTTATAAAAAGATTTACATGTATTTCAAAAGGAATGATAAGAATTTACAATTTAAAATTTTCTTTTAAAAAGTTCACAAAACTAAGTCTCTAATTTCTCATATTTATACCGTACACTAACAATTCTTGGCCTACAGACAATTCCTTCTAATCCCTACCTCACACTGCACAACCGCATGTGTCTTAGAATCCGAGTTTCCCCTTTAAAAGGGAACGTGATGGTTGGATTAGGGAAGACTGATACCAACATCAGGGTTCAGAGGCCCTCGGTAGAGCTGTTCAGGTTCCTGTGTCTCTTAACAGTAAATTGTACAGGAACACAGTTACAGGAAAAAGGGACAGTTTATATTAAAAGAGAAAAACAGATGAGTTTGGAATTGCACCACAGTTGGGTCCTTATCCTGCTGCAAAAGAGAGAGGAAAAGAGCCCTTGTGATAGTTTACGGACCAGTTACCTATGATGTCTGTTTTCTGCACAGGCTGTGTATCCTACGTGGAGCCAGAGCTTGGGAAGGATCCCAGTCTTCCACTGCAGACACCTTCTTTCCTGTGTTAACCTCTGCAGTCATGTCCTCCACCCTCTTTCCTGTTCCACCTGGGGACCCTATACTGGCTTGAGCTAATTTCAATTTAAAAGCTACGTTATTTCCATATGATGTTGCAATCTCAGGTAGGAAGGAGAGGCAAGGGCATACCTTCAGAAAGATGCCGTTCAGCTCTCAGCAATTACCTATCTATGCCTTTGTATGTAAGAGGCATTCTGAACTGACTAAGGTACCACTATTTGGGGCGTTTGTAAAACACAGCCAGACAGTCCTTACTCTGAGAGAATCTGTCTACAAAATAAAAGCCCCAACCTTTTTCCCTAATCAAGTGCACGTCTGCCCCCTGGTGTCCACTGATCTCTCTTGTCCATTCTACCTGATCTATATCTGATCCTTGAGCTCTTTGTTTTTATTTTATCTCCTTCCCTGCCTGATATCCAAAGCTGTTTTCAAAGGAAAATTTAAAACGTGTATTTTTTTTAATTAAAGAAAAATCCTAATCAAAATTTTCCAGGTGTTGTAACTTAAAATGAATACATTTCCTTCAAAATGCAATCAAGTTATCAATGTCACTGTATCACTAAGGTTGAATGCTTGAATCTTCCTCTTGGAAGAAACAATTGAAATATAAAGTTTTTTGTTTTTCAAAGATCGTAACCAAAACATTATTAATATAAAAGCAGTTTTAAAAACATAAAATGAACCCACATCCCTCATCATTTGAGCACACAAACTAAACTCAAGAAGGTATAAAGGGTAAAAGGGCAGAAAATTGGAAGAGTGTGAGGTAGGGGTTGGTCTGTAAGGAGTTGAGGGGAGAAAGGACTTAAATATGATCAAAATACATGGAATGCATGTATGCAATTCCCAAAACAATTACTAAAAACATTATATCAAAACATAAAATAGAAAAGAGGCTTAAACTCCTAAATATTTAAATTTGCTAGAAACTATGAGTAAATCAAATAGTAAAATCTTGAACATGCCGTAACAGTACTACAAAAAGCCCCTTTGTTTCAGCGCTTTGATGGTTCCAAACTGCCTGAGGCAGACTTGGGCTTCTTTGCTGCCCCTATAAGGTTGTTAAACAGAACACGAGCCAGTGGAGAGGAGTGAAGGTCTGGAAACACGAGCAGATCTGCAGACATAAAACGCATTTGCAAGAAGTCCTCCAGGGAATCCCCGATTTAGCTAAAATTTCCTATTGCTTAAGGAATGCCTTCCAAGGGTCCAAAGTATTATTTAAAAAAAAAATTAGATACTAAATTCACTTTGTATCCCTGGCATACAAGAATCAAGCTGGCATAAGTAATTAAATTTGATATTTCCTCCAGAAACCACATATCCAAAATGCTCGGGGGTATTAGTCAACAACACACAAGCAGGAACACCACACACAATTTGGGCAGTGATGGAGAAAGCAGGTACTCCAGATGGACTTAATCTATCTAGATATTTGCCTACAGATGCTCCGTGACCTCTCCAGGATCCCTGAAACCCTCACTTTTCAAGCAAGCACGTTAAAACATTATTAAGACAACAGATGTTATACTGAAAAAAAATAGCTTAAGACTGTTTTAGCAAAGTAATTTCATTTTTAAATGTATTAACTTTGCTACTTAAATAATATTCTAAATCACTTTGGAGTACAAACAGCACTGGGTAAAGCACTGATTCTCACTGGCTTTCCTCTCTGAATATCTGGGCTGTCATATTTATATTTTCCTTACTAGACAGATGACACTGAAGATTCTTTAAAAAGTTATTTTGTATAAAGAGATAAAAAAAAAACTACTGGATGGCAATATGAGATGGTTAGCAAACAATGTGGACTTTAAGATACTGAAACCGTTATTTACTTGAATTAAATCATACATGTGACTTAGCTACCATTGTAATTCAGTGGGATGCCAGTGCAAGGCACCATATTCCAATCTCTTTAACTGTAAAATGGTGTTTTGTTTGGTCTTGTTTGGTTTTACCTAAAGTGGCAGAAAATAGACTGGGCCCCATCTACTTTGGAATCCACTTGTTCTCTGCATATTAGACTCATTTGCTGAAAACCACAGATTTTCAATTCAGACTCTCAGGATTTCAGATTGAAAACAAGTGACGTAAGATATGAATCACTATTTTAACAGGCTTTTTAACTTATCAGGTACATATAGCCATTACACAATATTTACATATAAATAGTTCAGTCTTACATGCTACAGGGTACACTCCATTTGTAACAAGGAGCTAGACAGTGTGTCTCATCCCCAAGAGCCAGAGAAATGGGGAGGCTGTTAAACTACATCAAATACTTGCTCTCCATATGTTGTGCTGGTGGACCTCAGATTGTATAGATGGACCATCAATTGTTTCATTCTTATTTCATTTATTTACTTATGGGTCACATGCAGTACAGTATGCAGACAGAGGTCATTGGACAACTCGAAAGAATGGATTATCTTGTACCCACTACATTGGTCCTGGAAATGAAACATGTCTTCAGGCTTGGCCACAATCTCCTTCACAACCTGAGCCATCTCGCCAGCTTCATCCAGTAATTTCTCTTTCTTAATATTCTCACTGCTCAAGAATAAGCTTTAAATCTAGTTCACTCATTGCACAGATCTTGCTAGAATAATTTAGCCAATCAAAGAAATACATCTGTATATAGTAATTCAAACCCTAGCCTGGCCCAGCAAAACAATCCACGAACCTAGAACATTGGTTCCTGACCCCGTGAGCTTTGAAATCCACACACACACACTCTTTAAAACCTTCTACTCTGGCCATGGTTTTCTTTGTAAACAGATATCAAAAACATTGTAGTGTTTTGGGTTTTGTCTTGCTCCAGAGGCATTTCAGGATTTTGATCAGCCAGGGGTTAAAATTTTATTGCCAAACTTGTTTAGAAGAACTTATTGGTTAATATTCTCACTGCTGTTACAAAATATCTGACAAAAGTCACTTAAGGAAGGGTTTATTACGGCCCCAGTTTGAGGGTAGAGCCATGAAGACAGAAACAGCGTGGTGGAGAATGCAGCTTTGGCTACGGCAGCAGGAACGTGAGTTACCTGGCCACAGGGTCCAGAGTCAGAAAGTGGGAGCTATGAGCTCAGGACCCCAGCCCATGGCATGTAACATTCAAGGATGTCTCCCCTCCCTGTTAGCCCTCTCTGGAAACATTCTGACAGAGTGTTTCCTGGGCAAGTCTAAATCCCATCAAGATTACCATCGACAAGCTGAAGCAGCACAGTTGGGAAAGGGTTATACTAAAGGGTTAACTGTTACCAAGAGAAACTATCGGCCAATGATTGAGGGAAGATTCCTATTGCTTTGTTTTAAATAAAACTATATTTATCCAAGCAGTTGTACCTAAAGATGTCAACAACAAAAATTTTACCAGCCACACAAATGTTCAACATTCATGAAAGTACATCTTGACATTAGAATGTGAATTCAAATTCTGCAAGAGGAAAGTATATCCTGAGGTTTAAATTCATACGTATCAAAAAAAATCAACAGCTAAGCTATGAGATTTTAATTCACCTTTGAAAGACAAACAAAATTGGATTGCTGAATATTTCTTAGTAATGTAACTGAGACCATATACTCTTTAATAAGGAAATACTTAGAAATAGCTAGAAATTTAACCTTTGAATTTGCCCATATTTATACTATAATAACTGTTATGAAACAGTCTTAAAAAATAAAAAAAATAAATCTGACCATAATGACTATAGAGGATTAAAATAATACAAAATTTGAAGATACCTTCATATACTAATAACTCAAGCGTGTTAATAAGTCTCAGACACAGAGACAAGCTGATACACAGATAAGAACAAGGAATGTGCAAACAAAGTGGTCACAGGCTGCTTTTCTGTCCTTTTGTGAAGTATGCGTGCTGGCGCAGAAAATAAGTGCTGCTGTCTAGACAATAAAGCATTCTTAAAAGACTAGATGTCTCAAACGACTTTTATCCATGCTATTAAAATGTCTTGTGGCCTCTGGCTTTATGAGACATTCTAGAAATTATATACATTTAGTTCTTTGAGAATTTCACGCAATGCGTTTTGATGATATTCGCCAATAAATCCTCCCACATCCACTCCCACTTCCTACCCAAAATTCATGTCCTTTTTTTTTTTTTAAGTACCTTATCAAGTTTCATGTGTGTTGCCATATACTCCTGGGTGTGTGGTCATCTACTGCAGTGTGGTCAAACTGTCCCACCCTCTCCCATAAGTTACCAATCACCAACAGCTCCACGGTGAGACCACCTCATGCCCAATTCTCCCCTCCCAGAATTTTTTCTGCCTTAATCTTGCACAGGTCTGTGTGTGCTCTCATGACCACTGTGGATTCATAGATGCAGTGCCCTACCGTGTCTAGAAAACACTAGTCACTCACCATGTCAAGCTTTTCTATTTCCATCCCCTGAGCCTTGAGAAGAGGGACATGGTATAGAGGTTCCTTTAGGCCTGAGCACGTGACCATCTTTCACCATCTGTACACTGACCCCTTGTGGCTCTCTGTGTTAATCATAATCTACTGAAAAAAAAAACCGAGCTTCTCTGATAAGGGTTGAGAGATGTGCTAATATACAGGCATGTATAACAATTAGCCATTATGTCACTTTAATACTGTGCCCATTTAGCAGAATAATAGAAGGAGGTCCTCCCCTAGGATCTTTTCTAGCCACAGGTTCTTGGCCTTGATACCAGACATAGGCTCCATCTTATGGAGCAGGCCATAAATCCAATTATAAAGTGTTTGGTTGCCCAATAATTTCATGCCACTATTCCACCAGTGGACATGTTGTGATGGTTACCAATTTTTTTTTCAGTTTTTAAGTATTCTTTTTTATTGACTTATTTATTTTTTATTCACTTTACATCCTGGTGGTAGCCCCATTCCTCCTCCCCTCCCAGCCCGACTCTTCTTCCCTTCCCCCCCATCTCCTCTTCCTCAGAAAAGGGGAGCTCCCTTTCCCATCCACCCCAGATCATCAAGTTGCATCAAGACTGAACCTGTCCTCTTCCTCCATGGCCTGTCAAAGCAGTCCCGCCAGGAGAAAGTGATTAAAAAGCTATCAAGTGAGTCCTTGTCCAATGCAGTCCTCACTTCCCTTACTAGAGGACACACTTGAAGCCTAAGCTGCTCATCTGCTACATCTTTGTAGGGGGCCTAGGTCCAGTCCATGCATGGTCCTTGATTGATACTTCAGTCTCAGCAAACGCCTCTGGGCCCTGCTTAGTTGGCTCTGTTGGTCTTCTTGTAGCACTCCTGTCACCTCCAGGTCTTTTTCTCTTCCTCCCACTTTTCTACAGGACTACCTAAGCATCACCCAATGTTTGGCTTTGAGTCACAGCATCTGTAATGAGGCACTGCTGTGTAGAGTCTCTAGAGGACAACTCTGTCAGGCTCCTGTCTGCAAGTTTAGCAGAGCATCATTCATGGTGTCAGGGGTTGGCACTCTCCAATAGGGTGGGTCTTTGGTTGGGCCAGGCATTGGTTGGGCATTCCCTCAATCTCTGCTCTATCCCTGCCCATCTTGTAGGTGGGATAAATTTAGGGTTGGAGTTTTTATGGGTGGGTTGGAGTTCTCCTCCCTCTTCTGTGAGATTAACCTCTTTGGCCTCTGCTACTAGGAGTCTCTCCTTGAATTCCCCTCATATCCTCCCAGGGGCTACCCTGACTTAGGTCTCCAGCTTGTCACACAGATGTCCCCATCCTCCATTTTTCTTTTCTCTACAGGCCTTCTGTCCTCTCGCACTCCCTCTCCCCAAGTCTGATCTTCATCCTCTTAACTCTCTACACCCCCTCTCCTACCTTGTTCCCAATCTTCAGCCACTACCCCTGTCTATTCTATCTCCCCTTCTGAGTGAGATTTATGCATCCTTCCCTGGATCCTACCTCTTTTTTTATCACCTTTGGGTCTATGCTTCGTAGTATGCATGCCCTGTACTATATGGCTAAAATTCTCTTATAAGTGTGTCTTTCTGGATCTGGGATACCTCACTCAGGATGATCTTCTCTAGTTCCATCCGTTTGCCTGAAAATTTCATGATTTTCTTGTTTTTAATATCTGAGTAGGGGGCGTAGAGAAAATTGGAGAGATAAATAAAAAACTATGACTCTTCTGTAACGGAATTTAAAATCATAAAGTCATTTCTCCAGTACGTTAGTGAAAATCTCAATACGCTAGATTCAAAATTACACCTTTCAAGATATTTTTAAACTTAAGCAAAAACTTATCAAATATATGTGTAATTCATCAAAATCCACCTCCTAGCCCAGACTTCTACTGTGCTGATAAACTGCGCTGTTCATGACGTGGACAGGTAAATAAGCCTCTAAACTGGATGATGTCATATTCTACCCTGTATCACAAATATAAAAAGCAACTGCGTACTATCAAGCCTGGGGGTGAATTAAGACAAGTAGATAAGGGGAAAAGTTAGCACACTCTGGTTTGCCAGGCAAAACATTTCAAAAGCAGGTACCAAACTGACTCTTGAAAAAGAGGCCTGGGGTAGGACTGAGACAGATAACATCCCCCAGACAAAAAAATAATAAAATTAATCTGTATCTTACTGTTTCCGTTTCTAAAATGGACACGAGTGTCACAAAATAATTGGAAAATAACAAATAGTTACATTTGTGACATAAGACATAACAGTAAACATATATATTAGTTATTTTTAGTTGAATAAGAGGAAGCTAACTCTAGTTAAGACAGAAAAACTCTAATTTTAGGATAATTTATAAATACAGGTTCACTCTATTTAAATTCCTAGAATATGAAAAATACCCAAAATAGAAACTGAGTCAAGTATTTTTATGAGATAGTCTTTATTTATTTTATTTTTTGTGATACATAATGAGAAAAAATGTCTCATGTGTTTCTTACATGAGACACCCCCCTGTTCTGTGTATCAAACATCCTCAACAGATGTTGTAAGTCCTAGTGCTTCAGGCTCTATAAATGAAGGAAATTTTACTTGGCAAGCCCATTCAGGGATAGCTCTGGTGCTTGGCTAGAAGAGGAAAACAAATGATACAAAGATGGGGTTTTTTCTTTGCCCAAAAATGATATGTAAAGAGGATGGATCATTTTTTTAAATGGAAATAGATGTTATGCTCTTAGAACAAAATGTAAACAAAGAAGAATTATACTCTGATAAAAGACAATAATAAATAAGTCTCTCTGTCTCTGTCTCTCTCTGTGTCTCTCCTTGTAGTGTAAGGGAAAATGAACTGTTCCAAAGCAGTTCTGGCCTACATGTTGTCCACAAATGTCTCATCTGGGATCAGGCTAGGAGTGATGTGTAGTTTAGAGGTTAAACCATGAAAAAAATGTAGAAAACATATATTTCAGGGACTATTACCACTGCCAATCAAAGCTCCAGATCAACATATTAAAGAGAAAGCCAAAGTTCTAAAGCATAAATGTAAATGAATTGTACAAAAAAAAAACACATTAGGTGCTTTTACTTGAGCGTGGACCAAACAATATGATGATGAAGCCATTGCCACATCAACACTCCAGCAACAGAAGGGGCCCTACATCAGAACAGGATAAGGACCAGTGAACATTAGGGACTTGCCATCTTGAAAACCAAGATCAGGGTGCATTGTTTCCTGCCTCCTCCTCAAAAAGAAGAGTATATAAATTATATGTGACCTCATGACATTTACCCTGACATTATTCTATAACACATGATAAAGAATTATCTGATTTATGACCCTAAATCATATTTAGTTCTCACCACTCCCATAACATTTAGATAGGAACAGGCTGCCAGTGCCAATGGAAGCAACTTGTCATCCTAGATTCAAAAGACTGGTTATCTTTTACTTAAAGATCATGGGCCCCTCACCTGGGATAGATGTCTTGCACAGAATGGCCATTATCATCAAGACACATTCTAATTACCTCTTGTTGCCATTGAACTCGTTATTCAAAGTTTGAACCAGGAAGTAATAGCTTGTATGCCAAATAGACCATGAATTTTATTCACATATGGAGAACAAATTTATTAATATGTTAAACTTATTGATACGGCTGCACTTCCCAGAGGTATGGGGTATAATGCTATACATACACACAACAGGAAATGGCTTCTTAAACTTCTTTCGCTATTAGATAAAATTTTGCACTTAACTCTTGCTCAACATTGGAAGAAGCTGAGGTTGTGGAGCACCCTGGACACCGTGAAGAAGGAAAGCAGAGGTTGAGGAGGTGACGATGCAAACGTGAATTTACCATGTGTGGTTCGTGCTTCTATGCATTTTTACCAAAGCATGAGAGATACATTTGTGAGAGGAACGCTGACATCTGTACAATAGCTTGTCACTGCTCTTCCTTGCAGACCAAGCATAATAAAAGATGACACCACCAATGTGATTACCACAGTTCAGCAGAGGTAGCAGGATTCTGTAAGAGTAAAACCTAAGTGACAGTTCTTATCTGTCAGAAACAATGGAGACCAACTCGCCATAAAATGCAGTAGGGCAACATGGCAATCAGAATTAATCAAAATGAGGGATTCTTTGGCATGACTAAGTCACAGTTAAAAACATCTGAAAACATCTTCAGGAAATCCCCAGATTGAGACTAGAAACCTGTGTGGAGAGTGTTGACATAATTGGAGTTTGCAGACCCAGTAACTCTTGACCGATGGACAAGCTGAGCTCTTTTGAGGAAGAATTTGGCAGCATTGTCACATGTATAACTATAACCTATTTTTTTTTTACCAAATCTTCCCCAAAATGATCAATGGCATTTGGTAGCATAACAGAGTATTGAAAAAACTAAATACTTGTAATTTTTTCAGAAATTTCTAGACATTGGAAAATGCCATTTCATGAAGCAAATGAAATTTTTAAAAATCTCCAGTCTTTTCATATTACAAATAAAAAAAATTAAGTTTCTGAGGAGGTTAAATGATTTGTCCATGATCAGCAAATGGTAGGAAAGAACAGAAAGCTAGTTTGCTAGAATAGCATGTATGGACTTGCTTAGAATGAAAATAAGAAAGTGAATAAAGATTGTGGCTTTCAAGTGATCAACCAACAGACAAAAAGAAATAAGTCTCTTTCTTCTTTACTTCATCCCTTATGCATGTGAAATTCTAGAGGACTGGCCATAGACATCACACTAATATATTAATTAGTTACATCCACTGATCTAGTCAATCACCATGTGTTTATTTCATTTGACCTTTGGACTTAAACAAACATGAATAATATATCTACTCCTTCATCCCTCTCCCTTTATCTTATTAGAAGCCAAAAGAGATCTGTTTCTTGCCTTCACCACTATTACCTTGAATGTCAAGGGAAAATGGTCAAGGCATCGTAGGGTACAGAATTTCCGACTGAATATTTAGAGATGTTACAAATGACATGAATAGCATGTGTTTCAATGGGAAGACAGAGAGAAAGATTTTTATATTCTGAATGATTCCAACCCCCATCTATGCTATTCCACTGAAAGAAACCAATACAGTCTAAATATGTACATTCTAAAGAGCATGGAGATTAAAAGCTGATTTCAATGAAGAAATTAATATGCTCAGAACACTGAATTATTTTAATCAAGTGTTATGAGTATGAGTGGGCAGCAGTAAGTCTCCTGTGAGTCCCGCCTTCAGCTCCTCCTCTTCCTTTTCCCTCAGCGAGGAATCAAACCTGGAGGTAGATGCTAAATTAACCCCTTCCTCCCCATTTGCTTTTGGGTGGAGTGTGTTACTACAGCAACAGAACTAGAACAGGTAGAGATAAGGAATAAGTCCATAGGTATTTTATGTAATGTGGTCAGCTTTGAATCTCTTGGTCATTCTAGAAGTCCAATGCACTACCCACTGTGCCACAAAGCCCATCTATAAATCATCTTTAAAAACAAAACACTGTAGTGCAATGTCAGTTTTGCTCATGTCTTCATTACAAGTGCTCTGGAAGACAGAGTCACCTTGAAAATGTTGGAAATTTTGGATACTGGATCAAGGTCACTATGACTGAATTTGATTTTGGCATATCTAATACTGAAATTTAAATCATAGCTCTAAAACAAACTATCATGATAAACACAAGCAGGACTTATGGAGGAATTAAAAAGAAAAGAACTTAAACACAAATTCTTAGGCACCTCTTTCTTCAATCACCTAATCATAGATGTTGCTCAGAAGGAGAACAAGGTAGTGAATCAAGACAAAATTTAAGGCCCCTAACTAAACCCCACTTTAGGTGATCAACCAGAAATATATTTAAATTAATTGTTCCTTTTCAGACCCGTATCTTGGAAAATGAGCTGACAAATAAAACTAAATGGAGGAAAAAATAAATCGATCACACTGAAATCAGGGACAAGGCAAGGCTGCCCATTCTCTCTGTATCTCTTCAGCATAATTCTTGTAGTCCTAGCTAGAGCAATAAGACTACTAAAGGAGATTAAGTGGATACATGTTGAAAAAGAAGTCAAAGTATCACTATTCACAGATGATACGATAGTATACATGAGTGACCCAAAAATTCTACCAGAGAACTCCTTCAGCTGATAAACACCTTCAGCAAAGTGTCTGGATACAAAATTAACTCAAAAAAAAAAATCAGAAGCCCTCCTGCATACAAAAGACAAATTGGCTAAAAAAGAAATTAAAGAAACAACACCCTTCACAATAACCACAAATAACATAAAGTACCTTGGTGTGACTCTAACCATGAATGTGAAAGACCTACATGAAAAAAAAAAAAACTTCAAGTCTCTGAAGAAAGAAAATAAAGAAGATATCAGAAGATGGAAAGATCTTCCATGTTCATGGATCAGTAAGAGTAACAGTGAAAATGGCTATCCTACCAAAAGCAATCTACAGATTCAACGCAATTCCCATCAAAATACCAACACACTTTTTTCCAGACCTTGAAAGAACAATTATCTTTATTATGGAAAAATAAAGAGCCCAGAATACCTAAAACAATCCTATACAATCACAGATCTTCTAGAAGTATCTCCATCCTTGATCTCAAGCTGTACTATAATACAACAGTAATAAAAACAGCATGGTACTGGCATAGAAACAGAATGGTGGATCAATGGAATCTAACAGAAGACCCAGAAATATACCCACACACTGACGGATACTTGATTTTTTACAAAGAAGCCAAAACCATATAATGGAAAAAAAGGCAGAGTCTTCAACAAATGGTGCTGGTCTAACTGGATCTTTACATGTAGAAAAATGCAAATAGACCCATATTTATCACCATGCACATAAGTAAAGTCCAAGTGGATCAAAGACCTCAACATAAAACCAGACACACTAAATCTGTTAGAAGAAAAAATGGGAAAGAGTCTTAACCTCAGTGGCACAGGAGACAACTTCCTGAACAGAACACAAACAGCATTGGCTCTAAGATCAACAATTAATAAATGGGACCTCATGTAATGGAAAAGCTTCTGTAAAACAAAGGATATTATTGTCAGAACAAAACGACAGCCTACAGACTGGGAAAAGATCTTCCCCAATGCTATATCTGACAGAAGGCTAATATCCAGAATATATAAAGAACTGAAGTTAAACACCAACAAACCAAGTAATCCAATTAAAAAACAGGGCACAGAGCTAAACAGAGAATTCTCTATAGAGGAATATCCAATGGCAGAGAAACACTTAAAGAAATGTTCAACGTCCTTAGTCATTTGGGAAATGCAAATCAAATCGACCCTGAGATTTCACCTCACACCCATTAGAATGGCTAAGATTAAAAACTCAAGGGATGATACATGCTGGAGACGTTGTGGAAAAGGGGGAACCCTCCTCCATTGCTAGTGGGAATGCAAACTTATACAACCACTTTGCAAATCAATCTGGCACTTTCTCAGAAAATTAGGAATAGTGCTATCTCAAAATACAGCTATACTACTCCTAGGCATATATCCAAAATATACTCAAATACACAACAAGGACATTCGCTCAACCATGTTCATAGCAGCTTTATTCGTAATAGCCAGAATCTGGAATGTCCCTCAATGGAAAAACTGAAACAAAAATTGTGGGACATTTACACAATGGAATACTACTCATCAATTAAAAACAAGGAAATTATGAAATTTGTAGGCAAATTGTGGGAACTAGAAAAGATCATCCTGAAGAAGGTAACCCAGAAGCAAAAAGACACATATGGTATATGCTCACTTATAAGTAGATATTAGCCATATAATATAGGATAAACATTCTAAAATCTATAGTCCTAAAGAAGCTAAACAAGAAGGACCGTAAGAAACAGGCTGAAACCTAACTCAGAAGGGAAAATAGGATAGACATAGGAAGTAGGAAAAGACAAGAAACAAGACAAACGCCTTCCATAGAGGACCTCTGAAAGACTCTACCGACCAGGGTATTGAAAGAGATGCTGAGACGCATAGCCAAACTTTGGGCAGAGTGCCAGAAATGTTATGGAAGAAGAGGAAGAAAGAGCTGGAGGGAACAGGAACTCCACAAGGAGAACAACAGAGCCCAAAAAAAAATGGGTCCAGGGGGCCCTACAGAGATGGATACTCCAACCAAGGACTGTGCATGGAGAGGACCTAGACTCCCTGCCCAGTGGAAGCCCATAGGCTGCTCAGATTCCAAGTGTACAGGGGCTGTCTCTGACATGAACTCAGTGGCTGGCTCTTTGATCACCTCCCCCTGGGGGGTGCAGTCTTGCCAGGCCACAGAGGAAGATAATGCAGCCAGCCTTGATGAGACCTGATAGGCTAGGGTCAGATAGAAGGGGAGGAGATCTTCCCCTTTAGAGGACTAGGAAAAGGGCATAGGGGGAGAAGAGGGATGGTGGGTGGGACTAGGAGGAGATGAGAGAGGGGCTGCAGTGGGGATACAAAGTAAATAAATTGTAATTAATTAATTAATTAATTTTTAAAAAAAGAAAACGAGTTGACATAAGAAAACAACTTATTTGGAGTTGAGTTCCAAAACAAGTGATCATTAGCTATACAAACTTGGCTTACTTTCTCTAAACTCATCTGGACACTGGGGGAAAGGCGACCCCACCCTTCTCTTCTGCGTTTATGAACATGATAATCCACACATGAAAATGTGTGGCTTCTTATACATATCCAATGAATGACAGTCCCATTAGCAATATGTCCGCAGCTCCTTTACCTTAGAAGCAGCAGACTGTAAATGAAGACTTTGATCAGCAGTGGTGGTCAGCATGCCCGGAGACAAAAGCAAAGAGTGAAAGTCAATCAGCTCTTATTCTGATGGGTTTTTCTTTGTATGTGGCTTGTGGTTTTTCTCTTGCAGTCTTCAATACTCTCGCTTTGTTCTGACATTTAATATTTTACTATAACACACCATAGGGAATTGCTCTCCTGATCTTGTTTATTTGGTGTTCTGTGTGCCGCTTATATCTGCAGTCTTACCTATGTCATTGATCTGGGATTCTCCTACTTCATCTATGCCTGAAATTTGAATATTCTGTATTTCCATGGTACCCCATAACTCCTGCATGTCTCTTTCATGTGCTGTTTTTAAATTTTTCATACTGTTTACATGAGTGATTCAATTTATCTCACTTACTAGGATTTAAGGTTCTTCTTCGCTGTGGGACACAGCACACACAAATAGATGTTTCTGTTCAAAGCTGCTGTTTGCTGCTTTGTAGGTTTCAGGACTGGAAATAACCACCGAGGTAGCCCATCACCCACCAAGCTCTAATGAGAGCCTTACATAAGAGTCTCCCTGACTCAGCTGGTTTTCACCAAGGTATCAGTGTTCTCTTTTACCATCATGGAAATGAAATACCACATTTGTTGTCCTAGCAGGACAATGTAGTGTCACACCTAGCCTCAGACAAAGGAGATATAAGAACTTTATAGGGCTCTAAGAAAGTATCAACTCCTTCCCAGCTAAGAAATAACAGATTTTGAGAAGTAACAAATCTGTCTCCACCCAACCAAACCCAAAAAAAGCAAAGTTGGCAGGGCCATAAATCCACAGCAACCAATATTTAATAACCACCTCTTTCTTACATCAAATGCTAGGCAGTGATCCAAGGATGCTCACCTCACATAAGAAAAGGGATGCCCTGACAGATAAGATGCTCAGAACCTAAGTGGTTGTGTGGGGTCACCCCTAAGAGAGCACCATGACAGAACCACAAATCTGTTCTCTTAGTGGAAGTATAGCCTGTTTGTTATGAAGACATGATTTTTTTTTTCAAAATACTTGTAAAACTTGAAATTAAAATGTTGTAAGATGTTCTACTGTGTTCTCGTTTTCTTTACTGGGATTGAAATTCATGCCAGGCATTTTGTTTAAAAGACAAGGCAGGGATAGGGAGACGGCTCTGTGAGTCAGCATGCCTCTCTGCAAGTGTGAGGACCTGAGTTCAAATCCGATTCTCAGCACCAACATAGAAAGTGAGCTACGGCTGAGGGTGCCTCACTCCAGCACTTGGGGGTTAGGGACACACACTTCCCAAGAGCTCACTGACCATTCAGCCTAGCAAAAATTGCAAGCTTCATTCAGAGAGAACTGGTCTCAAGGCAGTAAGGTGGAGAGTGACCAAGGGAGATACTGGAAGTCCTGCTCTGGATCCATATGCATGCGTGAGGGTATATGCATCCACACATACTCATGCTCCACAACATAACACACACACCAGAAAAAGAAAAGAAACCAAGAGATAAAGAAACCAACGAATAAAAATATTTCCCCAACTTTTTAATTTAATTATGTGTATTACCAACCTACTTATGTTATACACTAGTCAAAATAAAGTATGCACCAGTGAATAACCCTTTTGTCTCTACGCTGAAGTAAACTTCATGAAACCATGTGACATCATGGAGCAAGTTCAGTATAGTCAAAAAGAGAAGGGGGGCTGCTGTTTACTGGTTAACAATGAAGTGTGCCGACTAGACCAGCAATCAATATTCCTTCACCTTCAAGTCAGTCCAGGGAAAGCTGCTGGAAGGTAGGCAACATCATCTACTAATCAAAGCAACATCTCTACTAATCACTTATTTCACCACCTGATGACTGAATAGGAAAAATGAAATCTGGGTTTTCCTTACATCACAGAACTCAGCATAGACCAGATGGAGGGAAGAGCTGCCCAGACCAGGCATTCTCTAATTTTCTGTGGACAGTAAGTATGATACTGTAAATGGCATTCCATAATTTCGGTCTCTGAAATATGTAACCTAAGAGAGTCAGGATAGATAAATGATTTTTTTTTTTAATTTCTTAGGACATCAACCCACTTGGGAATATGGTGAACTCTTTCCCACATTAAATTTGGTTACAAATGTTGTAGACAATTTCACGGAGCCTAGTTCCTTCCAACTTCATCCATGGTCCTTAAAAATGCTCGTAGACTGATGGTCAGGAAGCCCTAGACTGGACATCAGATATTAATGAAGGTATACGGTGCTTTCTGAGTTTCCCCGCATGAGGAAGCAGTTCAGCATACAGAAATCACGGAGAGTGCAGTGATCACCTTTGCTCTTGCCCAACACAGTGAACTGACGAAGATTTTCCCAGTCACAGGACACATGCTTTTGCCAAGTGCCTGAGATGACATCAGTTTCTTGGAGTTATCATCTTGCTGGCATGACTCAGGAGTCCCTGGGAATGACGATGGGATGGGCTGCTTGCCATTTCCCCGGTCTGTAAAAAGGCAGTAGAAACACCTAAGGGAACTACAGAATGCTAATTTCCACATTTCAGAATCAGACCTGGAAAGCGTAGTGAAGCTTAGGTTTGAGTCAGCTCTTCCTACACCACTCATTTTGGAGGGCTCTTCGTCTGCCTGCTACTCCTCACACTCCTTACTCCCAACTGTAAACTTAATGGCCCCCATCTGTTTCTAAGTCAAAATCTGCCTCCACAGACAATGCCAAAATGTAATAGTCAGATTTTCCTCTCAGAAGCAAGCACAGCTCTCATCAAACAAAACTTCTCACAATCTAGTGAGTGATATTCAGATAAAGAGTGAAAAGATAGAAGATCCATTTTGTGGTCAAGCTTAAACCCAGTCTTTGTTTTGACACACAAATGTATGCAATTTCAAGGCTTTCTTTCAATAGGTTATGCAAAATAGTACACAATCTATAACTTTCAGCTCTGTCTTGTAGAGCCCTGGATAACTCAAAATCTCAAGGTTAAGGTATGTCACCAGATTTCATCCCTCCCAGATGGTAAGATCCTGTGTATCTTCCTTGCATTTCTCAAAATACATTTGGGAAAACATCAGTCTCTGAACATTACATTCCTCAAAAATATATATGTAAGCAAATAACTTTAGGGGACCCCAATAATTTCTTTCAATTTCCTTCTTACCCTTAGAGACATACAATACACATGACAATCATAAGAACAAATGTGAATCCTAGGAGGAAGGAGAAGGGAAAAAGATAGTTGTTTCATTTTCCACTTCTTAAATATATTTGGATATCTTTCATCAAAATAGTATTTTTCAGACACTCCATGGCACATACGAGTTATTTATTGATGTTTCAGTAAACATGTTCCCAAAAAAATTAATCTCAAGAGAGAAATATGGAGCTCCAAGATGGCGGCGACCAATGCTCACCATTTCTGAAGGGCAGAAGATGTGAAACTCCAAAACTGGTGAGTGGATGGGCAGCTGAAGTCAGCATCAACTAAGAGGCTTCCCGGGCTAGAGGGGACAACCCATGAGCTGGAACAAATTGGATCTAGGCCCCTGACCACCCCATGGACGTCTCCAGGGTCTGAGAGTGGCTTCTGAGAGTGCACCTTCGCTCTGGGAGCGCATAACCCCAGGTATAGGGTGCCTCCTTACTCTAATGGCCAAAGAGGGGGACAAATCTGAGAGTAGAAAACTGTGGGTTCTCTGAGATTACCACTTATGCCTGTGAGTGAGTTCTCAGGTCCTTTGCACTTTCCACACATGCCAGCGAGTGAGTGCTTCTGTGACAGAGTGCATACAGAGCCCCAGATGGGGGAGTCCTCTACTCTAGCAGCCAGACATCAGATCCCTCCCACCCACACACCCACTGTGGGCAACACAGGGATCCCTGGGACAGTGTTCTCGACAATTGAAGCCCCTTTTCTGTGAGTCTACCAGCGGAGTCCAGCCAAACAATTCCTAGAACCAAATAAGTGCAACTCGGGCAGATCTGAGCATTTGGAGACCGAGACAGGCCTGTGGGTCGCTGAGCCAGAGCACCTACACAAACCAAGGCATCCCCACTTGTGCTTAAGCTCCTCCTCACACTCCACCCTTCCAGTCAGGCACACATTCACGCACAGTCCTGCTCTTGAACACTTGTGCCTGCGACCTTCCTCCCTTAGCTGCATCTGAAACACAGACACTCACTCTCAAACCAGTGGATCTTCTTCCTGAAGAATATTCCACACTCCAGAGACAGACAGGCCCAGTCTGCAGTACAGACGCCAGGAAGAAACAGCAAAGGCTACTGACTGTCAGATGGCTAGAGGCAGCCATAAGAACACATGCAAGAAAAATCAGGACATCATGGCTTTACCAGCAACCCCCAAAATCAATGGATATTTTAACTCATCGGTAACACGGGAAAATTATTTTAAAGCTATGCTTATCGAGTTATTTAGAGGCACATAAAGAGGAAACAAATTTAAAAAAATGGATGCCATCATGGAAAAACAGGAATCCACATTCAAACAGATGAAGAAAATGGTGCAAGACATGAAAACAGAATTAGAATCAATAAAGAGAACACCCTGGAGCTGGAGAACTTAGAGAAAAGATCAGGAACATCAAAGGTAAACATCACCAACAAAATGCAAGAGATGGAAGAGATAAACTCAGGTGCTGAAGATAAAATTGCACAAATTGATACATCTCTCAAAGAAAAAATAAAATCAGAAAAGTCCCAAACACAAAACATCTAAGAAATCAAGGATGCCATGAAAAGACAAAATCTCAGAATAATAGAAATAGATGAAAAAGAAGATTCCAGGCTCCAAGGTCCAGAAAATATTTCCAAGAAAATCATAGAAAATTTTCCTAACTTAAAGAAAGAGATGTCCTTAAATATACAAGAGGCTAACAGAACACCAAATAGACTAGACCAGGAAAAAAAAAAAAAAAACTCCTCATGCCACATAATAGTCAAAACACTAAATCTACAGAACAAAGAAAGAATATTTAAAGCAGCAAAGGAAAAAGGCCAAGTAACATACAATGGTAGACCTATCAGAATCATACCAGACTTCTCATCAGAAACTATGAAAGCCAGAAGGGCCTGGGCAGAAGTCATACAGACTTTAAGAAACCACAGATGCCAACCCAGACTACTATACCTAACAAAGCTTTCACTCAACATAGATGGAGAAAAAAAAATATTCCATGACGAAACTAAATTTAAACAATATCTACACAGCAAACCAGCCCTATGGAATACGCCAGAAGGAAAACTCCAATCTAATGAAATCAACTACAGCCAAGAAAACACAGCCAAGAAAATCTAGGGCATAGATAACCTTACAACAAAAATCAAAAGAAAACAAACATACTATCACCACCAACTTCACAATAAAAGGAACTAATATCCATTGGTCACTATTATCTATCAACATAAATGGGCTCACCTCTACAATAAAAAGACACAGACTAACAGAATGGTTGCACAAATAGGATCCAACATTCTGCTGCATCTAAGAAACACACTTTTGCAACAATGACAGATACTACCTCAGAATAAAGGCTGGAAAAAATTTTTCCAACAAATGGACCCAGAAAACAAGCTGGAGTAGCTATCCTAATATCTAATAAAATGGACTTTCAACCAAAATTAATCAAAAAAGATGAAGAGAGACACTTCATTCTCATCAAAGGAAAAATCCAACATGAGGACATCTACGTCTCAGCATCAATCCTGAACAGCTATGTCCCAAATACAAGAGCACCATTCATAAATGAAACATTATTAAAGCTCAAATCACATATCATTCCCAACACTGTAATAGTGGGAGACTTCAACACTCCACTCTCACCAAGGAACAGATCATCAAGACAGAAGCTAAATAGGGAAATAATTCAATTACAGAGGTCCTAAATCAAAAGGACCTAATAGATGTCTACAGAACCTGTCACAAACTCAAAAGATTATACCTTCTTCTCAGCACCCCACAGAACCTTTTCCAAAACTGACCATATAATCGAACACAAAGAAAGCCTCAACAGATACAAGAAGATTGAAATAATCCCTTATATCTTATCAGACCACCATGGGCCTAAAACTAGACCTAAACAACAACAGAAATAGCAAAAAGCCTACACATGCATGGAAAGTAAACAACTCTCTACTCAACAACAGCTGGATCAGGGAAAAAAATAAAAAAAGAAATTGGAGACTTCCTAAAATTCAATAAAAATGAGGGCATAACTTACCCAAATTTTTGGGACATGGTGAAAGCAGTGCTAATAGGAAAGTTCAAAGCACTAAGTGCCTTCAGAAGTTTGAGACATCCATCTCATACAAGCAACTTAACAACACAAGTGAATGTCCTAGGAAAAAAAGAAGCAGACACACCCAAGGGGAGTAGATGATTGGAAATAATCAAACTCAGAACTGAAATCAATAAATTAGAAACAAAACAATTCAAAAAAAATCAATGAAACCAAGAGCTGGTTCTTTGGAAAAATCAACAAGATAGACAAACCATTTGCCAAACTAACTAAAAGGCAGAGAGAAACCATCAAAATCACCAAAATCAGAAACAAAAAGGGGGACATAACGACAGACACTGAGGAAAATTAAAAGAATCATTTAATTGGGTCTTACTTCAAAAGCCTATACACCACAAAATTTGAAAATCTAAATGAAATGGACAATTTCTTGGTAGATTCCATTTACCAAAGTTAAAGCAAGATCAGGTAAATATATTAAATAGTCCTATATCTCAAGGAAATAGAAGCAGTCATCAAAAGTTTTCCTGCAAAAAAAAAAAGTGCAGGGCCTGATGGTTTCAGCACAGAATTCTACCAGACCTTCAAAGAAGAGCTGACTCCAATACTCTTCAAACTATTCCACAAAATAGAAACAGAAGGGACATTACCAAACTCATTCTATGAGGCCACAGTAACCTTGTTACCTAAACCACAAAAAGACCCAACAAAAAAGAATTTCAGACCTATCTCTCTTATGAACATTGATGCAGGAATACTCAATAAAATACTTGCAAACCAAATCCAAGAACACATAAAAGATATCATCCATCATGACCAAGTAGGCTTCATCCCAGGCATGCAGGGGTGATTCAAGATATGGAAATCCATCAAAGGAGGGAAGCAGTGGTGGATGGATACAACCAAAGTACATTGTATAAATGAATGAAATTTTCAAAGAATGAATTAAAATATTACTTAAAATTTTATAGCAATCACATATGGAAAATTAAAATGTTGGATAAAAGCTGCCTTTAATTTTTTTAAAAAAATGTTACTAAAAGATTAACTGTTGAGAAATATGTTAATCCACACATTAGTATACAGTACGAAGGAATAAAAATCAACTTTAACTATCAATTTTAATACACCTTCTTGAAAGTTCACAAATTAACCAGAAAAAAAAAACTGTAGTAACATCAATGACCTTAGTAATATAAATAAGTTCTCACTCTGAATACAGCCATGGAAATAGTTTCCTACCTAGTGAAAACAGTCATTCTTCATACACCTATGTTTTATTAACACAATGTGTATTAATATTAGCTAATCAATTAACTTTAAAACAACCACTTTTTGGCCTGCAGAAATGATTCAGAGGTTAAGAATACTGGCTGCTCTTCCAAAGGATGTGAGCTCAATTCCCAGCAACCACATGGTACCTTACAGCCATCTGTAACTCCAATTCCAGGGCTAACGCTCTCTTCTGAACTTCTTGGGCACCGCACGCATGCAGTACACAAGCATACATCAACCAAAACATCCACAAACATAAAATAAACCTCTTCTGGGTGGAAATAGAGTTTTCTAGATTAGTCACATGTCAAGAAGTAACTTGAGGAATATTTAGAAGCAACTGAAAGGGAAAGCTTGTTCTCCAAACTTTGTTAAGCAATACTCAAATGGAACTTTCAACTTTAAATAGGTTTATTTTTTAAAAATGAGCTGGGCAGTGGTGGTGCACACGTTTAATCCCTCCTGAGACAGAGACAGGCAAATCTCTGAGTATGAGGCAAGTCTAGTGTACAGAGAGAATTTCAGAACAGCCAGGGCTACATAGAGAAGCCTTTCTTAAAAAAAAAAAAATTAAAGGTAAGCAAGCAAATCATTTAGTTCAAGCTGTTAGTCAAGAAGCTACAAGAAGCTTGAAGAAACAGAAGAGTAAAATAAAATAACTTATTAATAAATTAAGAGTAATTGTATTATATATAATAAATTAATAAAAACAAGAAAATTGATCGAATGGAGAACATGTTCAATGATTATTAAATATTGAGCTGGTCCGCTGTCACTATAACAAAGCAACTGATGTTGATTCAGTCAGAAGAGAAACGTGATGACACCAGCGGCTTTAGTAATTCGAGCTCTTAAAATTAAAGCCACTTAAAGGGTGGAAAAGGCACACTCTGGCTCAGGTTTTGGTCCAGGGTTGCTGTGTGCTGCTGCTTTGGATGTGTGCTGAGAAAGTGCTGGAAGGTGTGTGCATGAGGAAGATGCTGACCCTGCCACAACGTAGGAGCAAAAACCAAGGAAGAGGGGCTGGTCTCCAGGGATCCCCTCCAAGGGCATACCTCCAATCATCCAACCTCTTCCTCTAAGCCAGTGGTTCTCAAGCTTCCTAACGCTGTGACCCCTTAGTACAGTTCCTCATGTTGTGGCGAGACCCAGCCATCAAATTATTTTTGTTGCTACATCATTGTTGTAATTTTGCCTCTGTTATTAATTATAATATAAATACCTGATACGTAAGATATCTGATATGTGACCCCTAGGAAAGGGTCATTTGACACCCCCCCATGGGGTCAAGACCCACAGGTTGAGAACCACTGCTCTAAACCCCATCTTCTAAAGAGGCCTGGCCTCTAATAGAGGAGCTGTTGCAGAACATTCCAGATCCAAACTCTAGCCCTGAGACAGCTAATGAGCATACACTCAGTCCTATAAACGTAAGATTGATAATGTAGACCGACTTCCAGCAACTCAAGAAAAACGGAAAATAGGCAAAAGGAACTATGAAACATGAGAATAAATTTTAGAGATCTTTTTAATGACCTTAAATTATTGTCCTGCTTTTCTCCTCTGTTTCCCATGATAAACGCTGACCAAAATCAGCTTGGGGGGAAAACCAGGACAGGAACTCCAGGAGCCTGGAGGCAGGAACTGAAGCAGAAACCATGGACAAAGATGCTTGCTGGCTTGCACTCCACGGCTTGCTCAGCCTCTTTCCTACACAGGCCAGAACTACCTACCCAAGGGCACCATCCACAGTGAGCTGAGATCTCCCCCCAGCAATCACAAATAAAAAAATGTTTCCACAATCCAATCAGTCTGTGAAGGTATTTTCTCCACTAGGGCTCCCTCCTGGAAAATGAGCTAGGCTTGGGCCAAATTGAAAACAAAAAACAAAACTAACCAGCACAATTATTTTTGAATAGCTTTTAAAACTGAGATGAAAAGTTAAGTTGCTAAAAGTTGGTGAAAAGAATAGAAAAAAACCTCTTTGGCTTGTGGCCTCCACAAGGGGAGAGTACCCATTTCCACAATGTCCCCGACTATTGCTGCACCCAAAGCAGTGGGGCCAAATGCCCATGGGCTGAAGCTTCTGAAACTGCCTGACTATAACTGCCTGAGAGTAAAGGCTTACGATATACACAGTCAACAGGCTTTCTGGTGGACGATATCAGCTAGCTTCCGCAGAAAGGGCAGACGGCAGCCATGTCCACATTCCCCTATGGCCAGCAAGTTCCCCTTCCCCAAGTGCCCTCTCCTAGATTGCAATTTTACTGACTCTGTGGTGGCCTCTTGTAGGCCTTCTAGGAGCTAGAGTTGATATGAGGCAACACACCAATGGCTTTTTATTTTTTTTTTTTCCTGTCAGTGCAGGGACCTAAACCAGAACCTCACTGGACTGGGTAAGAGCTCTGTCACTGAACCACACCCCATCGGTGCATCATCCTAGAGCTAGCTGTCAGCAGGCAGGCCGTATGAGGGAGGTGACCGCTACCCTGGTAGGCTTTCACTTTGCTTTCCTCCTACTCACTCTTTCTCCTCTTTCAGACATGCCGGCCACTGCCTTTCTTCTCCTCTGAAAATGTAGCATAGAGACCTGCTTTATATCGTGCTGGAAAGTGAAAGTCTACAACCCTGCAGACTTTGCCGGTCAAATTCCTGAAAAGGGGCTGCGCTAGACCTGAGCCTTCCGTCAGACTCATTAGGAAAAACGTTACCCTTTATGGGGACAGCCTGTGCACTCTCTCTCTTTCTCTTTCTCTCTCTCTGTCTCTCTGTCTATCTGTGTGTGTCTCTGTCTTTGTCTCTCTCTCCCTCTCCTTGTGTCTCTCAAACTGCTTTAACAAAAGCCCGTGAGTTTTGAGCAGGGTCCCATCAGGTCATGCTCTCTGACTGTTGATATCATGGGCTGATTAATAATTCCTGGCTGATAACCAGTAAGAAAGACAGGACCGAGGGTATAATTTCCATATCTCACCCACTTGTCTTATCAAGAGGTGCTGTTGTTACAGTCTGGAATACGCTATAGGAACACCCCCAGACTCAAACAGGATGCAGGGAATTCCAGCGTGCCGGGGTCACCACCTTCACAAAATGACAGCAACCCCGAGGGGAGCTTGAAGGCCCCTTTTAAAGCCAGAAATGGGGAATTCCTACTGTGGCTCTATGACCTCGATCGGAATTGGCTGTCTCTTTGGAATTAAGTCCTCCCACTGTTTTCCCTGGTGTCTCTAGAGGCTTTGCAGTCCACTCTTGTTTGTTTGTTTGTTTGTTTGTTTGTTTTGCTTTTGTGTGTGTGACATATGCTATATGCATAGTCATATGTTTGTGGGCACATGAGTGTTCTTGTGTGGCTTACTTAAGTCTAAATCTTTCACTACACCTGTAGCTCCCAGTAGAGCTAATTTAGCTGGGCCTGCTCACGGCAGACATTCCCTTTTTCTGCCTCCCTCTGGCTGGGATAACAGGCAGGCCTCAGCACTCATCCAGCATTTTCTTAGATCTAGGGATCTGGATTCTTGTCCTTGTGCTTGAGTGGCAAGCACTTCACCTGATGAGCCTGTCTCCTCAACCCCAGGACCCACATGTTCACAAACGCATTGTCCTGCAGAAGCAATGATTTTCAAACCAGTAGCGTAGAGAAATGGCCACACATGAAGACACACGTGTGCAGGCCATATGCCTTCCAGAAATGGAGGAGCAGCATGAACCCGGAGAGCTTCAGGACAATGAGTAGAACTGTCACTGTCATGCTGGTTCAGTTACAAGAGAGAGGCAGGCATTGTAAGCAACCATGCTTACTTACCAGGCCAACGTTACCTGATATGGCTGGTGAGAAACCAGGTTCATGTTGGAGGGGCCACAGCAAGACTGAGGCTGTGACAATTGTACTGAGAGCAAACAGACTTTTTATACCTTCATCAGAAACAGAAGATAGTGTCAGTTGCCAGGATCAATGCAGTTGAAGTTGCCACGATACCATGACATTTGCAAGCTATGTAGGATACACAAGATTAATGACTGAGACCAGTTATCCTTCCAAGCTTCCTTGACTTCTAAAGGAACGTACAGAGAAACACAAAGTAGCCTCAGCGCTTCACTGCCTGAGACAGTGCTTTGGTTTCTCAGGAACTGAAAGGCACACAGTGCCCCCAGTAACCACAAACTGTAACCTGAAAAACCTATGGCACATGCCTCTCAAGGCGGCTAGACCAGGCCAACTCCATGGTTCCCTGCAGGGCATGCCATGAATACATTCTGGAAGCTGGTATGGGACCAGGAAGGATATCATCGCACCCACTCGGCCCCACTCTTCTCTTGGTGCAAACGTTGAAGTTCCTTTCCAGACTTCTTTCTGAGCTTCCTTTTCTTTAACAGTGAACATTCACTGAACCTTCACTAAGCATGACGTACCCACACTCATCTCCACATGATGAATGACCTGGGGTGCCTCAGTGCATCCTCACTTCACAGAAGCCCAGGAGTCACAGGATTCAAAAGGCTGGCAAGCAGAGGGGCTGTGCAGTAGGTTTAACAACAGCGGTGTCATTGTCCAGGACACAGTCCCCTCGACCTGACCCATGAAGGGCAACTTGCATTCACTCTTGCCTGACATCTAGGAAGTTCCCCTTCAGTGGCTCAAGTAGAAGCTTTCTGAAGACTGATGTTTTGGGCTGAGAATGTAGCTTGGTGATTGAGCACGTGTGTGGAAAACATGCCAGGCTTGGGGTTTTCATCTCTAGCCCCGAGAACAAACAGAGAGATGGGGAGGCTGCTCCAAAGCCTAAGGGACCACATCCTTGTAAAGGAGGGGCAGATTCTGCACATGTTGGCCTTATAGATGTTTTTGCTATCTGAATACCTTCCATCAGCCAGTTCTTCATATTTCCCCAGAGGACTCATATTATTACCCTAAATATACTCCCTCCCGGTGAGAGCAGGGATAAGGCTTCTTTTTCAAGCCATGCTTCCAAACCAGGGAACTGTAAGCTGTCTGTTCACTGCTGTGTGTCTCTCCCAAGAATCTATTAGTCTCATTTATTTTGTGGTTATCTATCATTATTACATTATAACGGTCATTAAAAAGATGAAATAGAAAACATAAGTAAGTATTAAAGAATTTGAATAAGTAAAATGCCCCTTCTCCCCCACCAAAAAAAAAAAAAATACCAACTAGCTATGAATGTGACTTATATAAGAAATGTTCAAGGGATCATTAAGTTCCTTATTAATACTAATCACAAAATAGCTGTAAAAAACTAGGTTTAACAAATCAAACTTTTTCTGCTAAAACTATATGAGGATAGTCTAAGAAAGAAAAACACAGAACTGAGTCTAAAGACATATGCCTATAATCTCAGAAGACTGAGGCAGGAAAGTCATGAGTTCTAGACAGCCTGGACTGCATAGTGAGTTCCAAGTAGGTCAGGCCAGGCCAGAGGCTACACAGTGAGATCCTGTCTCAAAAAAAAAAAAAAAAAGGAAAACTATTCAGTAGTAAAACAAATGTAATGTGAGCAACCAATCACTTTCCACAAGGCAAAAGCCATACATGGCATCATTATTGGGGCTTAATAACTGTGAATACATAGGGCATAGCCCTAAGGGAGAACCTAATATTATTATTATTATTCTGCTAAATGGACATAGTATTGAACTGGTTCCTTTATAGCTGCAATCTCTCAACTCTCATCAGAAATGCTTCTTTTTGCAGTAGAGAGTAATTAACACAGAGATCCACAAGCAGTCAATGTGCAGAGAATAAGAGTCTGGCAACTGTTCCGCCATGGACAGGCCACTTCAGCGTACTCCTCCCTCCAAAGCTGGGGGGTCATCATGGGAGAAAGGGCAGAAAGATTGTAGGAGCCAAAGGTGGTGAGTGACTACAAAGAAACAGTGTTTCGGGACAGTTAGCTCCACAAATGAACTCCCAGCGGTTCTGACAACTTACTCGAGACTTGTGAAAACTCAGGCCAGACAAAATCCCCACGTGGAGGGAAAAGGTGGGTACAAAGTCCCTCCCCCAGTTGAGCTATTGGCAATTGATAGCTGCTAGGCTAAAGAGAGGCAGTTTTCTTTAATGGTTGACACACTTGGAGTTAGTCCCACACTCAAAAGACTATTTGCACAATACAAATTAGATTCAATGAGTGAGGAGGAAAAGGAAGAAAAAGAGGAGGAGGAAGAGGAGAAGAAGACATGAAGTTAGGTGAGAAGAGCAGATCTTGGAGAAAGGGTTGGGGGAGTGATGAATATAATCAAATTACATTATATGACATTTTCAAGCAACTAATAAAAATATTATTTAAAAAAATAAAATTCCCATCACTATGAGTATACTAGTCCTACCACAAATCATTAAAAACACGTAGAAAGAAAGAAAAAAAAAAAAAGCAATGCCTTAGAAATTTTGAAGCCTCACAAAAGCTTTTGTTTGATGATAAGGTGCTATTTGCTTAAGAATAGACTTTTTTCAGCTAACAAAAACTTCAATAGCCATTCACATCTGCAGGAAAGCCATATAGCTGCATTGCTGTGCTTTAATGAGTGATATATAAGAAATATTTCCTCATCGCAGGTGAAGTTCTAGATAAACATAACTAATTTAAGCATGGTTGCTTCACTGCCAACAGATAGGAGTGAAAAGGCAGCTTTGATGACACTCATTCATCTTATCCAGACTACTTAATGGTTAGCTGCCAAGGAATGCACTGTGGAGGCAAATGAGATGGGTGGGCTCAGTTACCTCCAAGCCCGGGGCTGCAGCGAGGCCAGCAGACCGTGTTGGACCCGAGCATCTGACCCTGTGCACATCCCAGAAATAATGAGCCTAGAAAACATGCCCTCCACCTTCCACCAAAATGGCAGCATCAGGCCAAAAAGCACTTAAACGCCAGGCACAGTGTTTATTTGATTGGAGTACTGTTGAGTTTGGGGTTTTAGTTTTCTGGTTTTTTTAATTCTAATTTGCCTGAATAATACGAGTTTTAAGGAGAGAAGGAGCTTTTATAAGAAATCTTTCCATAACAAAAGAAGTATTCTAGCTTTTTTTTTCTGTGTTCAGAGGAAAAGGGGAAAAAGCGGAGCATGTGTTTAGACTGAATATCAGACCACATCCTGTGTCACATGGCTTGTATGGAGTAATGACTGATCCCTGGCACCGAAGGGAGTCCTTTGGAAGACAGCCTTTGTTCCCTTATCCTTTTCAGGAGTCGGTACTTGAGATGTTTAATGAGGCAGATTCGGCCATAAAGTCCAAAGCTACTGTAACATGCCAAGCAAACAAACGTGGATTTCTCAAACCTCCACCACATACCCTCTGAAACCGCAAGCACAAGCAATCATGTGCATTCGCCCAGTCACACACACAGGCACACACACACACACACACACACACACACACAAGCTACACCCCTGGAAACAGTCCTCGAGCCACACAACAGAAAATGCAAATGACACCGAGATATGGGGCTGTCAAACTCCTCAGGATTTCCCCCAGTTCACTTTCCCTTCTTCCATCCAGGTAGAGGCCAAAAGAAGGGCTGGCTTCCAAACAGAAGCATTACTGCTGGGAGAAATCAACCCTGCCCCTCATCAGCAAAGAAAAATTTTCCTCTGAAGCTTAAAGGGAGTTTATATTCCCTTACAAAGAGATGAGACAAGAATTGGGAAATTTTTAATAAAAACAGGCAATGGATATTCAAATCAATATTACCGATTTAATTTAGATTTCCTCAGGTTTATTTTTTTTTCAAAGTTCAATACATTTTTTTTTTACAATAAATCTTTAAATTCCTAGGTTTGTATAGCAGGAAAAGGCCAGACTAGAATATTTCATTAAGCAGGAAACTGTTGGAAGTTTCACAAAAGTTCCATGGAGGAGACAGAACCCGGACTTTAACACAGGTATTGTAAACACCAGTCTGGAATTCTTCCTAATGTCTGAAGTTCTGATAAAGATGCATATACATGCCTTTAAATATAAATTTTTAAAGGAAATATCATGAAAATCATCGCCAAGCAATCCTGATGAGAGACATATTTGTGTCTCTCGATAAAACAACCGTGTTACTGACTAACCTGGGCTCATAGGAGCTCACAGAGACCAGATCGCCAACAGTGGGCCTGCCTGGGACTGTAGGCCCTCCACACGTGTTACAGTCGTATAGCCTGGTACTCTTGCGGGACCCCTAGCGGTGGGAGCAGGACTAGTCTCTGACTCTGCTTTGAGGCCTCCTTCCTCCTCCTGGGTTGCCTCGTCCAGACTTAATAGAAGAGGAGGTGCCTGGTCTTACTGCGACTTGATTTGTCAGGCCTGGTTGGCCATGAATGGTGTGGGGAGAGAAGGGAGGGGACTGGGAAAAGAGGAAGGGGGAAGCTGCAGTTGGATGTAAAACTTATAATAATAACAGTAACAACAATAATAATAAATAATCTTTAAGAAAAACTATCATGTTCATAGCTTTACTCAAATCCTACATAAACAAATGACACTTAAGATTTCCTACCTAGGATCTGCACTATGAAAATTGCTTATTTGTATGTTTGCTTTACTTGGTAAAAATCACCTCAATGCTCATTAACATTAAGAAGGAAAAGAAGAGTTAATTTTCTTAAACAGTGAATGCAGTATGTTAAGGGAGAGGGTAACAAAGATCTAATATCTAGTAAAAGCAGTGAATGTCATTTTCAGGGGGGACTCAGGCTACTTCTGTTCTAGGTCGCTATGACAAGAATAAACCCAGTCTACCTAGCTTCTAGTCCTTCCCTGTGGTGACACTAGCCCAGCTGCACTCTTTCCCTTTCTGATAAACATTCCTGCCACGCCAGGATGTAGCCAGAGCTTCACCAAGGTTCAAATCGCCAAAGCCGAGACTTTCGTTCTCTGAGGCTGTTTGAGCTAAAAATCCCTCCTTTCTTTATATATTATTTGCCCAGGTTCTGGAATATTGGTTTTTATAACGATAAAAAACAAAACACTAAAACACTGCTCTCTTTCTTAGTGAACCACAGGCTGTGGTGAGGCAGCCCACCGGCCTTTGTGTGTTTATTTGCTGTCACAGTCCATGAGGGAGCCTGTAAGAGCCTTTCAGTGGCTCCATTCATGAAACATTGCCATCACTTTGTTTGTTAGTTTGTAATGAGTTTAAAGAGGGAAAGGGGAGTGTTCCAAATTCTTTATAATGAGCATTGACCTTTCACTGTCGTCTAATTCAAAAGCTTCTATTAGCTCACATACCGAGCTAGTTCCAAGATAACAATCTGCTAAGAGCTAAAAGCTACAGCCGGCGGCTAGAAAGGAGCGCCGCGGCACGTTAGTCTCTGACTTGGATCGTGGGTTCTGATTAAAACTAATGATTAAAAAATAACCTTCAAGTTTGGCTACAAATTTCCCAGGATGCATAGCCTAGCCAACTTATGTCATCGGCGGGGGTCTAAATTAAAGGAAAATTCCTGCGCTAACTACACCGCTGTCTGCTCAGCAACGAAAGCAATTGGAAAGGATTCCCTGTCTCTCCTCTCTGTGCTCTTCCCGCGTCATCCGGCCGTCATCCGGCCGTCATCCGGCATGCCTTGCAATGACTGAAAACAGTGTGTGCTACCCTCTAATGGAATGTTTAGGCATGTCGACTTACACGCACATATTAAAAAATCACATTACAAAGTGAGCACAGAACTACAGAGGTCTCTGAAGCCTTCACGGATCCCTGTGTATCGTGTAACAGCAGAACACTGAGCTAAAAAGAGCCTCCTTACCACTCTCTTCTTTATTCCCCCCGGGCTGTGATGAAGTTGTCCCCATCTTCATCACTAACCAAACTGTGGCCACCCACTGAAAATCTAGTAAGTCAAAACAATAAGAGTTCAGGTTTCAATACCTAGTAAAAGCTGTGCTTAAATGGCCCCGATCCTTGTCCAAATTGAACATTAAGTTTTTAAAATTTTGGTAATAAAAATTCAGCTCAACAAAAATACTTGAAAGTCTCTTTATGGCTAATTTTCAGTGAAGAGAAGTCATTTACTTATTCAGCCATCACCTCTTGAGTACCAAGCCATCCATCCAAAGGGCAAACAAAAGAAAGAGCTGGATGCTGGAGAGATGGTACCATGATTAGGAGTGGTCATTACTCTTGCAGAGTATCTGGGTTCGATGCCCCGCACCCATATCAAGCTAACCACAGCCATCACTAACACCAGTTTCACGGTATCTTCTGTTGCCTTCTTCTGGCCTCTGTAGACACCTACACACATGCAATGTATATCAGCCCATGCGTGTCCTACATGGACGCAAATGAAAATAAATAAAAAAATAGAGATTAGGAAATCGAAAGGAAATTATGATCCAATGGAAAGAAAAGCAATAAACAGGTAATGCAGTTGGTATCATCATAATATTGATTAAGAATCCGCCACAACATATTTGGTATAAGAAGGAAGTTTGTTGTAGAAAGGGAGGGAGAGAGAGAGAAGGAGGGCATCCCAGAGAGAAACCAAGGCAGAGGGGAGGGGTGGCAGGCGGGTTATATCCCACAAACCTGGTGATGACATGAGATACAGGTGGTGATATAGGAGATTGTCAGGACCCTAAAGGCCCCTGAGGGCAGGCCAGTTGCATTGCCTGAATGCCAACATAATACGTATTATTTTTAACTAATGACAAACTCCACAGAGAAGAGACCAGTACTGAGAAGAAACTGACCATTTCTGAGGGTCTTAAGACTGAGTGATCATGGAATGCTTTTCAGAGAAAGCACATACATGCTCGTGCTTGTAGGGCAGGCAGAGGAGCATCTCGGCAAGGCAGCCAGGTAGGACTTTGCCCATGAAAGCACGCTTGCCCTTCTCTCTACATATCCCTTTTCCTACTGGCTGGGGCACAGGCAACCTCTACCTCTATGCCTGTCTCTGACCAAAACTCGACACCGTAGAAATTTGTCCTAGAAATCTGAAGGAAGTCTTTAACCCCGTCGTTTTGTTCATTCTCTTCCTAAATAAGCTTGAATCCCCAAATCATCCATCATCTCCATGTTTCCCCCCGTCCACCTAGCCCTGGAGGCAACGTGACACCACCATGATCTTCTTCCTGTTTCACTTAAACCATACTACACCAGGCTCAACTCCACCGACATGGGAGCCTCCATGAGCCTGATCTGGGTTATTTGCTTCAAGTAGAATATGGCAAACATAGGTTATAGGTCTATCCAAAATGTGTAGTCTGATTTGGAAGACAGACTATACCTCTACCCCCCAGAAATTCCTCAAGTGCTCTGCAGTAGACATCAGCCACATAGCTAATGCACATTAGAAGAAAATACTACTGAGAACATACAAACAGCTGTGTTCATCTCCATGCATTATTTTGATCATGTGTTCTTTAGTTTTGCCCTCTTTCCTCATAAAAAGTGAGAATCTCATCTAATAGTTCTGCATATCCTTAAAGATTTAGGAAATAATATAGTAATGTTAGCATTCACTCACAAAGTATCTTCTTATAATCACCTCATTATTCCTTCTAGATGATTTTAGCTAGTAATATTACAGAAGAAAAAAGAAATGAGTGTCGCAGAGATTCTGTATCTCCCTGTAGAAAAGCAAACTCGGTCTTTCTTGTTTCAAGATCATTTTTTTTTCCAGACTAAGGCTTGATTTCTTGAGACTTATCTTCAAGTAGAATATATGCAGAGTTGGCATATCATCACATAACCTTCAATACAGCTGTAAAGGGAGGTGGAATGTATTCAAAGGTGTAAGAGAGAAAAATTAAATGGGAAGCTCAGAGGCATAGCCACAGAAAATGGCAAGCAGCCCACAGCCCACAATGCTGCCTAAACAGGGAGGCCATTCAAGGTAAACTTCAGAACATCGCAAATTTAAAATGTGGAAATGCCCAGGTCCATGAGCAGAAGTTAACACAGCCACAGGAAGTAGTGTGAGCAGAGGTGAACACGTACTCCCCTGCCCCCAGAGAACTTTATCAAAACATAAGGGAAGGAGAGTGGCTCATCACTGAATTCAAATTTAGCTCGATAGTTATACAGTCAGTTAATTTGGCACAACTGAATATAAGAACATTTCCTTTGAACAGGAAGACAATGTAAGTGGAAACAAAGCATCAAATGTTTTGAATATTGGAAGTTAGTAATACCAATAAGCTCATGTAGAAGGAATCTTCTCCTTTCTTCTTTTTCATTCTCTCTCCATAAAGTTATTGATTTTCTAAATGTTCTTAAGTTTTTATTACCCTTGTACTACAGAAATCTTTTAACAGATCATAACCATCAGGATTACCCATTCTCTGGCTAAAATAAAAAACACAAGTGACAGATCATGCTGGTGAGGATGTGGAGCAGGGGGAACACTCCTCCGTTGCTGGTGGGACTGCAAACTTGTACAACCACTATGGAAATAAATATGGTGGTTCCTCAGAAAATTGGGACTTGATGTACCTCAAGACCCAGCTATACCATTCCTGGGCATATATCCAAAGGATACTCCATCATTCCACAAAGACACTTGTTCAACTATGTTTGTAGGTGCTTTATCCATCACATCCAGACACTGGAAACAATCTACATGTCCCCCAATTGAAAACTGGATAAAGAAAATGTGGTACATTTGCACAATGCAGTACTACTCAGCTGTTAAAAACAATGACATCACAAAAATTTCAGGCAAATAGATGGAACTAAGAAAAAAATACATATCATCCTGAGTGAGGTAACCCAGACCCAGAAAGACAAACATGGTATGCACTCATTTATGAGTGGACACCAGCTGTTAAGTGAAGGATAAACATTCCACAGTCCATAGACCCAGACAGGCTAAGTAACACAGAGAGCTCAAGTGGGAGATGCATGGAACTTCCTGGAAAAGGGAAATAGAGTAGACTTTGAGGATAGATTAGGGTGGGTTGGGACAGAAACAGGAAGGTTGGGTGGGAGGGTGGATGGAGGGATAGGGTACTGAAAGAGAAAACTGGAATGGGGGTATTTGGGGGGTTAATATAGAAAACCAGTGCTGTGGAACCCCCCTGGGATCTACAAGAGTGGCCTTAGTGATGTCTTCTAGAAATAGGGGCTAGGAAGCCCTAAGCAACCATCTTTCTGTAACCAGGAAAGGCTCCCAACGGTAGTACTGGGACATCAACCAGCCACAAAATCTTCTACCTATAATTTGTCCCACCTGCAAGATATGCTGGAGTAACGGTGGCATAGAACATATTGGAGTGACCAACCAACGACTATTCCTACTTGAGGTTCATGCCACAAGAGGGAGCCCATACCTGACACTCCATGGATAACCAGGAACCAGAGGTTGGTCAGCCCAGAGACCAAGGATAGATCCAAATACAACTAGCAAGAAAAGGAAAGAAGGAAAGAAAGGAAGGAAGGAAGGAAGGAAGGAAGGAAGGAAGGAAGGAAGGAAGGAAGGAAGGAAGGAAAGAAAGAAAGAAAGAAAGAAAGAAAGAAAGAAAGAAAGAAAGAAGGAAGGAAAGAAAGAAAGAGAAGGAAGGAAGGAAGGAAGGAAAGAGAAAATGATAATGATAATGATATACCTGTAGATTAGTGCCTAGCCCAGTTGGCATCAGAGAGGCATCATCTAGCAACTTACCAGAGTACCTGCAGAGCTCCAAACACTAGGCAAACACTAGGCAAAGCCAGGGGAACCCCTCAGAAGAGGGAGAGGAAAGATTCTAGGAGCCAGAGGGATTGAGGACACCACCCTCCGAATCAACAAAGCAGAGCTCATAGGGACTCACAGAAACTGAAGGGAAAAACGTGGACCTTATGTAAGTCTGAGCTAGGTCTTCTATATATCAGTTATGGTTGTGTAGCTTGGTGTTTTTGTGGGACCCTAACAGTAGCAGTGGTGTGTCTCTGACTCTTTTGCCTGCACTTGGGACCTTTTTCCTCCTACTGGGTTGCCTCATCCACCCTTGATATGAGGGTTTGTTCCCAGTCTTATTGTAATTTATTATCCCACATTCAGTTGACATTCCTAGGAGGCCTGCTTTTTTTTTGGGGGGTGGATATGGAGGAGAAGGGAGTTGGGGTAACTAGGAGAAGTAGAGGTACAGCAAACTGTGGTTGGGGTGTAACACATGTAAAGAATAAAAATGAAATTTAAAAAAAAAATTTAATTACCCATTCTCTGCACAACATAAAATCCCAGAATCTTGGAGAAGCAACTTCTATTCACCTCAACTAGGAAGCCTGTTAACCTCAACGGCCGCTTCCATGGGCACACTTACGACAGGCTTGCTACTCACAGTGTTTCTAAGTTATTTGTGGTATCACTACTAAAATCAACATGTGGAAAATGCAATTAAAGTAATAAGCACGCCAGTGATCCGTTTACATAGAGATCATGAGGTGGAACTGTCTACGCCAGTTGTCAGGGAGAAAGTTGAGGAAGCTGCAAAATAAAACTGAGTGTGGTCTATTCCCCTTGGAAGATAGCAAGGGCTCTGAGTTCTTAAGAGTCCAAGTGCAGACCACATGCCGCGCAAGCAGAACGCTGGTGGTGTTTACAAGTGCCTGGTAGGAAGCTGAACTTCGAAAGAGGCTTTGATGAAAGTTGGCTTTGCCCTCTCGGGTCGAAGAGTGGTATCTGGGGCTTGTTTACATAGACTGACTGGGATAAGAGGTGATTTACATTTTAAATAGGTATCTGGTTTTTCAACGATCAACCTCGGATGGTTTGGAAGCTCTATTTGGAGACCTAGCTGAAGACTTCGTCTTCAACCAGGGGCAATCCCATCCTCCAGTTTCAACTGGCACAATGCGCTAGTGTTTCCACAGCCACCTAATGCCTGAGGTCAACCCAAGAATCTACGCATCGTGCAAGCAATGGTCAGAACTTATCCTTCCTAAAATCCCAGTGATCAAAATAAAATAAACTGGTCATAAAATGAGTAAGAAAGAAAGAGAAAAACTGATGACTCCACTTTCATGATGCAGCTAGAGTAGTTATAATCACAGAGACACAAAGTAAAATGGGGTTTCCAGGGGGGAGGTGAAATGAAGTAGGGAGCTGCGGTGTCAGGATTGCAAAGTGAAAAGAAAATTGGAGAGAGAAAGCAGCCAAGTTACACCGCCCAAGTGAAAGTAAATGAAATTAACAGGACAGCTATACAAGTAAAATTCGTTAAGACGACATTTTATACTCTATGTCACATTTATAAAAATATTTTAATAATTCAGTGCCTCTGATTGAAATGCTCTGATTCAGAATTTAATCAGCATTAAGGGTTTGTTAGCATCAAGCCACAATAGCGTCCATGACTGTAGCCAGAACACAATGCTCCGTGCTCAGCACTCTAGAGTCCCATGAAACTGAAATAGTGAGCTTTTTTTTCTTGGTCAAGATAGTTATTCTCATTTGAGAGAAAGCGAAGACAACTGTCACTAGTCTAGTGACAGTGTTTCTAATATTTCATCCCTAATATGCTTACACATCTTACTTGTTTAATTAGTAAGCAATCCTAGGATTTCAAACCTTTGTGTCTCCAGTATCACAGATACGGACTGCAAGGAAGAAATTAACACCATGGCATATGTGAAAAAGGAGAGGCAAATTAATTCAGGGGAGTAGAACTGCTCAGCTGTTACTGTTTCCTTACATCAAGGGCAAGGCTGCTCCGGTAGAAAGAACAGGGGCTTTGGGGAGTACCAGAAAATGTGTGTTCTGGCAAACAGTGGTTAACAATCAGAGGCCCAACTTAATGGTACAAATGAATGGTATGTATTGTACATAAGCAGCTCATTTAAAAATATGATGTGAAATTCTAGTTTTATGGTTCTCATAATTATTCTTATTGTTACTTATTGTTAATGTTAAAGGAAAGACCAAATTTTGTAAACAACAAAAACAGGGGGGGCTATGAAGGAGAAGTTTCTGGTTTTTTTCAAGACTCAGTTGAGTCATGTGACATTTTGCTAGAGGTTGGCTTGTGAGAGGGCATATATGTTTTGCTGTGAGCTGTCTTATGTGAGGGGTGTAACTTTAGCCACCTGAAGATATCCATGGGTGAACTCCGAGGAGGGCCCACATACAGTGAGACATCGTCTTATGGATCAACATCGCTGCACTGATCTTTGTGCTTTGACACTTGACTTCATGGCAATCGAAAATCTTGAGGCTTTACCTGACTTGTCCTGGTCTTCTGAATTGTGCTAACTGGTGTTGCTGCTTGGTGTTGGCCTATGGGCTGGACTGCTGGAATCAGGACAACAAAGAGTGGACTCACCCAAAGGAACCACTTATAAAAGGTCTACAACCCCCTTTACCTAATAAATAACCCTCTTTCTCCCCTACCTCTGGTCATTGGTTGGAAGGGAGGTAGAAGCCTAAATAAAGTAGGTTTGGTGAAAGATCTTAGCCCACAAGTAAGATATGTAAGCATATTAGGAATGAAATATTAAGAGACACTGTCACTAACCTAGTGACAATTGTCCTTGCTTTCTTTCAAATGAGAATAAGCATCTTGGCCAAGAAAAGTCCTGCTAGAGCTGGCATCTGTTGCTTGTCACAGATGTAGACAGACAGAAGAGGAAATCCAGGTCCTTTCCTGTTCCCACAGTTCCTAAGGTGCATGTTCTAAAAACAGGGACAGAAAGAACAGCGCTGGGTAGGAAAGAGAGAACAGATTTCGAAGCTGAAGACCAGAAAGAAAAAAAAATTAATCTTCGTTTGGAATCAAACTTGTCCTTGGGAGAAACAGCAGTTGCTGAGTCTAAGAGGCATGCTGTCAAGAGTGAGGCAGTCTGAGGCTCATGGTAAACACCATGAAGATGAGCAGGCTGCAGAGGGGCTTGGGGCTGAGCTCGAAGACCTCTTAGAGAGAAGACCTTGCTCTTTCTTGCCCGCTTCTACTTTCGACTTCGGAGACAGTCTCCCCTAATACCAATTACTTTTTCTTCATTGCTGGAAGTCCCCTTTTTTGAATGGCTGAGGTTCTTCGCTGGAGAAACTTTCAAACACTGGAACAGTAAGTGTGGCAGTTTAGGAAAACGAGGGCACAGCTGCCCATGAAGGGTCTCCTCTAACACCTATGGGGTGGGGGACGCTCAAGAGGACCCTGTCCTAACAGTCCAGTCTCTGCCTCTGAGTAGGAAAGCCCATTTTTACAAACTGCCTGTGACCGATATGGGTCCTCTTGACTTGGAATCGTTTTTAGCATTACGCCCAACACCTTAGTCATAAACAAGGCTCAGTTTTTCCTTGGACCCATTTTGGTAGTAACTATCAGGTGGCCCTATTTTTCTTTTAAGCAAAAATAAACAAATAATTTTATTTCTCCAGATGTTTCCCTTCTAACTAGAAGCTCAGTAGATAAATAAATATTATATATAAATATATATATAAATGAAAAAAGAAGAAGAAAGAAAGAGTTAACTAAAATCTTTCGATGATGAGTTACAAATGGTTGAAGAAACAAAAGCAAGAAAACGTCCTGAGGCAAAGAGTATCCCATCCCCATTTTTTTTCTGGGGGGAATTGTAGAGTTTCAGCCAGAACACCTTACTTTGCTTCTGAGTCATAAGGCTGTGGCTTATTAGAGGATCATTCGGAATTTATGCCATCTGGACTCTAGCCAGGCCCCAAAAGCTAAGTGCTGATGGCGGGAGAGACTGAGAAGAGGAGCAAATAAAGGGATCTTGTGACACCCCCCCACACCCCAAAGTTTACCTTCAGGGGCCTAACCCTAACCTGATGGCTGGAATAGTCTCCCAAACCCTCACACATACTCCAAAACCAACCCTCTCTCTACCCATAATCATGTGTATGCTACATGTTCCTTTCTGGAAAAAAAAAAAAAAAGTTTATGCAGCTCATTTGGCACTCCCCCATGAATAAATGAAAGACAGTGATGGAAAGATTTTCTATATAGCTCAATTCTTCACCGCAGCCTGAAGTCTAGCCCTAACCCTTCCTATTTTAAATGATTGCCCAGGAGATATTAGGTTGGCGTCATTCAACAAGGCTCGCCTCAGTGCAACTAAACACAGCCTGAAATGGAACTGGATTCATGTGGGCTCTGAGAGGCTCACCCCAGGTGACCTTGGGCAAAAATGGGAGGAGCAGCATGGTGAAAGCTAGCCGAGATACACACTTCAGACTTGAATCTCTCATTTGAGACTGAGATATAGAGGGGCGGGCTGATCCAAATGATCAGAGGAGACCCTCCTCCCTCTCCACTACACACACACACACACACACACACACACACACACACACAACCCCCCTGGCACAGTCAGGGTGAAGCTTAATTAACCTTGACTTTCCATATCTCAGGGAGCATTCTACGAAAGCTGTGTTGTGTCTCAGGCATCCTCATAGAAGCTGCGTGGAAAAAGCAGGCGAAGGAAAGGATTCAATTATCAGCACAATAGCTCTCAGGTGTTTTTTGTTTTTGTTTTTGTTTTTGTTTTAGGCTGCCCTGTTTTCTCATCCAAATTTGCAAAGCAAATAGGTTGCTCTAATATGATGGAGAACTCTCAAGATGCTAGAGTTATCCCCTTAGTGCCAGAGTTACTGAGGGTCTTAGGTCAAAAGTGTGGACTCTGGGAAGCCCTCAAAACTAGGGTCAACCAGCCACCCCAACATTCCCATTAAAGAGACAAGTGATCGTTACAAGCAGAGAAAAGGTGTTGACTTACTGTGCCACACTGAGAAGAGGAAAAATAAAGGGCTCTGGTATCCTTCCCCTCCCCCACCAAGTCTATAATGTAATAGACTAACATGACATGTACATTTAAACAGAGGGTCAGAAGTATAACTAGAAATAGTCCTGATCAAGCTCCTGTCCTCAACCATTGACCCATCATTATCTCAGCTCTTGTCTATCCTATATGGTCCTTCAATAAGTTGGTTGGAGCTGTAGGAAAATCCTTCCTGGAAGGCAGCTCTTTTCTCTGGCTTATACCAGGCCTTCAGCCTTTATCTTTCCCCATCATTGCACTCCTAGGGAAATTTTAATTCTTTAGTGTTCACTGTTTCAATAGTCTGATGGCCAGGGAAGGAACACAAGGTCTCCTCGTAACAGCTCCCTACTACACATGGACCGGATACATCATCAGCCCTGAGCTGGCTGCACAGTTTACTTGGTATTTCTAAGGAGAGAGCTGTTGTCACAACCAACCTCACGGTTCGTCAACATGTCTAAAGTCACTCACTAGTGAATGAAAAAAAAAAAAGAAATGAAAAATAAAGGAAAGGACATGAGCGCTCCTAGGTATGGTGGGAAAGAAGGTTTATCGTAGCTAAAAGGAAAGCATAACCAGAGGTAGGACCATCTGGGAAAAGTCCAGAGTGAACATGACCAGACTGGGCTGGGCCAGGTGAGGAGAGGGAAGAGAGAGAGGAGAACCACAACAAGAGGCCAGGAGGGCAAAGGGTAGATGAAAGGACCAAAAAGAACTGGCATAGCAAAATGGCTGGATTATATAGGGAAGGGTAGCTGGGGGAAGGAGAGCCCAGCCTGTGGGCTGGAGAAGTTTAGGGTAGGTTACCCTGTAACAGGTAGGGACTGAGGGATGCTGGGAGAACCTGGTGGCCAGTGTCTGCTTTGATATGTTAAATAGGCACCTCAGTCATCCAACCCGGGTTTGAAACCTAACAACTAACACAGAACATACATTGGTTAAGGATTGGAAAAGGAATGCTTTCTTGTTGTTATTATTAAAAACAAAGTGGCCTTTGAGTTAATGTGGTCAGCATGCATTTTCACCATGTCTGTGTCTGACAGAATAGCACTGCTCACACGGGGAAGAGATGAGGCAACATCAGCCTCGACAGAGAGTTTGGTTCCCAGGGCCAGCAGGTCCCGCCTAGAATAGACTAATGGTTTTCATGCCCCTCAGATGGTTGCAGGGCACAGAGCCCCATTTCTACCCCAACCGACAATAAATATTACAGTGAGTTTGACAAGGGCACATGGTACATAGACACATGTGGACAAGACAACCATACACATAAATATAAGAAGAAATAATGTCAAGATATGTTGGTGAAAGAGAGAAAGAAAGGAAGAAAGAAGGAAGGAAGGAAGGAAGAAAGAAGCAAGGAAGGAAGGAAGGAAGGAAGGAAGGAAGGAAGGAAGGAAGGAAAGAAAGAAAGAAAGAAAGAAAGAAAGAAAGAAAGAAAGAAAGAAAGAAAGAAAGAAAGAAAGAAAAGGAAAATCCCTTATTCTAAGTGAAGCAAATTATTCTAACTGTTACGTCACATAACCATCTCTCTTTTTTCACACGGACATGAGCCAGGTTGTTGCTGATGCTGAACCTTTTGTTAAATGGCTCCATCTACTTTAGAAATACAGCTCTCTTGTTTACCAGTTCTCAAAGGGGCAGTAACTTCACAGTAACTCGAGATCTTAAATAGCTCTATTCCCTGTGCCCCATCAAGTTTCCGTTCTACCATTTACTTACATTCCCAGAATGTTCCGTTTCTAGGCAAACGCATTCTTGACATTCATCTGCAACGCCCATGTTTATGATACCAGAACCAGAATGTGTATGTTCACAGTGTGGATAAGTCACTTTTTAAAAAGCAAAGAGTTCTCTGTTTTTTCTGATATCTGGAATTATTATAAGGAACTTTACTATTATAATGAATTTTACTCTATGAAAATGTTCTATAAGCCTAGAAATTTTTCCAATCACCCTTTCATTAAAAAAAGCTTCTTGTAAAAGCTGGTACAGGTATTCTACTCATTCCAGGATGAGTGAAGAATAAACAGAAAAGGAAGTCGCTGGATAGATCTCACCTAAATATTACTAGAAACTGTGTGTGTATACATGTGTGTGTTTGTGTATCATGCATATGTATGCATGTGAGAGAGATAAAAGGTAGTTAAAGAGTAGGAAATGAAAGAGAATGGGGAAAGAGGGACAGATTAGAATAACAAATGACAAAGGAAAGTATTTTCATGAAGCAGGGCGGGTCATCAAAATCTAATTATTTCCTTTGCATAAATAGAAAAATCTATCCCAAAATTTATATAGAAGCTTAGGGGATCCTTAACAGCCAAAATAAACGTGAACAGGAAAGTGAATTTGAAGGTCTCATCCTTCCTGGATTTCAGGAGTTTCTACAAAAGGGAAAATCTCGTGAGGTCTCAACTCTACACCAAGAACTACCGGTTCTGAGAAAAGTGAGGAGGGAGAGCAAGGGTCTTCCCCAAGGATGAGCACATCAGTTATTTTTCCAGCGCCAAATGGTCAGCCCTGAAAACATACATATAAGGAACATTATTTGGATTAAACCGATCACAATTAAAGAGATTATATATATACATATATATATATTAATACATATATGCATGTTATAACAATTATTGAAAAAGGCATGGATTTGTAGGAGAGCAGAAAGGAGTATATGGGAGGGTTTAAAAAGAGGAAAGGGAAGGGGGAAATGTTGTAATTACATTATAGTCTCAAGTGTAGTAATGTTGTAATCGACTTTAGCCCCTCCTTGAGGCCTGCTTTAACTCTTAGCATAACTGTAGCTCCTTTGTTAACAACTGCTATCACCTTTAGCATATCAGAAGCCATTTTGCCTTCCCTGTCTCCATGTTGATCATAAGGTGAAATTAAGTTCAAGTTCTCAGGCCCCTACCTACATACCTGAGACCATGATACAATTCAATAGTTCCATACTCGCTGCTTAAAATAAAACAATAGATGATAAATGCATGTTCTGCTTGAGTTAAAGATAAATGCGCGTTCTGTTAGAGGTAAGACTGCAAAAACCTGCTATATTCCCAGAAAACTGGAATGCCCCCCAGAGCTCCCCTACCCTGTATCAGCCAATCAGTTTAAAGTGCTGTGCCTAGTTATCTAGATACAGTAAACATGAAGCGAAAAATTAATTCTTCTCAGTTGAATGAACACACTGTACCTTAAAAAAAAATTTTTTTCCTGCTTGGTTGTGGTTTTTCTCTTTAAAAACTCACTTTGAAAATGGCTCAGCATCACTATCTGGCTCCTGAGACCAAAGGTGATCCTGGCCAGTCAGTTTTATGTTCGTTATTCAATAAACTTCTTTTGATCTGAGTCTGGTGTCTAAGTGGTCAGTGTGCGGCTATTCCTGAACCCTGATAGTAATTTTAAAAAGTATAATGCTACCATTAAGATAGATATATTGACAAAGGTAATAAATTGGCAAGACCAAAAATAAATCCACAAATATATGACCAAGTTCTTTTTTATATAATACAATACCATTCAGTGGTAAAGGGGTTGTGTTTCATAGACCGTCTTTGAGAAAACTAGCATCTACATGCATAGGAATCAAGTTGAGTCTTTACCTTGTACCATGAAAGAAAATTTTAATTGGATCAAAGACCTAAACCTAAGATTTAAAACCTTTAGAAGAAAATCGAGGAAATCTTCATGACATGAGGTTTTATAATAATTTCTTGGATATGATGCCAAAAATACAGGCAAAAAAATAAATACATATAATATTTTTATTTTATGCATTAAAGGGTACATTCGGGCTTTAAAAAATGGCTCAGTGGTTAAGAGAGTTTGTAGAATACATACACTCGGTATACATACACAAACCAAAAAAAAAAAAAAAAAGAACACAATCAACAGTAAAAAAAAAAACTACAAGAAAGAATATTTATTATGTATCTCATATGAGAATAATAATCCAGAACATGTTAATATAATTGGGATAACTCAGCAACAAGAATAAATAGAGATTAGGAAACCGAAAGGAAATTATGATCCAATGGAAAGAAAAGCAATAAACAGGTAAATGTATGCAGTTGGTATCGTCATAATATTGATTAAGAATCCGCCACAACATATTTGGTATAAGAAGGAAGTTTGTTGTAGAAAGGGAGGGAGAGAGAGAGAAGGAGGGCATCCCAGAGAGAAACCAAGGCAGAGGGGAGGGGTGGCAGGCGGGTTATATCCCACAATGCTCACACAGACATTTCTCATTAAGCCGGGCGTGGTAAAACACACCTTTAATCCCAGTACTTGGAGACAGGCACGTGGATCTCTGGCTACACAGGGAAACCCTGTCTCTAAAATCAAAACAACAACCAAAAGAGCGCAGATCAAAGCACAATGTAAAAGGGGATGGCAGCGATAAACAAGCCTAAATCCTTAGATTTGGCCGCTGCCGACAGGGATGAAAAGTGCTGACGTACCTACGACAGGAGAGTGATCCTATAAAAATTGACCTGCTTGTCTGATGAGACAGCCCAGTCGGTGAAGTGCTTGCCCGGCATGCTCCAAGCCTTGAGTTCCATCCCCAGCGTTGCCCACTTCAGGTGTGGAGACCCATGCCTAAATCCCAGCATTCCGGAGGCGGAGCCGGGTGGTTCAGGGCTCAATCTTCTGCTACTGTGTGTTCCAGCTCAACCTGGCCTGCCTGAAACCTCCCTCAAGGAAACAAAGCACAACTAAACACAAAAACATCATTAAGTAATTGCATTCCTTGGTACACGCCCCAAACAACAGAAAGCAGGTACTCAGATAGGTGCATAACCATGTCCCTGGCAGCATTATTCACAGCAACCGAAAAGGAGACGCCATCCAAGCGCCCAATGACAGGTGAGCGAACACGGAAAACACGCTAGATGCAGCCAATGGAAAGAAATTCTCACACGTCTACATGAATGAATCTTGAAGCTGTTGTGCTAAGCAAAGTAAGCCAGTCACAAGGCACGAAGACTGTTCCGTTCTACAAGGTACCTGGAGACAGAAAGTTGCATGGTGGTCTCTGGAGGTGTGGAGAGGGGGGAGCGGGGAACTGCCAATTGGTAGCTGTGGAGTTTCAGTTTTAGGAAAGAGAAAAAAAAAAAAAAAAAAGCCCTGGAGATGTATAATGGTAACAGCTGCCCAGTGGCGTCGACCCACTCGAAAACCGGAATACACACCCGGAATGTTTAAATACTACGTTTGTATGTGCACGTGTTTTATCCCTCCGAAACTGTGATGCATTAACCACAGGTGAAGTTAAAGAAAATAATTTGTGTGAAGAGGAAGGTGTGTTATAAAACAGTGACGGTCAGTGCCAAAGGCAGAGTTACAAGTGGTCTTTGGAGACAGGTCAGGATATGAGGGAGTGGATGGCAGAAAAGACCTCAAGACCCTGTGTCTCAGCCTCGTCTCTGTCACTGCCCAACTTCCGCCTCATTTCTCCCACTCAAGTGCAGCGCCATAGCTTTTATGTTTGGGAGAAGAGCTGAACACTAGAAGGTCTGCTAAGCTAAAGCTGAGTAGGACCATTTATTTCAACCACACTAACCCTGTCCACTGTGAGAACCGAGATGGGCTGTGTGGGCCTGGCTGTTCCCACTGTAACTGCATGATAAGGACAGGGGCAGAGCTGAGATGTGGCCAGCAAAGGGCAGCCAATTCTGAGCTGGCTTGGCCGCTATACGGATGGCCACTCCATGACCATTACGCTCTTGCACACTTTTAAAATGCCTTTTAGAAAGTATCTCCTGCTGCTGCCCATTTCCTCCAAGGTTCTCACACCCCCCAGTTCACTGACCAGCCCACACGTGACATGAATACAAGGCTCTGCATTAGGAAGGAATATTTCTGTCCCAAGCCCCTCTCACCAAAACCCCCCACCTCTCTCCGGAACTTCTAACAAAACATTTGAGTCTTCAGCTAGTGCCTCGTCCTTCTTACATGGCCTTGTTTGCATTTTCACAGAATTTTCTGGATATTATACTTTATCTTTCCTATTAAATGTCTTAGAGAAAAACTGGTCCTTACTACATTAAATTATGTAATTACTTACCATATGTAAAAGATAGCATCAGTAACTAAGTTTTAGAGAATCATGGGGTTTAACAATAACTCATAAGGACAACGGAGCGCTTTCTATAATAAAGGCTAAAATTTTGTAGCTTAAAATTACATGTAGAGTTGTGTTTATTTTTTACTAAAAATACCAGTCACTGTGCTATGTAAATGTCTTTACCATCATGTAAATGTAGAACTTCAAAGAAATAAAAATGTATATTATTAAACTAACTACAAAAAGGTTTCCACATAAAATAAGGAACTAAAGTAATACAAATTTCACAGAGAAATTAGTTTGAGCAAATCAAAGCCAGATGATAAAACTTGAACACTAAAGAAAGAGAAAAAAATAGCTCACAGATGGTTCAAGAGTGGAACAGAGTCAGCAAAACAAAATTCAGGAACACAGAGCTCAAGGCTGTACCATGCCCAAGCTCACAGTAAGACTGGCTGCTTGGAATGATGTTTGTTCTCAAGTGCAAGCCAGAAAACAAGGACACTAATACAACACTAACGAAGAGTAAGGGCACTGGTACTGGGTTCAAATCTCACTTCTTCCTCTTGAGAAGTTCTATAATATGAGGAAATAACTCACTAGCCCTAAACTCATATCTAAAATGGGGAGAATTATAGTGCTCGCTCAGTTCGTCACTGAGTAGGGCAAGAGATAATAAACGTAAAGTATTTAGTTAAGAACCAAATAATAATCCAATAGACATATAAGCTTTATCATTTGTAAATAATATTGAGTTGATTACAGAAGGGATAGCACTCCAGGTCACATTATTGTTGAGATGGCCCTGGAGTGATCTTTATCACCCAAATCCAGATTTTACTCCGTTGCCTTCCCGACACCAAGCAGGCACATTGCAGGCACATGGTCACGCTAGAAGCTGAGGGACTGTGGATAAACTGCAAGATTAACACACCGTCCGTACTGTCGTTGAGCTCGTGGAAGTCAGGTGGGGTGATGCTGTCAGGATCCAGGCTGCGAGGAATGAGCCAGAACCCCCACTTGTGATCACCTGGTCTGTATTTAACCTCACTCCCTCAGTATCTTTGTCTCTGATAAATCATTGTCCTAGGGTTTCTATTGATGTGAAAAAAAAAATACCCTGGATCATAAACAACTTGGGGGGAGGGGGAAGGGTCTATTTTACTTACCATATCACCACCCTTCAGGGAAAGAAATCAGACAAAAACCTAGGGCAGGAATCTGGAAGCAGAAACCGATGCATAGGCCATGGAGGAGTGCTGCTTACTGACTTGTTCAGCCTTTCTTTCTTTCTTTCTTTCTTTCTTTCTTTCTTTCTTTTCTTTTCTTTTCTTTTCTTTTTAAATAAATTTAAAAAAAAATTTTATTAATTATAGTTTATTCACTTCGTATCCCAACTGTATTCCCCTCCCTCAGCCCCTCCCAATCTTACCCTTCTTCTCTCTTCTCCTCCCATGCCTCTCCCCCTGTCCACTGATAGCGGAGGTTCTCCTCCCCTTCCATCTGACCCTATCAGGTCTCATTAGGACTGGCTGCATTGTCTTCCTCTGTGGCTTGGTAAGGCTGCTCCCCACTCAGGGGGAGGTGATCAAAGAGCAGGCCAATCAGTTCATGTCAGAGACAGTCCCTGTTCCCCTTACTAGGACACCCACTTGGACAATGAGCTGCCATGGGCTACATCTGTGCAGGGGTTCTAAGTTATCTCCATGCATGGTCCTTGGTTGGAGTATCAGTCTCAGAAAAGATCCCTGTGCCCAATTTTTTTTCTCTCCTTGTCCCCTGCCCCAGGTCTTTCTATCTCCCCTGCTTTCATAGGATTCCCTGCACTCTGCCCAAAGTTTCAGCCTGCTTTCTTATACTATCTAAGACCACTTCCCCAGGGGTGACATCACCCACAATGGTCTTCTCATATCAATCACTAATTAAGAAAATAAACCACAGGCTTGCCCACAGGCCAATCTGATAGGGGTATCTTCTTAATTATGGTTCTCTCTCCTTCCTTCCTTCCTTCCCTCCCTCCCTCCCTCTCTCTCTCTCTCTCTCTCTTTCTCTCTCTCTCTCAGGTTTTTAAAATAGGAGTTCTTCTGTGTAACAGCCTTGGCTGCCCTGAAGCTCACTTTGTAGATTAGGCTGGCCACAAACTCTCAGAAACCCACCTGCCTCTGCTGGGATTAAAGGCATGCACCACCACACGAAGCTGATTTTCTCTTCCAAAGTGGCTCTAGCCTGTATCGAGTTGACATAAAAACTAGCCAGTACAAGCACTTTCTTTGTAAGTGTTTATGGGTGGGAAATATTGTCACAAAATATGTGAAAAGCTTAGAATGATGCTGGACACAGTGCAGATAAGCAATCATTATTAGTGCCGTTAATTCCTGACTTGAAAGTGAAACATCCCACACAGGCGCATGTACGGAGGGTTTGATCTTTGGATGGTAATGTTATTTTGGAATGTTCTAGAAATCTTAGTGGGAGGGCCCTGGGTGGAGGACTCAGTCATTGGAAACATTTCTTCTGGAGATATCTCTAACCCTGGCCCCTCTCTTTTTCTCTCTTTTTTTTTTCCTGGATTCCATGAGAATTCACCAGACAAGCCCCTTCCATCATTCTCTGCCTCACCACAGGAATGGAGGCCCTGAGACCGTGAGCTGAAATAACCCTCTGCTCTCATCGTTTCTCACAGATGCTTTGTTGCACACACACACACACCTGGCAGCACAGGGGTATACCCATAGAAAGGCAAGCTGCCTCGCTCATCTCCTGACTTCTGGTTTCCTGAGGACCCACGGCTTTTTGAAATATGACTACAGAGTGAATTTCCCTTCTGGAGAGATACAACCTTCATCCAAGTACCTTCTGCCTCTCACCAGGAAAATCATATCACAGACATTTGCTTGAAGGAAGTGGGAGGGTTGTGGAGAGGAGGTCCGTTCCATAGAGTGTTGAACCCAGCAAGGCTCTTTCCCCTCAGAGAACTTAGACAATGCTCCAGAATGAAAGGAGTTTTCCTCTTATTTCTACACAAGTAAATTAGTTCAAAATGAACTAATGAGCATGTCTGAGGCTGATGCCCTACAGTGAAGACAGACCTTGGAAAAACTGACAGCAACCAAACTGCCACCAGCAGACATCTATTTTTCGAATTTACTCTTTCTCTAGCTGTGGTTATGAAAGGAAAAAAATGGGGGGAGGGAAGCAGGAGTTAAGGCTCAAGGCAGAAGTAGGTATGAAAAGACAGCAATAAATATTTGTCAGATGATTAACCCAGACTCTTTGATTCCATTAGAGGATTAAAATTCCACAAACTCTGGGTCAAACTTCACTTGCCGTAACTTATTCCCTAATCAAAACACGCTAGAAGAATGATAGTGGAATTTGGCAGTCATATCTATTTCTAGACTGTCCAAAGGTTAACGATCATCAGGGCTTTAAACACCAAGATTTATTTTTATGAAATCAAAAGCACCCCTCACACACACACACTCTGGCAGGATTTTTTTCCGCTGAGAATAACAAATTAGTACGCAGAAGTTACATGCCAAAGATAAGGATGTGTCCTAGACAGTGTGTGGTAATCTACGTAAACAGGCTTTTGATAACCAGGGTATCTGTTTGCACAGAAGCAAGATGGGTTGGGGCGACTTCAGATCTCATTTTATTTTTAGTTCAAAACAGGAATTTAGTTTTGGAATTTGTATTGGGGATTTACTTGCGTTCCTTACCCCCGCCTCTGCCCTCTAGCGGCAGCATATTTTCATGTCATTGGTAATTCTAATGCATTCTTTGCCTACCATAAACTTTTACATTTTTCCTGTGTTATAAAGTTCCATGTCATTGCTTTGCTTTAAGGTTGTGCATTAGCTTAAAGCAGATTTACCAAAAATGGTGTCATTGGAAAACTCCTAGAGAAATACCCTGAAAAGAAGGGAATAGATGGGGCAAAGAAAAGGTGTGAGAGGCACAGAACATCATTTCTGCACTTGATTCTGAGATAGGTATTTGTCATCTTCATGCTAACTCCTACATCAATGACAACATCTGCAGTTGGCTAAACTTGGTCAGTAGTTGGGCCGACGTCACTGTTTCACATCATACCTTTTGGCAGTTGTGACAGAAATAGTGTTCTCAGGTCCCTATGGCTGGGAGTTCCCTTCTTTGTGAGCCCTTGCCTCTATCATACCTGTTAGAGCCTGTTGTCTCTCTTTGAAACTACCAGGTGTCTGGAGTCAGGGTCATTTGTCATTTGTCTGGCTTTCTGGAACTCTGAGTTCAGTTTTAGGGCCTTGGCTTAGGGTTTGGGGAATCGTTTATTCCAGACTCTTTCCTGCCGGTGGAGAGTGTGTCATCCTAGGGTTTGGGGGCCTGGAGTAACCTAACATAGTTTTTATTTTGTCTTGTGTGATAGACCAAGTGACGGTAGGAGGCAATCTAAAAAAGTTTCTGTGAGTAGTTTACGAATAAAGTAAAAACGTTAAGAATGAGGATAATAAGGAGGAAAGATGAAAGGAAGAATGAGGAAAAAAGGGAGGGAAGGAAAGAGATAAGCCAGGATGGCAGAGAACAAGGAGTCAATCAGAGAAGAGGACTCATCGCTGAAGTCTCTGGTCTCTAAGTCTTTGGGCCCCATCTTGAACCAGTTTTGATCTGCTGTGATGTAGAAACAGTTCTGTTTCCTGAGGAGGGCAGGAATTCTGCTGTGAGCAGCAGTCAAGGATGCCTAGCCCTCTGGTTTTGAAGCACCGTAGCAGTCCAAAAAGTAGAATTGATCTTAAAGATGTCAAGATGTTCTGAAATTTCTTTAAAGCTAAGAGCTGATGAGGCAGAAAAGTTAATTGATGGAAAAATGTCTAGCATGACCGCCCTTGCCATGAGACTCCCCAAAGCCAGTAAGAAGGGGATGCTATGGATAGCCCTTTCCTTTTACTGGGATAGAGGTCAGTGTAGGGGTGGGGTATCTGGTAGTTGAGAGCATGGCCGGTTACAAGTCCTCATCCCATGTAGTCAGAGAGACACGGCATGAGGTCAGAGCAGGTTACTAGATAACTCGCTTTTTTATTGTGCCATAAAGGGATGTCCTAGGGCTAAGGGTTGAAATCTGACTGGAAGAGATTGGCCAGTTGTAGTTTTGTTTTGTTTTGTTTTTCTGAACTAGGAATATATCATTTTTTAAAGAAGAACATCATTAGTGAGAAATAGCTACGTCTGGGGAGTATAGTTCTTTGAAATGTTAAAGAAATGTACCAATCATTTTAACCCTGGTTCCTCTTTCTATTGGTCGCTTTAGCCCATGCAGGGGTGAACACTAATCATTTCAGCTGTCAAGGCCAGTTGAAGATCTGGTCGCCAGGCATCACTTGAGCTTGAAACCTCTGGCTCCCCTAGTCTTCCTCTTTCCAGTTACTCCACGGATGTGAGGATAAGTAAAATCCTTGGGTGGCTGTTGCTTTACTGGGAAGTGTAGAGGAAATAGTTTTCCTCTTTGTTGACCATCATCTTTGTAGACTGGAAATTGACTAGAGTTCACTGGTGCCCGCTTCAAGTCCTCCCTGAGCAAGACGGCAGGTGATACCCCACAGTTACAGGACAACTGAGAGATGTCCCACAGCCCTCTGGGACTTAGCTGACCTTAGAGGACAAATAGGAAAATATTGTCCCTTTTAATATGTCTGTCCACATAAACTTTATAATTTTCATGAAGGCATCAGTGTGTTCCTTTCTGTATTTCCACAGATCATTGTCTTCTGACACTGGAGATGAGGGAGGGAGGGAGGGACTGGGAGGGAATTAGGGATAGAGACACAGCTGGGATACAGAGTTAATAAAATGTAACTGATAAGAAAAAAATAAAATTAAAAAAAGAAAAAAAAATATATATATATATATGTCTGTCCACCACAGTATAAACCTCTAAGTATGATTATTGAAAATCTAGAAGATCAATTAAATAAGTTTAATATTTTTAACTACTGTATAAAAATGTAAAGACCAGATACTTTTAAAACTTTGATTAGACACACATACTAGCCAGTCCTTGTAATGGTTGATCTTTGACCTTAGAAACTTTAATACCATATACATCATCTCTAAATCTCATTTTTATAACCTGCATAAACCTTGTAGAAGTTTAGAAACATGCAACCATCTCAATCTTTACACACAAATCCTTTTTATTAAAACAACTTAAATGTTTACATTCTTTTAACATTTTGTTTTATCTGCAGGTTTCTTGTCTTTGTTAATACCGTATTAGAGTCACAATAACATTAATAAATTTACCATTCATTGTGAGAACCAATTGTTCCCTGATTGGGGGCAGTAGGCAATGCCGAATCCCTTCCTCAGAAGGTACCTGCAACAAACCAGTCTGATTTTATCAAAGTTCACTTGGGAAACCAATGAATTTACTGGACTTACTTACAAAGCCTAGGTAAGTGGTTCCTGACATCTCAAAAACAGTTACACTGGGAAGGCCAAAGAAACTGGTGTGACCAGATCTGGGAAAGAGTGTTGCCTGCCTGCCTGCCTGCCTTCACTTCTTGCTGATTGGGTGTGTATATCCCAGTCCGGTGCTGCCGCCCTTTGCTGATACCAGACACCAGTTTCTTTGGCCTTCCCTCTAAGGAGGGTTTACTCATTAGTCATTTCTGGAAATGCTTTCATAGACCCACCCAGGCAGGGGCATGTCCCTTTTTTGTTCCCAGATCCTGTCAAACTGACAATCAAAAATTTACCATCACCATATCAAAGATAATTCTTTACAATCTGCCAATGGGTCATATATATCTCTACTACAGGCAAATAGGTACCGATGTATAACTGCCCTGTAGTAAGAGACTCAGAATTCTTCTAAGGTTTTTTTCTTCTTATAACTGAGATGACAATGACCATATACTTTATGGCATAATACAGTGTGACACTGACTTTGGATAAGGCACGTGAAACAGAACTCACTGGCTAGAAAAGATCTTAAACAAGCTTATTCTCACCGTCATATACTTAATGACATTTTGCAACCCCTTCCTTAGTTTCTTGAAGTAGTATAAAGATCCACTATTCAAAATGCTAACAAAGACTGCAGGCTTACACTGCTCCCAATATAACTAAAGTATTTAATACGAATGTGACTGTCATTTGCATAGGCAGGGAGAGTTCAAGTTCTTAAAAGAGCCATACTTTGTCGGAGTTTTAAACAAAAAACAGTGAGTTCCTCTGCATGACGGAAGCTTCTGCCGAGAACGCAGCGGGTTCTGAGACTTATCCAAGAGTGGGCCTAGTAACCGTGCGCGTCCTAAGTTTACCATGTGAGAAAGATGCCTCAAGCAAATGCAACGGTACCTCGAGTCACCGTACCCTCTTAAAAGACCCATAATAGTTATTATCATCCTTAAGCTGAAAATCCTAAGACAGAATTTTTATATGAGCATCAGTAGCTCGAAAATGCAAATCAGAAGAAAGGAGGGTTGTTACAAAGAACTCCAGAGTTATATGACAGCAGGGGAGAAATGCTGGCCCTTTTTAAGACGATAATGACAAAAAGCAATCGTAGCACCATTTTTTTTTTTTTTTTATGTCATAGGACAGCCAGAAATGTCAAATACAAACTGAACTGTTTAATCAAAATAAAAATAACTGATGATATATTGGCCAGGAAATATATATAATTATATTTACATCAAGAAAACTGCAGGGTGAGCATGATTTTAGAAACAGAAAATAAACTTAGGCCCAAGGGACCAGGATCCAGGGTTACACCTACAGTTCTGAAACCTCCCACGTACCGGCTGTAGCACTGTCTGTGTGAACAGCAAACTGAGGGAAAGCCGTGTGTCTGCGTCCACACGGGCACAACTCCCTCCCATCTTACAGCTAAAGTGCCAACCCACAGATCCTGCCTCCAGTGTTTTTAAAAAGCAGTGTGCGCATGGACTGCAGAGGAGTGCCGTGGTCTCCTGAGCATCTCACTCACTGGTAACACCTTAGCCGTCCTTCCCCCTTTTTTTTAGAACCGGAACAGAATGTGGCGAGGTGGCCAGCACACAGAAGCGCTGTTCTGTTCTGCATGCTTTTCACCTGCTGCTTATCACCGTACTCAGCCTGCACAACCGGCGCACCGGCAAATGTGGGAGTGAGTTATGCTGGTATCGTCAGTTTCCAAGGCAGTGGGTAAACCACTTCTTAGACTTATTTCATTAAAATCTTTAATTTTTTTTTTTACATATCTAACATTTCAGTATACTCAGGAGGGAAAGCTGAAAGGCAGAGAAGACGTGTTGTATTTTTAAAACGTTGTTGGGCTGTATAGTATCTATTATGAGCTCCAAGATTATCATGGCAGTATTACTTAACTCACTATCACAAATAACAAGACACAGACACCTGTTAGATTTTATAACTGTCTTATTTACCTTGGGCTGGGCAGATATTCCTACCCACACTGTCTGAATCACCTCACCATCCATCTCCCAGCCCCCATCCAATGCCATCCTCCTTAACCATTCTACCTTCCATCCATAATCTTATAAATACTTGCTTTTTATTCTTTATGTGGGGCTTTTCATGCCATTATTAGAGTCCTTCCTCCAGGCCCCACGAAGTTCCTTCTCCAGGCTAACCCATCAATGGCATCCTCCTTCTTCCACTCTTCCAGGCCATCTGTTTCCCATGATCCTCTCTTGAACCCCAAGCCAGGGAAGCTTAGCCACGTCTACCCCATTCTGCCCTAAGGCTGTATAATCAACCAATCAGATATGTCTTAGGCCGATTTACAAAACAAAGATAGGTGTAACCAGATTTATGGGCCAGTAACACGCATCAGACCAACCGCCAACAAAAGGGTAAAGAGATAAGAAGAGAACTTTTCCTTTAAGTGCTCACACGAATAAATGAACAAGTTTAACTCGGAATTTGGGATCTTCTTAATGACTTGCAGCATCAGGACCCTTGGCAGCCCAATGCCCTGACCCTGTGGCTGCAGGAGACTGAACAGAAGCCAGGGCCAGCACTGTAATACGTCAGGAATCATGTCCATAGTCTTCGAGACCTCCAACCTCAGCTTCTTTCCCAGACCCAGGGAGGTGGTCGGCTGTGACATGGGCAGTATTTCTTGTACCCTTGGTCCATGGTGTTTCCTGGTCACTCTTCAGTCCGAGGCGTGCAGGCGCACATTACAGGACTTGCCAACCCTCACCCCTGAAGAAAAGCCAGGGCAAGACTGCCACATGACAGAAGAGAGTACCCCAGCACCCCTAAGGGCAGTTTCCAGTGTCATGTCACCCCTGGAGCAGTGAGACATTGAAAATGCACCGGGCCTCTATAAAGAAATTGGGGAGAGTAAAGTCTAGGGTGTGTCATCGGATCTGGAGCAGAAAAAGACCGTTTTGCTTTCGGAATTTTACCACCTACATTCTAAAAAGAACCAATGAGCTGATCATAAAGCTTCGCTGACGGCGGGATGGGCCCGCAGCAGAGTCAGGGCAGATGTGGGAGGGAACGCAGAGCAAGTACAGGCTGCTGCTCCCTGGACACCAAAGCAAATGCTGAAGGTCAAGCTGTGTAAAGCGCACAAGCCCCCATCCCTCCCCCCTCTCCATCACATACTCCCACATCTTTTACAAAACAGGAATAATGGAAAATAACATTTTTATTCTGGAGAAAACAAAAGCATCTAAAAAATTATTTTCAAGGAGAAATAAAGAGACACAAGTGTCTTCATTCTGACCACCTTCCACAAAGAGATCAGGTAGACTGGTTTACATGCCTACACAAGCTCCGGCCTGTTGCAGACATTCCCCCCCCCAGGACCCCCAAGAAAGGGAAACAGTTGATTTTCAAAATCATCAGAAGCAATCATCAGTTGTAGAAAGAAAACAATCACACTTGACTTTCCGGAAATACTAGTTTTAGATGGAGTCCTTGAAAAATAAGTCATAATCAATGTTGTACCAAGTACAGAAGAATAAAACAAAGAGCAAAAAGGCTTGAAGAACGCGGAAGGGAGCCCATGGCTCCATTCTCACATGGACTGCAGCTGGTGTCTCCACAGAGGTCACATGAGGACAGCTTCACCCTGGAGTTGTAGCTTCTCACTGCCTGTCTCCCTGTTCAAAGAGACAGACATCAGGGTTACGTGTCTCCTTTGCTGAGAAAGCGTCATTCTGCTGAGCCTAAGTGTACCGTGAGGCGGCTGTTCTTCGAGCGGTTTATTTTTCTTTATCAGAAACAAACGGAATGCTCAAAGGGGGGCACAGATTGCAGACAAATGCCAAGAAACGATGTGTTTGGCACAATCCATCTACAAGCAGTTGGCCTGCACTAAAAGGCAGCAAATAGCCTGCAGCTGCGCATGGCAGCTGCAGACACTACTTTAATCTCTAACTGGAGAAGGAAGAATCTTAAATCTTGAGCCATTTAATCTTCTCAAGAGTTTATTTGGGGATGGCACTGTCCACTCCATTAGAACTCCTGGGAAGAGTATCCAACCCAGGGACAGGCTATCAAACACTGTTCGCTCAAGGTACAATTCCACAGCATAAACTAATGTTTTTAAAGTACTGCATAAATAACCTATATCTAATAAGCTCACCAAAAGGAAAACAGCTCCATTTCAATGTTTTAAAACACTGAATGCATAGTAACTAATAACTGCTCCATTTGGGGTACTATTTATATTATGGATAATATTTTTAAAAATATAAAAGGTAGGGGCTGGAGAGATGGCTCAGAGGTTAAGAGCACTGACTGCTCTTCCAGAGGTCCTGAGTTCAACTCCCAGCACCCACATGGTTGTGAGCCACCTACAATGAGATCTGGTGCCCTCTTCTGGCATTCAGGTGTACATGCAAATGGAGCTGTCATATATATAAAATAAATAAATAAATAAATCTTGAAATATATATATATATGGTACATATCACACTATAAAAAGCACAATGAAAAACAAAACATTGCATTTAAAAAATTTTAATACAATTCTATTTTTCATGATTTTTAAGGATTGTTTTTTGATACCACAAATGTATTTTCAGGTACTTTGTGAAAAATTAGTACATTGAATTTCTCTTCTGTTCATTAATTTCATTGTAAAATCATTCCCTCAGAAGTTGTTTTCTACAAAAAGTACCCCCACACACACATATATATCTTGAACCTTTTCATTTTTAAATGCTTAAAATATTTTCTATACACCTAAAGAATATCATCTGTGGGATTTTTGCAACTAGATTAAATAATGCTTTGGCTAGAAAGAGACTATCATTAGGCATATCCTGTCCCTTCACTTCAGGAAAAAGGTTTAATGTCTGTGTTACCAAATATCCCACAAGACCTTGGGTGCATCCTCATCATCAACAGTAGCTGGAAGCAAAGGACATGAGAGCCCAGCTTCTGTCCTAGCAGAGAGAACTACCAGCACTAGACCTTTGTCTTGGTTACTCTATCAGGCACTACCAAAACTGCAAGCCGGTTCACCTTATTTCAAGTGAAACTTACTGCAACTGCCTGCTCTGCGGTTATCTTCGTCCTTCTTGTGCGTTCCAATGTCTCTGAACACCATAACTGTAGCCATGAGCGCACACTCACACAGCTTTGCTGTGAGTTCAATTTTTCATAATTAACTTGGGAGTCTGCTAGGCCAGCTGACTCCTTTCATGGTCTAAATCAGTTAATTCTATTCTATAAAATAAGGTTACCTGTTATGGTTAATTTTTTTAAACTTGTGTTTGTTTCTCTTAGTTTCTCTCTTAACTGGCTATCACATAAATAATCAAAACTCTTGTATATTTTTTTAATAATAAGTTTCATAACATAGTAACTGAGCAGTTATTACTCTATTTTTAACCATCTCACCTAATTTGGCTTCCTCCTAGCGCATATCCAAGAGATGCTTGCCCTTCGTAGCTTTTCTTGCTGAGCTCCTTCTCCTAGGCACTACTGGACATCTGCCCATGGCCAAATCCCCTATTTCCTCCTCCAACTCTTCCTCCCCCGCCTGGCAAGAAGTCCTGCCTTCTTTTCTCCCCTGCTCAGCAACTGGCTATAAGCTGCCTTGTTGGCATATCCTGGGAGAATTGAGGAGCAGTGTTTAAACAACATGGAGACAGGAGTTTCTTAGAACAAGGACTGCAACCAGATAATGGGGGATATAGAAACCAGCATTTGAATTACACAATAACCTTATGCCTAGAGTTACCAGACAAACGAAAGAAGCTTGAGTTATCGTCCCAAGCCTTCAGTTTTTCTACACACACACACACACACACACACACACACACACACACACACACACAGTTATAATGTACGAGTTATACCAAAACACTCAGGTTCCTGGTGAAGAACTAACCCCATGCCATTACTCCACTCCTGAGGAATGCCCCCTTCACAGCAGGGGGGTCAGACAGAATTCGGATTGGAAAGAGGCAAAACCTTGGAAACCAAACATAACTAGACACTGTCGGTTTTTCTTGTGAAGTCTGTAACTGTGGCTTAAAACACTACGAGCAAAATATCACTTTTTAACACTCCTTTGTTCAATGATGCGCTGTGAGCCTCATAAACTGCCGGTAGTATTTATTTACAGACAGCCTGCCTCCCGCATCTCTTCCGTCCACACTTCTTCCTCTCAATCACTCGCCCCACAGCACTAATCCAGTGAGATGGTCGCTTTACGTGAGAAAAATGCCTGCCTTGATTTCTAAAGTCTTGGGAGCCCCAGACCCCACTTACTTGGTTCATAGTAGTCCACTATGGATACGGAAGCATCTTGTGTATTTGAAACTTTGTAGTTTCTCACAGCAGGAATAGCAACACAAAACTGGGTTTCATTTACCTTAAAAAAGTACAAAAGATTTGAATGAGTTGGCATACTATGTACTCATAAAAAAAAAGGTCAAAGACATTGTTTTCTTTCATTTTAGGAAATAAATAGAAACTAATATCTAAGAAGAGTTTTTTAGTTTCTACAGTTAAGAACTTACTATAAACTTATATTATTTAATTCCAAAACAACACTTAAAAGATAGGAATGGTTCTTAGTCCTATTTTACTCAAAAGAGCTTGTTGAGATTTAGACTTATTTAGTAAACGACCAGCTTGCTCCTGGGACCACCCAAATCCATGTCTCAGGCAGTGCTTCTCAATTCCAGCTACTGCTAATGATCCAGAGAAGCCTAACTCTGCAGACAGTGGCCAGCCCATAAAAGCAGCCCAGAGCGACCGTAGGTGAAGGGGTGCTTAGGTGAAGATTTACTGCTGGTGGAAATGAAAACTGGTCCAGCTCTCATGGAAATTATATGTGTGTGTTTGTGTGTGTGTGTGTGTGTGTGTGTGTGTGTACACTATCCCATGACACAAATATACCACTCTTGAGTATGTGCCGAAAGGACTCTAATGCAACAACCTGCCCATTTATGTTTCTTCCTGCACTATTCATAACAGCCAGGAAAGGGAACCAGCCTAGATGGCCATCAACAGACGAACGAGTAAAGGATATGTGTGGTATGCATACACAATGGAAGGCCAGTTAGTTTAGCAGTAAAAGGGATGGAATTGGAAATTGTTGTTAAACAAAGTCAGACCCAGAGTGATCAATAAATACCATATGTTTTCTCTCATCTGAATATCCTAGATTTTTATGCATGAGAGGAGGTGATGTAAGACATTAAACTAGAAAGAGGGGCGTGAAAAAGGGGACAAAGGGTCCTGATATGAGGAAAGGGTAATGGAGTATATGCAAAATGAAAGCAGATAGAGAGGAAATTGGGCGAGATAAAGAGTGTTGGCTAGAGTGAGCAGGGGGATAGAGGAAGACAGCAGGGAAGAAAGGCATAAAATCACGTACATATGAAGGTGTCATAATGAAACCCATTGCCTCTATCTACAAAAAGTAATCAAAAGAAGATGACATAAAAGAAAACTGCTCATCAGGGCAGGCGAGACGGCTCAGTAAGCCACGTGTCTGTTGTGCAAGCGCAAGGTCCTAAGTGCAGAACTCCAGAATTTAAAAACAAAAGCCACGCATGACAGCATGCTCCTGCCATCCAGCACTTATAACGTGAGGACAGGCAAATCCCTGGAGCTCACTGATTGGCCAGTCTACATGGACCATAAGCCCCAGAGTGAGAGATTCTAACTCAAAACAAAGAGGTGGCGAGTGACAGAGGAGGACAGCCAGTGTCAGCTTCTGAAGACCATATACACATGCGCACCAAATGTACACACAAAAGAAGTTATTTATCTTCCAAATGATTGTAAAATATTGAACATATATAAGTATTGCATATATATATGTGTGTGTGTGTATATATATATATATATACATATATATTAAACAATTACTAACCTCTTTTTTCAAAATACCTTCCTTGGGTTCATTATTAAAGTAATTCTTGCTAATGTCATGGTAATATCTGTTTTTCGAGCTTGTGAGTGTATGTGGTGTGCATATGTCTGTATGGTGTATGTGGATGGTGTATGTGGATGGTGGAATGGATACATCACCTGTGCACAGGGAAGCCAGAAAAGGGCATCAGGCATTCTGCTCTATCAATCTCCACTTTATTTTTATGCTGAACCTGGAGCTAGGCTGACAGCCAGTAAGACCCAGGGATCCTCCTGTTTGTGCCCTCCACAGTGACAAGGGTACAAGTGTAACCTAAGCTTTTTGGGTCCTGGGGACTGGAACTCAGGCCATCGCATTTGTACAGAAAGAACTCTTACTCGCTGAGCCATCTCCTAGTCCCAGGGATGTCTTTTAATAGAAAAAAACATATGGTCGCCATATCAAAAAAGCTGAAATAATAATGACCTAATACTTTAACAGGGGGCCTGCCTCTAAACGCAATACATAGAGCTTTCACCAGTAAAGGTTTATGAAGCATCTTACTACTCACAGAATCTAAATAAAGGTTGACTTTTCCATGGTCATATTCCACTTTCTTCACCACCTCGTTCAGAGGAATTGCATCTGAAGGTACAATAAAACCACTGAGAAGGTTAACCTCCATAAGGGCCATGCCACTCCTGGCTGAGTCCAAAAACCTGCATCAAAGAGACGAGGGAGAAAGAAAACCTTTAAGAAAAACTTCAACAAATAATCTTTATGTAAAAATTAAAGCAGCCAAATTTTACTCTAAATACTGCTCAAGCACAATAAAATTCACTACAGGAAACTTTAAAACAATGATCATTTTCCTACAGCTGTCAGAGTCTTATAACTTGCAGTGGCACATGGGCTGACAGCTAACGGTGGTTTCTCGGCTAGGATGAAGTTCCTGCAATGAAGTGGGCATACACGTTAGAGCGGGTACAGTGCGTAGCCGTTCAGTAGAGTCTAGTGGTGCTCTGTACTGGTTCTAAACTGAGCATTTCTCAAAACACTGACATTCATCTCAAAAGTTGGTAGTACCAATCTACCCAGTTGAAACCAACAAATTAAGAGCCACTCGGTGTAGACTCCAGCCTGAGAGGACACAGCGGATACTCACTCACCATTTGGTGAACAAATGAATAAAACAAATCAAACAGAAAAAGCAGGGATGGTATTCCTGACTGATTCGAACTATTCTCGTAAGGCCTAAGTGAGATGCATGTAAAGATTTTGTTTAAGGTCCGGCATGTAGGTTTGTGATACATGTAGGTTCCTCCCCCTGATGGTAAATAATAACTTGATGTTTTTATTATTTAATAGAGACCAGCTGCAAGTTAAGTAAAGAATAATGGAAGTCCCGTTTTCTTCCCGGCTGAGAAGGAAGGTGTTGCAGAAATGCTAACAGCCCCAGCTGCCGGTCGAAATGCACGAAAGGGGAGGAATGGGGCAAACACATGGGACATTTCATCTCAGCCAAACGATGAGGTCCAACAATAGAACGGAGAATAGTAAAGTTAACTCTCAACACCGACCAATGCTGGGGTGAGAAGACAGACTGACAGGGGAGAAACTGCAAAGCCTCTTGGTTCAGGAACTTTCTCGGGCTTGTCCTCAAAATCGTGTGCACAAGAATAAGCAAGAACCTGGAGAAGACGGCTTCACATGTCTGCAGGAATGGGGTTCGTAAGTGCTTCAGATACAAACCAATACCAGTACACAACTACCCAAGGCCAGAATCTTCTACACTGGAGTGTTTTCAGTACACCCCCCCCCAAAAAAAAACTATTCTTTTTGCTAGATTTGCATGCTGTTATAAATTTTGGAACGAAAGCATAGAAGTAAAAGGTAAATCTGAAGCCAAATGAAATTATTTCAACAAAGAATAACCATTTGTTGCATGAATTATGATTGGATATTTTACAGTTTTCCTAAATTAGACTTAACTTTTATTAGCTTATATTTTTTTATCACTACTCACCACAGGATTTTGACTAGGTTTATAGCATTTGGTGTGTATCCCCCATCCCTTGGAGTGAGCCCCAAATACAATCATGTTGGTATAATTTTTTTTAATTTATACACCTTACCCTTGTTCATTCAAATACTGATTTCTCCCCCACCCCACCCCCAACTCTCTGGTTTCAATCTGAATATTGCATTGTGATACCCATTCTGAGCATCCTGTCTCAACTCTTGTATAAACAGGACAAAATAAAGCAACTAGACACAATGTTGAGCAGGGAGGAGCCAGAGGACAGGAAAGAGGGGAGGAACCAGAAGGCAGGAGATGAGTGGGAGAAGAAGGGGCAAGAGGAGAGCAAGGAGAGGGAGCTGGAAGAGAGATCTTGGAGGACATGGAGCATGAACCAGACCTAAGGTTTCACAAAAAGCAAGTATAATGTGGGAAATCTAAAAGTTAGGAAACTGAGGGCTTGGAGGTTTAGGAGAGTAAATATTGCCCAGCATTGTGTTCTAGGTTAACTAAAAACCCAGTCTCTGTGTGGTGATTTGGTTATACAGCTGCTGAGGATTAACAGCAACATTACCAGAAGATAAACCAATAATAAATATTAATCGTCACCTACAACACAATCATAAAGCAGCTAGTTACACCCCCAAATACTTGTGCCATGATCGTGCCAGTGGGCGCATCTCGCCTGGTGGCTTAGACCTGTAACACACACGATCTACAGCAGAGTGATATAACTGACGAGCTTTTCTACCTACAGCCTTACGTGGCACCTTCCAACATAATGAACACTAGCCAGAAGGGGCAGGGATTCCAGCTCACTCCACCTCAGTTTCTCTGTGTCCTGTATCCAAAATGTATGGTGTCTTCAACAATCGGGTCTTACCATGTGGTTCTGATGAGCAACCAAGAGCAATGGCAATAGCCTGACTACTTTTAGGGTCCTCTGAGACCTCTCCAGCCATCAACTCCTAGGAGCACATTCCACAACTGGTGCTGGGGTTCCTGTTTGAAAGTTGGCTCAGTTGGTTAAAAAAAAAAAAAAAGTTTGCCACACAAGCTTGATAACTGGAGTCTGAGCCATAGAACCCCAGGCAGGAGGGAAGAATGAACTCCAGAAGGTTGCTCTCTGGCTTCCTTACGCTCAACCATGCCACATGCATGCGCCACAGAGACATATCGTAAACACAGCAGAAATAAAGAAACAATGAAATTTTAGGGGTTGGAGAGATAGCTGTGTGGTTGAGAGCACCTGTTGCTCTTCCAGAGGGCCTGGGTTCAATTCCCAGCACCCACAAAGTATCTCGCAACCGTCTGTAACTCCCATCTCAGGGGATCTGATACTCTCTCCCGGCTTCCGTGAGCATCAGGCACAAATGTGGTACACAGACATAAACGTAGGCAAAACACTCCTACATATAAAAAATGAATAAATAAACAGATTTTAAAATAATGAAGCACCATGTGCAGCACGGTCTGTGCCCAGAACCCAGACTAAAGGGAATAAAGAAAGGGCAAACACACAGACACAGAAGCTGGAGTCAGGTGGGCTGCGCTTGCTCTGATGGAGCAGCATCAACAATGCAATTCAGAGTCTCAGCACTTGTAATATGTAGAGCACAGGGGGATGGGTCAGCTCATCTCAGCAGAAGGGCGCAGCCATCCTGGAGGAGGGAGCTGCTGTTGCCTGCTTTTGCACACACTGCCGACATTTTCTCTCCTCTTATTGTAAAAACTTTGTTATTAGAAAGTCATTTTCACAATTTACCATGTTGACCAAATGAAGGAGAAAGAGCGCATAATGACCTCAAGATATATAAAAATATCTGATGCAATAAACAATTTGGCATATGTAAATGTGCTCTTATATATTATTAATATTATGCTAAAATGATACACATAATTCTTTCTTGAAACTTTCCTCAAATAACTCTTCTTAAAAAAACGTGCTGAATATTTATTGTGTGGAACTTGAAGCTTTGAAATTTACATTCAGCTCTGTGTTGGAAATGGTGGTATTATTTCAGAAAGAAAATACATAACAAAATATTGAAACATCTGAAAGGAAAAATTTCAAATATCATTGACTATTTGGATAAGTGTGTGGCACAAAAATAGTAAATTATTTACAGATCAGCAATCAGGATGATAAAATTCGATGAATGGATAAATCTGACAAAGCACTTTTGAAAATAAACATTAACCATAATTTCACTTGATGTTAAAGTAAACCATATGTATATGGAGAGATTTATAAAGGAATGGTTCTTGCAGCATTGCTGGTAATAGCTCAAACCTCAGATGATCTCAGTACTGACGAAACAAGGAACAGATAAATACTAGTATATTGATACACTAGACACTATTCAGTAAGGATGTTGAACAAATTATCACTGCAGAGAATGACATGGTTAAATCTCACAAGCCTTGTGTTTTGTTTTGTTTTGTTTTGATCAATCCACATTAGAAAGACAAATGGTGTGGATATCTGCAGAGGGAGAACACAGGGAACAGGACAGGAGCCTACCATAGAGGGCCTCTGAAAGACTCTACCCAGCAGTGTATCAAAGCAGATGCTAGGACTCATAACCAAACTTTGGGCAGAGTGCAGGGAATCTTATGAAAGAAGGGGGAGATAAAAAGACCTGGAGAGGACAGGAGCTCCACAAGGAGAGCAACAGAACCAAAAAAAATCTGGGCACAGGGGTCTTTTCTGAGACTGATACTACGACCAAGGACCATGCATGGAGACAGAACCCCTGCTCAAATGTAGCCCATAGCAGCTCAGTATCTAAGTGGGTTCCTTAGTAAGGGGAACAGGGACTGTCTCTGACATGAACTCAGCTGCTGGCTCTTTGATCACCTCCTCCTGAGCAGGGAGCAGCCTTGCAAGGCCACAGAGGAAGACAGTCCTGATGAGACCTGACAGGCTAGGGTCAGAGGGAAAGGGTGGAGGACCTCCCCTATCAGTGGACTTGGAGAGAGGCATGGGAGGAGATGAGGGAGGTAGGGTGGGATTGGGAAGGAATGAGGGAGGGGGCTACAGCTGGGATACAAAGTAAATAAACTGTAATTAATATTAAAAAAATTTTAAATTAAAAAAAATACTGCCAACATTTTTTCTTAAAACAGAAGAGGCTTTGCCATTCCCATGGGTTGAGGAATCAGTCATTGACACGGCAATGCCATGTCAACAATGTGCTCACTCAGGGCTTTCTCAGCTTCCCTCAGTAACATAAAATAATTGTAAGAAATTTATTTTTTCTATCCAAAGAAAACTTGTGTACATTTTTAGCCTGCCTAAGATTGGCTTAAACGTAATTACCTATTCTTCTAGTCTGGAATCTGTGGAGTGGTGATAAGAAACATCTCTTCAAAGTAACTCCTGAATTGATCGCATTTGATAACCATAAAAATTAAGCCTTCAGATGTATTCTCTTCTAGGAGCTGTTAAACAGACACCTACCTTGTGCACACATTCAAATCCACATGATTGACATCATCCTTGTCTTTCACATTAACATCTAAATCAAAAGCTTCTTTTTCTTGGATAGACCTCAAACTTCTCAAAGAACGGGAACCTTTCACATTATAAAAAACATTAAGCTGCAATAAATTTTTACAGATTAGCATAGGTGAAATTATGGATCTTGGACAAGAATTAACAGCTACCACTTTATTAAACCACCAAGATTTTTAACTACATTGTAAAGATTTATCTTTATACCCACAGATAAGCATAGCTCTCATCCTTCACTATTTTTGAAAATTAGCATATGTGGTAACAGTAAGATGTTTCCAATAATCTAAATAGTAGGAAATGATTCTTTTGGTAATAAAACCAGTTAATATCATAATTTTCAAACTTTAAAAAAAAGTACCAGCTAAGAAGACATCATTAGCCAATGTGCTTAATAATGTTTGTCATTTTTATTAAGAAAATTATTAGGTAATATCCCAAAGTAAATGTCAGAATGCTGGAGATAATGTTTTTTTTATTGTTTCCTCAAAGAATTCCCTTGAGGAAAAAAGAAAGCTACAGACAACTTTCTTGAAAGCATTTACTGTTTTATAATTAATTTACTAATTTGTAAGCTTTCCTACCAAAATGGAAGCTCAGAAACTCCCAATAAGACAGAGCAAATTAAGATCTGGGGAGGACAGGAACTCCACAAGGAGAGCAACAGAACCAAAAAATCTGAGCACAGGGGTCTTTCTTAGACTGATACTCCAACCAAGGACTATGCATGGAGATAACCTAAGACCCCTGCACAGATGTAGCACATGTCAGTTCAGTATACAAGTGGATTCCATTGTAATAGGAACAGGGACTGTCTCTGACATGAACTGATTGGCCTGCTCTTTAACTACCTCCCCCTGAGGGGGAAGCAGCATTACCAGGCCACAGAAGAAGACAATGCAGCCACTCCTGATGAGACCTAATTGACTAGGATCAGAAGGAAGGAAAAGAAGACCTCCCCTATCAGTGGACTTGGGGAGGGGCATGCATGCAGAGGGTGGAGGAAAGGAGGAACTGGGAGGAGGAGGGAACCACAGGGGGGATACAAAGTGAATAAAGTGTAATTAATAAAGAATTTAAAAAAAAAAGACAGAGCAAATTAAAATACCTGTCCAACTACTAAGAATTCTTTTTCTTCATAAAGCAGATTTCAAAGATGATAAAATAAGTGATAATTTCAGGTCAACTGAGTCTTTTTCAGCACATCCTCTGTGCTATCTCTAACACGGAAGGCCCCACTGGAACACTGGAGTAATGCAAGGACCGGTATCTTTCTCAAAGCCCCCTAAATCTGAAGCTTAGGAAGGTGCTCAAGTTTTCCTACACTGCCTCATCCCAAACTCATCCCAAACTTTTAAATATTTAATTCATCCACTTATTTTGGAACTGACTTGGTAGAATTTAATGTTTCCATGTAATGCTGCATTTCTCCTTTATTCTACTTGAAACATATATATAAACATTCATACATCTCAGAAGCAAACATCTGGTATCCTTCTTGGATTTAAACACTTTAAAATCTCTTGTTAAGCCTCCTAGAAATCCTAATTTTTCTGTTTTGCCACAATACAAGTTCACATCATCTTCCAATCACTTGTTCCTTCTGAATGTGTTACTCTGGACATTTTCTAATTCTTTTTTTTTTTTTTTTACCTACAACAATTAATTACTACATATAATAGCAACTAAGATTATTCCTGGAGCCGTTGAAGAGCAGTTTTCTAACATCTAAAAGCTGTCTGTTGTCTTCAGCCTTTCCATGGCATGCTGCTGCTCCTTTAGGGAGTGGTGTCATCAGACAGGATGACGAGGCTTGTCACTAGGGCAATGATTAACATCTGTCTATAAGGATTGGCGTTTATAGTCGGCTGACAATAAAGCTCGACCATCCACTCACACAGCTTCAAAAGAACTTATTCATCATTGCTTAGACTTTTAGTGCCCGAGGAGGTAACATTTACTACAAACCCGGCTGCTCTCTTGGCACTCTTTCCAGACCACTTATAAAAATATTTCTGGGTGATTAATATTTTTACATTTTCCCTCTTTTGTGAGAAATGCCTATTAGTCCCTCTCCTTTGTCTTCTGAATTTTGATACAGACAGCAGACTAGTGAGCATTCAGACCAAAAGGTCCATATTTACCAGTGTTCTTCAAACCTCAAGCACCCATCACTTGGTGTCAATGACTTATCTATTTGTCACTGATCAAAAACTGTTTCCAACCCATGCAGTAATTCCAACAAATGTAGTGATTTAAGAGTATCAATTTTCCAATTTTGTCTAAAGCATGCTGCATAGTTACTTTTGGATTAACTTTTTGCATCAAACAGCAGTCTTGGGAATAAGAGTTTCCCATGGTTCTTTGCAAAGAACCACATAAATCATTTCCTATTTCTCTTTACTTCTCACTGGAAAACATTCCACTTCATTATATTTTTCCCTGTTTTTTTTTTAAGATGCACACCATGCACACCAACACGCACACACACACATGCATGCATACACACCTAAAATGAATAATCCCTTCCAAAACTCTTAAGAATTATATGACAGTTTCCAAATTATATCTGTTTGACAAAGTTGTCTTCCCTGTTGAGCAATACACACACTTGATTAGTTTATTTTTACAGTCTGGCACAAATGTAGACATCCGGAAAGAGGGACTCTCAGCTGAGAAATTGCCTCCTCAAGTTAGATTGGCCAGTGCCATGTCTGAGGGGCATTTTTTTATTAATTATTGCTGTAAGAGGCTCAGTTAACCTGGGCAAGTGGTCCTGGATCGTATAAAATGGCAAGCTGACGAAGCCAAGGGTGAAAGCCAGTGAACAGAACTCCTCCATGGCCTCTGTTCCTGCCTCCATGTTCCTGTTTTGCCTTTCCTCACTGACTGTCTGTAACTGAGATAAGCCAGACAAACCCAAGTTGCTTTTGGCTACAGTATTTTACCACACAGCCAGACAAACCCAAGTTGCTTTTGGCTACAGTATTTTACCACACAGCAACAGGAAGCAAATGGAGATACTAGTCTCTCAATAGAAGTAACGGTACCAGTATTTTTTTTTATAATTTATTTATTTTATCACACACACACACACACACACACACACACACAACACACATATTGGTGTAAAGGGGTCAAATCCCTTGGAACTAGAGGCACAGACGGTGGATAAGCTGCCATGTGGGTGCTGGGAACTGAACCTGAGTTCTCTGGAAGAACAGTCAGTGATTTTAACTGCTGATCCATCCCTCCAGCCCACTGTACCAGTATTTTTAAAAAGTACCTTTTGGAACCATTTTGAAAAAGGGAAACAACTGGAAGAAACAGTGCTCGGGAAAAGTGTGGGTCACTAAGGGTGTGAATGTGAACAAAATATGTTGTGTGTTTGTATGAAAACGCCAAACTAAAACCTGCTGCTTAACATAATTAACATAGGCTCTAAAAATGGCTTTTCTCTCTAGCAGCTGTTTCATTACCTTCTAGGTGCTTGCTTGGTTTGTTTCACCCAAGCACGTAGTCATTTTGGCCCTATCACTTATTCTCCTGGGTTTCCATGAAGATTATTTTTACGGGTTCCGTGATATTTATATGTCTTTAGTATGATTACTCCAGTTAGTACTTTTCATACTATCTCCCCTTTAATTGCAGCGCTTATTGTACCATCATAAATAGGTTTATTAGCATTTTCATCCTATATCATGGCATCAAACATAACCATGCTCTAATTTTTGAGCTTGTTATTTTATGAGGTTTTACCTTAAAGAAACACATTGTCTATCAAGACAACTTATAAAGCCATACTGACCTTCATATTCTTAGATAAATATTAAGAATTTATAATTAAAATACGTATTTGTTATCAGGTCATCATAGCATAAATTCTATCAACTACCAACATGTGTTTTTAGCTTCATTTTAGATTTTGCGTGTGTGTTTGTGTGTGTGTGTGTGTGTGTGTGTCATACACACAGAGGACAGAAGTGCAAGATCCCTGTAGCGCTGGAGTTATAGGCAACTGTGAGCTACCTGACATGGGTTCTGGAAATTAGCTCTTTGGAAGAGCAGCATTTGCCCTTAACCACTAAACCATCTCTGTATCCCTCAACATCATAATTTTTGAACTGTACTTTCAAATACAACAAACATGTACAAACCAGGCAAGGTGGCATACGTCTGAAATCCCAGCACCTGGGAGACTGAGGCAGGAGGATCACAAGTTTGAGACCAGCCTGGGCTATTGCTGGGAGCAATTGCATGCTAGATTGACAAAAGCAAGCAATGAGCTTCCTGAAGGCAGCCCACTCGTTTGTGCCTGTCTGACTGAGTGGATGTACCCCTGTTTTAGGCAAAGCCCCAGGGGATTTTGCCTCAGTGCTGCTTTTGTTGCTATATTGCCTTCCAATGCTTGTCTCAGATGCCTGGCATACTGCAACTCACCATGAATAGGCCCTCACTGTCTTATAGCATATTATTCCTTCATGGGCGTGACTCTCTGTGAGGCAGATTTCCTGCAGATGATTTTATAATTCCTGAGAGCATTTCCTGAATTGATTCAAGTAAGTTTTAAAACCCTCCTGCAGTATAGCAAAAGCTGTTAGGAGCTCAGTGAAGCTTCGTGTGGATTACACCAAGAAGAAAAACAAGATTGAAACAAATAAATACTCAAGGAAATACATTCATTCTAGGTTTAGCCCAAGGATAAGGCCCAGGATTACACTGTGACAAGAAAGACCAAATGAATACAGAAACAAAGGATGGTTATCTATGCAAGACAGACAGACACCCGTTTCTTGGAAAAACCTTAGTATAAAAAGCTCTTGCTTTGAACACATAAATAAGAAAAACATAAAACTTCTGCTTTGAACTCATAATGAGACTATAGATAAAACCACTGCTTTAAACTTATAATGATTAAAGATATTTCGTTAAATATAGTTCTAATGAAAGAACTTAGAATCTATAGTCCTACTCTAATTCCCTTTTCACCTAACGATTGTATCTATTTTTGAATGAGGTATTTTTTTCATAGATCATATAAAAACCCAGGACAGAAATAAAGTTGTTGGTTGATTGGAGATTTCCTCCATTCACCATCCACTAAATATGTGTCTGTCTGTCTGTCTGACTGTCTATGTCTTTATGTTTGTTTATGAACGATCTGTGGGAGCTCCTTATGTTTCTGTGAATGCATGGTTTTCTCCTTTCTTTCTTCTCACTGAACCAGCAATCCCAATAGCAAGATTACAAGCCTGAAAGATTAAGAGTTAAAGTACAGCACCCAGAGCCATGAGCTAACAGTTAAGAGTTAAGAAAGTTCAGTTTCTTGCCGTGACCTGAGGCCACAGAGCCCCAAATAGCCAAAAAGCTTGAGAGTTAAAGTACAGAGAGAAATGCTAAAAGCAACCAGCTCCTAGCCCTGATAGGCCTAGAGCAAAAGCCTTTGGACCCTCTTTCTCTCCAATGCTACTGTCCCACCTCAGCCACCCTGGACCCTGTGGATGTAAAGGCTCATTTTTTACAGGCTATAATTTGAGTATACAGCTGGCTGTGTCTACATAGTAAGCCCATGTCTCACAGGAAAAGGGTTTCACATGAATCACACTGGAGGATTTCAACAGTAACTTCAAAAAGCAAGCAGTCTCTAAGAGATGTTTTTCAAATAGACTGTCAATACAAATAATTCCAGTCTCTAGTTAGTAACTTCTCCAATACTTCTCATTAAAGAAAGATACGTATCATGCCTAAGTCACAGAAGTAAATTATGAATTTTATTTTTATTATATTTTCATGCATTTGGTGTAAAGGGGGTATGTATGGCATGGCATATGTGTGTAGGTCAAAGGGCAGCTTGAGAGAATAGGTTTTCTCCTTCCACCATGTGGGTCCCATGGATCAAACTCAGGCTTGGCCGCGAGCGCCTTTATCCAGTGAACCATCTCACACAGAGGGCCTCTGAAGACTCTACCCAGCAAGGTATTAAAGCGGATGCTGAGACTTATAGCCAAACTTTGGGCAGAGTTCAGGGAATCTAATGAAATGAGGAGGAGATAGAATCTGGAGAGGACAGGAGCTCCACAGGAAGAGAAACAGAACCAAAAAATCTGGGCTTATGTGTCCTTTCTGGAACTGATACTCCAAACAAGGATCATTCATGGAGATAACTTAGAGCCCCTGCACAGATGTAGTTCGTGACAGCTCAGGCTCCAAATGGGCTCCCTAGTAAGGGGAACAGGGGCTATCTCTGACATGAACTCAGTGGTTGTCTTTGATCACCTCCCTCTGGTTGGGGGGGGGGGAGTAGCATTACCAGGCCACAGAAGAAGACTATGAAGGACAATCCTGATAAGACCTGATAGGCTAGGATCAGATGGAAGGGAAGGAGGTCTTCTCCTATCAGTGAACTGGGGAAGGGGCATGGGAGGAGATGAGGAAGGGAGAGAGGGCGGGATTGGGTGGGGATGAGGGTGGGGCTACAGCTGGGATACAAAGTGAATAAATTATAATAAACAAAAATTATATTCAAAAAAAGAATTTCACACAAGCTATCTAAGTTAAAGACTGTGCAAAGAATTGTAACCTGAAGTCATACCTAACTGCAAAAAGTAAACAGTCATCACATATACATACCTGACAGATAGCAAATCCCAAACCATGTGCAGAAATATTCACTACAGTGAGCTCTTCTGCAGCAAGCTGAAGAAAGGTGAGAGAGAGAAAGTGAGGGAGGCAAATTTTCGACAGACAGATCTTTCCTGGTAGCACAAAATCTCAGTGCTGTATCCCACTCTTGCGGCAGAGGCAGTGCTGGAGAATGCTGGGAACTCTGCATCAACCGGGAACCTGGGTAAATTGTGCTCCCCAAGCTCTCCAGGCTCCCTCACCCCAAGCCCTTGGGGAGGCACTCCAGTGCTCCTGACCAGGCTGCCCTCCTGTAGGAGCTGAAGAAACACGTCCCCCCTAACCTCCCATCATTGGGGCTGACCATGAATGTAATCGCACATAATCACTGTGCCTAGCTTCATCCTTCTTTCCCTGTGTCATTACTCCTCTTCTTCAGTTATCGCTTAGCATAATCTTCTATTGCATTTTAAGGTAAGATTTTTGAGCCTGTAATCCCAGCACCCCGAGGCAGAGGTAAAAAGAATTATGAGATAAAGCCCATTCTGAACTACATAGTAATTTCTATGCTGCCCTGGGCCAGCTGGCAAAACCTTCCCTCAAAAAGAGGGGAAAACATAATAATAAGAATAAGAATAATAATGCTGCGTGGTTACGGTGCACATTTTTAATCCCAGTATTTGGGAGGCAGAGACATGTGGCTCTCTGTCAATTCAAGGCTAGCCTGATCTAGAAAGTGAGTCACTGGACAGCCAGAGCTATACAGTGAAACCCTGTCCCAATAATAATAATGGTAATAATAATAATAATAATAATAATAATAATAATTCTACTCCTGAACCTCATTTCTTCTAAGAGAACAAGAGGTGTAGCTGAAAAGGATAATTATATGGACTAAAGGAGTTAAATCCCAGCTCTACTTTTCTGCCACATGGCTCCTTGGCCAGGTTTCACATATGTCAAAACTGTGGAAAGCATGCTTGGCCTGAGGCATAAATGCAGTAGCACATCTACTCGAACCTAGCGCAGTGTCTATGTAAAGTTTGGGACTCAGTGGGAATCACTCCTTCCCACAGTGAAGGTATGCAGGTTTTCTTCTTTTCCGCCCATCTTTCTTTCAAAGGATCCATCCCTTACACCCTTCCTTAGTTCCGAAAGTCCAGCCAAAAGGTGGGGGACAACCCATCTCCGTCTTTCTATGGGGCTCTGGGAACAACTCTGGATTAAAGTCAGGAGACAAAAATTAAAGTAGTTTCCCAGAATAAAGAACCATCTACACCGGGTTTAAAATGGCCTCTCCCCACCTCTGCCGTCTGGAGGAGAAAGCAGTTCTGTGTGTCAATCCGGAAGTGCACAGGTTGCGGTGTGCTGGGCCCCGTGACAGTCACTTGTATGTCTGTATTTTCCATGTGCACTAGGGCTGAAAATTCAGATAGCGCCTTCAAGGCCACAACAGTATCCTGTTGAGAAAAGCAAAACGATATTGCATTTCTTTTTTTTTTCTTTTTTTTTCTTTTTTGGTGGGGGGCGTGTCCAAGAAGATCTCTAAAGAAAACACTCAGCAACGTTTGGGAACCTGCTGGATGGCGTTCCACCTTCCCAGGGAGGAGATTTCTCCCTCGATCCTCTGTGGGCGTCTTGCTGGGAGTACATAAGAGGCTGCACAAACTGCTACTACAACACAGACGTGAGCAACACGCCTAAGTGAGCTACCGCAAACACAAAACAGCTAATACAGATGGGAAACCAAGTATTCCCTGTACACACCAGATATGAGGCTCCGGTAAGAAAAGTGTTAAAGTCACCGCCTTGAGCCTTTCATTTAATTTACTGAACTTGTAATCTAAGCGACTTTATGGCTGTATGAAAAAGCGGCTATGATCTTCATAGATACTAAAAAATCTTTAAAATCTTTAATAAATTTTTCCTGGAAAAAAACAAAAACAAAAAAGAAAGAAAAACCTATCATCTCTCACCTGCGTGGATACAAAACCTCCCAGGCTATTCCTTTGCCTGCTGAGCCACTTCATCACCGGGATTCCCTCAGAAATACGGTGCTGCAGGTGTGAGAGCAGTGCGTAAGCTGCAACTTCAATGTCCAGGGAGCGGGGCTGCCAGGACTCAGAAAGCGAGGGGGTGGATGACAACCAGAACTGCGTGTCTCCTGGGAAAAAAGTATACCGTAGTGAGCGAACACCAAAAGGCTATGTTTCACAACCCCTAAATACAGCATAAATACACGTTACACTGGAAGCTATCACGGTGGATCAATTTTCATCCTCTTCTCGTTGCCTGCATTTGAGACGGTTTTGATTAAAATGTTCTTCCCAGGGGAAATGCCGTATGTTTAATGCAGGACGAAACAGTTATAAGTAAAAAGGGGGGAAAAAAAGCACACACAGGCTAAATATACAGATATAAAATTTCCCTTCTACAAATGTTTAGGGCACTTGGGGAAGACTCCTGCTCCAGGGAACATATCAGTAACCAGCTCTCAGCTTCTGTGAGAAACCACGCCCCCCCCCCCCCCCCCCCCCCACACACACATACCTTTTTCTGTCTTCTCAAAGCTTATGTTATAAATCCAAAGCCCAAGCCCCGAGAAAAACGGCGCGGCTCCACCCAGGTCAACCTTCCTGAGATAATCCTGCTCTAACCCTCTAGACCGGCCCTGGGTGGAGGCCCTCCACTCGCTTTCATCTACAAAGATAGTGATCACACTTCCGTGGAACGTGCGTCGCAGCCCAGCACGGAACAAATGTCACGTGCCACTTCGGCCTCTGGAAGGAGGAGTGGGAACTGAATCTAATCGTCAACGTTAGTGGCTACAGTCTCCTTTAGAATTACTCTCTCTCTCTCTCTCTCCCTCTCTCTCTCTCCTCTCTTTCTCTCACTCTGTGTGTGTGTGTCTGTCTGTCTGTCTGTCTGTGTTCCCCATGGAAGCCAGAGAAGAGCACTAGCTCCCTTAGAGCTGGGGTCTTTGTGAGCTACTTGGGTGCTGAGATCGAAACTCCAGTCCTCATGCCCAAGCAGCGAGTGTTCATAACTGCCAGGTCACCTCTCCAGCCCCACCACGCCATCCCTTTTTGAATGAACGGAACTTTGCATCTGGAGACACTATCTAAAGTTACTCACCGGTACCAACTCACCCTAAGACACGCTTCGCTGACTACGTGATAGGGTCTTTTGGAGGAGTAACGCCTGTGCTGCACAGGCCAGAAACTCCAAAGTGACTAACTCAAAGGGGAAATGCAAGGGAGAACCTATCTAAAAGATAGTGCCAGGCTGGGGAGCTGACTCACTGGTTAGGAGCACAGGCTGCTCTTCAGAGCTTCTGGTTTCTGCCAGCTCCGAACCAGCTGTTACTCCAGGTCCACGGGATACGCTGCCCTCTACTGGCCGCTGTGGGCACTGCACGTACATGGTGCAGGCAAAACACTCAAAGGGGTGGATGGCTACATACATGCATACATACATATACAAATACATAAATACATAAAATGCCCCAAATCCTAGGGAGGCAAGGAACGATATAACATGCAGACCCCATCCTGGTCTTGTCCTGCTCAGCATTTTTCATTTCATCCTCTCCATGCAAATGTTATCAACGTCATACTTTGAAAAAAGCGTACAAGCTTTTTCCACATCGATCCCAGGAAGCCCAACATTCTATCCGCCTCAGGAGGGTCCCAGGCATTACCTTCCTTTTCTGCCTGCTGAGTCAGCATACGCAAAGCATCCTCTGCTTTAGGACTCCCCACTGAAGACAGGGCATAGGTTACAAGCGCTAAGGTATAATTGTCCGAAATTCCTCTGCTGAGTTCAGACTCCAAAAACTTGACAGAGTCTTGTACATTGACATTAGGCTTGGAAGAAAAAAAAAACCATACATATTTCATTACTTCTCCACATGTAAATGAGAGGCACATTGAAACATCCACTCAAAAAAAAAAATGATTTCAGACCTGTTAAGTGTCTGACCTCAGTGTAGGCAATGGGAATCAACAATGTTCATTGACACTGAAGTATCTGCTGTACCATCTGAAAATAACAGTATGTTCAGTTGCTATAACTAAGTAGACACTATTCTTTAAAAAGAGTAAAACAATAATAACTTGTGTAACCTCTTTATCCTGCTGAGTGTTTTAAGTCCAAGTGGCAAAAGAAGATAAAGCATCAGAAATATACTTCATACAAAACCCTAGGAATTGAATCTTTAAACTGAGGGGAAAAAAAAAAGTTGCCTTGCACAGGCCTACCAGTAACCTGAGAAAATAGAGTTTAATAAAGAGAATGGCTACTGATGTTGAGAAATGGGGTTCAATAAACAATAAGGCATCAAACAGCCAGAGAGCTCTATGGCAACATTAAGACCATTCTACCTCTCCACCCACATCCATTCTCATCCACACACCCACACCTCCTTCCGCAGGAGTTCAGAGGTAAGTAGTTCTCACTAAATTAATGGACACGGCAATTCCTCCCTAAAAGATTAAAGATCTTAAAAACAAACAAACAAAACCCTTCAAAATGACTGAGGACATAAATTAGCAGGGTGCTTGCCTCTTATAAGCCACACCCTGAGCTCAATCCTTAGCAAAGTTAAAAAAAAAAAAAAAAAAAAAAAAAAAAAAAAACCTTCACCTCAACTTACTAGGACACAGTCCCAAACTTTAAAGTACATGCTTCCTCCTAACAATGAAATATTACTGACTTCCGTTCCCAGTAAAAAGCACAACACATATATTAAAAAGTCTTGCAGAGTCCCATAAGAGTAGGTTATTATTTTTCTTCAAATTTTGGAACTTGTCCCCAAATATCCCCAAATGCAAAGCACAGGGCTATCCAAGTGCAGGTTTCAAATGCAACATAAAACTATGTACTTTCTGTATTTGACCCATCAAGACCCACTTTCCTTCTATTTTTAGAAGAAGAAAAAAAAACCAAAACAACAACAAAAAAGCAGTACCTGATACCTTCTGTAGCCCAAGAAAGAAGTCACAATGTAGGCTGTAAGTGTCACTGGGCTTTGATTGCCACCTTGAAGTTCACTGTGGATCACTCGTCCTGGCTCCCAGAATTCACCATTGGATTTCTGATGTGCTCTGAGCCAAGCATATGTTCTTTGTAACACATTCTGATCAATATCGATATAAGAATCAGCTTCCAGAAAACACTTTAAAACAAATGCTGACAGCCTTGGAAAAAGAAGGGAAAAGCACACATCCATGTAAGTCTCGGGGGCTCACGCTGAGCATGTGAAACAAAATGGGGTCTCCCCCTCAGAAAATTCACCAGGCGTAACACAAAAGGGAAGACAGCAAAGAAACTACATGTAAAACTTGTCTTAGCTGGTGAACCTAGTTCTCCTTGAGTGTGGCTAAGGAATGAAGATCAATTCACAAAACGTCACATTTGCAAATGAACTAAGGAATCATATTGTTATTTAGAAATAATCTTATAGGGCTGGAGAGGTGGCCTTTGCAGAAGACCCAAGTTCAATTCCCAGCACTCACATGATGGCTCACAGCCATCCCTGGTTCCAATTCTAAGGAGGAAACAAATAAATCCAAAAGAAATAATATTGTCTCGGTATCTTACAAGTTGAGAATTCAACCTTCCATAATGGTTCCAGTGGTACACACCTCTAACTGTTCTTGGAATGCACCAAACAAACAAACAAACAAACAAACAAAAAACCTTCACACATGTCAGCCCACAGCTTTGTATAAGCATCTGGAGTTCACAAGCAAAGTTCAGTACTTAAATGCTAGAAATGGGTAGTTTTCAGTCCTATACAACTGTAGCCTTAAGGTCAACACTGCTTGACCCACCCACCAAAATCTAGGAAAGGTGTGTGTGTGTGTGTGTGTGTGTGTGTGTGTGTGTGTGTGTGTGTGAATGTGTGCATACTTGTGTGTGTGTTTGTATGTTCGTGTGTGTATGTGTGTGTTATTACCTATGGGGCATGTATGTACCTGTGTAGAAGTCCAAGGTAAATGTTGTATGTCTCCTCAGCTTTTTTCTTTCACTCTTACCTTTATTTTTTGAGACAGTATATCTCACTGAGCCTGTAGTTTACCAAGTGTGCCAAGCTGGATGGTCAATGAGCATCAGAGACCTGCTTGTGTCCCAAGACCTCCTACCCCAAGCCTGGGGTAACAGGCACATGTCACCATGCTCACTTTTTACATGGACTATGGATTACAAACTCGGTTCTCATGCTTGCATGGCAGGCGCTGTACTAAGCGTGCCTTCTCCCCAGCCCTAGGAATGATTTGTAGAAAGAGGGGAAAAAGAATGAAGATAAGGAAGAAAAATAAGGGAAGAGAGAAGGTAGGTAGATAGATAGATAGATAGATAGATAGATAGATAGATAGATAGATAGATATTAAGGAAAAGAAAGAAAAGTGGAAAGCAAAAGGGAAGAGATTATACAACAGAAACCTCTCATGGCAAAAATGTCTAGTATTTATTTACTGGGTGACACTTCAGAGAACCATGATACAAAACACTGTATTTGTGGGGAGAGGCATAAAGGTGAGACAGGGCCTCAGTATGCAACCCAAGCTGGCCTCAGGCCTCCTAGCTCCACATCCAAAGTGTTGGGATTACATGCATGAGCCACTACGCCCAGGAAGAACAGTAGTGAAGAACAAAGAATAGAAACCTATTTGCAGACTGACACCTGACTCCTGACAGAGACAATCCAAAGCGCTCTGTCTCATCAGAGCTGAGCGTAGTGAACACACTCAGTAGCTAACGCCCAGATCCCCTCCACTGGAGGCAGCCAGAGGAGATCTCCCTGAGTCCTGATGGCGAGCAGAATAAGGGATGAAGTTAACTGTCCCAAATCAACCATGAGGACTCCATGCGGAAGGGCACTGCATATTCCTTATTCAATCTCGTTACTGTTTACTCTTCAAGAAACATGTCCTTAAAGAAATCGCACAGACTGTTTTAATAAAGCTCTTGTACTACTAAATCAGATATGGCAAGAACAATGTCACAATAGCATTTTTCTTCTTGCCATCTGTACCGTCATCTTAAAGGATTTTTGCTGTAGCTTTCCCCTCAAAAAGAAAAGAGGGGTTGTATTTTTTTTCCTTTTCTAAATAGAAAGCTCTTGATTTGCAAATGCTTTAGAACTGTTTTTGTTGTTGTTGTTGCTTATGAGATGCCCTCTATGAAAGGCACGCTTTGTGTCTCGCAGCTGCAATGTCCACACAGAAAAGGAATGTCTGGAAGCCCCACAGCCACTGTAGCCTAATAAACACCTGTCCCGTGGGACAAAATTGTTTAATTAGAAAAGAAATCACTCACCAAGTGCTCCCAGAAGGGTCACTATTCCCGAAGGCACTAAAGGAGCCATCTTCCCTCTGATAGAGAAGCTCCCTTTGGTAGCCTGAAGACACAAAAATCCATGTGTAATCAATCCACCTGCTATGCCTTCATGTGGGTGCCATTGGCTGACAGGGGAAATGAGGAGTGATAACAAAGACACTTCTGGTCATCTGGAGGCAGGCAGAGCCAAGGCTGAGCCTCACTTACTTCTAGAATTCACCAGAAGGGTCTCGATGCTTAGCTATCTAAGACTGTCTGCTATCTCGGGAGAACACTGCCCGTCTTAACATAACTACAGTTTAAGGCCAAACAATAAAACCAACTGGTCTGCTTTGATATCAGTTCCACACTTCAAACTTACACACAAACACACACACACAAGCACACAAATGACATATTACTACGTAAGTAAATTAGGGGTGCTGTGGAGACGGTTCAGTCATAGAGTGCTCACCACACAAGCATGAGGACTGAGTTCAGACCCCAATCACCTACCCAGGAAGCTGGGCACAGAGGGATGCATACACCTGTAACTGCAGGAATGGGGGTGTGGACACTGAGGAACACCTGGGATTTGCTGGTCAGTCAGCAAGCTTCTGGCTCAGTGAGAAACCCAGTCTCAGAAAGATACAAGGTGGAGATATAACTAAGAAAGACATAACTAAGATATATAACTAAGAAAGAGGTCAGCCTAGGGACTCCACATGGGAACACGTGTGCCCGCGTATACAGCATACGTACACAAATACATAACACACAAATAAGTATATTTAGGGTGAAGTTAATGAATTTGCTTTAATGAAGACAGAAACCACATACTTGCAAATAAATTATTCCCAAACAAAGAGAAATTGATTCACTTTTGCAAAGCCATGCAAAGAGTTCCAAGGCCCATGTTTAAAATCGTGTGACATTGGTTTCCCAAAGTGAGGGGAACAAGGACTATTTCTAACAGGAACTCAATGACTGGCTCTTTGGTCTCCCCACCCCCGAAGGGAGGAGCAGTCCTGTTAGGCCACAGAGGAGGGCTTTGCAGCCAGTCCTGAAGATATCTGATAAAACAGGATCAGATGAATGGGGAGGAGGTCTCCCCTCTCAGTGGACTTGGAAAGGGGCACGGTGGAGATGAGGGAGGGAGGGAGGGAGGGACTGGGAGGGAATGAGGGATTGGGACACAGCTGGGATACAGAGTTAATAAAATGTAACTGATAAAAAAATAAAAATAAAAATAAATAAAAAAATAAAAAAACACAAAAAAAATAAAATAAAATCGTGTGACAAGCTCGTGGGACTCACTGAACACTCTACCTCTCCTGGGAAGACCCGAGCTTTTCTCCTTTGGCTTTTCCACTAGAATCCCTGCATCTGAGAGCTTCTGGATTAATGTATAAGACAGAACACTGTTTTTCAGAGTGATATTTGAGACTGACAGTAAAAAAGAATATATATATTTAAAGTAAATGCAATTTTTCTCTTAATTTTAAGAAGGGAACATTGGATTATAATCTTTATGTTTATACCTAAAACATTACTGTTGAATAGTTCAATAGCAATCTTGGTTTTGTATTCATTATGTATGAAGAACTGTGAGAGCTCCTTATCAGTATTAACATGGGTGAGTCTAATAACCCTAAGATGTGATGTCATTATTAGCTTTTTTAATAAGATACTATAAAATGGGTCAGAGCTGAGATCAAGGCATGAGGTTAGCATTTATGGAAACTACCTAGGCAAATGTCCTCCAACATCACTCATCAGTGAAAAAAAAAAAAAAAAATGAGCCTTATTCCTTCACTGAGGGCAGCCGATCTGGAGGAAAACGGGAGCTGCAGCATCTTTAGCTGTATTATTAACATGTATTAGTCCATTTCAGAGTGGATTAGTAAAACAGATCCCTCCAGCTCTGCTTCCCCCCCCCCCCGGGAACAACAAAGGAAAGAAGAGGAGCCTGGGATAAGAGCTGGTTTGACTCTCTGTGGGAGTCTCTGTTGAGACCCCCTTTCTCATTCTACGCTGGCCATGAATGCTTAGAGAACCCTTGGCTGCTTGTCCTCCAAGCTCCTGCCCACTTCAGGCCTAATTTCTACTTAATTAGTAGAAAAGGATACTGATGACATGGCAGTGATGTTTATTGTTAGCATAAACAATCTTCATTCTTCTGTAGTTACCTAAGTTGGAGATTTTTCATCACGATAGATAAGCCAGTCAAAAGCTTGGTTTTCTTCAAAAGTTTACAAAGAAACAAGAACATCACTTTCAAGCTCAATGTTTTACACATGGCTCTCTGGTTTGTAAAATAATAATATAGTCAGAATTATCAGACATCTCTGAAAATTAAAATGCAGAAGTCATGAACCTGTTGGCATAACAACCAATAAACTGCCATTTGCAATGGTCCAGATAAGATGCAAACTTTTCTGGGTCATGAGTTAGTTCTCTGAACTAACTGTGAATGTAAAGTAGTCACAATTCATAAAATTAAAGATGAAAGTACTGCTTACAGAAACAAAAACCAAAACAAACAAAACAGAACAGAGAAGCAGAGCTGGGGATATAGCTCAGCAGTACAGCACCTTCCCAGGATTCAGTTCTGAGAGAAGGCAGAGACTGTTTTAACAGAGGAAACATATCCTCAACTAGACTCAGTCTGAATCTCACATGAAAAAGAAACTTCAGGCATTGTAACTTAAATGTGTAAAGAAAAGAATTATCCAGATGATTAAACAGATAAAGGCACTGGCTGCCATGCCTGAAGACCTGATTTCAATTCCCATGTAGGTATCTACATGGGAAAGAACAGAATCAGGTCCCAAAAGTTATCCTATGACCTCTATACACTATATGCTACCACACCTACATACACAAAATACAAATAAATAAAATGTAATTTTAAAAAGCTCTAAATGTCCATCCTGAGTGAGGTAACCCAGACCCAGTACCTACTCACTTATAAGCAGATATCTGCCATACAGGATAACCATACTACAATACACACACCTAAAGAAGCTAAGTCACATAGAGGACCCTAGGGAGGATATTTAATTCTCATTCAGAAGCAGAGGCTGAGACTCACAGCCAAACTTCGGGCAGAGTGCAGGGAGTCTTTTGGAAGAGTTGGGGATAGAAGGACTCAGAGAGGACAGGAGCTCCACAAGGAGAGCAACAGAGCAAACAAAACTGGGCCCAGGGGTCTGGTGGAGACTGATTCACCAACCAAGCACCATGCAGGGAGAGGACCCAGGCTCCCTGCTCAGATGTAGCCAAGAGGCAGCTCAGTGTCCATGTGGATCACCTAGTAAGGGACGCAGGGGCTATCTCTGACATGGACTCTAAGTCAGAAAAATAAAATAAAACTGAATCTCTGGATAACATGCTAAAAAAATATCTAAATGTCTGAAGGAAATCAGCAGTTTAACCCTTCAATTATCAGGATTTCCAGGAATTGTCAGAAATGCTTTCTTTTTACAGTTCTTTTCTTGACAGCAAAAAAATAATGTATATTTCATTCAGTGATGGAGCTATTGGTTACGGGACACCTGGGCCACCAAGACCTAAGTAAGACAATGCGCTCTTCCTACATGACATTTAAATAATCACAATTCACACCAAAGCTACACTAATGTCTTTAAAAACAAAAACTACACTATATTTAACAAGACTTAGAAAAGGCAGTCTCTGACGTGAGACGCTGATGTGACACCGAAGAGTGACGTCAGGAAACATTCACCTTCTCCTGCAGATGGAATCTGGTTGGGCAAGCCAGAAACACGGATCGCACTTCCTGGCTGTTAAGAATGGGCCGGGGCTGGGTAGGACGGTCAGCGCGCTGTGGAAGTGGGTCAGAACGCTCCTGGACCTGACCTCATGCTAAAAGGATGAACGCAAAAGCCCAAGAAGTTTACGTTGATCATTCGGGCGCCCCCTCCGCACTCACTGAAGTGCCCACGTGATATGGTGAGGAAGGGTTCAGACAGAGAACCCACCATCAAAGTATTAACACAGATGACGATCGGGGTGGTTTTAAATAATGTTAAGTGGAGAAGAGAAAATGAAGCCATACCAATGGTACGATCTTAAGAAAGCCAAGACGAGTGCCCAAAATGACAGTCTGGGGTTCTTGATTGGGCCCGTTCCCTCTGCCAATTAAAGAATTAAACAGTGGGGGAAATCTGAAGCATGACAGGTAGCAGCAGAGAAATGTCAAACGCCACCGACAGAAATCAAAAGCTGAAGAAAGTTGTTGATGGGGGATGAGGCACGCAGGAAAAAAAAAAGACCCTCCGCAGAAAAAAAAAAAAAAAAAAAAAAAAAAAAAAAAAGACCCTCCGCAGAACAGAGCGGGTTACTCAGAAAGCTGAAAGATCCAGTCTCAAGGGCTGGAGATTTTTAAGCATCTAAACTTTTTTTTCTCTTAATTTAGGGTTAATCGGTTTGAAGAAAGATAGGATAGATGACTGGCCCAGAGATGCACAGCACGTCCTGCTGGTAGGAGACAAAAGCCTGCAAGGCCTTTGTTTTAAGAAGCCAGGTTTTTGCCTCAAGTCAGGACAGTGAAGTAGAATCTTGGAAAGTTGTCCTTTATTACCTAGCCTTGCCTTTCTTCCTATCTGTATATTTAACAGGGAGTCTAATTCCTGGTATCTCAAAGCCATGTAAGCACAGCTTTTATTTCATTTTGTAGGTGGGAAAATGAGGCTCTGAGAGGCTGAGCAAATGGACTCAAGATAGAGCCCATGGCTGGTGCCTTAACGACTACTCTCCCCTTTCTCCCATGACAGCAAGAAAGGTTGCCATGTTGTACACTTGGAAGACTCTCTGTGCCCTGGAGACCCGAGCTTTCTCTCCATCTGGTCAATGTGCACTTCTAGCAACCACTAAGCGTCAGGAGAGAACAGCCCCAGAGGGCTACTTGGAACCTTTTTGTTTCCAGGATGGGGATCAAACCCAGGGCCTCACTCATGCTGGGCAAAAACGGAACCCATGAGCTACATCCCCAGCTGGCTTTGAAAAACTGCTTTGACAACAACCGGGCCAAAGCGGATGTGTGTCACAGTGCTGCCTTTGGGAAAGCAAGAGCTGGGGTTTGAGCGGCGGTAACCCTGAGCAAAGCGTCACAGGACGAGGCAAGTCACCTCCAAGGGATGTGTCGGCTCTTCAAGTGGCTCAGGCCACCCAAAATAGAATTTAAAGGGCTGGGACAACAGCCCCTCAGTTAAGAGCACTTGCTGCTCCTGCAGAGGAACCAGATTTAGTTCATAACACCTCCTGGTAGGTTACCAACATCTGTAACTCTAGTTCTAGAAGATCTGACAACATCTGGCCTCTGCAGGCACCAAGACACACATGTGGCGCACAGACCCGAGTCTGTACAAAACATTCACATGCAGACATTCATTTAATGTAATAGAAATATATTTGATTAGCGATGAATACATATCAAGTTATAAATGGTGATGTAATCTGCATTCATTTTCCAGCTGAAACCAGATAAACTAACAAATCTCAGGACAAACTGGGATCTTGTTCTCAAAAGGTACAGTGTTAAATTTTAACACCCCCCTGTATTTGTTTTTATTCACCTCCTTACCATGACTGTCAAACCAAGATGTGAAGATCAACGTGCCACTTTGCCACAGACAGCACGTGAGGCCCCTTCTTATAGCTAATTATAATAGAATTTTCAGAAAATAAGAATTCCTGTGTGTATACCTTTAACAGATAAATGCTCTCTAAACGGGTTAAAATGATGGCATGTTTAAATCAGTATCTCTCTATAAAAAGCAGCAACTGCTAGATTTCTGAGAACTTCTGGGGTCGGGACTTATCAGCTCCTGGGTCGAAGAGCCAGCCAGAAGGTCAGCATCACGTGTGCTCCTGGTGGTTGGAAAATTAGACCCTATCCCCTCCTCACCTGAGCCTGGATCCCAAGGCCTGGTGGCCTCTGCCTCTTCTCCCACTCACTGCCTCGCTTCTTGTATAACTCTAGGGTTCCGCTCTGCTGCACCTGGACTGGTACCTTACAGCTCATACTGATGTGATCTGACCAGGCAGATTCCAGCCGTTACTGTTCCTGTCCCAAGCAGAACTCTGTGTTTCTCCCCTAGTGCCTTATCAGAACCCCCACTGAGACAGTCTACCTACTCAAGGATCTTGGTCCAACTCTGAGTCCTCATCTTTCTAACCTATTGCTTCTCTCTAAAATTCCAAGAACACTGCACACTGGACATCCTGTGGGTGCGTGGAATCTACAGCTCATCTCCTGAGGTTTCCACGCCTTATTTACCCTTCCAGTGCCTCAACTCCCTCACCTATAATATGGACATAGTAGTGCACCTATCATGGTTTTTTTGTGAGAATGAAACATGTAAAGATTTTCAACAGGATTAGCTACCCTCTCTATTATCACCGAAGACGTAGTTTGGGATAAAAAGTTTTCTGTATAATGAGAGGCGCTAAAATGAAGGTTCATATCAAAACAGTCACATTACTTGAGCTTGACAATTTAACCCATTCATCTAAGAGGAGGAGGAGAAGGAGGAGGAGGATGAGGGGAAGGTGAGGAAGGCAGAAGAGGAAGAGGAAAAGTAACCACAGACAGAGACACACACGTGACTATGATGAACTACACATTCCCAGATTGTGCTTAGTAAGCACTTCCCTGTCATTTGTATAAATCCTTCCCATCTTCATGAGTTTCCTATACCGTGGATATCATACACTTTGCTTACCTTCAGGCAAAAGCAGACTGAGACAGTTATTTGAGGTTGACTTTGCAGTATTTCATAAACTCAAAATCCACATTGTTGTTATTATCAGAAACAGCTCACTTAAGAATGGATAAAGAAACTGTGGTACATTTACACAGTGGAATACTTCTCGCCCATTAAAAACAAGGACATCATGAAATTTGCAGACAAATGGATGGAACTAGAAAAGATCATCCTGAATGTGGTAACCCAGACCCAGAAAGACACACATGGTATATACTCATAAGCAGATTTTAGTCATAGAGTACAGGATAGACGTACTGCAAAGCTCATATCCCAAAAAGATAAGTCCGATGTGCATCTTAGGCTTCATGTCAGCCCACTAGGAAAGGGGGTGGGGGTAGCTCTGACATGGACTATGTGGTGCCTGCTTTCTGATCACTTCCTCTTGGTGGGACGGCCCTATCAAACCACAGGGGAGGAAGATGAACTCCGTCCTCATGTGAATAAATGAGCTGGGGCGTCTGGGTAGGGGTCTCCCCTAAGCTCAAAAATAGGGGGATGCAGGAAGGAGATTGGGACTGGGAAGAGAGGTAAGAAGGGCCTATGACTGAGATGTAAGTTGAATTAATAAAAAAAAAAAAAATGAAGCCAGGAGGACATGTTGAGGAATACTAGGGGAATCAGAGAAGGAAATGTGAAATGATATGATCATATTTCATTGTATATATCTATGGAATTCCCAAGAATAAGAACAAATTATACTTTAAGAAAAGAAGAAGAAGAAACAGTTCACCAGTCCCCAAGTTCTCTAGCCACGGATGCTGAGGGCAAGGACTCTGAACACAAATGTTGGGTCCGAATCCCTGATGGGCCACTAGCTTGCCACATGGCCCTAGACAAGCTATTTAATAACTTCCCCGTGTCTCGGCTTCCTTCAGCTGACAGATGGCGAGTGCTTGGAACACTGCCTGCGGCACGGGCAGCACACAACCCATGTCAGGGTTGCCATGAGTGGATCAGCACCAGCGCCGAGCACTTCCCACAGCTCAGAGCACCACATCTGCCACCTCCAGAGGCGCAAGCATTCGTTCACGCACACCGCTCTGCATGGACAGACACAACGACCACCTGTTCCCAAACCTGGCCTAGGGAGATCCTGACCTGTAAGCAAAGGCAAACAAGTTTTTCACAAGTAAAGGCATGCATTAACGCTTACCTTGCCTCATATATGAAAGGGCCTTCTCTTTTAAATTATCAGTCAGCTTCTTCTGTTTCGTCAGATAATCCAAAATGTAAATATTTGGGGCGAAGTTTATCATGTTCTGTTCGCCGCAACCGTAAGGCAACCGTATCAGGGAGGCCAAGCCATTGATGGAAGGACCAAGGATATCTCCTGAAAGCACAAAGCATTTGGTTCAACGGCTAGTGCTCACTCGCTCTCACATGCTGGCCGCAGGTAGTCTCAGCTCAGTGTACGTGTTTGTCACAGAAGCAAGTGGGACAGAGCAGAAAGCCAATCACAAGAGCACTGTGGATTATGTGGTGAGTCAGGATGCTTCTGCCTAAATAATGATAGGGTATAAACTAAGTGTTCCTCTAAATCAAAATGTCAGAGATAGCGGGGATTAAACATCAGGACATTTAATTCTTCAGAAGGAGACTCGGGTGCATTGGAAAAAAAGCTGTGTTTAACTCAAAAGCATTTTAGGTTACTGGAAGGGAACTAGAAGGAAGTGACATTCCTACTGTAATTACTAGAATCTGGCATGGAAAACTATTCTAGGCAAGGGTTCTCAAGCCCTGCTTACCGGACTCTCTGGTGGAAAGTTTTCAAACCATACTTAACCTAACCATAGTCTAAGAAATTCTACTTTAGTAGATTTAGAGAAAAACCCTGACATTTGTGTTTTTTAATGTATTATGTAAATTGAGTATCCTCAGCAGTGGCCCAGAGGTACAGTCCAGGAACTCTTCTCTAGAAGACACGGCTCCCTCTAGCCACAGTGGGTGTGGTCTTCCTACTCACAGTGTTTCTGTACACCATCAGAAAATCAAAACTTCCAGCCAGGCTTGGTGATGCATACCCATAATCCCTGCAAAAATGCTGAGCTTCAGGGATACGGATTTCAAGGCCAGCCTGGGCTACATACCAAGACCTTCTCTCATAAAACAAAAAGACAATGACATAGTTCATGGGTAAAGTACTTACCTAGCCCTAGTGCAAAGCCCAATGTTTCATCTTGGGAAGAAGAGAGAAAGATAAAGGGAGAGAGGAAGGAGGAGAGGGAAGGAAGAAGGAAGAAAGGAAGGAAGGAAAGAAAGAAGGGCAAGATCAGCTTCACCCCAGACACACTAAATCAGAACTACATGTTAAATGAGACCACCACACACACATGCATGCTCCATGTTGAAAAGCGCTGAATTTAGATTCCACCCCTTGATGCCTTTCACGATCTCTTCCCATTGGGGCTAAGTAAGAAATCACAGCTATAAGCAGATGAAAAATACATTATCGAATGCAAATCAGCCAGTATGTGGCAACACACACGACTCTTACCAACTGCTGTGATCTGGACTCTTTCGCTGCCATTGACTGTATCATGAGGAAACGAGAAATTCAATGTTCTCTGGATAGTTTGTACTTTGTTGTCAGTCAGATCCAGTAAGATGGATTGTGAATATGACTTTTCTATCCCTTCAGCCTGTGGGGAAAGGAACACAGCACAGCATCTGCTTATCTGTTAGCAGAGAGCTGCGTGCAGATATGAAGACAAGTATTTAGTCTGCTATGGACAAAGCTGCTCAGTACCTACCAACCTACCTGCCTTCCACCTACCATATCCTGATTCTGACTTCAAACATGGTCAGCATTTACTTTCTAGCTAAGAAGAAAGCATTTCATGGAACTGGAATGGGAATGGGAATGACAAGGGGGAAAGATGAAAACATGACAGAGAAAACCCTAGGGGAATAGATTCATCTGTTGTTATCCAAACAGAATCGCGAAGTACCTCAACTGAAATCACTAATTAGACAGAGATTCAAATCCAAGGCAATTCCGCCCAGAACAAGAGTGGTCATCACTGTGCTGAGCTGTGTTTTTATAAACAATGTCCTCTCAAAATAACAGTCTACAAAATCTACTTTGAGGAGTTCCAAAATGCCCTACTCTACGTTACCAACCTAACCATGATCCAACAAGATCCCAATGTAACACAGTTTGTGAGTGTAAATGACTACTTAAAAATAATTGATCTTCATAATAGTCATGTTTCTGCTCAAATTTAAAGAGGGAAATGGCAATATTTTTATAACGTGTGTATTACATGTTTACAGACAGATGAGAAAACAACTAGGCATTAGTAGGTGAGTGGAGAAGAGGGCATTTTAGGATTACCGACAAATTCGACACGAGCACCTTCTCCTGTTTGTTTTTCATTTCCACATTCTGTTTCCATTGTAACCATCTAAACCCCAAATATTTACCTTTACTAAAACTGTCTGGGTGACAGTGTCAGAAGCAGCATGTGAGGCAGCTTTCACCGTGAAGGGAATTTCTCCCAAGCATGTTGGCTTGATAGGGAAATGCAGAGTAATCCCATCCTCGCTGGGAACTACAACATTCTGCCGGTATATGGTATCATTGATGTCACTTGAAGACATTAGAATGTCAAAGCTGTCACTTTCCTCGATGAGTACTATGACCTGGGAGGAAAAAAAAAAATGAAACCCGAAAGTTTTCTATAAAATAATAATAATAATAAAATGGTCTCTGTAAATTCTATTGCTATTTTAAGTGCTGTTACAAGTATGAGATGCAGAACCAGAAAAAAAAAATAGGCCAAAGATGAGGCCAAGAAGGGGAAAACTTGAAAAGGAAATCAGAGAAAACGGGTTTATTATATGCATACCTCTTCTATCTCTAGATACATCTGGGAAAAAGCATTTTTTTGTCTTCATTTACAGTCCTTCCACTAATCTTTCTCATTACACAAAGCCATTGAGTAGTAGGACTATACAAAAAGGTCACTTCAAATATCAGTTTCACTACCTCCTGACTTTACTGTGACATCTTAGGAGACACAGGTCCCATTAGTGAAGCATGAGACAAACAGGTTAAAATACTGTTTTTATCTGCTGAGAGTTTCTGCAAAAATTTATTCCGTGAAAATTATGGTTACTAGATTAGTTCTGAAGCATATCATATTTACAAACTTTTATTAAAATGCCAAGGTTTCTACTCTCCTTAAGTAGCATTCTTCCAGGCCTGAGCTTTTTTCAGTGTAGTTTAGTTTAGTTTAGTTTAGTTTAGTTTAGTTTAGTTTAGTTTAGTTTAGTTTAGTTTGGTCTAGTTTTGTTTCATTTCATTTAGCTTTGTTTTGTTCTGTTTTGCTTTGCTTTGTCTTATTATGTAGTCCTGGCATGCTTGAAAATTGCTATGGAGACCAGGCTGGCTTTGAACTCACAAAGCTATGCCTGCCTCTGCCTCTGCCCCTCTGCCCCTCTCTGCCCCTCTCTGCCCCTCTCTGCCCCTCTGCCCCTCTGCCCCTCTGCCCCTCTGCCCCTCTGCCCCTCTGCCCCTCTGCCTCTCTGCCTCTGACTCCAAGTGCTGGGATTAAAGATGCACATTACTATTCCCAGAGGAGAGGGAGGGTTTAGAGCAGGAGTTCATAACCTGTGGGCCCCAACCTCTTTGAGAATCACACAATCTTTTCACAGAGGTCGACTAAGACCACCTACATATCAGATATTTACATTACGGTTCATAAAAGCAAAGTTACATTTATAAAGTAGCAATGAAAATAATTTATGGATGGGGACACCACAACATGAGGAACTGTATTAAGGGGTCACAGCATGGGGAAAGTTGAGAACCACTTGTTTAGAGCTCCCTTAGCTGGCTTGGAACTCATTATGTCCATCAGGCTAGCCTCAAACTTGCAACAATCCCCCTGCCCCTGCCTCCCAAGGGACTGGTATTACAGTGTGTCCCACCACAATCAGCATGGACCTCACAATTTGCAAAGTATTTTCCAAATTATTTCCTCACAATAATTTGTTCACATGATAATCATGATTCTCATAAAATAGGTAGAGAAACTGCAATCACGTTATTAAGTTATCTGCTAGTGAGCAGTAAACTCAATATTAGGGTTTCTGGTTGGATCTTCTCAGTAACACAGTCACATTCTGACCACACTGAAAAGCAGTTAACAAACAAACAATGGCGCTAAAAGCATACATAGCTCAGTGGCTGACTTGTGCCTATTCAATCTCCAACACCGAGAAAAAGTAAGTAAAAATTCTGATCTACTCTGCAGCTGCATACACTCCAAGAAATTACAGCATTTCATACAATAAAGTTATCAGCCTCTGCCTACTTACTTTAGGGAGGAAAACTAAACCATTTGGCTAATGCAACTCTAAATGCAACACAAACAGTAGTTAAGTCCCAATCCTTGCCTTGCAGCAAACTGACTGCTTAAGGAGACAGGAATATGACTCACAAAATATTTCCCTGAAAACATAATATACGGAATAACCATGGAAACTGAAAACATAACAGAGCGGGTGAGGTTCCTTGGGAAGGGAATCCTAGCTGCAACCTACCTCAGGGAGAATAAATTCTTACCAGCTGCAGTGGGTACAAAATGGTAATGAGAAGAAAAACCACATTCTAGATAATGGAAGAAGGCCAGAAAGAAATGCAGGGAGGTAGGAGGAAGAAAGGCATATCCCCAAGGCCAAAAGGAAGTTCCCTGGCAAAACGGAAGGGTCTGTACTGGAAAACTAAGAAAATGTGCATACATGCTAATGATATACCCAGATGTTAGTTAACAGAAGAAATCACTATCAGAGTGTGTATACTTTCAATCTCCCAGCAAAATGCAAAATGCATGGAGGAGTGTCAGATGCGTGAGTCTTCCCTATGTCGGTTAGTCAGGGAGCTGTTAGTTGTCAGTCAAAGGGGCTCAAAGGACCCCCAGGTTATTGCCATTGTTTTGGTTGCCCACCAGAAGTTAAGGCCTTATTGCTGAAGATACCACATACTTTAGTTATACTACAAAGGCGAATCATGCTACAACTCAACCAGAAGCTTCCCCCTCGTTGGCTAGCCCTCTTAATGCCAAAAGCTGCTGCTTGGGCAACTTTGTGAGAATAATTATCAATAATTACCTGTGTGTGGATTTCGCAAGCTACAACCCCAATCTGTCAGGCAAGAAATACCCACTGGCGCAATGTGGGACACAGTCGTGATGGCAAACTGCCTTCTGCTTACTTCTAAGGCCCACTCTACTTATACCCAGACTAGTGCTGTTCTCAGCCTCCGACAAAGCAACGAACAGAGATTCATGGCAACACTTGGAATTCAAAGGATCCAACTATCCCTGAGGAGCTATCAGAAGGAGAGACATTGTCTTCAATCGCTAGAATGCGATTGGTGAACCACACACATGATCATATGGATGGCCCTGGTTAAAGGCAAGTTGGCCACGGTACCAAAAAAAAGGAAGGAAAGAAAGCAAGAAAGCAAGAAAGGAAAGAAAGAGAGAGAGAGAGAGAGAGAGAGAGAGAGAGAGAGAGAGAGAAGAAAGAAAGAAAGAAAGAAAGAAAGAAAGAAAGAAAGAAAGAAAGAAAGAAAGAAAGAAAGGAAAGGAAAAAGACATAGATAGGGGAGGAGGAACCTAACTGAGAGGAGAGGAAGAAGACTGAAAGAGGGTGAAGTTAATGTTGCTACATTATGAAATTGTCAAAGAGTAAATTAAATTTCCCTTAACATTTCAAATTACCAAGTTAAAAGGATAAAAACCAATAGAAACATATATAAGCCAAAAAAAAATGGTTAAGATGGTTAAAGATGCTTAGTTATCCTGATGCTCAAGTACTTACAATGCAACCAATCAAGGAGTGTAAATAATCAACAAAATCTGAACGTATTACCTTAGTGGCTTCTTTCAAATAATTGAATATGATTACTTCCAAAGCAAATTCTTCACCTCTGATAACAGAGTAGGGAAGATTCAGGTAAATGAAAAATGGTTGGAAGGCTTGCAGCTAGAAAGAACATAATGAATACATGTTTGGGTTCAGAGAAAGATGCTTCACATTATATATAAGACCAACATCCACAGAACCTTTACAGCCGTTAACACCTGGAGGTATCCGCTCGCCAATCAGCCCTCACCCATCAACAGCTTACACCAAATTAATGGTGGCAAGCTGACCTGACTGTTATTTAACATCGTAATTACTGTACTGTATTAAGGACCTAGTAAGCACATCATAAATTATTCATGCAATCATTATACCCCCATAAGGGTGCTGTGCTCCTATTTTATTTTTTTTAAATGGTGTTCCGAAGTCTCTGTAACTACTACAAGCAAAAATGCCAGAGGCACATTCCATTCTCTCTGACACCAAAAGAAGCTGCTGCTCCGTTATGCTATACTGACTCCATGATTTGCATCAAAAGTTACTGTCCAATCGAACAGCCTGTTTGAGACTCAGGTGGGGAAATGTCAGTGTGGCCAGCCCAGTAATGTTCTGCCTACATGTGTTCTCACGTGCACGCGCACGCACACACACACACACACACACACACACACACACACGTGTATGTAACCCAACTCTGAAACTGTCAAGACGTACAGGAGAGGCCACGCCCCCTCCCCTGCCTGAACTTAACTTGGTTACTTTAGGCCAGTGGCCTCAAAATAGCAGAAGTAAGTCCCTCTATAGGGCACGGTCAACCCATGTCCCTGTGGGCCACCTGATGCCACCTGATGCCACAGCCAACCGGAATGTGGCCCAATACAAAATTAAGCAGGGGGTGAGGGTAATTTGATCGCATATTTCTCGAGTGTGAACTTTACAGAGAGCAACACCATCTCACAATGTCAAAAGGTTGGACAAGCCCGCCAGGCTTGCGTGGACATTTGCAACATTTTAGATTATCACGGTGATGGAAGGACAGCAGTGGCACTTTGGGAAATGAAGTTCTTCAATACCTAGAGTTGTCCCAAACAATGAGCAACCACTGTCTTGTTCTCCTCATGATTCTTGACGTATTTATTACGAGCATGTGGTTTGTTATTTGGGACACTGAAACATGACTAGGCGCATATGACTCTACAGATCTTATACTGTAAGATGCCATGGTATCTATATAGATATTGAATATTTGCTTAGATACTCACACTATTAAAGCCATCTGTCTAATGGCCTGGGCTTCCACCAAAATTCCATAAATAAAACCCAAAGCACTTTTATTTCTACAAATTTCACTTAGAACTAGTAAGAAGGCAACGCAAAATATTTGGTATAGTAGATTTCCGGTATAATAGGAGTGATAGCTATTGGACTAAGGCCATTCATGATCCTGGTATTCCTATTAGGAACTAGAAGCAAAGGGTGAGGAAATTTGAGCACAGACATGAAGCAATGTCTTCTGGGAGACCCCTTGAGAAGTTGTGCTCATCTTTAAAGTAATCTGTCCATGGTAAATTACTCCATCAGGTCAATAGTAAACTTAATAACCCAAACAGGGGATGGAGAAATGAATCAGAGGTTAAGAACACTCTCTGCTCTTATGGAGGTCCCAGATTTGACTCCCAGCACTCACAAGTCAGCGCACAACTCCAGTTCTAGGAAACCCAACACCCTTTTCTTGCTTCCTTGGGCACCAGACACACACACAGTGCACAAACATAGATGTGGGCAAAACACTCATATACATAAAATTTTAAAATGTTACCCTTGATCTTAGTCAAAAGGCCAATTTTTCTCTATTACTACAAGCTTACAAGTAAATTATAATAAAAATGATATGTGGTTTTCTGTTTCCAGCAATGAGTAAGGAAATTTCTGCTTATAAAAGAATTCATTTCATATATAGTATTGCTTATCAACAAAGTCAAGCATAACAGTTTGAATTATCTTAAATTGATCATAATATGGAACTTTATCCTGGTGAAGGTGGTGACCAATATCCAGTAATAAAATTAAAAAATTAATTCAATATTGAAATTTTGAGAAATAATAAGTATGATAGTAATCACTTGAGTTAGATAATTAGGAAGAAATATCCACAAATAAGTGATAAGGCAAATTAAGGCTTACAAAATGCTGAAAAGGGCAAATTAGGCAAATCGTGACTTAAAATTTCAATGTAAGAAATTGTATAAAATATTATGCTACCTAAATTTGCATATTGTAGATACATGTATGATGTACTACATGAACTATTGAATGTTATTAGCAGAGTGTGATTCATTTACCTTAATTAATGATAACTGCCTATATGCATTTATTATTTCCAAAAATAAGCACCATTTACAAGACATTCAATTTTACTCTAGTATTTCCTTCTGTGAATAAAAACTCTGAACACTGAGTATAACCTACAGTAAAGACAGAAAATGTGGGTCCACTAAACTGAGCCCCACTTGGGGCACACCACGCTCTTATATTATGAGTTTATACACAGGCATTCTTACATTGGACTAGACCTCGTTTTCAAAAGAACAAGGTCTGCATTTTCTGATTTGACTAAAAGACTTCTGCCTCAAAGAATGAAATAAAAACCTGGAAGGTAAAAAGTAATAATGTTTAAGTAATAATATTTTTAACCTTATGACCAAATCTATCAACTTAATATAACTTAGATTCAAAATTTTAACACAAGGCCAGCAAGATGGCTCAGGGGGTAAAGGTGCCTGCTGGTCTAGCCTGGCAGTCTGAGTTAAATTCCCCTTCCCAGAATTCATGTAAATGTAAATCAAGAGAATTGGCTCCACAAAGTTACCCTCTGAGCGCCATGTGTGTGCTCTGGTGTGCGTGCACACACACACACACAATATAATAATAATAATAATAATAATAATAATAATAATAATAATAATAAATAGAGAGCTGAGTGATTAAGAGCATTAGCTGCTCTTCCAGAGGACCCAGGTTCAATTACCAGCACCCACATGGCAGCTCACAGCTGTCCATAATTCCAGTTCCAGGGGATCTAACAACCTCACACAGACATATGTGTCATCATATGTAAAATGCCAATGCACATAAATTAAAATAAATAAAGTCATAAATAATAATACCATAATAATTTTTCAAAGACGTGGACACAGATGAAGGCAAACATGTAAAGTCACAGTAAACCACAATCAGTAAAGCAATGGATAGATAGTCAATCATTTTCTGTGCCTCACTTCATTAGAATTCTGATCCGCCCCCGCCCCACCCCCGCCAGTATTCTTTCTACCTCTGCTGGAGCAGTTGTTAGCCCAAGACCCAAGTCTTCTGAGATCACAAAAGCAGAAGCCACCCAAGAAGTGATGGAATCAGGGACAGTAACTTCAAAGTCTTGGCGAACCTTGGAGCTGTAGTCAAGACAAATGCAGATATTATAGAACCAAGATTTCTCACAATCTCCAATAACTCAACATAACTAACAATCATTAGAAAAGTTTTAATTTTCATATTTACATCACTTACATCTGTTTAAAATAGCTGAGCATTTCAACTTCTCCAGAGAAAGTTTGTAATATCATACTTTGCACACTCCAAAAAAATCTTTCTACAAACTTTGTACCTTCTCAATTAACTACTATATTTTCACAAACATTTTTAAATACTTTATTTTTATTATTAGTTATATTTTATTAACTCTGTATCCCAGATGTATCATGCTCCCTCATTGCCTCCCAATCCTACTCTTTCTCCCTCATCTCCTCCCTGCCCTGTTCCAAGTCCACTGATAGGGGACGAACTCCTCCCCTTCCATCTGACCGTTTTATCAGGTATCTTCAGGACTGGCTGCAAAGTCCTCCTCTGTGGCCTAGCAGGGCTGCTCCTCCTTTGGGGGATGGAGAGGTCAAAGAGCCCACCATCGAGTTCATGTCAGAAATAGTCTCTGTTCCCCTTACTTAGGGAACCCACTTGGTTACTGAGCTACCACGGGCTACATCCGAGCAGGGGTTCTAGGTTATTTCCATACGTGGTCCTTGGTTGAAGAAATAGTCTCATATAAGACTCCTGTGCCCAGATATATTTGGTCCTTGTGGAGCTCCTATCCTCTCCACGTCATACTAACTCCCCCTTCTTTCATATGATTCCCTGTACTCTGCCAAAGATTTGGTTATGAGTCTTAGTATCTGCTTTGATACACTGCTAGGCAGAGTCTTTCAGGGGCCCTCTGTGGTAGGCTCCTGTCCTGTTACTTGTTTTCTCCTACGTCCAATGTCCATCCAATTTGTCTTTCTAAGTGAGGATTGATCATCTTACCCCGGGTCTTCTTTCTTGTTTATCTTCTTTAGGTGTATAGATTTCATTATGTTTATCATATCTTATTTCAAGCTTTACTTAAAATATTCATCTCTCAATTTATAGATAAGTTTGCGGGTGTTTGGTTTTGTCTGGGTCCCTATCTATTCTGTTATGGGTTTTCCTCCAACAGAAACCAGGAAACTTCAAGGAAGTTTAATTCACCCATCCTATTTAAAAGCCTTTTCCTTGATGACACTTTATGGCCACCATCTGCACGTGGTTCCGCCAAACACTACCGTTAGTGGGAATCACCATCATTCTAAACCCCAAACACTACAGCCAATCACCCACCTTCTAAACCTAAACTCCTTGATCTGCTTAGTTCAGTGATACACAACATTTATGCTTAAAACATGCTGGAAAGTAGGAAAACATTATTCAAAGCATACTCAAAGCAAAACATAAACGGACAAAGACCTCTACAGATCTTTACCTCATGTGGGAGTCCAGCCAAACCCAGGTTTCTGGAAAATGCTTCCTGACGTGTGGATTGCTGACTGAAGAAAAGCCTTGAAAATCAACCTGGTTCATGTCATTTTCCTCCACAAACCGCTCAGCGTACTCTGCGGTGTCGTCTGCAACGAACGGTGCCAATAGTGAGGAAAGAAAAGGCACCAGAGAGAGAGAACTGCGCATGTCTCCCAGAACCCTCAACCTCGCAGCAGAATGAAGTTAAGATTTCATCTTGTTCAGCTCTCTGTTTTCTGAGGAAGAAGCCTGGACAGCAGACTTTTGGTCTGATTTACCAAAACCACATGGACAATGACCTCAGAGCTAAAAATATTTTCTCAATCTTCTCTGTTCCAACGATCAGTAACTGAAAACTTAAGTGTTCGGTTGCCTAATTTATTTTAATTTATTAAAATTGTTATATTGTTATTAAATTATTATATCAATTTAAGTTAAGTCACATTTTAAATGCTCCTATGATTTTTATACACTTCTTCAAAAGCTCCTTGGTGGCTTTCTTCAGGCTGAGCCATTACAGTCAGTTCATTTTGCATTAAAAAGTACGTGCAGCTATATAGACTTTTGGGTCATCTAACTCCTTTCTTTCACTCTCTCTGTAAGTCTAAAATTATTGCAAAATATGAGCCAGCGTGGATGTGAACACCTTTAATGCCAGCACTCAAAAAGTAGAGGCAGCTGAATCTCTGTGAATTCAAGGCCAGCCTGGTCTACACAGTAATTTTCAAGAAAGCCAATCCTATGTACAGAAACCCTGTCTCAAAAATTCTAATTTAAAAATCAGAAAATAACACCATAGTGTGTAGGTACCAAGTAGGTACCTAGGCTATGAAGGTGACTAGAATGCAATCACTTTAAAGCCTATACAAAAAATATACTTTGTTTTATATTATGGTGTTAATGTAAGAGTCTCAGGAAAAGCAATAAAGAAAGGGTTATATTTTTAAAAGGATAAAAATTGCAATGAACGTGGAGGGGTGATAATACGGAAGGTCTGTTAAACAGAAAATACTACACAAGGAATCTGAAAGCTGAAAAGAATTTCAGTAGAAAATAACTCTTCCTTTGGCAGTGAGTTGTTGGCACTCCATTTTCTTTAACTCTTAAGATAAAGGGCAGCCTGTGCAGAAAAGAAAACTGACCCAAGTACAAATCCATCTCCAGAATACTACAGTGAGTATTTGGTAACAATGGTATCGGTGAGAAGAAAGAATGGATGGGTTCAGATGTTGAATATTCAAGTCATACTAACGGCTTTGAACTGCATTTTGTAAATTATGAACACCGAGGTTTAAAATAAAAGAAAACAAAGTAACCCACATTTTGTAATGTTAACTCTGGCATCGATATGAAAAAAAAATGGTTTGGATAAGAAACTTTTAGGTGGCAGTGGACAAGGAAATCAAGATTACAGCTGGCAGCCGGCAGATATGAAAGTGTCAGAGACAGCTTTCTCTCACGTTTTCTCTCATTTTCGGATGTTAGCTTTGAATCTTCAGATGTGTATGTTTCATCTGGAATGCACACAGAGGTCAGGAAATTAGTGCAAGGGCACAGGGGGCACTTTGAAGGGGAAGAAGCAGTGGCATAAAGGCTTAAAGGGGAAAAATGGAACGTGAAGGTTAAGTCACAGTGGGGTGTGGGAAGACAAGACAGAAGAAGGAGTAGGCAGAGGGAGAAGTTACACGAACCATCACTCAATCAAATGGAAACCTGCTACTACCTTGGAAGCTTCCTTGAAATACACACTCACGCACACATTATAACAGAGCTGAAGAGATCAGCAGTTAAGACCATTCATGGCTCTTGCAGTGGACCCTTTGGTGAGGCAACCATTCCAGTGCAAAGCCACAGATCCCAGACCTGAGAAAAAAGACATAACATTGGGCAGGTCAGTAGAGAGGGGAGTGGATAGGAGAGGGGTTGGACAGGGAAGATAATGGTCAAAACACATTCTCAAAGAACCTGAAATGTCTTTAATTAAAATTTTTAAAACATATTTAAGAAGTACATGTACTCTGCTTCTGAGTAGCATGAATTCTGAGTCAATAGCATAGAGCAGATCTTCAACAAGGTCATAGAAGGAAACACCTCCAATGTAAGGAAATATATACCCATACAGATACAAAAAGCACACAGAATACCAAAGAGAAAAGACCAGAGAAGAACATTCCCACAACTACCACTGTTAAAACACCGAGAATATAGACTAAAGAAAGAAAACTGAAAGCTGCAAGGGTAAAAACAAGGATAAAGCATCAAAAGAACAGCTAATTTCCCAGCAGAAACTTCGTAAGCCAGAAAGGCCTGGAGCAATGCATTCAATGTCCACATGATTATCTCAACAGATGAAAAAAAAAAAAGCCCATAATAAAAAATAAAATGTTCCTTTATGATAAAAGTCTTAGAGATGTAGGACTAGAGGGAACATAACTCAATATATTTGACAAAGCTGCAAAAAAGTATATATATATATAATATATATATATATATATGTAAGAAATCATCCTCACCAAATGAAACTGGGAAACCTGGATGTTCACATGAAAAGAATGAATTAGATCCGCATCTATCACCTTGCACCAAAGTTAGATCAAAGACCTAACTGTGAAACCTGAAACTGCTAGAAGAAATACATATAGGAAGACTGTCTGACTTCCTTAGGAACCTCCACCTGCCTAAGAAGGAATGCCAACAGTTGGCAAGTGGGACTGTATAAAACTGAAAATCTTCAGCATGACTGAAAAAAAAAAATACAATTGGGTGAAGAGGAGGAGGCTTACAGGATAGGAAAGAACTTTTAACAGCTATACATCTGACTGAGAATCTCCAGAAAATACAAAGAACAAGACACAAAGATTCAAAAACATAATTGACCCACTCCAGGGCCTGCGACTTGAATAAAGTTTTCAAAAGAGGGGAAAAAAAGTCTAATAAATCCCTCAGGAAAAAAAAATGTCCTTTGTCCCCAGCAATTATGGAAGTGAAATATCAAAACAACTTTGAGATTTCATTTTCTTCCAGTCAGAATGGAAGGGATATCGTGGAAAACCCTCAGCCACTGTTAGTGGGGTTATAGACTGGTCCAGCCACTCTAGAAAGAAGTGATGAAAAGACTGTAAGACCCAGAGGAACACGGAGTAAGACTGTGTCTTTTCCTCTAGGAATGTCAGAAGTTACAGCGTACTCTCACCAACACATCTGCCTAAACATGGGCTAAACAGGGACATGCTAATATGGACAGGGAAAGCCCAGGAGGCTCCAACCCTCCACAAAGAAATACAGGCAACTAAGAAATGCTGAGAGTAGGAGAAACAGTCTTCCCCAGGGAAGAGCACACCAATTGGTGATCCAGTACCAATGGTCAGCCCTGAAAACACATACATACAAGTAACATTCTAAAGACTTAGAAGGTTGTATTTATCTATTTAGGAATACATAAACACACACACATACATATACATAAAATGAAGAAAGTCATGAATTTTAAAGAGAACAAGGAGAGCTGTATAAGAGGGTTTGGAGGGAGGAAAGGAAAGGGAAAATTATATGATTTCAATTTTTTTATTTTTAAAAATGAAGAAAACAAAAAGCTTAAACTTTAAAAAAGTTTAAGGGACAATTCATCACTATCTATTGAATAGTGAATAGATGATCTGGATCTAAGGGATAAGATAAACGGAAAATACCAAAGCACCAAGCATGTGTGAAGCATCTTGAGCTACTTAAACAATATGCTATATGGATAGTAGAGTAGTGAATAGTAATGGTCAAAAGATGGTAAAGTTAGATGGACTTTCAATTACCAAGGGTATCAAAACTAAGACACAGTACCCTAGATGTAAAGGGGAGTTGATGACATTAGGGATTGCTGAAAGTGGTGCTTGATGACTTCAAACCATAGGCAGATCTTCTCTCAGCGTGATCTAAAAATGGCCAAGAACATCTTGACCCCTATGGCAGCTACTTACTCCGAGACAGAACAGGAGAAATGAATGTCCATCACTTGGGTAGCTGCCAGGAGACAAACCTGCTATTGAGAGTTTAAAAGTCTCTCTTGTGGTGAAACAGTAGAAGATCCTCAGCCAAGGATACAATAGGTGGTGTCCTCCACTCCTTACCCGCAGCATCCTGGACAGATGCCACAATCTCCACATGTTCAAGTCCTATTCAGATAATCTACGCATTCCTATACATTTTAAGTCAACTCTTTTGCACATAGCAGTCATACTGAACCAGAAAGCACCTGTCCCATTGTAGGTAATATTCAATATATGAGGTAAAATGCAACTAGTGAGGCATGTTGTCAGGTTTTACTTACAAACACCATCAATGTTATTCTTTACAAGGTTTGCATCCGTCATCACCCAGAGACCACACTCCTAGAGAGAAAATTTTAAAAATTAAACAAAAATAAAATAAATGTTCTCTAATCATAGAAATCTCCCACAAGCCCATCTGGCAAGTGTACAAGTGTGTGTGTGTGTGTGTGTCTTTCCCTCCACCCTTTTTCTCTCATGCACATTCATAAAAACATCCTTTTCAAGGTCAAATATTGTAATTTAAAAGAAAAGTATGTTTAGTGACAATTCCACTGATCTAATGGAGAATCAGTCACTTTTATCCATTTGCTTTTAAAACCAAAAGGATATATTTCTCCACTCAGATTAAATTTATAGAACAGTAAACTTCAGTCACACCCCCAACAGAGGTTCGTCTTCAGTGTGATAATTAATTATGAAAGTGAGTATAATAGTAAAAGGCACGAATATCCTTTCAGGTTATTTGGCCAACTCCACATACCTGGAAGACAGCGAAGGAGTTCATGAACATGCCTAGGTAATATCCTGTGTTATAAAGTTCCAGTTCATGGACCAGCTGCACGGAAGAGAAGACACAGAGTGAACTGATTCTTATCAGCCTATCCTGCCCCCGACCCACCTCTTAGAAGCCGTTCAGTATACAGTCCCAGCGTTACCGAAACTGAAAATGGCACAAATCCAGGTACCATGAATATATGAATGATTGTTTATTATTCAGTCACCCACAATTACGTTTCTCCTTTAAAATTATGTTTACTCTGCTCAGTGATACAGAGTTTCCTATAAATATAAACATGAAGTTTTCCTGAAAGAAACTGAAATGTCACTGGCACGATCAACACATAGAGGTCAGCACCAAAATTTATCCATGACTTTAACAGACACAAATGGGTTAACGTAGAGAGGGTTGACACAAATTATGTAAGAAGACAGTCACTTAAATCCACAAAAGCATGATTATATTTTTAATATTCAAAAAATACCCAGCTTCACTGGTAATCAAAGCATTAGAATTGCACCAGGAAGAGTTCTTTTTTAATAATGAGCTATTTGATGACATCACTTAAGCAATACAATTGTTTTTAAGTCTCCTTAAAAACAATATAAAAATGGGTAAAACAGACTAGAATGATTGATAAAATTTCTTTCTCTTTTCCTCAAAAGAGTAAACATGGAACCAGAATCTGACCCTGCAATTCTACACTGAGATATAAACTCAAAGGAACTGAAAGCAAAGACTCAGGGGGGCCTCTACACCAGTGTTCACCAGCGTTCACAGCAGCCAAAAGTTTAGAGGGTTAAACAAAATGTGGCATACACGTATAGCGGATACCAGCGATAGGATGAGACCCGGTTCTGACCTACAGAACTGCACACTGCAGCGCGGGAAAGTCAGGAAAACTGACGCCCCACTTCAGAGTCAACTCTGGAAAAACAACAACAGCAAACAGGAAACCTGAGTGAGTGGAATGTAAACAGAGAGTGGAAAGTGTTGGTGGCGGATGGCAGTGTGCGGGTTGACACTGGGCAGAAGACAGCTAGAGCAGCAGTCAGGAGACTGCAGCCTGGAAGAAAGGCTTTAATTTCTGTTCTCGCTTGGGGAGATGGAGCTGCCTCGGGTACTTCCTTGTTGAAATCTGCAACCGCAGCAGCATTCAGAAATCCTGAGGATATCAGTTCAGCATTTCTCTACCCTGGGGTGTGAGAAAGTGAGGGAAACAGTCCTCAAACATCCACATTTCCTCCGTTCTCCAGACGCTCCAGGCTGGTGGGTCATAACGCCTGGAGACTCGGTGCTGGTTTTCCTTAAATGCTTAAGGGTGAACTTAATAAAAGCAGGAAACCTTGAGGACTGAGGATAATATTACAGCCCCTAAGCCTCCATCTACTACTTCTTTCTAAAAACCCCGGAATTACAGCACAAATTATGCCTTTGTTAAAAAGAAATAAAAGGAGGCCCCCGTGATTTTTCCCCATGGTGAGGAGCCGGGGACTTGACACATAAATTCCCTTCAAGGATGACGTTTATTATAGAGAAATGTCATCAAGGCCATGATTTGCCTCAAGGTAATAAGAACAGCATTAGACAGAAACAATATAATATATGGACATATCTAAACACGACAGGGCTTTAAAGGGAAGAAGAGGTTTAGCTTTAAAGCCTGGAGAGTATAACCAAGCAGGTGAAAGGCCTGTTTGAAAAAACTTCAAGTCTCTGAAGAAAGAAATCGAAGAAGATATCAGAAGATGGAAAGATCTCCCGTGCTCATGGATCGGTAGGATTAACATAGTGAAAATTGCCACATCCTGCCAAAAGCAATCTACAGATTCAATGCAATTCCCATCAAAATACCAACAGAATTCTTTACAGACCTTGAAAGAAAAATTCTCAGCTTCATATGGAGAAACAAAAAACCCAGGATTCCCAAAACAATCCTGTACAACAACAGATCCTCTGGAGGTATCTCCATCCCTGATCTCAAGTTGTGTTACAGAGCAATAATAATAAAAACTGCTTGGTACTAGCATAGAAACAGAAAGGTAGATCAATGGAACTGAATAGAAGACCCAAAAATAAACCCACACACCTATGAATACTTGATTTTTTACAAAGAAGCCAAAACCATTCAATGGAAAAAAAAGACAGCATCTTCAACAAATGGTGCTGGTCCAACTGGGTGTCTACATGCAGAAAAATGAACATAGATCCATATTTATCACGCTGCACAAAACTAAAGTCCAAGTGGATCAAAGACCTCAATATGAAACCAGATACTCTAAATCGGTTAGAAGAAAAAGTGGGGAAGACTCTAGAACTCATTGGCACAGGAGACAACTTCCTGAACAGAACACCACCAGCACAGGCCCTAAGAGCAACAATCAATAAATAGGACCTCATGAAACTGAAAAACTTCTATAAAGCAAAAGACACTGTCGTTAGAACAAAACAACAGCCTATAGATTGAGAAAGGATCTTCACCAACCCAACATCTGATAGAGGGTTGATATCTGGAATATATAAAGAACTAAAAAAGTTAAAAGGCAATAATTCAAGTAACCCAGAGCTAAACAGAGAATTCTCTGTAGAAGAATATAGAATGGCAGAGAAACACATAAGATGTTCAACATCCCTAGCCATCAGAGAGATACAAATCAAAACGACCCTGAGATTTCACCTGACACCCATCAAAATGTCTAAGATCAAAAACTCAAGAGATAACGCATGCTGAAGAGGATGTGGAGAAAGGGGAACCCTTCTCCATTGCTGGTGGGAATGTCAACTGGTACAATTACTATGGAAATCAATCTGGCGCTTTCTCAGACAATTAGAAATAGTGCTACCTCAAGATTCAGCTATACCACTCCTAGGCATATATCCAAAAGATGTTCAAGTACACAACAAGGACATTTGTTCAACCATGTTTGTAGCAGTTTTATTCATAAAGCCAGAACCTGGAAACAACCCAGTTGTCCATCAATGGAGGAATGGATACAGAAATTGTGGTACTTTTACACAATGGAATTACTGAGCAATTAAAAACAAGGAAATCATGAATTTTGCAGGCAAATGGTGGGATCTAGAAAAAAATCATCCTGAGTGAGGTATCCCAAAAGCAGAAAGACACACATGGTATATACTCACTTATATAGACCTATAAGATAGGATAAACATCCTAAGATATATACACCTAAAGAAGATAAACAGGAAAGAGGTCCAGGGGTAAGATGATCAATCCTCATCTAGAAAGACAAAGGGGATGGACATTAGAAATAGGAGAAAACAAGTAACAGGACAGTAGCCTACCACAGAAGGCACCTGAAAGACTCTACCTAGCAGTGTATCAAAGCAGATGCTGAGACCCATAACCAAACCTTCGGCAGAGTGTAGGGAATCATATGAAGGAAGGAGGAATTAATATATCCTAGAGGGGACAGGGAGCCCCACAAGGTCCAAATATATCTGAGCACATGGGTCTTCTATGAGACTGTTTATCCAACCAAGGACCATGCATGGATATAACCTAAGCCTCTGCTCAGACATAGCCCATGGTAGCTCAGTATCCAAGTAGGTTCCCTAGTAAGGGGAACAGGAATTGTTTCTGACATGAATTCATGAGCTTCCCCTCTCCCCTGAGGGAGGAGCATCCGTGCTAGGCCACAGATAAGGACATTGCAACCATCCTGAAGATAACTGATAAGCTAGGGCCAGACAGAAGGAGAGGAGGACACCCCCTCTCAGTGGACTCAGAAGGGGGCAGGGAGGAGATGAGGGAGGGAGGGGAGGATTGGGGGGGAAGAGGGAAAGGGCTACAGCTGGGATACAAGTGAATGTATAAAATTATTTAAAAATAAAAATAAAAAAGTCTGGAGGGTAGCTTCACTAAGACTGAGAATAACAGCCTGACATGCTAGCACACACCTTTAATCTCAGCACTCAGGAGGTAGAGGGAAGTGGTTCTCTGGGTTCGAGGCCAAGCTGTTCTACATAGTGAGCTCCAGGAGAGCCAGGGCACATAAAAAGACCTTATCTCAAAAATAAATAAATAAATAGATAAAAAGATAGATAAAGAAATAATAAATAGGTAAGTAAATAGTGAATGAGAGAGAGAGATAGGGAGAACAAGAGAGTTTGCCCTCATGAGAAGAATGGAAATGCAAGGGAATGAAGGGGAAGCTTCCTTAGTGAGCATCTTCATCTGGTCCAAATACTCCTAATCACCAGAAAAGAGGAAAGACTTGACTTTCTCTTTTAGAAGCAGAGAGATGTTTCACATCATATGATTCAGTTCACCATAGTACGTGACAAGGTGCATGGAGAAGCCAATGTTGTATATCAACTTCCTTTGAAATGAACCTTCCATCTTTTAGGGGAGCTCTTTGAAGCACAGTAGAATGTTCTACAGGGGATGAAGCAGTCCATCTAGCATAGAATTCGTTTATCTCAGGAAGTAAGCAACCCAAAGGCTTTAGGAAGTCCCTGAAACTGATCAGATTCACTAGGCTCCTTCCCTCCCCAAGTACGTATAAGCCAGTGGGTTCTCTTAACTGTTGAGCCATCTCTCCAGCCAAGCCAGTGGTTCTCAACCTTCCTAATGCTGTGATCCTTTAATAGAGTTCCTCATGTTGTGGTGGTCCCCCAAACAAAAAAATATATTCACTGCTACATGATAACTGTAATTTTTCTCCTGTTATGAATTGTAAATATCTACTATGCAGGCTATCCGATATGCGGCCCATGTAAAAGGGTTGTTCGACCCATGAAGGGTGGAGAGCCACTGATATAAGCAGGAAGGAGACTGAGACACTTAGAAGACTCAGAGAGGAGCCGAGTCGCCTGGAAGAGGCAGATCATCAAAGGTGCCTGGAAGAAAGAGAGATGAGCTGAGTTGCCTGGGCATTCTCCAACCTACTGAGCTACCTACAGGCTTCCAGCTGTCCGCCCATGCTGAGGAAGGCTGAAGCAAGAGAATCCTGAGTCTATGTCACATAGTAAGAATCTGTCTCCAATAGCAATAGTAAAGTGACAGTACAGGCTCTTAATCCCAGCACTAGGGAGGCAGAGGCAGGCGGATCTCTGTGAGGTTGAGGCCAGCCTGGTCTACAGAGCTAGTTTGGGAACAACCAAGAACACACAAAGAAACTCTGCCTCAAAAAAAACAAGCAAACAAACAATTAATAACACTAACAACAACAACAACAACAATAACAAATAACCACAGCATGTACCTCGGTGGCAGAGGACTTGCCTAGCATGGTACAACGTCGTAGGTTGACTTTCTAAGGCCATATACACAGAGACACACAAACACATGACTCATAGGGTCCAAAAGTGCTCAGAAAACACACTGATCATCGAAATCCTATAACTAGAAAATGTAAATTAATATTTAAAAACAATTAAAAATTTTAGAGTAAGCGCGGTAAATATACAAAAGGCATGCAAGGAAGCATTAGCTATATATATATATAATTAGTATGAAGAACAAAAATTAAGATCCAAATGGTAATAACAGGTATTAAAAATATAAGAGATGCCAAAAGACAGTCAATTTAAAGCACATAAGCATGTTCTATTCTAAAACATGTGCCCATACACATGTGTTCTTGCCCAGCTTACACTGGAACACAGATGCGTTCTTCAAAGGCTTTTTCATTACTATCCAAAGGGACTAATGAATTTTCTTTAAATACTTAAGGTAATGTAATAGTTACTAACATACATTTTTTACAAAAAAAAAAAGTTAAACTTACATTTTCCATTGTAATATCGTTTGAGGCATTCATCAAATTCACACTTTTATCAACAGCTACAATCCCAACTATGGAGTCAGACTGTGTTACAGAGATCCTGAGAGAGACCTTCTCGGACGGCTTGGCACTAGATTTACTCCAAAACAGCTTTACCTAAGAAATGGAGAAGGCAAAAATTAACTTATTTCATTTTCTCCAGATCAATGTCTCAAAACCCATTGTTTCTACCTCTGTCTTGGCCCAGGGATAATTCCAAAACCATATACAACTTTGCTCTAATGAAACATCTCCCTGTGGTATAAACACCAATTAATCTTCACCTCTCTACCTTGCTTCCTTCCTTTCTCCATTTTCCATTTCCCAGCCCTAAGCTCATGTTGAACATAGGACAACAGTATCTAAACTACCTGGAGAAGGCCGCCCTCTAAATGAAGAGATGGGGAAGAGGAAAACTTCTGTAGGTCCTGACAAGTTGGTGACTTCACTCAGGAACAAGCTCAATAAGAGCTCTCTGGAACAGTTCTCACAGAACTATCCAGGGTGTGAGTGAAAAACACCTCTTTCCAGAAAGGGAGTGGTCAGACCACACTCTCATCAGGCTCCTCTACCCTCTCCACGGCTCCTTGAACTTCATTGGTCTTTATCTATTAGTCGGACAAAATACGGCCCAACTAATACTTCATAAAGACCATGACTCCGTCATGAGGGAAAAGTTCCATTCCTGCTGAGGACCTCCATGTCATCCAGCTCAATCCCAACAGCAAACTGCGCCCTTGGTTACACTGGCCAACCAAGATGTCCCTCCAAGTGGCTGAACCATTGACTGGCTTCCTCCCATGTACGGTCCCAAACTGCTTTCCCTTCAGTCTTTTTTATCATCATCATAGAAAAGTCAGAGAATCCTATTTGAAATATTCTTTTTGAAAATATAATTGAAGTTTTCTATTTCATTTGTCCAAAAAAAATATTTCCTGGAGACATCTTTTATTATCCTGTGCTTCCCCAGTGTGGCTAATCTTACACACCAATCTTAGACTTGTCCCTAGAGGTCTCTGTCTCCCTATGTCTCCCTCTGTCTCCCTATGTAAGCCTCCATAACTCCCTCCTAAAATTAACTTTGTTTCAGGCAATTATTATAAAGTGACTTTTTTGACTGACACTAAAAAACATATTGCTATGTCTCCAAAAATTTTTCATAAGATAAAAAAAAATAGAAGTTTATATTATACTTAGAGGAAGTTAGTGTTACTCAGGGTTGGGGTGCAGTTCATTCGCCTAGACTCACTCTGTCATACAAAAAGATAAAATAAAATAACCATTTTAAAGAAGAGAAAGCATGAACCCAACATTTTAGCCATTTTTAAAGGAAATAGTAAAAGGGCTATACTCTACAGATCATGACACTGAAATTGCTTCTTAGAAAGATCAATGCAGCAGCCTTGAGCGAGAGCAACAGCTCATCCTGGCATCGGTGAGCTGACTAGGCTGGGTTTCTTCTGAGCCGGGCTGAAGTGTTCTCCGGTGCAAGGTGGTTACTGGGGCGAAAAGTACCCCAGGACTCATGCACCGGAGATAAGGCTCCACACAGAACCCGAAAAAGCAGAGCACTGGGATCACTGGGAGTTTGTCGGCAGCAGCTTCCGGGTGATGGAATAGATAATTCAAAGCCCAGCTCTGCTTCGGCACACAGCTGCAACAGTCCTCCCTCTCTCCTTACACCCGTCTCATTGCCACACCAAGGTCAACCCCAAACCCGGGTCTGTGTTGCCACTGGCGTTCCAGGCCAGAGCAATATTGACTCAACTATTTACACAATACTGAAGCGACTTCAGTGAACCTGAGTTAAAGTCTTAAAGACAGGGATCACAGCTGACACACAATAACTGGAGAGCTTAGCATGAAAATGCACATGTGCTGAATAGAGGGAAAATGCAAGTTTCCAGGCAATGCGGAGAGCTGATTCCTTTGTAAAGAAACATTACATTTCTCAGATATCCCTAAAAGGAAGCTTTAAGTACCATCACATAAATCCTTACCTTATTTTTAAAAACAAGCTGAACAGGGACTTTTATAACATCGTTTATAATCTCCCCGTCTTCTGCAACATAATACACAATTATACAGGCTTTTGGAGCCCAGGAAGCTTCTGGTGTTAAAGAGAAAGTTCTCGACTTTTGTTTGCCTACAGCCACCAACTGTCCCTTTGATACTACCTAAAGATAAAAAAACAAGAGCGTAATTATTTGCTAAAGATTGTCATATTTCAACTGAAGCTATATTTATAATAAATTTAAGGATACATATAAATTCTTCTTCTCAGTCTTTTTACATGCAAAAACTCTCTATGATAAATCTTGAGATAGGAGTTAAATTTCAACAAAAAAAATAGATATTGTGATTGTTAAGACCATCAGTTGAATCAATGAAAAATAAATGATAGTTGACAAAAAATCTACATACATTGAAAAAAAATAACATTAAAGCAAATACTAGCTTGCAGTAACATTCATGTCATCCTTTACAAATCTTATTTTTAGTTCTCAATTTTCATTTCTTTTTTGCACTTTTAATTTTCAATTGACACATAATATCTATACATGTTTATGGAATACACTGCAACATTTCAGTGCATGTATGCAATGTATAATGACTAAATTAAGGTAACTCGTCTATCTAGACCCTCATACATTGAACATTTTTTTTCAGTGCAGCGGAAATTTTTATTATTATTGTCCTCAGTCAAATTGAGTGATTCCTACCAATAAAACATTGTTAAATACTTTTAACGTGTGGATGTAAAAACTTTTTCTGCATCTATTGAGGCAAGTGCAATTTTTATATTAGCACGCTACATTAATATTTTGTACTTTTTAAATTATGTGTCTATGTCTGTTTCTGCATAAAGGTTTGTATATTTAAATACAGGTGCCCACAGAAGTCAGATTCCTCAAATCCCCTGGAGCTGAAGTTATAGGTGGCTGTAAGCTACCCAACAGGTATGCTCCACACTGGACTTGGGTCTTTGGTAAGGCAGTGCATACTCTCAACTGAGCCATCACCAGCCCAGCATGGAGTTCAGTGTGTCAGATAAGTGTCATTTCTGAGAGAGCGCTTGCTTGCACTGACCATTTCTTCATGTTGAACCTATTATTTCACAGAAAAAGAATAAAGAGCTCTAATGGTAGGGCTTAGCAAAACTATGAAGGCGTGATGGCAAGTTTTATTACATTTCATAATTCTCGCCGGTGGGTCCATGTTGTCTATATACCAGAAACTTACATTTTCCTCTTTGTGCAAAATTTAATTATCTACTTTAAATACAGTTGAAGAGAGAAAACTGATTACGCAATAAAAAGAGCAGACTAATTTGTAACAAGTTAGTCAAGTCTGGTGAAGATGTAAGGTAAATGTCACTCAAGATGGTTATAAACAGGTGTAAACTTAAGTTATGAGACACTATTAGCCTGCAAGGCAGCGAGGCAGGTAAAGGTGCTCGCTACATAATCCTCGTGGCCTCAGTTTAACCCTTGGAATCCATGGACGAAGGAGAGAACCAACTCTCAAAAGTTCTTTCTGACCCCCACATATAAGCCATGACACATGTGGCTGCATTTATAATGCACAGTCCACATGTGCACACACATATAATAATTAACAAAACCTTAAAATAAAGACATTACCATATAGCTTAAGTCCTCAAATTGCCTGTTGCCAGTAACCACCAATTCAAAAGGTGATCCCACCTAGGAAAAAAATATTAATTAATATGTACACCCCAATTTTAAGAATTTCAAATCATGTTGTAATGCTCAGGCGAGTCACCAGCGTTACCTTTACATGGTCCTCTCTGGTTTTAAGCTGGATGTATGTCCTACTAGGAGAGGTGAACATGCCGTGAACTGCCATAGAACTTACACTATCAAGAAAAGAAGCCTGCAACAAAAGAAAAAAATCCATAAATGTTCAACTTCAGTAACTTGAGGAGAAAGGCTGAGTTCTGAGTAATTATGGAAAGCCAGATTCTTTCATTCTTGCTTTCATGCAGAAACACTTTCACCAGACATCAGTTCCTCCTCATTTTAAAGGTCGAACTATAAAGAATTTGATAGGTTTGACACATAAGAAAAGGGTTTTGACATTGTAGCCCAGAAGAAGAAAACATAGTCCTCACTTAGAAACAAAGTTGTCTTATTAAATCCTAGCAGAAGATGAAATTAAACATAAAATAAAGCCTTTCCTTCTTCCCATACAAAGCTCATGCAGAAGCAAGAAACATCACACCCTGCTTGACCCTCCAAAGTCAAGAGTCAAAATATCAGCCCCAGCAAGCCTGGGGCAGTGGCACACACCTTTAATCTCAGCACTCAGGAGGTAGAGGCAGAAGGGTCGTGAGTTTGAGGACAGCTTATCCTACACAGTGAGCTCCAGGCCGGGCTGGCTGTGTGATGAGACTCTATCTCACAAAGGAAGAGCACAGATGAAAGGGCTCCGGCCAGTGTTGCTCCCTACCCTGTTAAGGCTCTGACTTTGGCAGTGCTGATAACCACAAGAAAGGCAGCACGAACCACGGGACATTCCCAGACAGACCATGCTGGGAGAGAAAGCTCAGGAAAGGTGACTTCAACTAACTGAAAACCAATGAAGATGAGGGCTTGAGGAGCCTCTCCATCACACTGCGATCTTTTTCTGTGGCCCTTAAAATGAAATTACAAGGAAGCACCCAAAGCAGACCTTGGCCACAGTGGTAAATGACTTCTAAGACTTCCTGTGCTCTCTCAGTTCTGAGGAAGTAACTGTCCCCCACAAAAATGACAACAGCAGTCATGCTGCCCCTGTGGACATGAAACCAGGTTGCACCTTCAGCTGTAGCTCACTGGAATTGTACAGGATTGGGAATTCGATCCTCAAGACTCCATTTTGAGGGATAGTGTAATTTATGTTCTGGACATCATCCGTTTCCTGGTCTTCACTGTACCACCTTCTCCAGATGTTGCTATTTTTCCTCTGGGTCACCGTTATGACTAAGTCATTTATTCTTTCTTCTTTGGTCAGCTCATTGCCATCAGAGCGGCTGACCTTCACCTAATTGTTAAAACAAAACATTTTAAGGCGGGTGATAGAAAAAGCAAGAGAGTTAAGCCCAGCTAATTGTAGTTTCTGTCTGTACCATGCTCATAATGCTGAACTTCCCCAGTCCACATGCAGGAACCCTTCTCCAGGAGGCACTTGGCCCCCACAGCTCCTTTGCGTCATAGCCCTCTTTCTGTTCTATCGCCAGCAGTCTGGCAAGAATGAAGATTTTTGTAAATACACACTTACATCCTGCCCTTCGGCTATCAGACTATTAAAATGAGGAACACACATCATTGGATTACACACACACACACACACACCCGGCAGGGATCTCATGCTGGAAGAAGAGAAAGCCCAGCATCAGCCAGAGGAGAAACTTTTCTCCCAGAGTTCCAGCTTATTAGATACCTTATAGAGACCGTGATAAGCCATCTGTTAGAGGGACCATGCCTTACCTCACCTGTGACTGTTTAGATATGCCTAACACTGCTCTCTACTCAAGCCTTCACTTGATGATCCCAACAGCAGACCTGGAGGGATGGAGTCGCTGGATCTCATTGTACCTCTTCCTACTGTAGCCATATTAAAATAAATCACCTTTTTGTTTTTCACCGCTACTTTGACTGCTTTAATCTGAGGACAGGTGGTCAAACATGGCTTACAGAGTCACTCGCTATGGCCCCACGTCTGGTAACACTCTGTGTCCCTGTTGGTTCCTTGTTCATTTTCCTTCTTCAAAACTTCCAACACTCTGGCTGGCTTAGCTTCATTGTTCTTTGTGATTACACCTTACCCTGGAGCTCATGTTTAATTGCTCCGTTTGCAGAAATCTCTGATACTCAATCACTCCAAATTCTGCACATTAATATGAAAGCAACCATCATATGTTTTTGTTTTGTTTTTACTAACCACCACAATCCTGACAGACTGGCAATCTCAATATGCCCGCCAACCTCACCCCATGCACACACACCCATCACAGCTGCTCCCAAACTCAGTGAGAACCAAGATCCACATTTCTCTGCCCTCCTTCTCCACCCCCGTAGTCACCACCACAGAACGACTGCCCTCTTCTCACAGTCCTTCAGCAGGTCTCCTCAAACACTGCATCCCTCCTACCCATCCATCTACACACACACACACACACACAAACACACACACACACACACACGCACACGCACGCACACACGCACGCACTCTATCCCACTCTCACCCCACCTGTGCTCACAGGCACCAAGTCTTCTCACTGCCTAGAGCATAAAGTCCAACCCACCCAGGAGGTCCTTTGAAGCTCAGAGTTTCTAGAGTTTCCTAAGCTTTGCCTCCTGTTTAATCAAGCCAAGTCCTCAGCTGCCAACGCCCAGGTCCAGTCACTTTTCTGAATACACTCTGATCTTGCCAGCCACAGCTCTTTTTTAATGACCTCATCTTGCTCCCTGCCTCAGATCTCGTCCTCATTCTAGGCTTCCTATTCCATGAGGCAACCCTTAATAACCTCCATTCCCATCCCCAAAGCCAACTCTCCCTTCCTAGGTCTCCCTCACCTTCATAAGCCTGTCCAAGCACATTGTGCCCTGCACGATGTAAAAATTCACTTTATTTGAGGGGTGGAGCATAAATATGAGCAGTGAATAAATGGCATACATATGAAAATGTCATAAAGAAACACAGCATTTTGGGTTTTTCCTAGAAGTTTTTTTTTTTTTTTTCAGTTAACTCAAATACTAAGAATTAATTCAACATTCTCTCTGAAAAAAGAGAACATCCTTGATAATTTTTAATACTATATCTTTGGTAAAATTAAAATTTAGTCCTTATAAAAATTAACATTAAACTAAAAATTGTGACTGTCATTTCTTCATTAATAAGAGCTTTGATGTTGTAATCTATATCAAATTAACAGCTAGTTAAATAAATTTTGAGAAAAAAAATTGGCTGTTTTTATAAACACCTTTAAAAAAAAAAGACAAAGGTCATTTGGAAGCAATTTCACATTCACATTTCTAAAGAGGAAAAGTAACCCGTCTCCTTTTAAAGACACTGAGTACATGATTTCCCACTCTGACTCATTTCACAGACACTCGCGATTATGGACTAGAAATAAATACACCAACTTACAGTGGCTGTAAAGTTGAGGGATGGCTTCAAGACGGTAGCATAATCAAAAAACTCAATGATGTAATCGTGTTGCTTGAAAAACACATTGGTACTTGCGTTTCTCGAGATACCTGTATGAGGGTTGCATCGTTTAGACTGTAAAGGGAGTATTTATTTCACCTTTGGCTTATATCCACCTAAGCTTCCTGCCGAAAGGACTGAAGACATCAGGGCACAGAAAGCCTACTTCCATTACTGACTACGGACCCACAGAAACACAGAATTTGAGCAGGCTATTCTCCCTCGGTGGCTTGTACACCAGGAGAAGAAAGCACAGACAGGATAGGTTTTGTTTGTTGGGTCGGCTGAATGGATCTGTTGAAACAGTAACAGAGGCTCCAAACCGCTAACTCTTACATCCTTATTAGAGGAGTAAACTGTCTGCGAAAGAGGTGAAATGTCAGAGGATAAGTCATGAAGGCTAAAAGAAAGGGGAGGAAGCCAGTCTGCTGAAAATGCAGGCCTCCTGTGTTGTTTTTCAGGCTGGAAAAACAGAGTTTAGACGGGGTAGGGGATGCGAAAGCCACTGTTATCATATGTGGTTAGAGTACAGGTTTCATAGAAAGCGTCCTAGAAACTCTACATGTTTTCAACATTAAACTCCCTCCCTGGAAAAGCAGTGTAGCTCCCTCCCCCCCCCCAGAGCGCTGGCACAGTTAGCGGGTAACAGACAGCGAAGGAGTCTACCTTCTCTAAAGCCACAAACCTGTGAGTGCTTCTGTCACAGTGGCTACGATCTCTATGGGCCCAGGGATGGAGGGGTCCATGTGTTCAGAACTCCCATCCGACAAATCCATCACCTTTTTCATCTCTTTATCATCAAAAGAGAAGTCTCTGGATCCATTTATCTGTTTTGTTTAAAAATTTCATTTCACTTTTCAACTTTAGGAATTCACATTCTAGAAACAAAACTCAAACTAAGTCGCACCTGACAGTTCTGGCTTACTTTATTCATTCATCTAATGCTAGGACGCTCTTAATTTTCTTGTCTTATTTTAGTAATTCTGTACAAAACTTTATTTTTTTTTTTTAGAAAAAAAATTAAAATTTCCACACTGTGATCTGAGTCACAATTTTTTTTTTCAATGCAGTTTATTCAGGAACCTCGAACAATCTTCTGACCCTGGGGAAAGCCAGCCCACAGCTTAAATAGCCTCTGGGTAGCCAACCCCAGCGTGCCATGTGGGCAATGCAGATAGGTCCACATACATGGAAGCAAGCCAGATCCTCAGCCTTAGCCAAATATGGAGTTGTTTGTGACAGAGAGCACTCACCATCGGGAAGGTGGAAGGTGGAAACCAGCTCCATCTTTAAGGTGCAGCATTACGCAGCTCTCTACAGTTCCCCCTTTTTGTTTTAGATGCATCAGGCAAGAGTAGAGGTCTGATCTCTGATATTAGAAATAAATTGGGACTTTGTACCGATGTTCATTTAGGTGTCATCCACCCAAAGAGCATCAGACCCGTCCAATACCTTTTTCTCAGAGGCGGGACCTGGGGCATCAACCCGCATGCAATCAGACATGCTCTTCTCTGGGTCCAAAGTGGCTGACCCTGAGTGCAGTACTTAGCTTCGCATCCTGAGTGTAACATTTTAGCTTTTTATGGTAGCCAACCATGCTTGGGGAGACTGTCCTGCTTCAATGGCTGTAAAGGCCTGAATGGTCATGGCTGCATTACGCTGTTGTGAGACTCTAATCTTGCATATACACCACAGGCAAACCAAGGAGACCAACACCAGAAGGCCTGCTAACGCTCCCATGCCCGCCCATCCTTCAGATGATTCATGGCTGCAGCAATCCATGATGATAATCCTGTGGCTAGTCCTGCATCCACTCTGGTAGAATTTACCGTGACAATGGCCACTCTCAGCTGCTCCATCTGAGTCACAATTTTTTATGCCCTCTGTATCACATTACATTGAAAATGGGTATAAACTTTCAAGAAGTACTGAATTCTCCTGTTGTTCCCCTAATCACTTTCTGGTTTTTGTTCATTGGCAATGTTTGAGACAGTCTCACAAAGCACCAGCTGGCCTCAGATTTGCTAGATGACAGAGGCTGGTCTTGAACTACGGATCCTCCTTTCTCCACCTCCCCAAGAGCTGAAACAATAGGTGTGTGTCACCCACCCAACTGGATGCTAGAACTATTTCTTAATCAAAATTTAAAATGTCCCCATTGTAGATTACAAAATATCTGCAAAAGTTACCTCAAAGTTTTTTGTGATAGTTTTCTTCTCTCCCCAGAAAGATACAGGTAAAAATGTAAGTGTTACATATCCCTTCACTGGCTTTCCATATGTATACCTGAAAACAATTTTTAAAATATTGTATTATTACATTTTCAACCCACTGGTGTCAGAGGAACACAACAAAAATATCATTTTCCTTTTTTTTTCATAATCAATACTTAATTTAATCCATCTCCAGGAGTTCTCATGGTCTTACAGATTTTGTACCCACAAGAGTCCATCATATGTGTGTCCATTCTAAAAGGGGATAGTGAGTGTATAGAAAGAAAAAATGGCACCAGAGCTACAAAAAATACACTAGAAGAAAGGTTAAATTGTGAAATCTGAGTACACCATATTTATGTGGCAAAAAGCAGGAATTATCCAGGTTCAGGTAGAACTATAAATTAGAGCCTGTGAGAGCAGAGCATAGCATCTATGGTTCTCTAAAAAAATATCATTTTCAATAGGCATACTTTAGCAATTCAACAGAAAAGCTTGCATTAAAAGCTCACCTCTCCTACAATTAAAAAAAAAAAAAAAAAAAGACACAAGCCAGTCATGTTAGCACTGTCATCCCAGCAGTCTGGAGCCTGAGACAAGACAAATTTCAGGGCTGCTTGAACTACTTCTCAAAGATCTGGCTCAAGAAAACATAAAAGAACAAACACAGCAAGAATGAAGAATGTTCTTAACAAATAGCGACTCTTCAGATAAGGTCTCCAAATGAAACACTGAATTAGATGATCAGTTCCAACACCAGCTGTCAGTGGCCTCCGACCACTGAGAGAACACGGAGGGCAAGCGAGCATTATAGAAAGGCACAGTTTCTCGGACAACGAATTCTACACAACTATGAAAATCTCTAGAAACCTGGACTGGCCACCACCTGCACGTCTACAAACTTCACAGCCTGTAAAAATATTTACATGTTAATTTAAGTTATAATCACCACAGCCAATTGTCACACCTCCAAGGATTCTCCAGGAGGGATCATCAGATCTTACACTATGGAGGACCAAATACACATACAGCTACCCAAAACACTGAGTTTGTTTTTTAGCAACTTTAATATTTTTTAACTACCGTTTAAAACTCATCTGCTTGCCTCAAAACACATTCTCTGCCATTTCACAGTTTTAATTTTATTCCCTTAATTACGTCCTCTCGTAATGCGACATTTCTTCATGGAAAGGAAAGGCGATCCTCAGTAAATCATTCCACTGCCAGAAAGTCTTTTTAAAACATGTGTCCTGGGTTCCTCCCATCTCTATTTCAAACCCTGGGCCAACCCTTTAAGCCAGTTTTGCTTTGCATCTTACAAATTGTAATAGTAAGCTGATGTTTCCCGAATCTGTCAATTAGACACAGAAGTAACCTCTCCTCTGGGCCAACTCCAAGCAAATTTAGAATTTTCCAAATTAAGAGAAAGAAAAAAAAATCCACTTTCAAATATACCAACCTTCCAAACAGGCAGAGTAAAGTTAGTGGGGGACCTGGCGGGAAACCACAGCGCCTAACATGGGCTATGTCTCGTCAACATGTAAGTAAAGGCCAAACCAGAATGCCAGGATTATTATATTGTTAAATGGTTGTTTCATATGGTAGTTCAGTGTACTTTAAAATAATAATTTAATGTATTCTCGTGGGCTATTTTCTTTTACTTTTAGTTTAAACGTGAACCAGGGGCTACAGAGAAATGACTCAGTGGTAAATTTTTTCCCAATCTGAGCCATTTCCCCAGTCCCTAAATACACAATGTTTCTGAAACGTGACAATGCATTCTATAACCTTCCTTAGTCACTGTTATGTGGGAAATATTTTAGGAGTGGCGGCTGGAAGTAGAGTTACAGATGTCAAGACTTTGTGGACATCTGTCCTGCGCTAAATGAAGTATTGCAGACAGTTGCTTACTATAGTAAGCATTAGGGACTTTTTAAAAAGCAAAACCTTGTGCGTGTATTCTTACGTGCATATGAAAAGCTTTTTGTCATACTGTTCCACAACAGTCTAGAGCCATACCAAAAGACAAATGCAACTTACTTTGCTGTGACGGTGCCACTTAAATTCTTGGCGTTCAATGAACAATACAACGGCATCTGCAAAGTGACCTCAAACTTTGGTAGCACTGCAAAAGAAAAGCAATCTTTTAAGGAATCTGTTTTACCAGCCTCTTTAGCTGAACCAAATAAAAATGAAGAACTGTTCTAATCAGTAGCTAATTGGTATTTCTGGAACTTAACATTTATTAGGAGCCACACACATACTAACATAGTTGTTCGCTTTTACTTGCTTACTTATCCATTTTGCACGTGTGTGTGTGAGTGCCTGAGAGTATGTATGCTCACTCCACAGGTGCAGGCGTCTGTGGAGCCTGTGGAAACGAGAAAGGGGAGCCCCATGAACTGGAGTTATACGTGTTTATGAGCCATCATGTGGGTGCTGGGAGCCAAACCTTGGTCCTCTACAGGAGAAGAAGCCTTCTTGACCGCGGAACCATTTCTACAGCTCCCGTAAAAATGTTCTACAATTAACGCCATTTTAAATAAAGTACTCTACCACAGGAAAAATGCTTGTACTTTTGGTTTGAGCCTATAGAAATGTTTTTATAATGTCACTGATCAAAGAAACAGATAAGACTCCTATAAGGGACCTCACCATGCAATTTACATATCAAAAAGACTGATAAATCAGTAATATACTCCAAACCTATGGGGCCAAAGACACCGAATGTGCAAAGACGATGCTAAACTCTAAACCAGTCTAGGAGGAAGTTTCAAAACACTCACATAGGGGACCTGTGAGACACACACACTCCCCTCTCCAAAGAAGTCCAAAAACTCTCTCTTCAAATACTGCATGTTGCCCAGCAATCACCCACAACCGTACCCCGTCAAGGCTGTGTCAACACCCAGCACCAATACAGTGAAATAGGAAAACAACAAACAAGAATTTTGCTCCTGCCAGCCCCAGTGGCTCACCTCTTTAATCCCAGCAGAGACAAGTGGATCTCTGTGAGTTCGAAGCCAACCTAATCTATTTAGCAAGTTCCAAGGAGCAGAAGCTACACATTAAGATTCTTTCTCCAAAAAAAAAAAAAAATAATAATAATAATAATAATAATAATAATAATAATAATAATGGGATGGAAGGATTCCTTGTAGAAGGAATTTCTTGTGTCTCCGTGGAAGCAACAAAAAGCTGTCAACAAAAAGCTAACGGCCTATTAGATGAGGCAGGAAATAAAGAGGGGGTAAGTTCCAGCAAAGAAGATAGACAGAGGTAGGGAGTGTCGCCTGGGACTCCGAGAAGGAAGAAGTCCTGAAACTGAGGAAGGGTATCCAGCCACGTAGAATGGAATAAACTGGTAATTTAAGTTAGGAGCTAGTCAAGGAAGAAGCCAAAGCTTATGGCCTAGACATTTATTCATAAATAATACAGTCTCGGGGTCATTATTTCAGGAACTGAAGCCCAGGGAGCACCCCGAGGCTACACTTCCCGCTGATTTCAGTAGAGCATTGACCAAAGGGAATCAGATGTGAGCTACGTGTTTAACTTTTCATTTCTAGTGATCACATCTTTAGAAAAGAAACAGCAGATGGGACAGGAGCTCCACAAGGAGAACAACAGAACCAAATAATCTGGTCTTTTCTGAGACTGATACTCCAACCAAGGACCAGGCACGGAGATAACCTAGAACCCCTGCACAGATGTAGCCCATGGCAGCTCAGTCTCCAAGTGGGTTCCCTACTAAGGGGAACAGGGACTGTCTCTGCCATAATCTGATTGGCCTGCTCTTTGATCACCTCCCGCTGAGGGGGTAGCAGCCTTACCAGGCCACAGAGCAAGACCTGCATCCAGTCCTGATGAGACCTGATAGAGTAGGATCAGAAGGAAGGGGAGGAGGATCTCCCCTATCTGTGTACTTGGGGAGGGACATGGGAGGAAATGAGGGAGGGAGGGGGATGGGGGGCTGAGGGAGGGGGCTACAGCTGGAATACAAAGTGAATAAACTGCAATTAATAAAAAAATAAATTAATTTTAAAAAATCAGTTTTGTAATATTTTTCTTAACCTGTCTAAAATCTTATTGTTTTAATATTTAGTCAAAATTTAAAACTTACTGCTAACCAACTTTCTTTCTCTTGCACTAAGTATTGGAAATCTGGTATGACTTTTACATGTATAAAACATCTTTACTGAAACCAGATACATGTCAAAGACTGTACACCTGTGTAGGGTGAGGGGCTCTGCGTGACACACATGGTTCCAGGCAAGGGGTTGCCGAACAGTAAGGGCAGTATAAGCTAAGAGCAGCTTTTACTAATTATAACTGGTTGGAAAATACAAGAGAGAAATGTGTTGTAATGCACAAGCTTACTGCATGACAGCAGCATTCGCTTACGTACTGTGTCCACTATCATTCTACAGAGACAACGATGAACTGTTACAGCAGAAACCTATGGCCTACAGAGTCCATAATACCACTTTCAGTCCCATTACAGGAAAATACTTCACTGGTCTCTGTTCCAGGCCATGACGTATGGATGTGAAAATACTGGGGGAAGCCAGCGCTCAAGGAGACAGAAGCAGGTGGGTCTCTGTGAGTCTAAGGCCAGCCTGCTCTACAAAGTGAGTCCAGGACAGCCAGGGCTATTACACGGAGAAACCCCTGTCTCAAAACGCAAGGAGGATGAGGAGGATGAGGATGAGGAGGAGGAGGAGGAGGAGGAGGAGAAGGAGAGGAAGAGGAAGAGGAAGAAGAAGAAGAAAATACTATTGCAGATAGAGGAGATGGAATCACAAAGATGTAACAAACTGTGTTTCAGAATTCTTTTGCCTAAATTATAAAGTGATCATAGGGTGTTAATGTAAATCAAATTAAAGGGCTCATCTGTAAGCTTGAAGCCACAGGTCTTGGGCTTTCGCTCCTCTCTGCGTCCTCTCTATCCACCAAGAACAGCCAGACCCACTGCTTTCCTGTGTGCACTTATAAATGCAATGTGCCGTCTCCACGATGAAGATGTACCGGAGAGAAACACCTGTCTTCACTGTGTTGACAGATAAAGATACACAGAAGGTAACTGATGGCAAAATTGGCAGTTGGGGTTTTTGTGGCCCTTGGAACTGAACCCAGGGCTTTGCCCATGCTCTCTACTGAACTGTGACCCGGCTCCAATGTTCGGTTTTCAGAGAGTCAAAAAATTAACATTTTATAAGTACAGCAGTACAGGAAGCAGGAAGCCAGGTACTTGGGAGGCTGGGGTGAGAAGAAAACCACAAATCTGAAGCTAGCCTGGTCTACAAAGCAAGTTCCAGACAGCACCGCATGAAGAGACCCTCTCTGAAAACAAACAAGGCTAGAGAGATGACCAGCACTTAAAAGCACTGACTGCCTTCCCAGGGTTGATTGGAAGCACCACACGGCAGCTCACGACCATCTGGGATTCCAATTCCATGGCAACTGATACCTTCTTCTGGCTTCCTCGGGCATAGCACACATGCAGGGCACAGACATGCATGACAGGTAAAACATCCGTGCTCATAAAATAAAAGTAAGTAAATCCAAAAAAAAAAAACAGAAAAAGAAAATTTATCACAAAAAAACTAACATTGTTGAGCATTAGATATTGCCTCGTTTTTCTTCATAATGTAACTTCAGAACATTTGCAGAGGAAATATATGTTCAATCCTACAAGGATTACTAAGGTTTTCTCTTTCTTGGGATCTTTATTTTAAATGCCATGTCTCTTGAAAATTTCTCATCTCTAGAGAAAGTAATAAATGGACATTTTTTTTCCATCAAAATAAATTGAAGAAGAACTCTTACCATATTCTGAGACCTGGAAAGATTGATAATAATGCTGATCCTATTGGGAAGAAAAGACAAAAACCAAAGATGAGTTAGTTTATTTTATCCTCTTATCTGCAAAAAAATCTTAGAAAATTAATGTTGAATTACATTTATAATGGTTAAAGGATCAAAACCATTTATTTTCATCTGTGGACATTTGCTTTTAGTCCACTGCAATCTCAGGTTTGTGAAATGGAGTTTTCTTACTAATTTGTTTATATGAAAATAATTATAAGTCATTTAAACAAGTTGTCTAATCTGATTTTCATCATTTGCAAAACAAAAATTAGGTTGAAGAGTTCATAAATTTATAAAGCCATAACAACACATATCAAACTAACAGAAAATGACTTCAAGTTTGTTCTGAATATAGTTCTTTAAAAAACAGAAAAAATAAAATTACTCATAATAAAAATTATTTATAAATATGTAAGACAAAGTTATCATGAACCAACATATTCCACCTTCTAATTCCTGGAAGTACTTTTCTACTGTAACGTTTAAATCAATACATCCTGCCCTACTTTAACAGATATCATTAATTAATCCCTTTTTCAAGACTCACAAGAAAACAGGTCTCCTAATATATCATTTTCTAACCCAGAACTCTAACTACAAATTCTAAATAACAAAAAACCTTGCTAAAACAGCTAAGTAACTTCATTAAAGATTGCGCTCTCTAAACCTAATCATCTATATTTGTCATAGAAACAGAGCTTCAATGATAAAACAGCAGCTTTCCTAGAAATCATAACTGAAGTGTCTGTTTTAAGTTGTTTTTTTGTTTGTTTGTTTGTTTGTTTGTTTGTGTTTTGTTTTGTTTTGAGTCGGGATCTCTCTTTGTGTAGCCAAAGACAGCCTGGAACAGATTATGTATGTGTGTAACCTAAAACCAGGGGTAATCCTTCCATTTGTGTCCCACAGCACCACACCTGGTTCGTATTACTTAACCTTAAAGAAAGATGCAGTAAACTTCATAACATAAAACAAATCTCTCTACGCTGACAAATAGTTTTCTAGGTCTGGGATGCAGAGCAGTAAGGAGCCCTTGATGAGCACAGACCAGGCTCCAGGCTGAATCGCCAATGCTGAGCAAAGTTGCCTGATCCTAACAGATACATCTGCAGTACAACTCCTGCATCTAAGGTTCAGGGAACATCCCAAAAGAGGGAGCAGAAAGGGTGCTAAGAGCATACTGCAGCAACATGGCTGCCTAAATAAGACTCACCCGATGACAGCACTAACAGACTTGATAACATGGAAGGGGAAATCTCATGGACCCCCACTTCTAGACAAAGAGCTATAGGCAACCAGCAACCGCTGAGAGAGGGAGAATCAGTCTTCCCTAGGGATAAACAAACCCCTCCCAAAATTGCTTTATCTAATACCAAGTGGTCAGCCTTGAAGACTTGTACATAGAAGCAACACTAAATAGATGCAGCAGGTTGTGTTTATATATTTATTCGTGAGTGTGTGTGAGTGTGTGTGAGTGTATGTGAGTGTGAGTGTGTGTGTGTGTGTGTGTGTGTGTGTGTGTGTGTGTGTGTGTGTTCTTGGAGCACTTGGAAAACGAAAGGGAGTTTACTCATTGACAAACTACAAGGAACAGCAGGGCTAAGAGTATTTGCTATGTTGGTGCACACCTTTAATCCCAGAACTCGGAAGGCAGAGGGCAGTTGGATCTTGGAGTTCTAGACCAGTCTGGACTACAGAGAGAGTTCCAGGGCAACCAAGGCTACACAGAGAAACCCTGTCTCAAAAAAAAAAATAAAAGAAAAAAGAAAGAAAGAAAAAGAAAGGAGCATACGCTGTGTTGGGGCTGGTCTGCACCACCGGAATGCTGAAGCAAAGAAGGCATTAAGAATTTCCCTCCCCTGAACTTAGAGTGTATAAATCATCACAGGTGTGTTCTATACAGACCTAAACAACTTCAGGCCGGGTGGGACCATGTCGAGAAGAAAAGGAGGTGTGCACTCCAATTGCACGGGAGCTGAAAGAGGGGTTAAGAGCTGCCAATCAATGGAGACAGTCAAAAGTCTCTGAGCTTCTTTAGAACAAAATATCCCCCAGCAATTAAAAGAAAAGTGTCAAGATTTCCACAGACTAGTTCAAAGAAGGAAAGGACCTGCTTGTGGTGGCTCAGGCCTTCAATCTCAGTGACTCAAGAGGCCGAGGCTGGAGGGTCATGAGTTAAGTTCAAAGCCGGTCTGCGTATTATCTCAAAAATAATAGGGAAATAAAAATTAATAGGAATAAGCAAAGACCACTCTATGGTAGAGTGCTAGCCTAGCATGCGTGAGGCCCTAGGTTCAATTCCCCATACTGAAAAACAAAAAAAGGAGAAGGAGAAGGAGGAGAAGAAAGAGAAAGAGAACAAGGAGGAAGAGTAGGAGGAAGAGGAAAAGACAATGGCAATGACCTCAGTAGACTCCAGTGTCAGAAGATCAATAAACACAGTCAGCCATATTTTAGGAGGACAGATACCAGCTTATTCTATGTCTCATCTTTATACATCAAGCAGGAATTTTTTTAAATTCATCTAATTCAACCTGGACAAATCACAGGTGTTGATATACCAGAGGTTTTTGTGTGTCAACTTGACATAGAGTCATCAGAAAGGAAGGAGCCTCAGTTGAGAAAATGCCTCCATGAGATCCAGCTGTAAGGCATTTTCTCAATTACTAATCAGTGGGAGAGGGCTCAGCCCATGGGGGGGGTGCCATTCCTGGGATGGTGGTCCTGGGCTCTGTAAGAGAGCAGGCTATGCTTTTTTTTTAACCAATTTTATCGAAAGAAAGAGAGAAAAAGAAAGAAAGAAGAAGGAAGGAAGGAAGGAAGGAAGGAAGGAAGGAAGGAAGGAAGGAAGGAAGGAAGGAGAAAAAGAGAGAGAGAGAGAGAAAGATAGAAAGAAGCTAAACAAGCCATGGGAAGCAAGCCAGTAAGCAGCACTCCTCCAGGTGATAGACTTTGCATCAGCTCCTGCCTCCAGGTTCCAGCCCTGCTTGAGTTCCTGTCCTGGCTTCCTCCGATGATTAATTATAATTTGGAAGTGTGAGTCAAATAAACCCTTTTCTCCCCAACTTGCTTTTTTTTTTTTTTTTTTTTTTTTTTGTCATGGTGTTTTTGTCACAGCACTAGAGACCCTAAGACCCAGTATTCTCCAGAGCTCCCCACACAGACTGAATCTTCTCTAACTGCCACAAGCATTTGTCTGTGACACATGGCTGTTCTGGAGTCTATCTCTGTCACTTAGCTCAGAGCCTCACTGCACCTCCATCTCCGCCTCCTTTGCTGCCCTCCAAGTCCTCAGACCCCTTCTGGTCCATCTACTTACAGCACACACTTATAGAACTGTGATTTTTCCCGTAGTCCCTCAGCTGAATCACTAGGGACTCCCAATCCAGTGCTCTCTGCATTTGTGCATGAGGTCTGGAGACCTGGAGCATCTTGCTCTCTATGTTTGACACAGGAAGCCTAGGATCTCTGAGGTCCTTGTGACTCCCAATCTAGAGCTCTGTGTTACATAAAAGCCACTTCCACATGTATAGTGACTGGGGTTGCCTCTGGTCTTTCACACAAGAGATAAGTCCCATGTTTCCAGCATCCTTTGGAATCCCTTCTAACCTGAATACACTTGAATCTATTATCTATAAAGTATTAATCAATCTTCTTCCTTTTTTTTTCCTCTTATTTTTATCATGAAATTGGAAAAAAAGCGTAAAAATAAACAAAAATCACGATGGAAACATCACAATATAAAAGTGTCACTATATTTATGCTGAGTTACTTGGAGGAATGACAGTTAATAAAAGGATTTGCCAAGTGACTGAAAATGTTTATTAACATTTACATTGCCCTTTCCTTGCTGTATTTGGAGCCCAAACATCTGTGCTCGAAACTGTCGTTATGATGTCTTGCTCTAGGAATTTCAACCCAAATCATGCAGAGTCATCTATGATGGGCTTAACAAATAAAAGATGTCCAGTTTCCACCCGGGAGCCACTGAATCAGAATCACTAAGGCTGGAGTGCACACATAATGGATCCATTCACCCATCATCCATTTTATTTGACCATTCATTCATGTACTCCTTAATAAAAATCGAGTATCAGGAGCTATGCTGGAAATTGGCTCTACCTCCCCTGAAAGGAGAGTCTGGTCTAGTGAAAAGGAGCTTATGGAATATATTTACATGAATTTACAAACTATAACGAACAGTACGGGTTGAATTTGCAAAGACTAAAACTGGAGATGAGGTGCAGAAGTAGAATCAGACCGAGTAAGGCCTTGGTTAAGCAATGGGGAAGCATGGATTTTACTCTTCGAGCAATGAGGAGTGTTTGGAAAGCTTTAAGCTGGAGGATAACGTGATCCAGCTACTGTTTAGATTACATTTATTGCTGTGTGCAAGAACAGGTCGCAAGTGAGGAAATAAGTAAATTTACGGAAGGTGACTAAGAAACACTGATAATCTCTAGGGAAACTGTGGCGGCAGCTTTGACAAGGGATGTAGAACAGGAAAGAGAAACGGGTCCATCGGAAATGCACATAAGAGTCAATGGCACAGAAGTCGTGGAGGCTGGCTATGGGTGGGTGGTGAGCATAAAATGTCAAGGAGAATGCCAAACTTTTCAACTAGCACAGCTGGCAGGAGGGTGGAATAATTCAGTAAAGTTGAAAATGCTGGAAAAGAGCCAGATATGGTGGGAGAAGATCGCAAGGATGGTGGCAGTCTGGGAATCAGAGACCTCTCAGAGAAAGGCACACACACACACAGCACACGCTCACTCATTATTACTTCAAAATCCTGAAAATGAGAGAAATACACCATGACCAAATGCAATTTAACTCATTCCAGAAATGTTAACAGTCAGTAAACGACTGCCTTATCCTATAAATCAGTGTTTCTTAACTTCCTTAACACTGGGACCCTTTAATACAGCTGCTCATGTTGTGGAGAACACCAGCCATACAATTATTTTTTTTTACTAGTTCATAACTAATTTTGCTACTGTGATGAATCGTAATACAAATACCTGTGTTTTCCAGTGGCCTTAGGCAGCCCCTGTGAAAAAGTCATTCTACCCACAAAAGGGTTTTGACCCACAGGTTGAGATCTGATGCTATAAATGAACAAGTTGGATCAATGGCAAAGGGCCCACAGAGTGATTCTCTAAAGCACCCCTTTCCTGACTTAGGGAAACGTGTGACTAAAAAATGCCACTTTCTGGTTATCCACAGTCACTACCCATCAGACGCCTCATAAAAGCCTCCAAGTCTAAGGCACAGTCTTCCCACTGGGGTGCTGATATCATTCCATAGTTTTTCTACAAATAAAATGAGATTTCAACTTTTTCTCCTGAAAATAATTTTCCCCAGTTTTATACTGAGAATGGTTACTGCCTCAAAAAATAAAAATTTAAAAATTTAAAAATAAAATAAAATAAAATAAACCATCATATATGATGCTGAAACATTATATTCCACCCATGGTCATGACTCACTGCTAAAACAAAAGAAGGTAATAAAATATAAAGCCCTCAATGTAAAGCAAGAGTCAAACAAAGACAAAAACCAGAAGTGAGGCCTCTGCCAGGACCAATATTCAAACATGCCTTTGAGTACACTGACACCTGCTGGCCGACAATTTTGTTAAAGGCAGTCTATTTTTCTCTTAGTTGTACGCCTCATATTGACATTTCATAAATAAGCACTTGGTGTTTGTCTTTATCAAAAAGATGACGATACCTTCTAAAATGTAAATGGGAGGAAGCCGCATTTAGATAAGGACATCTAATAACTGTTAACTTATATGCAAGCACTGTGCCAGGTCCGGGGGCTGGAACCACAATCATCATATATTTGTAAATTATCATTACTGGTCATTACTCTAGTGCGGATAGCCTGAGTCTTAAAGCAATATAGTGACTAGAAAGCTTCCACTGATTCTGGATGGGTCTGAAGACCAAATGGAAGGTCAAAAAAGCTCTCCTTTCCTACATAAGTATACTTGAGACGTTCATTTGCCAGGATGTGGTCTTCCTGTCATAAAATGGACATGGTCATGTCCATATCACAGAATTATATATGAAGAACAAATGAGAACATAGAAACAATATAGAAACACTGCATCTTGCTTTCCCGGTAGCAGACGTCAACCCTCATAAAATTCACTACACTACATGCTTATTATATAATATAAATATTTATCTCATTATAAAAGTGTGTCAGCCCACTGCTTATAGTGAGAGGCACTTGAAGATCAGAACTTCTCATCATGTCCAATAGCTCCTGCATCTTCTTCGGTTTTATATTTTTCTAATGTCTAGATTTTTGTTTTGGGTCATTAGTACACTAAAGTATGAATCAGGAAAATAAGTAAATGCCTCACTACAATTTTTCAGATATTAATTTTAATATTTATTAATTACTCGATGCACGTATAGAGCTCTTTCGCAACACTGCCTCCAATATTCTTTAAAACTGTATCACACATTCAGTAAGATCAGCTAAACGAACACGGTTAAAATTGAAAGACACCACTGGCCATTCATGTAAGAGCCAAGTAGGACCCCGGCACTGACTCCTTACCATTAAGTCAGTTCCCACAACTGTTTTCCATAGGACTCCTTCATTATGCTGCTTCAGGCAAGCGCTCCTTCCTACATCCCACCTCACCCATCATAGCGAACATCTTCTGGCATTTACATAAAAACTAATTAAATATTATTCATCTGTATATCATAAAATATAGAGTAATATAAATATTACATGCTCAATGACCAACATATCTCATAAGTAGGTGACAATGAGCTTATCAGTTACACCAGGTATTTCCTCTTGGCTGGAGCCTACAAAGGATCACCCCAAGACAGAGACATGACAGGCAACCTGACCCATCATCTGGACATGCTACTTTTAAATAGAGCAAGCCATGTGTGGTGGTACATGCCTGTAATCCTGGCACCCCAGATACAGAGGCAGACATAAAATGAGACCCTGTCTCTAAAATAAGTAAATAAGTTGGCAGTTGAGACACACGCCTTTAATGCCAGCACTTGGGAGGCAGAGGCAGGTAGATTCCTGTGAGTTTGAGGCCAGCATGGTCTATGGAGCAAGTTCCAAAAAAGCCAGGGCTACATGGAGAAATCCTATATCAAAAAATGATAGATAGATAGATAGATAGATAGATACATACATACATACATACATACATACATACATACATATACACATACACACATACATAGCAAAAGTACCAACCAGAAAGACCCAAGAAGTTAAATATCTTAAATACCTCAAAAACTAAAGTACAATATTCCTCTGGGTTGCTCCCTTATGAATATCTTAGTAATACAACTATAAGTCTAAGATGTCATAAAACCCACATTTCTACATGCTTGCCAAAATCCTCTTATCACACATAAGTCATATTTGAATAAAGAATATCTGTGTTGTAGAGAAGGGAGCATGAGACAGGGGGAGGAAGGACAACCTGATCCTAAAGACCTTTGAAAAGGCCATATAGAAACCTACTACATACAGAATATTACAGGCTATTGTCACTGTCCCTGGTTACCCTCCGTAACTTGATAACAAGGCCCTACTGCAGAAGACCCCACATATTCGAATTATAGGACATGGAAAAGTCAAGCTGGCACCAGTCTGCAAGCTTATTCCCTAATGGCTCTCTAGAAGGTTCTATCTGCGCTACTAAGGGAGGGAAATAATCAAGTCTTACTCAGTTGTGACCCTGTATCTACAATAGCAAAATGTGTGCAGCAGCTGCTCAAATACTATTCAAGTAACCAACCACTTTTTGCTCCACAAGACAAAACTCATGCCAGGTACTGTTAACTAGGTCAAAAGCACATGGCTGGCTAGGTCGCAGGCCTTAGAAGAAAACCTAATAATAACCTAACTTCCGCTAAGCAGGCACAAAATTAAATTACCTCCTACGTTCTTATCTTTAAACCCATAGATGAATGCATCTCTCAAGCCTTATCAGTTGGGCTTCTTTTTGTAGTAGACAGTGATGAACACAGAAGCCCACAGCTAGGCAACATGCCTAAAACAAAAGATTACGAAATGACTAGCTTCAAACACAACATCTGTATCACACCCCCTCACCTTCAAGGCTCAGGTATCATCCTGAAAGAGAGGGTAGAAAGAGTAGAAGAGCCGGAGGTAAAGACCATGACAGGGCCACAGCACACAGAACTCACGGTGGCTATACACGCGTGAGTAATGCCTGCACAAGAGCAAGCCAGCCAAAGTCCCACCATGGGTGAGGGGAGAACTCATAAGGTCCTACCTCTATCTGGGGAACCGTTGGCAGCTGATGCCAGCTGGGGTTGGCAACTGGTAGTCCTGGGTGCTGTAAGAAAGCAGGCTGAGCAAGCTATGGAGGGAGCAAGCCAATAAGCAGCACTCCTCCGTGGCCTCCAGGCTCCTGCTCTGATGGAATTTCCTGCCCTGACTTCTTTCAGTGATGGGCTGTGATGCGGAAGTGGAAGTGACATAAACCATTTCCTCCACAAAGTGCTTGTGATCACGGCATTTTACCACAAGAATAGATTTTAAAGAGAAGTGATGCACTCCTGAGAAGCTGAGGCAGAGAGCAACGGAGGTCACTGCACTGTCCCTCCCTGTTAGGTCATGCACCTGAGGGAAGTAAATAACGGAGCAGGTAGAAACTGAGGAGAAAGGCCTGCAGAGCAGGAGTCCATGGCACTCTTCAAAGCTGCCTTTTCTCTTAACAGGAACAAAGCAAGTTTGTCCAATCATCCATTTTAATTATTATTCTGAATCACAAAATGTGCCAAACAAATAGCTTAGGGTTCTGTACCCAGTCTTAAATGAGTCTGTGAATGCAATTAATAAGCAAATATTTAATCAGTTTTAGAGTAAAATGCCAAAATGTTCAAACCTTTAAACATCCTATGATAGCCAGGTTTGATGGCGCATGCCTGTGGTCCCAGGACTCCGGACACAGAGGCAGGCAGATCTCTGTGAATTCAAAGCCAGCCTGGTCTACAAAGCCAGTTCAGGACAGCCAAGGCTACACAGAGAAAAAAAAAAATCCCATGATAGAAAAAAGACAATGACTATAATGAAGGCTAGTCTGTTGGAAAATATAGCAGATTAACAATGAGTCACTTAAATTGTTGAGATGTTCATAGTAGTTTACTTCTGTCCATAGAATGACTTAGGAGAAAATTTTACCATATGAACAATTTAAATCATTTTCTGTCCTCCCCAAAAAATATATTTATACTCACATTCACTTGAACCTGAATGGACCAGTCACCAAGTATTGGATCCGAGGATAATTGAAAAGTTTTGGAAACGACCCCGAGGTCACCTTGCTGAGAAAACCACTGCTGGATCAAATTAGACTTCGGATCCTAAAACAAAAGCCAAACCACATTGTTAACTGTGGAAGAGTGTCCAAGTGCAAGTGGATTCAACTTAGTGACAGTCCCTGGCAGGACTACCAGACCCACCTCCCCGGACATATCCAAAACTTTGCCCCAAAATATGACACTAAGATAGTGTAATGGCTAAACTCCACTGTCAACTAGACTAGAGTTTGGGATCACCCAGGAGACACAGCCCTGGGTAGATCCTGTGGGTGGATCTGTGGAGGTGTTTGCAGAGAGGTTTGCCTAAGGATGGAAGGCCCACCTTAAAAAGGAGGCTAGCAACCCAGAATAAATAAAGGGGGAAGAAAGAGAGAAGCTGAAGACAGGCAGAGCTCATCTCCTTCTGCTTCCTGCACATGGATGTAGTGGGACCAGCTGCTTCTCTCTCCTGCCACCATGGTGACAGCTGCTCTTACCACCACCACCTGCCATAATAGACTGTACCTTCAAACTAGGAGCTTAAGGTTGCTCTGAAAGGTATCTTGTCATAGCAATGAGAAAAATAAAAAAAAAAAAAATACAGAGAGCTTTTGAAAAATGAAAGATCTGTACCACTGAAGACAAATCAAAATTTATTTCTTTCGAGTTACTTCTCCTGTGACCATGTTGATTCTGATCTGCCATTTAATTCCTGACACCACAGTTCCTTCTACAGAGGACGCAGAGCATGCATTCCAACAAACCTACATGGACAGCTTAAAGAAAACCCCCACTAAAGTACAAACTAGTGCACACATATGAAAATCAAAATAGAGGGTCCTCAAGAAGCTAGGCTAGAATTACCACGTGGCTCTGCCACTCCTCAGCGTGCATTCAAAAGTGTCCACATACTTATACATCCATGTTTATAGGGTACTAGTCACAATAGACAAAATATGGAACCAGATTAAATGGCCACCAACAGAGAAATGGATGAAGAAAATGTGGTCTATATGCACAATAAAGAATGAAGTTCCACTTGCAGGAAAATGGATGCAACTGAAAAGAATAGGTTAAGTGAAATAAGCCAGACTCGAAGAGACAAATAGCTTATTCTGTCTCATACATGGAATCTATATTTCAATGTAGAGGGAGTGTGTGTGGAGAGAGAGACAGAAACAGAGACAGAGAGACTGAAAGTAGAGATTGTACTATATAGGGGGAGAAGTCTCAAGGACAGAGAAATGAGAGGGAAAAGAATGAATACCACTTTGGCCATTGTATGCAGATATATATTCATGTCATACGTGTAACATGAAAGACTCTCTAGGGGCGGGAAGAGAACTAGGGGATGACAGAAGAGAAAGGGTAATGGAGGGTAACTATTAATAAACTATGATAATATGCATGTATGAAAATGTAGTAAAAATAACACTGTGTTTCCTGAAAAAGAGGAAGGGAGGGGATAAAATTAATCCTCACTGCTGAGATAGAATCCTCGTTCATTAAAGGCCCACTGTGCCAGGCACTCCAGCTTACCTCTAATCAAGATGATTCCCTTCAGTGACTAAGCCAGACTCAGAAAGACAAACATCACATTTTCTCTCATACATGCAGTCTACATTTCAATATAAAAGGAGTGTGTGTGCATGCATTATGTGTGCGTGTGTGTGTGTGTTTGTGTGTGCATGTGAGACATGAGGTGGGGTTATCCTTTCCTTATAGTTGAAAAGGCTGACTGCTTGAGGTCAATTACTGAGACAAAGAAAGGTGGATACATGATAGTCAATGATCCTCACAAATACCCCTCACTATGTTACCATGATAAATATCTGACCCTACCAATGATACCTTGAGTATTAGCATCTTAGTCCCAGCCATTCTTGGCAAGCTGGCTTTCAGGCTATCTTAGATGTCCTTCTCCACTTCAGCCAACCTGTCTATCTCCACTATCTGCAGCTGGAGAACAGTGAAGCAGACATCCACAGCCGCCTGGCCTCTGCAGTGAGGAGTGTGGCGAGTGTGGCGAGACTTCATTCCCTAAACTTACAGCTGAGGACCAAACGGGCATTTTGGTCATCCCTGCTGCTCACTGTCCCTAAGCACTGAACTTCAGCGGAAACGTCCTCCCCTGGGCAGGAGCACTACATGTTAGCCAGGCCAGTTGGATCCCTTAGTATCAGAGCTAACAAAGGAAGGTCTCTCTGCATCCGTCCCAGAAAGCCACATGTGGCTGTATACATTCTAGTGACACTCAATATAAAATTCGGGCCATCTTACAGCCAACAAGATAGAACACGAGCCCAAATCCTTCAACCCAGCACCTGTCTCTAACCTGACCTCTTAACACTCATCCCTTCACTAGGCTTCAGTTCTTTGCATGTGGTGACCCTCTGTCTTTATTTGTCCATTCTTGTATTTTCATTCAGGTCCCTGCTCACACAGCTCTTCTCTGGCAACTGTATTAAAAAAAAAAAAAAAAACACACTAACCATAAACTCACTCTCTCTGTCCCATCTCTGATTCTCTGATTCTCACACACACGTACATATAGATACATGAATATCTACCCCCTTGTGCGTACATCTGTACATGCATTGTCTGTCTTCTTGCTACCCGTTAAAAGCTGAATTCAGCATGAACAGGGGATTAATCTGTTCTGTTAAACACCTTATGGCAGTGCCTGGAATACAAAAGTCCAGTAAGTAACTCATGAGCGCATGGATCACAGTGACGGAGCTAGACATGAAAGGACGGACTCCATAGCCTGACTTCTGAACCCGGGTTTCCACCACCTCCCTTCCCATTCACAGAAACACCATGGCGAAAGGGAAGCCCATCTGACGTGAACTTCTAAGAAATCAGAGCGTCACTAACATGAGCAGACCTCTCAAGACAGCTTTAGTGGGATGAAGGTCTCCCTTCATGTCGGCCTGCCACTCACCTTAATGAAAATGTTCAATGATGTCTTATAAGGCTTGAAATCTGAGTGGAGTGTGAGCACACGAAACTTCACTTCCTGCTTCGGCTTGTAGAGTGCCTTGTCTGTCTGAATGAGGACAGATACTCTCTTGGTCTCAAATGATAAGCGCGTGCTGTTGGAGAACAAAATCTCATCCTGAGAACTTCCAGTAACGTGTAGTTCATAAATCTCATCTGCACTGTTCAGAGGTAGCTGGGCGGGGAGAGATCAGACATATTAAAGTCTTACCACTTTACCGTTAAAAAAAAAAAAAAAAAACTCTACTTACAAATTAGAATAAAAAGTTTAAACAAGTAATATTATCAGAAAGAGCTACAGTGTTGGGGAAAATTTATCCTTCGTAAGCACCGAAGCAGGATAATTTGTTTTCTCCCCTTCAAAATCCTGTACTCTGTTCTTCAATTAGATCAGAGAGTTTCTGGAATGAGGGACACGCGCCCCACAGCTGTCTCGCTCGGCATCAGTTACGTCAGCTTGCCGTTTCTTGTTCTAAGTTCAGGTTTGGTCTCACTCCCAGCTGTTGAGGCCGGATACCTAAGCTCCCAGTAAGTTTCCCAGGCTTTCCCTGCTTGAGACAATCAGCCTACGAAATGCCAACATTCGTTTCCTGGCTGGGCTCTCTCAAGCCCTCCTCTGCGATGGTGGTTTCTTCTCCTGTTCACCATGTGTCTTTCTGGCTAGGCTGCCATTTTTAATACTATTAATAGCAACACAAATCCTACCATCTGGCAGGAAAAGACCAGAAACCATATTGGGAAGTTCACATGTTCTACATCATTTGACCTCAAGATAACCCCTCAACCCAATTCCACACCAACCCTCAATGGGATCCTCCTGGTAAAACCATTTCACAAGGAAGCTAAACTTAGGGAGTCCTGGACAGCAGGCCACCAGTTCATGTCTAAACCCAGCATACACTGTACTAATCCAGTAGAAACTTAATGTGGAGACTTTATATCTGTCCAGAAAGTCTATGATTTACCTCCCTTCAAAAAAAAATGGAGTCTGCATTGGGTCACCAAAGACACAGAAATAAGAGAAAAACTGGTTAAGAACAGGAAGGGGCCAGCAGGGATAGGAGGGGAACAAGAGATGATAAGGAAAGATGAATGATGAAAATATAGAATATACATATGTGAAAATAGAGTGAAAACTATTATGTGTAATTTTAAAATGTTAATCTAAAAATTAAAAAGCCACCAGGTATGGCGGTGCATGCCTAGCACTAAGGAGGCAGAAACAAGAAGATTTCTATAAGTTCATGGGCCAGCCAGAAATACATGGCTACATAGCGAGGCCTTGTGTTTAAAAAAAAAGGAAATAAAGGGGGGGTTCATTATAGCAGAAATAGGGCCAGACAAAATAAAATGCTCTAATGCTCCAGTTTTTTTAAAGAAAACTCCCCACTAGGAGCTTCAAAAACATAATAGCCAATCTCTCTAAAGTAACATTGTTCTTAAATACTTGAAAACTGCAAAACTTAGAAGTGATGTAAAGAGCCAATAAAATACATATGCCAAAATTGCAATGTATTTATTTTGTGTTTATTGTTGTTTTGAGATATTTTGGGTTTTGTTTGTTTGTTTGTTTGTTTGTTAAGACAGGGTTTCTCTGTGTAGCCCCTGGCTGCCCTGGAACTCACACTATAGATCAGACTGGCCTCTTCTCAGAGATCTGCCTGATCCGCCTGACTCTGCCTCCTGAATGCCAGGATTAAAGATGTGTGCCACCTCACCCAGCCTACAATGTGTTTCTGAAACCAGTTTTGGTGTTTATTTATTTACTTACTGAAAACAAATAATTTAAATGGATACTTACTGCTGGAAGGGTAAGAATCTTGAAAAAGCCTAAAAGGAAAACAAGAAAGAAAATATATTTGTCACGACTTAAAAAACTTCTAACACTTTTAGATATGAATAGAATGGAACTATAAACTTACTTGGCCAAACCAAAACAGTTTTATTAATGCCCAAAACAACCAAGAATTTGTAATCTATTCTTGTGGCAAAGATCAAGACTTAAAGATTATCAGCCAGTGATGAAATCCCAGCAAGCTCTGCCTCTGTCACCATGACATGACTATCACTGTCACTGCTACTCTGGCCCCTGTTAAGGTTACAGGATTCAAGGGATGCTTCAGAGAGGGCAGGGGAAACCTGGGCTTGAAGCTTGGGGGACAGGGGTGTTGTTATTGTTCTGTTTTACTTGGGAGTTGCAGTCCAAGGGACTGAGCCCAGGACTTCATGCCATCTAGCATATGCCCTGCACTGAGCTCTGTCCCCAGGGAGGCTCACTGTTCATGCTCTCATATACTCATGATAAAGGAAGGCATTAGTCACGCCAGGGGTGAGGTAGGACTCATAAGTGACTCATGAGGATCAGGGTGGTACAGACTCTTTTTCATGCACGGTCTCTAAAAATAGCGCCGATCATTTATCGTGTGCCAGTTTCTCATCAGACCCGTTTATTTCAAGGGGAAATAGTTTCAAGTTAAAATTGCCAAGCTTATCCAAAGCCCCCATCAGAAGTGATAATAGGGCCCTGGGTTCCTTCCCTGAAGAACTGTCTATTAAACGAACCAAACAACGGTGTCCTTCTCAATACGAAGCCATTATGAGTCTACCGCGTGAGAGCAGGGAGATACAAGAACATTGGCCAGTACAGAGCAGGAATTAACAGGCTCTGAAGTCACAGAGTTCTACCATAAACTTGCTCTTTTCCTGCCTTGTCCTCAGACCTGATTCTGCAGCTCAGCATTTTCATCCATAGCATGAAAATGTTAACCATTGTTCCAAACTCATACAGTGGCTTGTGGGGAGGCTGCTGTTGCCTGTAATATGCAGAACGGTTCCAGACACACAGGAAGCCTTTGAAGTTCATCAGGGTACCAGGATGGAGAGGTGTCCATCAGGATGCCAGCTTGTCTCTACGGCAGCATTCACCAATTGTTTACGAAGAAACGTGCCATCAATAAAGCATGTGGCATACGCATATTTTCTACCTTCACTTTACGAAAGTCTCCCATATTCCCAGATGAGTGCACACCCACTTCAAACCCCACTCTTCCGGTGGACCCAAGGGGCATAGGGGTAGGTTTGCAGAAACCACCACAGCTTATCACGCAGCGTGAATCAGCTTATCTACTGACTGTGAGCACTCCTGCAGAGAGGAGGAGTCTGACTTAATGGGATGTTGAACAAAATGGGTAAAAAGTGAAGAAAAAGAATTGGTTAGATACAGGGAGGCTGAGGACAGGGAGCACATTAAAGGGATACCTCAAGAAACTAACGCTGACCTTGAGTGCTGTGGGAGAGAAGGAACCAGTCAGGTGAGGAAGGTGAAGAAGCAGGGAAGGGAATGCACAGCAGGGCAGGGCACTGTGACTGACTACACTGAGGCAAGAGCTGGCTGAGCTGAGCCCAGAGCTGGGACAGGGCAATTATGACATGGGTCTAAACTGACTGATATCTTTTGATGTTTTTTTATTATTTTATTTAACATGAAAAAATGAAATAAATTTGTGATCTACAGTATGTTTTGACACATGTGGAATCTTACTCAAGACTCGGTGCCTCTCAGATACACATATTTGCTATTAGAGCGGCTGCCTTTTACTTTAGTGGCAATTTTTAAGTACATAAAAATGTCACTAGGAATTGTAGCCATGACATACACTGGAACTTATTCCTCTTCTCTAATTAGAATTTTTTTGCCCTTTGACCAACACCTCCCCTGTACCCCCATTTTTTTGAGACAGGGTTTCTCTGTATAGCCTTGGCTGTCCTAGAACTCACTCGGTAGACCATGCCGCCCTCAAACTCACAGAGCTCCGCCTGCCTCTGCCTCCCTCAGTACTGGGTGGTGTGTGCCACTGTGCCCAGCTGATGGTTTTGTTTAGAAACAAGAAAATGGCCAACAGATCGGACAGGATATTTTTCGTGAATCAATACAATACATATATTCCCACAAACCTACACTCCAACTATCTTCACAAGACAGAAATCAAGTAAACTGCCTGCCGGTGAGTTTCTTCTGCAGCTTGCATCAAACTTCAACAGCTGCAACAGCACAGGCCTTGCCATTTCAGTCAGGTTTAGTATAGAAGTGTCTGTGCTAAGTAGGAGCTTCATGAACAGAGGTATTCTGGATGTGTTCCAATAATTATTATTACCCTTATTTAACAAACGAAATCTGGAGCCCTGACTCTCAAAGCCGAGACTCTCAGCTGGAAGCCTGACTCCCGGGTTCCAGAATTAGAGCCAGCTCTGGCTGGTCTCAGCCTGGTCAACAGTTTGCCTTCCCTTGTCAATTGCTGGCTATCATCAGAGTTTCATCCGGCTGCTCTGTTTGTGAATGTCCCTAAGTCCTTAATCACAGAGTTTTAAAATCTCAGTCATCTCGGATTCCTTGCTTTCCTCTGTGTGGATCCTGGGACCTAGACAGGCCATTCCCTGGAGGCGGCAACCCTGGGCAAGTAAGGTCTCCAGCTAACAGGATCAGAGGGCTGGGCCACACCCTACAGCTTAGATGAAAGAGCCTTTCTCCTGCAGTGGATGTGGGTGCTACAAGCCACCTCAGTGTCCCACGCCAGAGTCAAGTATGGAAAGCTGAACTGAGGAGCACTGTGCCCGACAAACCAGCTGGCTCCTGAGAGGCACCTGGTTTTTCATCGCTTCAGGACAAATCTTCAGAGTTGGCTATTTTGTCAGTCAGAAACAATGTGCTTCCTTTCTGCCCTGGTCTGACACACAGGCCACCAGATTTGCAAAGACTGAGGAGGGGTGGTAATGTGGGTATTGATTTCTATCCAAGTGACATCAAGCAAAGAGGCAGAGGAAAGCAACTGGGAATCTGCAATAAACAAATCCTTCACACTGGGAAACTGGAGGGACAGCATGGTGGAGGTTCCAAAGAGGCTCACTAAAAATCTCATTTCACAGTAGCACTTGTTTTGTCCTGGGTGTAGCTCTTCATCAGCTCAGACCTTTGAAGTGTTTCTCATGAGAGCAAAGCTGGAGGAGTTGCACGCCTGGGTCCCACGACAGACACACTGTGGTAGCAGTCACAGAACCGGGAAAGAAACAGAGGCAGCAGTGAGAGTAAAAGGGCAGAGATGTCTCAGCCTCTCTCCTTCCCGCTGGATACGAGGAGACTCTCAGACCCTGCAGAGATAGACACAGTAGAGGCCTAGCACCCGTCTCATGAGTCCCTATTAAAAGGTCAACTTTAAATAAATGCTCAACGCTATTTATCGCTATTGATGCTGTCTTTTCTGTAGATTTAAAAACACATCTTGGGCCAGGTGTGGTAGCCCACACCTTTAATCCCAGCACTTGGGAGGCAGAGGCAGGTAGATCTCTGTGAGTTCCAGGGCAGCCAGGGCTACACACAGAGAAACCCTGTCTGGAAAACAAAAAACAAAAATAAAAATACATCTTGGAATTTCCTTGGCACTTACTAAGTCCTAACACAGAACTTATTTGAAAGTCAAGATATTTTACAATAACTTGGGTCACCAAACCATAAAAGTGGGGGTGGGGGAGGGGAAGCAGCATAGATGGGAAATAATAACCCCTTTCTCTGCTGTTGCTAGGGTAAGAGTTAAGCAGATAGTATTTGTAAACCTTTTTGAACGTTCCCTCCCCCCCCCCCGCTTTTGGCCAGGTTCTCAGACATGGGAAATGGCTGCCTCTTGACAGGCAACACACACACTCTCGCTCAGTAACTAAGGATGCGCTCCGTTAGGTAAAGCTCTTGCGACCAACTGTAACCTCTGATCACTTTCACAGCCACCAGAGAGGAGCCATCTCAGAGCCTTCCAGTCTGCTGCCTCCGCCCTCAGCAGGCAACAACTCAAAAGAAGCCTTGTTTGCAGACTTCACACTTGGCATGGGCCAAAAACTGGCCATTTGATTTACAAATACAGGCGAGGCTATTTTTAAGATGTGTAGTGAGCACACACAAGAACGAACCTTTCCTCAACTATTCTGACACATTCTGTAGTTCATCCGCTGCCTCACCTGACATCTTGTCCTCACCAAGGAGCTCTGGAGAATCGGTAGCAGGAAAAAAGCAGTGTACATTTAGAAATAAAATTAGGTCCAAAAACACTCTCTATGGAAAAAAAAAAAAGGATTTTCCACTATGTATCTGCCCAACTTAATATTTGAGGCTTAATATCTTTGGCTGTTCTTTACTCTGCAGTCATGTGCAAAAATAAACTATGTTTATCCCCACTGTTAAAATTTTTAACCTCTTTACCAGTTTATTAAATACTCTATCATTATGCAGAAAATTATTTCGTCTCCTGATAAATTACAAAAGGAGGACCATTTTCCACCCAGATCTGTGGAAGACAAGACTTTAAAATGCAGTGTTTCTCTTTAACAGTTTAATGGTTTTGGAGGTGGGGGGAACTAATTGAGTCAATACAGAAAATACAAGTGTTTCAGCCAGGAGTAGGGGCACACATCTGTGATCCCAGCACTCAGGGAGGCAGAGGCAGGTGGATCTCTGTGAGTTCAAGGCCAGCTTGGTCTACAAAGTGAGTCCAAGACAGCCAAGGCTACAACAGAGAAATCCTGTCTCAAAAAACTAAAAAAGAAAAAAGAAAGAGAGAGAGAAAGAGAGAGAGAGAGAAAGAAAGAAAGAAAGAAAGAAAGAAAGAAAGAAAGAAAGAAAGAAAGAAAAAGAAAGAAAGAAAGAAAATACAAGTATAACACAATCTCTTGTAAACCCCTCCTTTGCACTCTTTAATACTCTTAATTTTTTCTTCTCTCCCCTTCCTCTTCTTGCTTATAAATATTTCAATAAATATGATATGCATTCATGTTTCAATCCATGCATGTGATTCAGTGAAATGAAGTCAAACAAGAACCCACTGAAGTGATATAATTTTAAACTGAGGTTCAATACAAATGGAAAAGCAAGCATCAGGCAGGATTCTTGATTTCTAAATGTACAGTGTTCTTATTGCAGCAAGGCGGGCCATCTACGCCTGCAGACAAAACCTGGCCCGTGCTTTTTGTATAGTTCATGATCTAAAAATAGTGTTTCGTCTTTAAACAGATGGGACAGGGGAGAACAATTTTTCACTGTGAGTCAAAGGTGTACAGACTCTCAAGTTGCTCATTTGTTTATCTACAGCTGCTTTAAAGCTATAAGGTAGTGCTGAGTAATGGCAATAGACAGCAAGACCTATGTGTATGCCCTTTTCAGGGAAGGTCTGTCATCTCCCCAAAGGATGGTGCGCTGTACGGAGATTCCCTCCTCCTTCCTTAAGAAACAAGGCTGACTGTCCGCTAAGGCCAACAACAGAGAGGCCATGTATGCACTCAGAAGGAGGTGGGAGCCTCCATGTCTGCCCCTGGGAAATGCCAAGGGAGAGTCAGCTAACTATCTGAAATGATACTGCATGTCAGCTGTTGTGATCAACGCCGCAATGTATTAACAACAAAAATAACTGAGTGAAGTTAAATTCAATAGCATATCTTATTTAACCCAGTATGTTCAAAACACTATCATCAAACAAATTTTGAAAAAGTTATCAGTTTGATGCTTTTTTTTGGTACCGATATTCAAAATCCAGTGTGTACTTTATAGTCATGGCTCATCTCAAGTCACACAAACCTCATTCCATATAATCAAATTCTACATGTGAGGCGGGGCACAGTGGCACACTCGCCTTTAATCCCGAGGCAGACAAAGGTAAATCTCTGAATTTGGAGCAAAACACAGTCTACATAGCGAGTTCCAGGCCATCCAAGGCTGCACAGTGAGGCCATGTCTAAATGATAACAACAACAATAAAACAAAACTTAAATTTAAAAACTACACATAACTAAGGGCCCCTACATTAGATGGTGCAGTGCCAAAACTATTACCTCATTTAGCCCTCACGACAATGCCATTGGGTAACTGCTCTCGTGAGGCAATTTAAGAGAATTCCGTTCCGACACACCGTGCCTCCAGATAGAACAGCATGGACTCAGGCGTTATTTCCAAAACAGTCATTACAACACAATCTCCTCGAGTTTGGCACACGAGGAACATTTTAAACACTGAATATAATGAATGCCTTCTCTATGCTCCTTACGATATTTACCACGTACTTCAACACAGTAATGCTAATCTGTTCTGCAAGCTACAGGCTCATCAATACAAATCCCTAAGAGCAAGCTCCGAGGCATTCTTAGAAAACGTTCCTCTCCACTTATTCCAACTTCTTCACCACTCAGGCTGGTTTTCAGATTTTAATCCATGAGTCATTTCCTCAGAGCCAAAAGTCCCACAGACCTGCCTGCCAGTAACCCACTACTATTCTCCGGCTAGGCCTTGGAGCTGTTTCACCCAGGGCCTTGCAGACAAACTGAGGCAATGGGTAAAGACAAACGCCATGTGTTTCCTCTCCTGCGGAATCTGGATGCTATGTATGAAATATGGAAAAAGAGGACGACTGAGAGGAAGGAGGCAAGCTAGGAGGGAGGGGGATGGGAGAAGGAAGGGGAAATAGGAACGAGTACCTGACAGATGGTTATGAAGATGTCATAATGAAATGCACCGTTGTGCACAAGCAATGCACACTAATAATGTAAAGAGAGTCAGTTCCTAGAACTTTCCTATGAGAAGTGAAGAGTGAAAAAGAGAGCAAGACTGGGACCCACCGCGGTCCTCCTCCAGCTCTGTCACTATACTTTCGTATGATTGTTATCTTGGCCCAGACCACAATCTGATGAGTCAAAAATGGTGAGTCAGAATGTCACCTCACACACTAGCACTCATGGCGGGAATAAATGCATCCCATCCCCTGAGACCTCTAGGCACACCTCCATCACAAACAGCCCTTTCAGCGGTCCATCTTCGGACGCCACGGCACCACGGGGCAAGAGCTCACAGCCCACATCTTTCTTTTTGACATTCCTCTCCCTTGCCCCACTCTCTAAAAGGTGTCCAGACCTACACAATTTAGAGGAAGGCGGTAACTATGGCAAAGTCTTCCTAAAACTCCACTTTCATTTTATCCTTCGCTCAGAAAATGCTTCTTGCCTTACCCGTACTCTTTAGTTTTCTCATTTCAAATGAAAAAGTGCTGCTGGGGTGGGAATACACATCTGTATATCTCAGCACTCAGAAAAGAGAGGCAAGGGGATGACAAGTTTGATTTGCTTCCTCATCCAAGTTTCTGCCCTCCGCAGTCTTGTTCTTCTTATAAGTTGTCTTTCCTGTGCAGCTCAGGTAGTCTTGGTATCTTAAGTTCTATTAGTCTCTGTGAAAACAATGCCTTGAATTCTTTCCCCAGCTACAATTTCAAAGCCATCTGCCAGATGCCTGCCCAGACTCACTTCCAGTGAAGACTGAAGCATGTTTTCAGAAAACACGTACAGAAACTGCTGCCTGCCTCTCAAGGCTGCCGCTCCGACTGCCACTCCAGCAAGTCAGCCCCTTCCTCCAGCCAACCCTTCTCTTCTCTAGAGTGTGAAATAACAGTTCCCAAAAAAAACTGCCACCTATGCCATAGCCAAAGAGAGGGTATACTCGTGGGCATCTGTAGCCCTCTAAGAGGAAAAGGTAACACATATCATGCCCAGAGCAGGAGAGGAGAGCTGTTTGCAAACCATTTCTTCTGCACACGGGAAGGAAACACACCTCCCCGTCAGGGTACCCTCAGTGTGTGAGACTAGACCTGGCTCAATCTCTCAAACCACTGATTTTATTTAAAGTAATAGATGCACTGAAATCACACACATTCGTGGAATGCAGTGTGAAGTTTCGGTGCAGGTACAGATTGTGCAAATTTTTAATTCACAGATCAAATACTTACCAACTCCTTGTGGTTTAAAACTTTCTGGAGAAATAACTCAGAGGTTAAGAGCACTGGTTGTTCTTCCAAGGGGCCCTGGTTCAATTCCCAGCACCCACATGGCAGCTCACAACTGTCTGTAGTTCCTGTTCCAAGCCATCTGACATCCTCACACAGACATGAGTCCAGGTAGAACACTAATGCACATTAAATAAGTAAATCATAGTCAGACAGAGAGACAGACAGATAGATAGATTTTCAAGATCATCTTGCAACTTTTTTTACATTTTTAAATTGTGTGTGTGTGTGTGTGTGTGTGTGTGTGTGTGTGTGTGTGTGTGATTTTAGGCTTGGCAGTAAGCATCCTTACCTGCTCAGCCATCTAAGTGGCACCTTTTGTAGCTTTTTGCAATTCCATTATGCTACAGTTAGTCTCTCCACTAAGAAACAGCACTCCAGAGCTTCTTCCTCCCAGGTACATAAAAGGTAGTACCCACCAATCCACCTCTCTGCACTCTTTTGGGGGAGGGTAGAATTTGGTTTCTTTGTTTGTTTGTTTGGTTGGTTGGTTGGTTTTGGTTTTGTGCGGTTTTTTGAGACAGAGTCTTTCTGTGTAGCCCAGGTTGTCCTGAAACTCACTCTGTAGGCCAAGCTGGGCTCAAACCCAGAGACACCACCTGCCTCTGCCTTGGAAGTGCTGAGATTAAAGGTGTGGGCCACCACCACCTGGTGGGTCCGGTTTCTTAAAACAAGGACTCACTGTGTAACCCAGGCTGGGCCTCAAACTCATGGCAATCCCCCTGCCTCGGCCTCCCAAATTCTGAGATTTACGGGTGTGAGCCACGCTCACTCGGCCTTATGCTTTCAATTTCAAATATTATTCCTCTGGATCCTCCGATATTGTCCTTCCTCCTATCTCTCAGCCCTCGTTCATCCCTGGAATATTAAGCGAATGAAAAGAAATACCTTTGGAGAACGTGACAATGTCCAGCATTACAAAGCCGACTTAACAAACTGTGAAAGCTCCACCAGCGACCCAGCCCACATTCTAACAGGGTCTGCTTTCTATTTGCAGCCCAGCCCTCCAGTGAGTCATGAGCACAGTGCCTCATCCCACAGTCGATGAGCAACGCACGCCTAACTTGAAGTTTAAGGAATTAGTGTGCTGGCTTTCAACTTCACTCAATCACTGATTCACAATCAACCTCCAAAAAACACGTTCATTCCCCTACTTCAAAACTAACAGCCATGCTTTAAGGCCGGGGGCTGCTTGAAAAGCAAGCACAGAAACGTAGGTGAGTCACCCAGCTTGTAAGGGCTTGCCTCTCTCTCACTCCCTGGCTTTCCAAAGCTTGGTCAAGCACAGTCTGGGAGACACTACCGGGTAGGTGCTCTCCTGTCAGAGAACCGTCTGTGAGGATGGGGGAGCAGACTGAAGTACTTGGACCTTAGCCGGATCCGAAGGGTGGCCACGAAGCTACGCAATACAAGCGCAGTTCACGCCTGGAGAAACACGAGGGTAGGACTTAGATCTCTGATATTCCCAAGCCCATTTTCCCACCGCTTCCCAGCAGCTCCAGCAAGACCGACCCCACCCTGCACTTAGCACAGTACTTAGGTGTTTTTAAGCCTCTTATCTTTCTGCCACATAGAAGAATCAACATTTGTAAATACACCCTGTGTCTTAGACATGGCTTCCGCATATATTCCGAGAGCTCTCTAGAGGACAGTGGGAAGAACACCGGACTGAAGATTTGGAGAAGAAGGATGCATTTCCAGCTTTGCCAATGCGAAGCCATTTGATTTTGGGCGGAGCCCCATACACCAGGCCTCTCCTCAGCCACAAATTAGGTAATTGAATTGGCTTAGCTCTGATGTCTCCTTCCTAGTCCAAAACAGTGGTCATCATTAAATTCAGAGAAAAGATGGTATTTCATCCTACAGTTCTCTTGTTATTGTTGTCATTTTTGTGTTATTATGTAGCCCAGGCTGGCCTCAAACTCCATCTTTCTGTTTCAGCGTGCTGGGATTGCAGGTGTGTATCACCAGGCCTAACTAAACTTGCAGTTCTTTAGATCCAAATTCGGTCTCATAAAGATGCAAGTCTCATCTACGGCAAGCAAGTCTGAAGATGATTTAGAACAGTATTTCTCAACCCGTGAGCTGACATCCCCTTTGGCAGTCAAGACTCTTTCACGGGGGTAGCCTTAGGCCAGCTGAAAACAAATACTTCCATCACAATTCATAATGTTAGCAAAATTACAGTTATGAAGTGGCAAGAAAAATAATTTTATGGTTAGGTCACCGCAACCTGAGGAACTGTACTGAAGGGTCACAGGCATCAGGAAGGTTGGGAAGCACCAATTTAAAGAAAGATGAGTACAATAAACCTTCACTCTCCCGCATCCCAGACAGAAGTAGCCTCGGGGTCAGGCCTCACCATTTACTAGCTGACTCTTTGGTCAGGGAAACTGAATGTTCCCTCTTAGCGTCAGTCCCTCATGCAATAGTGCCTATTTCATCAGGTGGTAGGAATTGAACACGGCGCCGTTGGCATTAAAAACAGTACTTAATGTGCTAAATGCCTTCCCGTTCCCTCCTAATGGTATATTTATCTTTTTTTAAGTTGCTAGTTCAGTCATCTCAATAGATTGATGAGCACCTCGGACATGAATTAATGACACTCTCCTCTAATAACATGAGCTACTATTTTCTTGAACAGTTCCTGCTGAGTGCTTTAAATGTTTCTTCCAGCCTGGCAGTTGTGGCACACTCCTTTAATCCCAGCCTGACTCAGGAGGTAGAGATAGGCGGATCTCTGAGATTGAGGCCAGCCTGGTCTACAGAGGAAGTTCCCGGTAGCCAGAGAAACTGTCTCAAAAAAAATAAAAAATAAAAAACGGTTTCTTCACTTAGTCCAGTAAGTATATAATCACATTAAGTCAGAAACCATTATTTACCAGGTGATGAAATTAAAGCCCACTGCAGTCCTTATGTCCCACAGTCAAAAATAAAAAAAAATAAAATAAAACATTAGATGGAATGGCCAGCACCTGATGTGAAATCCACCCCATGTGGCAAAGATACATGAATGAAGAACCTACACACTTTGGAAGCAATTCTCATGTAACCACAGGCTTAGACTGCGTTCTGCGCGCACAGTTGCCTGTAAAAACCTGCCCTGGGATTTGCCTACGCCCTACACTAATTAATGAACTGTGGGACAAATCTTGATCTACACAGATGAAAGGTGCCTTTGACGGCACTTTCTCCAAAGACTTATCTGGATGATTTCTAACTTATCTGGATGATTTTTTTTTCTTCATTTCTCAGCTAATACCTCAGCTAATATTTAAAATCCTCCTTCCTTACAAGGATAAAATATTCCATATTCAAAAAGAGAAAACTATTAGAGGAGAGATTTTTAAATCTTCTTTTTTTTTAAGACTTACTTTTATCGCGTACACGTGCGCCTGAGTCTATAAATGTGCGCCACGTGCGTGTATGTGCCCATGTCCACGGGGTCCAGAAGAGAGTATGGGACACCCTGGCAGGACAAGTACAGACGATGATGAGCTGCCAATGTGAGTGCTAGGAACAGAACTCAGGTCCTCCACAAAAGCAGCAAGTGCTCCTCACTGCTAAGCCGTCTCTCCAGTCCTGGGATTTTCCTTCTTAAATAAATAAATAAACAAACAGATTCTATTCACTCTCCAAGAGTTTAGCACAAAAGCAAAAAGCAAGTTATCAGAGAGCACAGATACAGGAACTATCCATCCCATCATCGCAACAGGAAGGCAGAGAACCCAGCAACAGGAAAAATAAACAGTGTAGAAGCGGGGGTGCACACACACCTTTAAACCTAGCACTCAGCAAACAGAGGCAGTGGGATGTCTGTGAGTTCAAGGCCAGCCTGGTCTCCACACTGAGCTCCAGGCCAGCCAAGGATATATATATAATGAGAACCTGTCTCAAAGAGACCAAATAAATAAACAGTGCAGGGACTCAGCAGAGATGCCTGGGCATAGTTCCCAAATGTTTCAGTTGGCATCACCAGTTGGCATCTTCACTTCAGGCTTTTTTCCTTTTCTGTTCTTTTCTTTAATTCTTTTTAATGATTTTTTTTTTTTTTTTTTTTTTTTTTTTTGTACATTGGGTGTTTTGTTTGCATGCACGTTTGTGTGAGGGTATCCGGTCCCCTAGAACTGGAGTTACAGGGTTAAGCTGCTTTGTGGGTTCTGGGAACTGAACCTGAGTCCTCTGAAAGAACAGCCAGTGCTCTTAACCTCTGAGCCTTCTCTCCAGCCCTCCCCTCCCTACCCCAGGCTGTTTTCTTAACCCAGCTTTACATGGAGCTAGTGGCAGTGAATTCTTTAACTGCGGGAAAGGTTATCATTTGGTTTTTTTTGTTTGTTTGTTTGTTTGTTTTTTAAGTAAATCTTGTTTGAAAAAACAATAGAGAACAGTTATTAAACAAAAAAAAAAAGAGAAAGAGATGTTCCAGGTGGAGGAGGGAAAGAAGAAACAAAGATTGATTTCAAGGAGGCAAAGAAGAGATAACTAACAAGAGGAAAAGGAAGGCAGGAAGGCTCACTCTTGGCCCCACGGTAGGAGGCCAAGCCTCTCTTAGGCCATACATCACCGCTGAGACCTCACTATCGTGTTAGTGGGACTACCTCTTACACATGATGGAAAGTAAAATCGCGAGCCCAGCTGTACTTGCCGCAGCGATGAGGGCGATAAAAGTGAGAAACTGAGGAACATCCTGAAAAGACAGAGCTCTATAAAACTTAGAAGAAATGTTTTCCCAAAAGACTGCTATTCACAGACATGATCAAAATCAGGCCTCCATACACATCAAACAAATAAATAAGTTATTCCACAAAAAAAAAAAAAAAGACATACTCTTCCGTCTATAATATGGTGTGTTCTCATTATAGGGCTTAATGGCACATGCCCATAAGTCTCACACTTAGAAAGCTGAAGCAGGAGGACCAAAAGTTCATGCTGACCTCAGCTACAAAATGAGTCCAGCCTGGGAAAGTTTTGGCCCGTCTCAAAACATACACACACATGCCCAAGCCCACACACACACACACACACACACACACACACACGAGTTAAAATAAAGGCCACCAAAAAATTAAAATTAAGCCCACTATGTACTCTGAATCCATTAATAACAGTAATGATAATATTTCTGGCACAAATTAAGCTAGAAATGCATCCCTATGTTGTGGCACACAAGCTTGACCCAGGGATTTTTCTAATCACTCAAAAGCATCCCTCTTCTTGTCTCTGCTAGACAATAACTTTCTATCAAAACCAACCTTTTCGTGAGAAAGTTGATGAACTAATCAAATGAAAATGAACTTGTTTGAATTTATGTAATTCGTAAATTAAAAAAATAATAATAATAAAACAAATTCTGTAAATATTCAGGCCCTGAAGATTTAGAACTCCTCATTCATCTGCATACTGTCACAACTGCAGAAGTCAGATAAAGCAAGGGATGTGAGGAAAAGGAGGCAGGAATGTCTTCATCCTTAAGCCCTACCACTACAGGAAGCATCTGCTCAGAGAACAATTAGCGGCCTCCCATGGTACAGTAATACTCTCCTTTCAAAGAGAAAGCATGCTTCTAGCAAAGTGAGTTTCAGTGGCCTGAATAAGTCAACAGTCAAGAGGCTCCCAGTGGGAAAAGCAGCATTTTCCCACTTTCCTTTTTAAAGATCCTTTCCAGTCCAGGGCAGGGTCTTTCCTTCTAACCTTGAACATATGGGCGATACTCCTCCAAAAAAAAAATCTAATAATAACATTAAAACTGAGCCATAATAATATGCATTCCCTAGTGCAGCTGCTATTTGTTATAGAAAAGAAAGTGATAAAGAAAAGTGTGGGAAAGAGCGGAATTCTAAAAGCAGAGTGTGGGCCTGGAGAGATGGCCCAACAGGTAAGAGCACTGGCTGCTCTTCTGGAGGACCTGGGTTCAATTCCCAGCACCCACATGGTGGCTCACAACTGTCTGAAACTCCAGTTTCAAGGGATCTGATACCCTCCTCTGGTCCCCTTGGCACTGCATGTGCACAGTATACATACAAACATGCAAGCACATACTCATAACCATAAAATAAAATATAAAAAGAATATTTAAACATCCAAGCAAAGCCCAAATATTTGTCACAATCCTTCACATTTGTCTTGACCCGGACATTCTAGGAAAACTTCAGCAAAAATCATAATTCTTGATGAATAAATAATGAAGGTGAAACTGCTTACGTTTTAATGCCTTTGATTTGATACTCACTCCAGTGTTTCTTTAGCAACTACCACAAACAACGGTTTGGTCATTTTCAGAAATTTTAAGTCCAAAATTACAAAGGTCTGTCTCCATGTGTGAACGTGCCCTGTATCTGCTTCTTTAGGGCCATTGCTGCTAATGTCTGTACACTGTAACGAATGTCTAGGAGACGTAGGGTGTAGAAGAGTTTAACTTGATGGCCTCACAGGCTGGCCAGCTGCGTTGGCCTCCGCTTCACTGATGAGGATTCTGACGCTCACAACAGCTAAGTGACCTGCTGAGAATCACAGTAGTTCTAGGAGCCAAGGCCATCGGCAAGCCCCAGGTCTATGAGAGATCCTGTCACAAAAACAGGGCGGCTAGCTCCTGAGAGATGACTCATGGGTCGTCCTCTGGCCGCCACAAGCTCATGCACACACGTGCACTCACACTCACACACAAGACAGCCGGGACTTTAAGAACCAACCTACATTTCCTCTCCAGGGAAATAAACCGTCTCCCTGACTTTGTTCCCCTAGTGAAAAACAGCCTACCCTCAGCACACATTAACTCCTTTCCGGATTTCAAGCTTACATTTCCCTTCCCAGCAAGTCACGTTCCTGTAGAGAAAGAGTCGCCGAAACACATAAACTTTTATCCCGTTTGACGGTACCTTTCTTTCTTTCTATGCTGCTAAAGGATAAACTTTTATATAGGAAACAACTGTGGAATCCCAACCACCCTGCATTACGTGCTCTTACGTGATTTAAAAACAAACAAGTAAATAAATAGCTCGACAGTAGAGGAACTACACCTCAGGCTCTGCTCTGAGTACACTTTTAGGTCAGTGTTTGCACTTGGGGGCCGCAGTACGGCTTATTTGAGTTTATCACCTCGAGTTGCACTCTGGGCATATCATGCTCTGTAACCAGGAAAAAAAAACACAATAAATACCCATTTTCATTTTTAAAAAGATGTTTTATATATTAATTAATAATCCCTAGATTTAGTTTTCCCTTAATATTGGGGGGAGGAGGGCTGAGGAAGGACACTCCTGGGCCCAATATAATCCTGGGACAGATTAGAATTCAACTTCGAGACAAAAGATGTTGGTTCTTCTTACGAACAGGTGACGCTCTTTCACACGACCCTCTTCACCCTCTCACACACACTTTTAAATCACTGGGTGGGGAAAGGTCAATAAAACTGGGTCTACTATTATTCTACGAAACCGAATTATGTCGCTCTTCTTTTTTTTTCCCTTCCCACTGGGTTATTCAGTAAAATCCACCGCGCCCAACAAGCTTGGCATCGTGCAAGACAAGCATTTAGCTCTGCCCGGTTCTCTTCTGGGCACACGGTCGCCTGCATTTCCCAGCCTCCGTGTCCGTACATGAACAGTGGTGGCAAGCACCGCTTCCAGGCCCGGCCCACAAACACCTCCCACGTAGGACACTCCGGAAGTTCTCTTCCCCCAGTAGTCTCAGATGAGATGCGATGCAGCCACACATGGAAGGAACGGGGGTCTTTGTCAACCTGGTAGGACGCTCGGGGACAGTTCCAGATTTTGCAAGCGTGAGCATCAAATGGGCACCGTGGAGGTCACCGCCACCTGGCTCGTACTGACTAACCCATGGCTCTATTATTCTATTCCAACTAGGGCTGTCAGACCCCGCAGGTCATCTTACCTTTTTCAAAGACTCCTTCCGCTTTCAGGACGGAGACCGTTCTGTTGGAAACCTGCTTGAACACCTGAGCCTTCACAGTGACCTGGGGGGGACTGTTTTCCAGGAGCTCCACCCCAACAGTCACATTTGCTCCGGGCCTGATGATCCCTGGGGCCGTCACCAGAAAGCGGGACCTAAGGGGTTCCCAACAAAAGAAAAGCGACGTTTCTCCTCTGCACACTTCCCACTGGTCCTACTCTCTGCAAGAGTGAGGTCCCCCCCGCGCTGCTCCCCGGCTGTAATCGCGATTGATGTGGCGTGGGGCTGCTGCTTAGTAACGCCACGAAATGCTACAGAAACCGTAACTCCTCAAACAGTTGGAACGCGCTGGAGCCGAGGGGGAAAACAAGGCATGCAGAAGTCACGGCAACACTCAAGTCTCCAGGCCTCATTAAAGATGACTTCATCTCCACGTTATTTTCTTGACAGAGAGAGAGAGAGAGAGAGAGAGAGAGAGAGAGAGAGAGAGAGAGAGAGGCCTAGAATTGGGATTTTTTTTTTCCTGCTCAAATCTTTGTGCTTGGCTATGCACCCAAGAGAGAGGAGAAGGAAACCATCTAACTGATTGAAATCACCACCCGAAAACAAATGCCAGCAATGAAATCTCCAGCTTAGGAAGCATGTAAGTCCCCCAAAAGAAGCATGTAAGTCCCTCAAAGAGTGTGGTGGTGCATACCTAGCCTCATAACCCTCAAGAGGCTGAGGCAACAGGACTGTCCAGGGTCCCTCAGCCAGCCTGAGCTGCAAGTGAACACACACACACACACACACACACACACACCATAAAAATAATAATTTCTTTGCTGAAGGTTAAAAAGACACAAATGGAGCACTTGATAGGGTCTAATTCTTGTTAATCTTCCCACGATACGGCACTCTCACTCTCTTCCCATCAGTTCATTCACACTGACAGTGTCCCGGTAGGAACATCCTGTTTAGAAGAAGAAGAAGAAAGTCTCTGGAAAAAAATAAATAAGAGGCAACAAGTGGGGAGGGGAAAGGCAGAGCGACGTGGACTGAAGCCAGGACGACGTCCTTCGGCAAGCTGTCGCAGCAGGAGGACACTAAAGAAAGCCCCCTGGTGGGTCCCCACAGGCCGCGCGTGCCCTGCTCCTACCCGGGGCCGGCCAGCGCGACGGCGCACACGCAGAGAAGGTGGGCAGCGCTCAGGAGCCTCCGGCTGCGCATCTCGGCGTCTGCCCGCGGGGTCCGCTGCCCGCCAAGTGCGTGCCCCGCGGGGTGTGGCTGGCCACCTCCGGCCGGCCTTTTCCACCCCGCCCCGGCCCCCCTTCGCAGCACGGTTTAGCAATCTGAAATGGGCGCGCCTAAAAGCAGAGGGATCTAAATTGAGCCTTGATGGCTCCACCCATCCCGCTGCATCACAATGGCGCTTCTGGCTTCCCCCGGGCTAACGTCGCGGCGTCCCGTGGCTGAGAAAAAAGCGGTCTCTGCACGCGGTGGCCACAACCTGGCCCCACCTTCCCTGCCGCTCCCGGGGGAGAACAGAGGGCGCCCGCTTCCTCGGCCACCGGGAACCCGGGACTTGTTTACTCTAGCTCTCTACCAAGGATGCCCGGAGTGAAAAAAAAAAAAAAAACAGGCCCATCCTTGTGAGCAGCAATTCCTAGCAGCTATGCTAAGTGGAAAAAAAAAAAAAAAATCAATCATTGTCCTCCAGACGATGAGTCAAAAGTTTAGGGAAATGGCAAGCGCGCGCGTGCCTGGACACACATACACAGACACACCGGTGGGTGTATAGTTATTTACTGTATAAGAGCAGAGGAAAACTTTTTTTTTTTCTTAAGGCAAAAAAAATTAAAGTATGCTTAGCTCTTTAAGAAAACGTTATGGCTTCTCTGATTTAAAAGAGGGTGCCTAGTCCTGGGTGTGACCCCAGCACCTAGTTTTTAATAAAAAAAAAAAAAAAAAAAAATAGACAAGGCGGAAGAAAAAAAAAACATTCTGGCACAAGCGAAAAGTTAGGTGATGCCACTTGAAAGTCAGAAGCAACTGCTTGGGAAGATGATTGTAGCCTTGTAGCTATGGCTAAGCCCGTTTTCTGCAGAAGGTACTCATTAGAATCCTGAGTTTGTAACGATTTGTCACAGCATAGTGCTGCGCTGGGAATGAAGGTGGCCAGAGGCGCTGGTGCCCAGCAGTTCCTGAGCCCCAGTCTTTTGAACCCAGGTTTTCTGAAGCTGCTCCCCTGACACCCTATTTGGCACCAGCTCTGCCTAGAGATGACTCAGGTTTCACCATGGCTACACCACAAAAGCAGTTTGGGAACTGCCAAAGACTAGGAAAACGGGCACATTCAGTACCTGACGACTTTCTCATTCCCAAAAGGAATTTTAGATGGTGATGGTCTAATTTGGGACAAAATGCAACTAGAGAAACATCGAACCAAGAGCTGCGTGTGGGCACAGCTGTGTGCTACAAGTGGGGGGCGGGGGGGGATGGCACCTGGACAAAGTGCCGGTTTGGGAGCACAGGAATGGCTTTCCTCCCTTTCCTGTCCCGCCCTCGTCCTCCCTGCCGAACGTCTGAAGACGCGGTCCCTTGCGTCCTGTTCTAAGGGCCTATTGTTAGTGCTCATCTTCCTGTGCAAGCGGGACTGGGGTATGGTGAGAAGCGTCTGCATGTGCCCTGGGGGGCAGCTGGTTCTTGGCACAGCTGTTACTGCTAGACTGGTTTCCTCAGCTCCCTCGTACAGGGAGGAAGAGCAGGTTCAAGTGTGGGCAACCAGCCAAGTTGTGGATTAGTGTTTGCCACACTCCAAAGTGTGTGAGAATCACCTCAAGATGTGGATGCTGACTCGGCAGCTCCCGAGTGGGGACTGCAGCTCTTCTTTCCACCCCCAGACGGCAGTCCACAGAGACTCTCCAGGTAGGGGCAATTAGGGACAACACTGATGAGCAAACCAAGTTGGAATAACTGATTTGCTTCCCAAGATTTGCCTTCATAGCGGTGGACAAGTAATGCAGCGAGGGACTCCAAAAATATGAGTTGATAAAGTTGCATTCCAAGATTAGTAGAAAGGGTTAGAACCAATGGGTTAATCCAACTGTGCAGACTTTCGGTTGCTGTAATCTCCAGGTTTATGTTTTCTTCCTCACAATACACTTTTGGTAACACACTTAGCCTCGCAAATAGGTAGGCTTTTAGCCCTGTTACAAGAAAGAATAGACTCTATTAGAAGGAGGAGGAGAAGAAGAAGAAGAAGAAGAAGAAGAAGAAGAAGAAGAAGAAGAAGAAGAAGACAGTGTGGTGGTGGTACACACCTTTAGTCCCAGCACTCTGGAGGCAAAGGCAGGCAGATTTGAGGCCAGCCTGGTCTACACAGTGAGTTCCAGGACAGCTAGGGTTACACACACAGAAACCCTGTCTTGAAGAGGGAGAAAAAAAAAAAAAAAAGGAAAGGAAAAACTTCAGAGATTCAAAACCTTAATGATAGCTGAAAAGCGCAAAAAGTAAATAAATAAACAGATAAGTACATTTTAAAAGCCTGGCAAAGCCAGGGCTGCAATACTGTGGAGAGGCCCCGGCCCAAAGGCAAGCAACACAGCCCTGGTGAGAAAACTGACATTCTTAACTCAAGAAAAGCCCACAGCCCTCAGGAGCCTCTAAGTCAGTTGTAGTTTTCCATGAGACGTGATTCCCACAGCAGTTAGACCAGGAGAACAGAGGAAACTGCGATGCATTGCCGTAGACCCAAGACTCTGAAGAGTACCCCTGTAGCACGGTGATTAACATTTGGCCGATCTGGAGAGCAAGGAAACAGGACCTCCACCTGTGCCAAACTCAGTGCTGACTGCCACAGTCCCAACACACCCGGAAGAAAACTCCCAGCAATGATGTTAGCTACTGAGGGCGTATGGCTGGAGGACGGGAGGACGGGAGGGAGGACGGGATGGCTCACAGGCTGCAAAGCCAGAGAGAGCCCTGATTCATAGATGGGAAACTATTAAAGTGAAGGTGCCTCTTACAGACATTGGGCACTTGTCCAATACAGACTCAACAGCAGCATAAGCCGTAGGAAAGACAAGCGTCCACAGATTCATCTAATCCCCCCCATATAACACCATCTCTCATTCTGAGGACCAAACACAAGCTGTCCAGCTCTGCACGTTTCCTGTTTGCCCCGCCCCCTTTCTGTTACTGCCCTCTTAGCACTGCTCTCGTTTTATTACATTTAAAAACCTATGTATTGTGTTTTGTTACTGATCATACATTTATTTATGGTGTGTGTACACATTTTTCTCATTACTGGGCAACTTCTTTCTTTTTTATTCTTCCTTTATTTCTTCTTTGTCACATTTTTTTTCCTTTCTACTTTGACTTTATGTCATTGTTTTAAAAATCCCTCTCAACTGGGCAGGGTAGCTTAGGCCTTTAATCTCAGCACTTGGGAGGCAGAGGCAGGGGGATCTCTGAGTTCTAGGCTACCCTGGCCTACAGAGTGAGTTCTAGGACAGCCAGGGCTACACAGAGAAACTCTGTCTCAAAAGAAAAATCTCTCATTTCTATTATTTCCTTACATTTATTCAATTTTTCTTTCAAATCTCTGAGAAACTGTGGGATTTTTTTTTTCTTTTCTTTGATTGTTCTTTTATAATATTCTTCTACTTTCCTCTTCATTTACCTTTTATTTATTTAACTTCTCCATTTTCTCCTTTACCTGTCTCCTTATATATCATTAACAATTTCTACATTTTCCCTAAATAATGTTTAACTTTGCAGCACATTCTATGTTAATTTTGCAGTTTTGTTTTTTTATTTCATGAATAGTGGTAATATATACTGTAACCAATTTTTTAAAAAGATCTTTATTATGTATACAGATTCTGCCTGCATGGATGCCTACAGGCCAGAAGGGGACACCAGATCTCATTATAGATGATTGTGACCCACCGTGTGGTTGCTGGGAATTGAACTCAGGACCTCTGAAAGAGCAACCAGTGCTTTTAACCTCTGAGCCATCTCTCCAGCCCGAAAGTTTTTTAATTATTTATTTTCATTTTATGTGCATTTGTGTTTTGCCTGCATGTATAGCTGTGTGAGGCCATGAGATCTTGGAGTTACAGACAGTTGTGAGCTGCCATGTGGGTGCTGGAAATTGAAGCCAGGTCCGTTGGAAGAGTAATCAGTGTTCTTAACCTCTGAGCCATATCTCCAGCCCTGGTTTTAACCAATTTTAAGTGTATTTCTGTATGTTTCTATCTTGGACAATTTGATGTTGTCACTGTTAAAACAATTCGTTTTCTCCTTTCTGGGTTGCACTGGGGATTAAGCTGCCAAAAGGGTGCTGTCCAATAAGAATACAAATGCAAATCCACACAGGAGCTCTAAACCGACGTTCAAATCACAGTGCAGGGATGCAATGAACATAAAAGAACGAGGCAACGTGGTTCCTCCAAATGACCTCCGAGAAGTCAGCTGGGGTGGAACGGTTGGTCTGAAAAATCCCCAGTCTCAGCTACTTGGACAAGTCCCGGGTTGGCGGTGGTGTTTGGGAAGGCGGTGCAGACTCGCTGCAGGAAGAGGGTCTCAGGGCAGGCTTTGCAAGTGCAGCCACGCCTGCCACTTATTGCCACGCCTCCCTGCCACCACGGTCTCTTACCTGCCTGGAACCATAAGCCAAAACAAACTCTTTCAAAGGCGATTTAGTCGTGGTATTGTATCACAGCCACGGAAAAGCGATTTAGAGATGGGTCCGTGGAGATGGCTCAGCAGGTGAAGGCACTTGCTGCCAAGCCTGAGACCTGAGTCCAATTCCTGGGACTCACTCGGTAGAAGAGAACTGACGCCCTTAAATTGTCCCCTGACCTCTACACATGTGCCATGACACCTGTGCTTGTGTGCTCTTACACCCGCAATAAAGAAATAGAATTTTGTAAAACTTTTTTTTAATTACTTCAAAGAGGATCCAAACAAGCAAACGAATCAAGTCAAAAAAAATCGAAAGTAAGCAACGACATACAGGAAAAGGTTAAAAGGTCAGAAATTCAGCAATATTGATGAAGTCAGCAACAGGTAAGAAACATCCAGCAAGGAAAATAAGATGGGGGGGGGGGGAAATTAAGAAATTTTTTTCACTGAATGAATCTAGTTTTTAATAAGAAAAAGAAGACAGGATATTAAATGATGTTTTCATTGTCTCAGATATGGTTAATTTTAAAGGCCTTTTGCTTTTCATAAGTGCATAGTGAAAATAATTCCAGGCTTATTGGCTATTTAAAAAATAAAAATAAAAATAGCCAGGCAGTGATGGCACAAGGCCTTTAATCCCAGAATTAAGGAGGCAGAGGCAGGAGGATCTATGAGTTTGAGGCTAGCCTGGTCTACAGGGTGAGTTCTGGGACAGGCAAGACTACACAGAGAAACCCTGTCTCAAAAAAAATTTTAAGAGCAGATTATTAGGAAAGATATTAAGAAAACCAGGATGTTATCTGTACCGATTGTGGAAACGTTCAGCGGTAGGGCTGCTGTGGGAAGCCATTCAGAACATCAGCACACCTCTCTATCATTCCACTTCTGAATCTGAAGGCGCTGGCTCCTCCAGCTGTTGGCACACTCTTCTTGACTGTACTGTTCGTCATAGCCAAAAGGCGGAAGCAGCCTAGAGGTTCCTCAACAGAGAAATAAGATAGGTTAAATACAATGGCATCTTGTGCAGCTTTCAAAAGGAGGGAAATTCTGACACGCACTGCAACGTGGTCATTGCTCGCTGTTAAGTAATCAAGTCCTAAAACGTCAGTATCACATGTTTCCAAGGACGAGAGCTTCCTAAAGTGAAGCGGTTGTTGACCTGGGCTACGGAAAGTGGGAACCGAGAGATTCCCACTTTAACGGACAGAGAAGACGGGAGAGTGCTGGTGTCAGACATGGCGCAGGCTGTCTGCACAGTGATGTGAACACGCTTGCGATGGTTTTGAGTCTAGTACCTCCTACCACAGTAGAAAATAAGGGCACAGTATCTTGAGAGTGTAAAAGACAGGAGACTATCCAGCCCAGCGCTAATGTCTAAAACTGGCTACAGGTGCCAGCAGATTCACTTCTTTCTGTGTTTCCTGGATGGCTGACCTTTTCAATGATGGTTTTTGTACTAAAACGGAATAAGGTTATGAAAAGGCCCAACTTAAAATTAAAAATGATTGATACTCAACAACAACAAAAAAAATGTTACAGAGGTCAAAACTGTAACCCAAATAGCCATATCCTAAGCAAGATTAAGGCTCCAATGAAGAGGGGACAATGTGGTAAAGAGAGTGTGTGTGTGTGTGTGTGTGTGTGTGTGTGCTCCTTCAAACAATAGGAGGAGAGGAGTGCTGAGTTTTGCTTAGTCTTTTGCTTAGTCTTTACTGTGCACCCTAGGCGCTGTTCATGCGTAATTTCACGTTTTGAAAAAACATTGAATTTCATTTGTAATGTGTGTATTTGTAAAGGAAGCTGAGCCAAGACTCTGTCAACATTTTAAAAAACAGGCAATGTCACCTAAGTATCAGAACTGCCATACCAACATAAAAATAGTTGTTGGAGGGAGAGTGGGGACTCTTTAGAGGGAGGAGGGAAACCAGTGAAGGAAGGGACCGAAGAAGGTATTAGGGAAAGAATATGAACAAGATACAAAGATATATATGTATGAAAATGCTATACCATGATCTATTATTTCATATGCCAGCTTTTTTAAGTATGTGCAGGAGCTGGAGAGATGGCTCAGTGCTTAGGAGCACTGTCTGCTCTTCCAGAGGACCTGAGTTCAATTTCCAGCAACACATGATGGCTCATGACCATCTATAATGTGATCTGATTCCCTTTTCTGGCCTGCAGGTGTACATGCTGATAGAGCACTCATCTACACAAAATGAATGAATAAATAAACAAACAGACAGACAAACCTGTTATTGGGGTGTAGTGGTGCTCACCTTTAATTCCAGCACTCAGGGAGGCAGAGGCAGGTGGATTGCTGTGAGTCTGAGGCCAGCCTAGGTGAGTTCGAGGCCGTCCTGGTCTACAAAGTGAGTCCGGGACAGCCAAGGCTACCCAGAGAAACCTTGTCTCAAAATAAATAAAAAATAAAAAAAAGTGTGTGCGTGCTCCAGTATGCCTGTGTGGAAGTGTGTGTGCGCTGTGGTATGCGTGCGTAGAAGTCAGAGGACAACGTTCAGGAGTCAGTTCTTTCCACTATATAGGGTTAGATAGGGTCTCGATATATATCCCTAGGTAGCTTGCAACTCGCTATATATTTGACTTTTCAAATTCACAGCGATCTGGCTGCCTCTACCTCCCAAGTTCTGGGATTAAAGGGGTGCGCTACCACCGCCTGCTGTTTTTGTGAGTTGAGACAGGGGCTCAGGGTGACCTTAAACTCGACATCTTCCTAAGTGCAGAGATTCCAGACATGTCACGTGCCCACTCTAGACCCTTGATTCTAGAGTCTTAGAATCACCTTACTTTTAACCTCATTGTTCACTTCTGACTTGTAAACGCCTTCTGTAAGACTACCAACTTGCCTTAGAAATGAGTAGATTGGTTACTGAAAAGCTATCCGTTTCTTCCCCTTTCTTGTCTGTTTCCTTTCCAAAGAGACTGGAAACTAAAATAGACAAATGTCACATGACATTCTGGATGAGCTGGAAAAGGAAGACTCCAAGGAAAGCAGTCTCTGCTAAATAGAGGTAACACCTCAGTGGCGTCTGTTATGTTTTGTTTTGTTTTGTTTCGTTTTCAAGACAGGGTTTTTCTGTGTAGCCCTGGCTGTCCTGGAACTCACTCTGCAGAGCAGACTGGCCTTGAACTCACGGAGATCTGCCTGTCTCTGCCTCCCTGAAGGCTGAGATTAGATTAAAGATGTGCGCCACCACCCCTGGCTCTCAGTGGAGCCTTAACCTTTGGCTCTTTCATTTGCAGCACCGACGTCACACTTCAGAAAATCTTAAATCAGAAAGATGGAAAGTACTTAATGGCTGAGTGGACCACCGAGCATTTCCTACGGCTCCACCCTGTTCCAAACGCCCCCTTCCCCAGTCATTCCCCTCCATTGAAAAGAATGAGTGAGTCAGAGCCAGACTGCCAGGACTCCTTCATGGGTCAAGTAGGAGCCTCTTGTGTCAGAACCCATGGCAGCCATTTCCCTTCCCACTTGTCCAGAGTGGGAAAGCTAATCCCTCCTGCCCTATCACTCCCCACAAAACACTAAATATCCTTGAGGTCAGTGATTTCTACTGCTTTAAGCCTCCTTGGCACAGTGGCAATTTCTCCACCCATCCCTAAGCATGTTTATGTTTTATTTTAAGCATGGCTCACCCTTCCACAGTCGTATTTTAGTCACCCAATTATACTGCAGTGGCTGGGACAAGATTATATTTACTTTCTTCTCCTAAAATGTGTTTGCGTGTTGTACGTTTAGAAAAAAACTGTGTCTGCTCTTCAAGAGGAAGTTACATCGAGGAAATAATAAAATTATATAAATTTAATCACAACCTGTAGCTAATATATATAAAAAACAGGTGTCCTTTGGTCCAATGTATAAAAATAAAATTGGCAGTTGGAGAAATAGCTCAATTGATCAAGCATTGCAAGCATGAGGACCTGAGTTTGATCCCAAGAACATACGTAAAAATGTCAGGTGTGGTGATATGCACCTTTTTTTTTTTCTTTAACTTTGTTGATTGGAGGTAGGTAAGAATACATGCCTGACGTGGTATAAGGGTACAGATCAGAGAAACACTTGCTGAAATTGGTTCTCTTCCACCATGTGAGTCCCAGGGATTGAACTCAGGTTCTCGGGCTTGGCAACAAATGCCTTGTACCCAATGGTTCTGAGCCATTTCACCAGACCCAGTTCCATACACTTTTAATCCCGGTGCTGGGGAAGCAAAACCAGGAGGATCCCGGGGGCTCACTGCCCAGGGGGTCGAGCCTAATTGGGGAGCTCTGCGCCAACAGGGAAGAACATTTTCCCAGAAGAGTTGAAAGGCATTCCTGAAGGTGACATCCAGAGTTATCCTGACCTCCACATATGTGTGCTCAGCTGTGACAGCACATGTGTGCACCCACGCATAAAAACAGCCAGAAACAAAGGAGACATCAGCTATGAATCACCCAGCTCCTTGCATTTATGGTCCCAGCTTCACTCTCTTTGTTCCCTGAGTACAGACCTTGGGCTCAGGTAACTTTCAACCTTATGTAGCTTTATTTTCCCCTAAAATAACACTATCTTAAACTTCCCATGT